>NC_140593.1:440110042-440768614 GCF_964204655.1 Triturus cristatus | reverse complement strand
ATCAGACCATGACTAAACACCTAGAATCAGGCCATAAAAAGGATAGACACACGCAAATAGACAGACCTAGAAATTGATTAAGAGAAATCTGCTAGGTGCTATTAGAGTCCCGTATCACCCCCACTTATTCACATACCTGCAACACTCATGGGCAGCAACACTAAGTGCACTGTGCACCCACCACGTCATCAAACTTCACAAACTTAAGCAATCTGTTCCCAATACATCAAACCTCAAACAACCCTCTTTCAACCATGCACGGTTAAGGGTGCCTAGCCACAGTAATGCAAAACAGAGCACTTGATGTCCTTGCTAAGCAAATTAGGTCCTATATATAATAAACTGGACTATCTAAGAAAGCGCTTTAGGCCTCATGCGGGCTATGGAAAGTGCTATCTATATAAATAACCAATACAAATTCCGATTTTCAAGAGAATGCCATAAACTAACCATATTTAATTCAAACAAGACAACCCGCAAGGTAGGAAGGACCCTGGGTATCAATTAGTTACGGAGAACAAACGGTCCTTCAAACAAACAGTGACAATAAATATAGACTCGAATCAGTACTATATTAGCGATGTCCAGCCGGACACCTGATTTAATTAATCAAAATAATTTGTAACGATCAAACGCACAGTGATAGAGTGGAACACAGTCCTGTATCCTACAAAAGCACAAAACAATTACAGTTGGACAAACACATTTCAGGCCAAACAAAAAGTAGCTTATGGCCAATACAGATGATATGGGCGAGCTTTTAAATAAACAGTTATTACACTACTTTAAACGCATTGGTTTAACATGCAACACTGTTTAGACAAGTCAACAACGTTTCGATCCATGACTAGATACTAGGATCATCATCAGGACGGAAAAAATGCAAGCCTGAAGTAATACGCTGCCTGTGGAGAAAGTGGAAAAAGGGAAGATAGGCAGGAAACAAAGGAATATTAAAGATATATAGGGAAATGATGACCTTCTGGTGATGGCTACTGAGTGACTTACTTTTTAAGTGAGTGCCGTATTAAGTAAATAAACAACAGGTGAATGGTGAGTTGGTCAACTTGGCTATCATACACACGCTCCTTCTGGGCCAAAACCCAGGCAATATTTCTCGCAGTTCCTGGACTCACCATTCACCGTTCAAATTCTCTACAATGGATTCTGACCTTGTAGTGGATCTAGCCTCCTTGACACACACAGTGTAATTTTTTTTTTTAAACACACCTACTGTTTTACTTGTATTAGGCTTCCTTTTGAATCTTGGCTTTTCTGTAATGCTTGTTTTTGGCAAATTTAGCAGTGGAATCATCCAGTTTTTTTTTCAACACACCTACTTTTCTCTGGCATCAATTTACTCTCCAGACATCCCAAAGCTTCAGTCTTCAAGTCAGCAATTAATTGAAAAGTCTCATTTCATATCTTCTTTAGAATCCACAGACCATTAGTTTGAGTATGTACATCAGTATATTCGTTTTTGTAGACATGTTCTCCCTTCTTCAGTATTTTACTGGAGTTTTTTTACGTGTCGAGAGGTTTTACTTTAAAAACATCAAACTTTGCCACACGTCTATGCAAGCAGAAGAATGTTTCTGGTTTGCCCATATACCATTGTGGGTTGACCAGTCTGTATAAAAACAATGTAGCAGACTGTAAAGGTAACTTATGAGGATC
The DNA here is from genome assembly GCF_964204655.1 of Triturus cristatus. NCBI lineage: Eukaryota > Metazoa > Chordata > Amphibia > Caudata > Salamandridae > Triturus > Triturus cristatus. The sequence continues at coordinate 440,766,937 of NC_140593.1, read as the reverse complement.
TCTGGGTACTGATACTGTAGAAACTCTTGATCCCTAAGTGTTGCATCATATTGAATATATATCAAGTGCACTCTTCTTTGCAGGCCATTGCACCCAATAAAGGTGTGTGGTTTTGGAAGTTGAAATGGTAACTTTTGTGGCAGCTGCCAATGTAGATGTCTGAACAATTGTATTTTCTCTATTAGGATCAATTATTCCTTGCAGCTTAAGTGCTTAAGCACGATTTCTATGCAGTAGATATGGTCTTTTCTTTATTATAAAAAACTGCATGTGACCTGATGTGGAAGGCACCCCCTGTATAACTAATATAAATGTATAATTGATTTGTAAGCATTTAGCGTGCAGTATGCCAGCCTGCAATTCACTCAGAAGCTTATTGTATTCTCCCTTTCAATGTGTGTCTGAAAATGGGGATAAAATGGGCTCTTACAAGTGTTTCATCTTTTGTGCATGATCTGGTACATATCTGCAGCTAGACCTTTTTGAACTGAACTCTTTGCTTTCCTTTTATCTGTGTAGTCCAGTGGGCTGTATTACACAATGTGCTTTAGCGGCCCCTTCTGTAATACAGATAGCGCTATATAGTGCCAGCGCTATCTCAAGAGGCATTCCCTTATTTGCATGGGGACGTGGCCTCAGTCAAATGAGAGAATCTCTTTACCTCTGCACCTGTGCAGAATAATGGACGTGGGCAAAAAGGCAAAGACGCTGTCAGGAGATGCACTGAATGAGTTCCAAAAAGGTGGCGCACTGTCAGTGCACCCTCTGATAGCAGCCCTCTGGAGGGGGGTCTGGGAGTCACCAGACATCCCCTTGCAAGTGGGTGTAGTGATTCACTGCACCCACCTGCAAATGGATCTCTTATCCCTTTATAAATTACAGGCGGGTTGCCAACTGCACAGTGAAACATGGAGCGGCTTTGAAGAAGTCTCTCTGTATTTCACTTGAATGCGCTGCCCTGAGGGCAGTACGAGTTCGCAACTGCCCTGAGAGCAGCATTTTCACTGGTATATGGCTCACATTCCCTGTTTGTGCACGGCACACTTATTTAAAGGTGTGCAACAGGGAAAGTGCACCCTATGTGCAATAGGGCCCTTGGTTTCACTATCAGACTTGTCACTTGTCTGAAGTTCTCAAAAGTGAAGAATGGCCACTTCTGCAGAGATAGGGCAACTCAATCACTCCTTCAGTCTTCAGAATACATATCTGGGTATCTGGTATACCCCTTGTCCTGTGGCTACTGGGATCAGCACTAGTCTGAATTGCTATACTTTTCAGGTCATCCAATCTTTTTTACTATCCCTTCATTAGTAACTTCAATTATTTTAAATCTCCTTGTAGGAAATATGTTCATATTCTTCCCTGATATCCTTGTGAGAGTTCTGCGCTTGTTTCTGATCCTACCCCTTCTCTCTAGGGGTGTTTGTACTTCAGCATGAGGTATAAGTTGAGGTTTACATGGTTTAGTTGTCCCTTTAAAAGGAAGTATAAACATGGGAATGTTATTGTGCCCATTTGCATTCCCTTGCTGCTACAGCTACTATCCCTATTTTCGGATCACTAAGAATGCTGCTTTACTATTTGTGTTACCTAGAATAACTTCTGTAACTTGGTCATTAACTTCATGCAAAGATACGTGGTATTCTTTAATTGGTTTCAAGACAACTGTAAGTACTCAATAGATGGGTTGACATGTTTGGTAGAGTAATTAATAGTAAATATGTCTCTGCAGAATATTGGGGGGGATTCCATCCCTATAGGATGATAATAGTCTTCCTTAAAATGCTTCTATTGAGAGCTGATATGTAGATATTCTGCATCTAAAAGATGTATTGTATATACAATCCACGAAGGAATCTAATTCGTCTGAGTTTCACATATCCCCAACACAGCCTATATGGTTTCTCGATTAATGGCTTACGGAGTAGTTCTCTGAGGTGTTGGCATAAGGTGACATGTACAACTGAGTTGCAGAACATGGTGTCTTTGTCACCTGTTAATACTTATTGCTCAGCTGATATAGCATATGTGACTTAAACATTGTATTGTTCGTATAGGTGAGGGGCATGTCTCAAACCATGCAAATCTTTCCTTTGTGGAAGTGCTGGAGCAGAGTTTTCTGTTGAAAATCTATTGGGTTTTTAAGCTCCGATTTGTCTATATGTTGAAAATTAAAAAATATTAATTTGTAACTATTAATTATTTGTTTTGTGTGAAATTCTGATTAATCAACACGAACTAACAAGAGAAAACTACACGTGGGAATGCATTCATGTTGCTTAATGATAATGTGCAGGTTTAATTAAATGAATGTTGCTAAGTGCTGTTTGTTTTAAAGCACAAAACGCTTTTGAAATAACGTGTACTAATGCTTTACTGTGTTGCAAGAGGCTAGATAATTACATACACATAAGGGTATTAGTGGGGTTAACACTGTTTAATCACTATGCTGTGGTAATGTTGTTTTTGTCTCTTTTAATTAAGATGGTCTGTTTTGGCCTATCATAAAATGGCTGCCGTTTAAAGCCTGCGCTCGAGTGATCGAATTTTGATGAGAGGGCCTTGCTGAACATGGTCGAGAGTCATCTGACCACAGTCTTCGCCTGGTTTAAAAGTTTTCCGTGAGGACAGCAGCTCTGGGCGAGAGTCCAAGTGTCCTTGGAGGACAAGGGAGCCACAATGAACTTTGTGATTACAATGCTGGTTCCGAGGAAATGTGAACGTGAAAGAAACATTTGCAAAACTCGAGTTTCCTTCTTCTGTCTTTTTATTTTTGTGATTTTTCTGAGCGGAGATTTTTCCAAATGTAGCGATGCTACATCCTTTCCTGCTCGCTCTGCTCAGCGGTTCAGCGGATATTTAGAACATTTTATGTTTCTTTAATTTGCAAGATTTACTATAAGTATTGTTAGCCTAGAGAGGGTCTAAGGCCACTTCTTCCCAAACCTGCGTTGGTGAGGATCGATGCTGTGAGGACGGCGACTTGGGAGACTTCTACTGAGAGACCTGTCCTGACCCATTTATGACATTTAGCTAGAATAGGTAATTATGAGAATAATGATTTACTTTGATTGAATTTCTTTGAACTAATTTTAGATAAAGTACCATTATTTTAAATACAGTGTTGGTGGTTATTTCTTGTCAATTATTGAGTACTCTATTTTGATTATTGTTGTTTAGATTGTTTAGATCATGACTCAGGACAGTATCAAACTGATCCTATTGGCCTCAGTGTAGATACAGGGTGTTTAGGAGTTTTCTCTCCACAGGTTCAGTGCTGATAGAGTAATCGAGTATATGTTAGTGAAATGGGCCCAAGTGTATGAGTGCATGTGCGTGTATCTGTGAAATTACTCTATCCGTGGAAGTAGGGAGAATTTGTATGCCCTAATCTGCACCAATTTCCTGGTAGCAGAGGATGGTTTTGATTATTGTCTTGATCTGATTAGATTGCTTGTACATTGGCTTTTTGATTTATTGATTATTGATTAATGTTGGTATATGTACTAATACTATATGTTGGAGTCGTTGTATTGAGTTATATGTAGTGCTTCTGGAACTTGGGAGCTAGTAGCAGTTCCGTAGTAGGGCAGAGGGAAGTATATACTGCTCTCGGGAAAGACGGGATTGTTGGTCCTGTATGTATGCAGGAAAAACGTGTGACAATTGAAGTTGCGCGTCACATTGTCTGGGTTCGGAATCAGTGACATCGTCGTATGATACTATTAGAAATATATTTCTGGTATAAAAGGAGTGTGTATGGTAGCGAAGGTTATCTGTGAAACTCTGGTCTTAAGTCCCAGGGATCCGTAAGGTTCACCGTTAAAGCTTATCGCGGGAGAAGTAATAGGTATTCTCTGAGCTTGTTTGAAGGACTGGGCAGAGGTAAGCTGCTTGGTTAACGTGTGTTATAATTCTGTAGCGGGACAGATTGTTCGCTGTTCTCGGGAAGGATTCTGTGTGTATGTACTACATTTTCTTGTATGAATGTGCGTGAATGTATGAGCATTTAATTGATTGTAAGACTCTTTGGAGCAGTCCTAGAGGAAACAGTTAATGAATGCATGATAGAAGGGCAGAGTAGAGGGATGTGCTACTGTGTCAATGAGAGTATTAATTCCGTACTGGAACAGAAGTGAGTGAAAGACGGGATTCTTGTGAAATAGATTTTCCTTACTATTCTGTGGTTAGCGAAACAGACAATGGAGATGTTTATATGTTGTAACTAATAGATTTTGTAGAATTTGACGCGAATTCTACTGAAAAGTTTTATAAAGGAGGGGTAGACGAGTGACAGGAGACAGGAGTAGGAGCGACTGCAGCGACTGCTGACGTCAAACAGACCGCGCTCTGATTGGATATTGGATCAGAACAGTGTTCGTGCTGGGATTGGTGCGTTGGTGTGAGCCGCGCAAGGATTGGAAGGGGTACAGGGTGACGTAGACGCTCTAGGATTGGTGCGTTGGTGTGAGTCGCGCTGTTATTGGATGAAAAATAGTACTGTACAGTTGTAATACGGAAGGGATTAGAAGGGTTTGGTAAACGTTAAAATGTATTACCAAGAAGAGAAAAAGAAAAAATCATTGTTTGGAAAAATAAAGCGATGGTTTGACAAGGATAAAGATGTTAAAACAAGAGAAGGTGAATTGTTACCTCCAAAGAAAACGCCTGCATCCTTCATGGCTGCGAGATATGGGTATCATACCTGTATATGGTTGGAGAATTGGGTTAGGTATACTAAGGAAGATGGTGTCCTAGAATTCCCAGAACATGGTTCATTTAATCTAGCCGTGTTGAGAAATTTACGGGAAAAGATGTTGTGTCTTGACCCAAGACCAAGGCCGACACAGTTTGAGGCTTTAGTGGAATGGGAAGAGGAAGTACATGAGCGAGAAAAACAGAGGCCTGGAGGCAACTACAGATACATGTTTGGGAGGAAACATGATCGTGAAACTCATCATGATCGAATGAAGAGATGGCGAGATGCTAGCATGTCAGAGGGATTATATCCTATGAGAACAGTTGACGAGAGAGAAGAAAGGAAGGGTGCGGAAAAGGTTCCTGAGGCAGAAGTGAAAAGATATGGAGTTAATGAGTATGAGGATGAGGTCTTGAATGACATGATTTACAAGAGACCACCTCCATATAGACCAGAACCAGAAGAGAGCACACCAGTTGTTTCTCCGATAAGAGATACATTGCGTATCATTGAGACAGAAATTGTGTCACCTGAGTTAAGAAGTGGTAATCCTTTCAGGGAAAAAGAAAGAGAGAATCGATGTGGTGACGAGAATACAAGAGAATTAGCCAGAACTACATCAGAGCTGACTGAAAAGATTAGAGAGCTGACAAAGAATCTGGAAGCTGTTACGGTGCCTGTAACCATAGGTCCAGTAATGCCTATTTTTGATAAGCAGAGGACGAGTGAGAATGGTTTGGTGGTTCCATATGTTGGGAATAGGATAACAAGTTTGGCTGGTCCCTCAGGAGACTCAGGAAAAAGGACAGAAAGTAGTGATCTGAGACAATCCAGACATGACACATGTAGTGAAGGATTAGAGGTACAGTCTAATTCGAGATTCGATGCTAGTGAAGCTAGTTGTTCAGGGATGCCAATTTTAGAACCACAGAAGAAAGTGGTTCCAGTGAGAAAAACTACTGAAATAACAGCTGACGATTTGAATGATTGGATGAGAGTCCTTCAAAAGAGGGATAAAGATTCACAGGCAATTGATGTGGCCAGGTTACGTGTAGAATTAGAGGAGCTTGTTGCAGGAACAATTCCTACAGAAATTCTAAAAAACCATCATGATGGCGAACTATTATTTATGTGCAAAAAGATCACCTGGAGAGCAAGAAATACACATGACAGGTTAAGAGCAGTAGCGAATGAGCAGGGAGTTGACATTGATAAGGTGAAAGCCTTGCAGAAGTCTTACAGGATGGATTTCACGGACAAAGATATTGAAAATCTGAATGGTGCTGGTAGAACAGGACAGATTAAGGAAATGGTCGCATTGTTGCGAAAATGGGGTGATGTAGAGAAGTGGAAGGATAGGTGGTATAAGAAAAGGGAAGAATCAGTGGACAGGACTTATTCAGCATTTCCTGTGAGAGAAAAAGAGAAAACAGTGGATGCTTATCCTATGAGAGAAATACCTGGAGGAGGATATGTACATGTTCCATGGACCAGACAGGATATTTTATCATTTACGAATGATTTCCCTCGACTGAGAGAAAAGCCCGTCGAGTGGTATAGGCAGGTAGATAGGTTTGTGAAATTGTCAAAAGTGCTGTGGATTGACCTGAATAGTCTGTTTGATATAATTGTTCCAGCAGACTTGTGGGCTGAGTGTAAAATAGATGTAAGTTGGCCTACTGAGGAATATCCAAGAGATCAGAGAACAGGAGCACCAGATCCAGAGGTAATGAGGAAGTATGATCACCAACGCACCAATCCCAGCACGAACACTGTTCTGATCCAATATCCAATCAGAGCGCGGTCTGTTTGACGTCAGCAGTCGCTGCAGTCGCTCCTACTCCTGTCTCCTGTCACTCGTCTACCCCTCCTTTACAAAACTTTTCAGTAGACTTCGCGTCAAATTCTACAAAATCTATTAGTTACAGCTACAGGGTCAAGTGTCGATGAGAAGTACGCAATAGGCCTCCTCAGCTGTCCATGCTTCTGAATTAACACTGAAAGTGCACATCCATTTCTCTCACTGCAGTACAACTCAAACTCTTTTTCATAGTCTGGCATACCCAAAGCAGGGGCTTCACACATTCTGCTCTTCAGCTCCTCAAATGCTGCCATTTGTTCTCCATCTAGTTCCAATGGGTCTTTTACCTCACTCTTTGTCAGCTTAGTGCAGATTAGGGCATACAAATCCTCCCTACTTCCACGGATAGAGTAATTTCACAGATACACGCACATGCACTCATCATACACTTGGGCCCATTTCACTAACATATACTCGAATACTCTATCAGCACTGAACCTGTGGAGAGAAAACTCCTAAACACCCTGTATCTACACTGAGGCCAATAGGATCAGTTTGATACTGTCCTGAGTCATGATCTAAACAATCTAATCAGATCAAGACAATAATCAAAACCATCAAATTCTGCTACCAGGAAATTGGTGCAGATTAGGGCATACAAATTCTCCCTACTTCCACGGATAGAGTAATTTCACAGATACACGCACATGCACTCATCATACACTTGGGCCCATTTCACTAACATATACTCGATTACTCTATCAGCACTGAACCTGTGGAGAGGAAACTCCTAAACACCCTGTATCTACACTGAGGCCAATAGGATCAGTTTGATACTGTCCTGAGTCATGATCTAAACAATCTAAACAACAATAATCAAAATAGAGTACTCAATAATTGACAAGAAATAACCACCAACACTGTATTTAAAATAATGGTACTTTATCTAAAATTAGTTCAAAGAAATTCAATCAAAGTAAATCATTATTCTCATAATTACCTATTCTAGCTAAATGTCATGAATGGGTCAGGACAGGTCTCTCAGTAGAAGTCTCCCAAGTCGCCGTCCTCACAGCATCGATCCTCACCAACGCAGGTTTGGGAAGAAGTGGCCTTAGACCCTCTCTAGGCTAACAATACTTATAGTAAATCTTGCAAATTAAAGAAACATAAAATGTTCTAAATATCCGCTGAACCGCTGAGCAGAGCGAGCAGGAAAGGATGTAGCATCGCTACATTTGGAAAAATCTCCGCTCATAAAAATCACAAAAATAAAAAGACGGAAGAAGGAAACTCGAGTTTTGCAAATGTTTCTTTCACGTTCACATTTCCTCGGAACCAGCATTGTAATCACAAAGTTCATTGTGGCTCCCTTGTCCTCCAAGGACACTTGGACTCTCGCCCAGAGCTGCTGTCCTCACGGAAAACTTTTAAACCAGGCGAAGACTGTGGTCAGATAACTCTCGACCATGTTCAGCAAGGCCCTCTCATCAAAATTCGATCACTCGAGCGCAGGCTTTAAACGGCAGCCATTTTATGATAGGCCAAAACAGACCATCTTAATTAAAAGAGACAAAAACAATATTACCACAGCATAGTGATTAAACAGTGTTAACCCCACTAATACCCTTATGGGTATGTAATTATCTATCCTCTTGCAACACAGTAAGGCATTAGTGCACGTTATTTCAAAAGCGTTTTGTGCTTTAAAACAAACAGCACTCTACATGACGGGGCCAAAGCTTCTGCGTATGGGCTATGCTGGAGATGGGTTGTGTAAGCGTGGGTGTGGTGCTTTGGGGACCTTTATGCATATTTTGTGGGAGTGCCCGGAGGTAGAGGGGTTCTGGCGTGGTGTACATGAGGTGCTGCGACTGGTTACGCATGTGGCGTTGTTGCCTGAAGCGAGGAGATGCCTGTTGAATGTGTGGGAACCGACTGATTACTCGGCGCCGCAGACGTGGTGGGTGACTCTGGGATATATGATAGCCAAGCGTGATATTGCTCAACTGTGGGGATCCCAGAGGCCCCCGACGGTCTCGGCCTGGAAAGAACACATGGACTGGTGCATGTTTCGCGAAAAGGTGGTGTATGTGGCGAGGGGTAAGCCTGGGACATGGGTGAAAGTATGGGGCCCCTGGAACGCCTACCGAGGGGGTATCTGCGCACCACCGCTGCTGCCTGCTGCCTCGCCAGCCCCATCCCCTTAGCCGACTCATTCCTCCGCTGCCGGGCATTGGGTTCCCCCAGTCCTCGCTCTGTTCTCTTCCCCCTCCTCACACTTCTGTGTATAGTTGGGATCCCCCCCTCTAGGGGAGCACGTGCTGCTATTTTTGATTGTGGGTTGCCTTGTGTGTGTGGTTTTAATTTGTGTTGTTCTTAATTTAAAATGAAACCGCATACTGGGGCCTGGATGATGTGGCTTTGACATTGTTACCTACGGAGAAATGCTCCTCCTGTAATACCACGTGTTCCATAAATGTATGTCGTATGTTCCTACCATTGCTAGCGGCCGGCCGGAAGGTTGTGGGCCCATACTTGTATACTTTTAAGACCTGTAATAAACGGTTTCAAAAAAAAAAAAAAAACAGCACTTAGCAACATTCATTTAATTAAACCTGCACATTATTATTAAGCAACATGAATGCATTACCACGTGTAGTTTTCTCTTGTTAGTTCGTGTTGATTAATCAGAATTTCACACAAAACAAATAATTAATAGTTACAAATTAATATTTTTTAATTTTCAACATATAGACAAACCGGAGCTTAAAAACCCAATAGATTTTCAACAGAAAACTCTGCTCCAGCAATCCCCCCTTTGGTGATATTATCACCAAATAAACAACCCCAAAAAAAAAAAAAAAAAATTTTGTAAAATTTAGTCCCATTTTAGGAGAAATTGGAAATGTCTTTTTCTCCTTACACAACACTACACACCAGACTCCCTTTCATCATCCCTCTTCGTTTCCAAGTAAACACTCTCCCTCAATTCTTCTAATTCTATTTCTTGTGGTTCTCTTTTTGACCTCTTATTTCTCTTTTCAATATTTCTTTTGATTAATTTCTTTTTCCCTCCCCTGTTTTTACAACACAAACACACCAATCTTAGTATCAATAAAGCAACAATTATACAGGTCAAAGGAAACAATATCTTACCTATAATAGTACTACCTATTTTTGCAATAAAACTCTTAACAGCAACTATTTTATTAGCTATTTTGGTCCAAATACTCTCAGCTTCTAGTGGTACCAATTCTTCATGCAAATCAGTAATATTTTTGATATAGACCTTCAGGTCTTTACTTTCGTATGGAATGTAAGTGCAACAATGTTGAACTTTCAGCATTCCACAGACTCCACCCTCCTTGGCCAATAGAATATCAAGGGCAAGTCGATTTTGCATAGACATGGCACGTACGGCAATCATCTCCGTATTCACCAAAAGAAACCCTCCAGCGGTATTTGTCGATAAGCGATCCACCACTGTTGACAGTTTCCGAATTCCATAAGCATTCAAAGAAATTCCCACTGCCGGAATTAAAGCTCCAAAAATATCACCTACAATTTCAGACCAAGTTTCTCTCTTAAAACGTGTTAGTAAATTAATATGTTCTACATCTTCTATTCTATCTATATGAAAGATCTTTGGAAAGACCAGGCCCACATAACACGTGCCATACCAATCGTCAGGCAACCTGTAATAAGCCTTGTTCCCACAAACATAATATATTCCTGGGAAAATTGGATCTTCTCCTCCCTTGAAACCCCATCCTGTTGCAATGAAGTATGTATCATGACACTCACTAGTCCCAACAAAATATGTATCATATTGGGATTTCCTTCTTGTAATGCACAGCTTACCCTTCTGTGGTGCATCTAGAGCTAAAGTTGGACTAGCCCCACTTCTCAATTCTTTTCCCATCTCAATGTCCCAAATTGTCTCACTTATTTTATATTTCCCTGCCTTTTCATGCATGCTCATTCTCCTTTCCTCCACCATATTTAGGAAAGCCTTCTCCTCTTCTTTCAGACTGCAAGTTAAATTGTTCTTAAAAATGTAATCTAATGTTAATTCTTCTTTTTCAATAAAAATCTCACCAAAAATATTAGCTTCTTTAGCTGGATTCAGCTTTTTGTTCATAGGCAATTTCCCAAAAATGTTATCTTTGTTAGACATCTCATAATCTATTTTCCCTAACAAATAAAAAACACTACTCAACACACTACAAGAAATTCCATACGTAGCTGGTAAATGGTGATAAGTAACACCCTCTGAAACGGATGCAGGTAACTGCATACATACGTAGCAATCCCTAACTTCCATTGTCTTCACATATTCATATAACAATTTTGAAAAAACATTACTAGAAAAATCATTAATTGACCTATCTTTATGTATGTAAGTATTACTAATTCTAGTTGGAACTACTTTTTGTGAACTCTTCCCTACATTAGTCACATTCTCCGTATGCATCTCAAATGTACCTATTGTAACTCTAAAAGTAACTAATAAAGCTAATACACCCCATAGTAGCATTAATAATCCAGTACAGCAGCAGCACATTTTACACCATCTTCTTAGAAAGGCACATCTACTTTGGTTATTCTCTATGTTAGCCATTTTACTACTTTGACCGTGTCTTTTGACTTAGCCTCTACTACTCCACTACTGAATCTCTAAAACTCTGGATTACTTCAAACAATTAATTTTCAGTCTCTCTTCTTTTCACTTTTCTCCAAGTGATTTCTTCTGTTCACTCAATTTGGATACTCATCACTCTTTACTTCATCTTCTTCAACATCAAATTGTAATAAATCTCCAACATCATCCTCAGTATCCGACTTTTCTCCAATGTCAGTCAAGATTACTTTCAGGATTTCACCTGTATCTTCCTCAACCACTTCTCGTACGGTCTCCTCTGGATTTCCTTGACTTTCTGCCTCTTCACCTTCAGACAGTGCCACGTACGTCCATTCCGGCGACCTATACTTCTGGTTAGGTTTTCTTATCCTTTTGATCTCCTCTGGTTCTTTTGACTCTTTTCGCTTTTCACCTTTTGCTGGATTCTGACTCGACACCTCATTCACTTGTTCAGCTTTCGAGGTATTTACTCGTATCAGTCTGTATCTCAGCCTCTTTATTATGTTGTTAGGCCAAAGATCTCCTCTTATAACCTTTTTTGGTCTTGTTTCTTTATTATTTCTTTCTCCAATCCAAGTTCTCTTTCTCAGAACTCGACCCTCTGATTTCTCATTCTCACTTTCATCCGATTCTGTTTCAAATGCCTCTTGTTCTTCAGCAGTTTTCTTTCGCTCCACAGTCTTTTCCACCACTGTTTGAGACTTCCCTATTTCTGTCCCTCCTCGGGTCTCCGACACGCAATCTTCCTGCTGTCTACTTGTCCCTTCACCTAGCTTATCAAGAATGTTCCCTACACCTCCTCGGGGGTCTTCCGCAATCTGTCCCTCTCTATCTTCTTCTAACCCTGCTTCTTCAGGTATAATCTCAAGTGGTTCTTAAATCTCCTCTTCTGATTCAGGAGTAGTCTCTGTGGAATTGCTTTTTTCTCTTCTTTTTCCTCCACTGCTTTTTGGAACTTCAGGCTTTCTTACAGAATCTGATCTCCCTTCTGAGACTCTCAATGGTTCTCTTGAAGCCTCCCCTGATTCTCTTTCTGAACTTCGATTTTTCCTCACTGGTTCTGTGTCTTCATCATCACTAGAATCTGACTCTTCAAAATACTCCTTACCAGTCCCATCCTTTGGGTTTGGAACTCTCAGAGTATGACTTGCATGTACCCAGTTTTTCACACCAGCACACTTCACTGCAGTTGTCGTAGTCAGAATAACTTGTCTTGACCTTCCCCACCTTGGAACCAAGCAATTTCTTCTTCTGTGTACTTTAATCCTCACCCAGTCCCCTGGACTCAGATCATGAGCTTGCTTCTTCTCAAGTGTGGTAGCGTCTTCTCCAACCTGGTGAAACACAGAATGAACTGCGTCAGCCAGGCCTTTACAGTAATCCAAAATCATGTTATCAGTTATTGTCATCAACTTATTGACAGGTACAAATGCATGACGCATTGCACGTCCCATCAAAATCTCATGTGGACTTAAACCAGTAGTTCTATCTGGAGTAGATCTAATAGTCATTAGCACTAGAGGCAAGACATCAGGCCATTTCATTCCAGTGGCTAAACACATCTTACCAATCCTGTTCTTGATCGTGCCGTTCATCTGCTCCACCACGCCAGAAGCCTCTGGCCTGTATGCACAATGTAGCTTCTGCTGTATGCTCAATGCTTCACAAATCAAACTCATGAGCTCATTATAGAAGTGTCCACCTCTATCAGACTCAATCGTTACTGGAAACCCGTACCTAGGAATCAACTCCCTTAACATTAACTTTGCCACTGTTACTCCATCATTTCTCCTAGTCGGATAGGCCTCCACCCATCTTGAGAACAAGCAGACTACCACTAGAACATACCTCAATCTGTTCACCTGGGGCATTTCAATGAAATCAATCTGCATTCTTGTGAAAGGACCACCTTCTCTGCCTATCGTTCCCAGACTCACCACTGTCTTTTTCCCAGTGTTAAATTGCTGGCAAATCAAACATCTTTGACAGATGCTCTCTGCAATTGTCCTGAACTTTGCATTGTACCAAGTCTGCTTAAAAGACCTGATCATCGCATCCCTTCCCAAATGTCCCTGGCCATGATACATCCTTGCCATTGTTGACAACATAGAGTTAGGCATGACTGGTCTACCATCTCTATAGACCCAACCATGGTCTGTTTCTCTTGGGGCACAACCTGCCTTGATCCAGTCTTTCTTTTCTTCCTTTCCTGTCTCATCCTGCAACTGTTTCACCTCATCCCACGTCTCTAGGACATTAGTAAACATCACAGAACAAAAAGACATTTCCCCTTCTCGTTCCCTATTAATCGAGTGATTATTTTTCGCACAATACTGTGCAATGTCATTTGCAAACCTGTTCCCAAGTGTTACAAAATCATCTCCTTGTCCATGAGCAGCACATTTCACAACTGCTAATTCTTTAGGCAACTGTATCGCCTCAAGTAATTTTCCAATCACTTCAGCATTCTTTATTGGAGTCCCACTCGACGTCAAGAAACCTCTCTGTAGCCAAAGCTGGCCAAAATCATGCACAACTCCAAATCCATACTGACTATCAGTTATCACAGTCACTCTCAGATTCTCTCCAATTTTGCAAGCTTTTGTCAATGCCACCAATTCAGCAACTTGTGCAGATTTCACTCCTTTCAATGGTGATGCTTCCATAACTTCTGAAACCTTGCACACTGCATATGCTGCACTCAGCACACCCTCATCATTCCTCAGACATGATCCATCCACAAACAACACATGATCACTCTCAAGCAATGGAAGATCTCTTATGTCTGGTCTCGGTTTTGTACAGTAATCAAGCACATCCAAACAATTGTGATCAGCTTCTGTCTTCACACCCACATTTTCAATATCCGGCAACAATGTCGCTGGATTCACATTCACACATCTCTCAAGAGTCACATTTGATGCTCCCAGAATGACTTTCTCATATTTAGTCAGCCGACTGTGTGACATGTACTGGGTCCTGCTTCTTGTCAAAAGAATTGCCACATTATGAGGTACGAATACCCTTACAGGATATCCCATTATGATTCCCTCACTCTGTTCCAGACTTCTGCATGTCGCAGCCACAGATTTCAAACAACCTGGTAAACCTACAGCTACAGGGTCAAGTGTCGATGAGAAGTACGCAATAGGCCTCCTCTGCTGTCCATGCTTCTGAATTAACACTGAAAGTGCACATCCATTTCTCTCACTGCAGTACAACTCAAACTCTTTTTCATAGTCTGGCATACCCAAAGCAGGGGCTTCACACATTCTGCTCTTCAGCTCCTCAAATGCTGCCATCTGTTCTCCATCTAGTTCCAATGGGTCTTTTACCTCACTCTTTGTCAGCTTAATCAGTGGTCTTGCTATCAGAGAGAAATTACTAATCCACTGACGACAATAACCCACCATCCCCAGGAACATTCTCACTTCCCTTTGGGTCGTTGGGACCTTCATTCCCCTGATGATTTTGATCCTGTCATCAGTCACCTTTCTCAGACCTTTTTCAATATTGTGTCCAAGATAATGCACCTCTTTCTTGCAAAATTGCAATTTGGCTGGAGATACTTTTAACCCTCCATCTGCCAGATGATTCAGTAAAGCTATGGTATCTACTTCACAAGCTTCACGTGTCTTTGATGCCACAAGTAGGTCATCAATATACTGCACTAGTACTGAATTTTCAGGCATGATCAGACTCTCCAATGATTTTTTCAATAACTGATTGAATATCGAAGGACTCTCTGTATACCCCTGTGGGATTCGACACCATGCTAAAATACGCTGGCCAAACCTAAATGCAAAAATCGACTGGCTGTCATGATGCAATGGAATTGAAAAGAAAGCATGACACAAATCAATTACCGTGTACCACTCAGCATCATGTGGAATCTGATACAGAATCACTGACGGATTTGGCACAATGGGACAACATGCCACCACAATTTTGTTAATTTTTCTCAAATCTTGTACAATCCTGAACTTCCCATTAGGCTTCTTTAGCCCCATTATCGGTGAGTTACACGGGCTACTCAGTAGTTCTCTCAAAACTCCTTGCTGAATCATTTTCTCAATAATAGGAGTTATTCCTTCAATTATTTCTGGTGTCATTTTGTACTGAGGAATGTTAGGATAAGTAATTCCCTCTTTCACTGAAATTTTCACAGGATCTACATTATTCATCAATCCCACATCCTCTCCAGTAAAATCCCAAACTGTCCTTTTCACTGTGTCTCTCAGCCCTTGAGGCAAATCCTCCGGATCAAACACAGCATATGCACCAACCATTTCACTCTCTCTATTTCCTAGAGTCATTCGGTACAAAACATCCTCATCTGGTGTCTCAAAAGCTATTCCATCCGGCGTACAAAAAATTGTACAGTTCATTTTGCATAGCAGGTCCCTGCCTAACAAGTTCACTGGACTAGTGTCACAGACTACAAATCTGTGCATGTCTGAAAATTTCCCTATTTGTACCCTTACTGGTTCAGTAAGACGTGTCTTGATTTGTGTATTTGCCACACCAACTACTTGGATTGCTTCATCCGAGAGAGGAAGATTTTTAACATCTGCTGACCTGACAGTTGATCTTGTCGCACCTGTGTCTACTAAAAAAGTAACACTTTCTTCATTTATTTTCCCATCTACAAATGGTCCTGCCTGGTCTATTTCTAGAGTTGCACCAAGTATGCACTCTTCCTCCTCTCCTCGGCACCGTCAATAGTCACCTTCAGACTCACTCCCTTCATTCTTTAACAAATACTGTTGTACCTGGTTAGAACGCCTTCGTTTGTTTACCTGCTCATCATTGTAGAATCCTGAATCCTGATTGTACTTTTGTGACCCTCTATTCTGCGCCAAGGGCGGTTTTGGCTCTTGGCTCTGCTGTCTCACAACCTTCTGTTGTTGCTGCTGTTGATTATTCCCCTCATTCTGCACCTGTTGATTTAAGGTTTTACTCTCATTATTCGCTAATGGTGGATTGGTACATTCAGATCTCCAATGTCCCAGTTGGCCACAGTTGTGACAAGGAAACTTCTTTTTTGCTTCCTCAAGATTCCCCTTTCCTTTCCCTGCATATCTGGGCCCTTTCCCTGCATTATTTGTCTGTTCCACCAACTGTGCTTCCTGTCTTTCCGCAACCTTCACTTGTGCCCACATTGCCTTTTCTTTCAGCTTTCTCTGTTTTGCTTCAATTTCATCACTGAAGTATTTTGCATGTCTCAGAATCTCATCTATTTTCTTACTCTGCCAGTCCACTGTATGCTCACGAATTCTCTCACTAATCTCAGGTCTCAGGCCATATACAAATCTGTATACAAAATGACTCAAATCTTTGTCACCCAGGTGCTCATCCCCGCTGAATTGTTTAAAAGCCAGTATCAGCCTCTCATAAAAAGCATGAACTGATTCTTTTGCTTCCTGATGTGTTCGATCTATTTTAACCCAGTCTGGTACTTTACTTTTCAGGTATACAATCACCTGATCATACTTCCTCATTACCTCTGGATCTGGTGCTCCTGTTCTCTGATCTCTTGGATATTCCTCAGTAGGCCAACTTACAACTATTTTACACTCAGCCCACAAGTCTGCTGGAACAATTATATCAAACAGACTATTCAGGTCAATCCACAGCACTTTTGACAATTTCACAAACCTATCTACCTGCCTATACCACTCGACGGGCTTTTCTCTCAGTCGAGGGAAATCATTCGTAAATGATAAAATATCCTGTCTGGTCCATGGAACATGTACATATCCTCCTCCAGGTATTTCTCTCATAGGATAAGCATCCACTGTTTTCTCTTTTTCTTTCACAGGAAATGCTGATTCTTCCCTTTTCTTATACCACCTATCCTTCCACTTCTCTACATCACCCCATTTTCGCAACAATGCGACCATTTCCTTAATCTGTCCTGTTCTACCAGCACCATTCAGATTTTCAATATCTTTGTCCGTGAAATCCATCCTGTAAGACTTCTGCAAGGCTTTCACCTTATCAATGTCAACTTCCTGCTCATTCGCTACTGCTCTTAACCTGTCATGTGTATTTCTTGCTCTCCAGGTGATCTTTTTGCACATAAATAATAGTTCGCCATCATGATGGTTTTTTAGAATTTCTGTAGGAATTGTTCCTGCAACAAGCTCCTCTAATTCTACACGTAACCTGGCCATATCAATTGCCTGTGAATCTTTATTCCTCTTTTGAAGGACTCTCATCCAATCATTCAAATCTTCAGCTGTTATTTCAGTAGTTTTTCTAACTGGAACCACTTTCTTCTGTGGTTCTAAAATTGGCATCCCTGAACAACTAGCTTCACTAGCATCGAATCTTGAATTAGACTGTACCTCTAATCCTTCACTACATGTGTCATGTCTGGATTGTCTCAGATCACTACTTTCTGTCCTTTTTCCTGAGTCTCCTGAAGGACCAGCCAAACTTGTTATCCTATTCCCATCATATGGAACCACCAAACAATTCTCACTCGTCCTCTGCTTATCAAAAATAAGCATTACTGGACCTATGGTTACAGGCACCGTAACAGCTTCCAGATTCTTTGTCAGCTCTCTAATCTTTTCAGTCAGCTCTGATGTAGTTCTGGCTAATTCTCTCGTATTCTCGTCACCACATCGATTCTCTCTTTCTTTTTCCCTGAAAGGATTACCACTTCTTAACTCAGGTGTCACAATTTCTGTCTCAATGATACGCAATGTATCTCTTATCGGAGAAACAACTGGTGTGCTCTCTTCTGGTTCTGGTCTATATAGAGGTGGTCTCTTGTAAATCATGTCATTCAAGACCTCATCCTCATACTCATTAACTCCATATCTTTTCACTTCTGCCTCAGGAACCCTTTCCGCACCCTTCCTTTCTTCTCTCTCGTCAACTGTTCTCATAGGATATAATCCCTCTGACATGCTAGCATCTCGCCATCTCTTCATTCGATCATGATGAGTTTCACGATCATGTTTCCTCCCAAACATGTATCTGTAGTTGCCTCCAGACCTCTGTTTTTCTCGCTCATGTACTTCCTCTTCCCATTCCACTAAAGCCTCAAACTGTGTCGGCCTTGGTCTTGGGTCAAGACACAACATCTTTTCCCGTAAATTTCTCAACACGGCTAGATTAAATGAACCATTTTCTGGGAATGCTAGGACACCATCTTCCTTAGTATACCTAACCCAATTCTCCAACCATATACAGGTATGATACCCATATCTCGCAGCCATGAAGGATGCAGGCGTTTTCGTTGGAGGTAACAATTCACCTTCTCTTGTTTTAACATCTTTATCCTTGTCAAACCATCGCTTTATTTTTCCAAACAATGATTTTTTCTTTTTCTCTTCTTGGTAATACATTTTAACGTTTACCAAACCCTTCTAATCCCTTCCGTATTACAACTGTACAGTACTATTTTTCATCCAATAACAGCGCGACTCACACCAACGCACCAATCCTAGAGCGTCTACGTCACCCTGTACCCCTTCCAATCCTTGCGCGGCTCACACCAACGCACCAATCCCAGCACGAACACTGTTCTGATCCAATATCCAATCAGAGCGCGGTCTGTTTGACGTCAGCAGTCGCTGCAGTCGCTCCTACTCCTGTCTCCTGTCACTCGTCTACCCCTCCTTTACAAATCTTTTCAGTAGACTTTGCGTCAAATTCTACAAAATCTATTAGTTACAACATAAAAACATCTCCATTGTCTGTTTCGCTAACCACAGAATAGTAAAGAAAATCTATTTCACAAGAATCCCGTCTTTCACTCACTTCTGTTCCAGTACGGAATTAATACTCTCATTGACACAGTAGCACATCCCTCTACTCTGCCCTTCTATCATGCATTCATTAACTGTTTCCTCTAGGACTGCTCCAAAGAGTCTTACAATCAATTAAATGCTCATACATTCACGCACATTCATACAAGAAAATGTAGTACATACACACAGAATCCTTCCCGAGAACAGCGAACAATCTGTCCCGCTACAGAATTATAACACACGTTAACCAAGCAGCTTACCTCTGACCAGTCCTTCAAACAAGCTCAGAGAATACCTATTACTTCTCCCGCGATAAGCTTTAACGGTGAACCTTACGGATCCCTGGGACTTAAGACCAGAGTTTCACAGATAACCTTCGCTACCATACACACTCCTTTTATACCAGAAATATATTTCTAATAGTAACATACGACGATGTCACTGATTCCGAACCCAGACAATGTGACGCGCAACTTCAATTGTCACACGTTTTTCCTGCATACATACAGGACCAACAATGCCGTCTTTCCCGAGAGCAGTATATACTTCCCTCTGCCCTACTACGGAACTGCTACTAGCTCCCAAGTTCCAGAAGCACTACATATAACTCAATACAACGACTCCAACATATAGTATTAGTACATATACCAACATTAATCAATAATCAATAAATCAAAAAGCCAATGTACAACAACATTGTTGCCAGATATTGAAAATGTGGGTGTGAAGACAGAAGATGATCACAATTGTTTGGATGTGCTTGATTACTGTACAAAACAGGTCAATTAATGATTTTTCTAGTAATGTTTTTTCAAAATTGTTATATGAATATGTGAAGACAATGGAAGTTAGGGATTGCTACGTATGTATGCAGTTACCTGCATCCGTTTCAGAGGGTGTTACTTATCACCATTTACCAGCTACGTATGGAATTTCTTGTAGTGTGTTGAGTAGTGTTTTTTATTTGTTAGGGAAAATAGATTATGAGATGTCTAACAAAGATAACATTTTTGGGCAATTGCCTATGAACAAAAAGCTGAATCCAGCTAAAGAAGCTAATATTTTTGGTGAGATTTTTATTGAAAAAGATGAATTAACATTAGATTACATTTTTAAGAACAATTTAACTTGCAGTCTGAAAGAAGAGGAGAAGGCTTTCCTAAATATGGTGGAGGAAAGGAGAATGAGCATGCATGAAAAGGCAGGGAAATATAAAATAAGTGAGACAATTTGGTTGGTGTGGCAAATACACAAATCAAGACACGTCTTACTGAACCAGTAAGGGTACAAATAGGGAAATTTTCAGACATGCACAGATTCGTAGTCTGTGACACTAGTCCAGTGAACTTGTTAGGCAGGGACCTGCTATGCAAAATGAACTGTACAATTTTTTGTACGCCGGATGGAATAGCTTTTGAGACACCAGATGAGGATGTTTTGTACCGAATGACTCTAGGAAATAGAGAGAGTGAAATGGTTGGTGCATATGCTGTGTTTGATCCGGAGGATTTGCCTCAAGAGCTGAGAGACACAGTGAAAAGGACAGTTTGGGATTTTACTGGAGAGGATGTGGGATTGATGAATAATGTAGATCCTGTGAAAATTTCAGTGAAAGAGGGAATTACTTATCCTAACATTCCTCAGTACAAAATGACACCAGAAATAATTGAAGGAATAACTCCTATTATTGAGAAAATGATTCAGCAAGGAGTTTTGAGAGAACTACTGAGTAGCCCGTGTAACTGACCGATAATAGGGCTAAAGAAGCCTAATGGGAAGTTCAGGATTGTACAAGATTTGAGAAAAATTAACAAAATTGTGGTGGCATGTTGTCCCATTGTGCCAAATCCGTCAGTGATTCTGTATCAGATTCCACATGATGCTGAGTGGTACACGGTAATTGATTTGTGTCATGCTTTCTTTTCAATTCCATTGCATCATGACAGCCAGCCGATTTTTGCATTTAGGTTTGGCCAGCGTATTTTAGCATGGTGTCGAATCCCACAGGGGTATACAGAGAGTCCTTCGATATTCAATCAGTTATTGAAAAAATCATTGGAGAGTCTGATCATGCCTGAAAATTCAGTACTAGTGCAGAATATTGATGACCTACTTGTGGCATCAAAGACACGTGAAGCTTGTGAAGTAGATACCATAGCTTTACTGAATCATCTGGCAGATGGAGGGTTAAAAGTATCTCCAGCCAAATTGCAATTTTGCAAGAAAGAGGTGCATTATCTTGGACACAACATTGAAAAAGGTCTGAGAAAGGTGACTGATGACAGGATCAAAATCATCAGGGGAATGAAGGTCCCAACGACCCAAAGGGAAGTGAGAATGTTCCTGGGGATGGTGGGTTATTGTCGTCAGTGGATTAGTAATTTCTCTCTGATAGCAAGACCACTGATTAAGCTGACAAAGAGTGAGGTAAAAGACCCATTGGAACTAGATGGAGAACAGATGGCAGCATTTGAGGAGCTGAAGAGCAGAATGTGTGAAGCCCCTGCTTTGGGTATGCCAGACTATGAAAAAGAGTTTGAGTTGTACTGCAGTGAGAGAAATGGATGTGCACTTTTATTGTTAATTCAGAAGCATGGACAGCTGAGGAGGCCTATTGCGTACTTCTCATCGACACTTGACCCTGTAGCTGTAGGTTTACCAGGTTGTTTGAAATCTGTGGCTGCGACATGCAGAAGTCTGGAACAGAGTGAGGGAATCATAATGGGATATCCTGTAAGGGTATTCGTACCTCATAATGTGGCAATTCTTTTGACAAGAAGCAGAACCCAGTACATGTCACACAGTCGGCTGACTAAATATGAAAAAGTCATTCTGGGAGCATCAAATGTGACTCTTGAGAGATGTGTGAATGTGAATCCAGCGACATTGTTGCCGGAAATTGAAAATGTGGGTGTGAAGACAGAAGATGATCACAATTGTTTGGATGTGCTTGATTACTGTACAAAACCGAGACCAGACATAAGAGATCTTCCATTGCTTGAGAGTGATCATGTGTTGTTTGTGGATGGATCATGTCTGAGGAATGATGAGGGTGTGCTGAGTGCAGCATATGCAGTGTGCAAGGTTTCAGAAGTTATGGAAGCATCACCATTGAAAGGAGTGAAATCTGCACAAGTTGCTGAATTGGTGGCATTGACAAAAGCTTGCAAAATTGGAGAGAATCTGAGAGTGACTGTGATAACTGATAGTCAGTATGGATTTGGAGTTGTGCATGATTTTGGCCAGCTTTGGCTACAGAGAGGTTTCTTGACGTCGAGTGGGACTCCAATAAAGAATGCTGAAGTGATTGGAAAATTACTTGAGGCGATACAGTTGCCTAAAGAATTAGCAGTTGTGAAATGTGCTGCTCATGGACAAGGAGATGATTTTGTAACACTTGGGAACAGGTTTGCAAATGACATTGCACAGTATTGTGCGAAAAATAATCACTCGATTAATAGGGAACGAGAAGGGGAAATGTCTTTTTGTTCTGTGATGTTTACTAATGTCCTAGAGACGTGGGATGAGGTGAAACAGTTGCAGGATGAGACAGGAAAGGAAGAAAAGAAAGACTGGATCAAGGCAGGTTGTGCCCCAAGAGAAACAGACCATGTTTGGGTCTATAGAGATGGTAGACCAGTCATGCCTAACTCTATGTTGTCAACAATGGCAAGGATGTATCATGGCCAGGGACATTTGGGAAGGGATGCGATGATCAGGTCTTTTAAGCAGACTTGGTACAATGCAAAGTTCAGGACAATTGCAGAGAGCATCTGTCAAAGATGTTTGATTTGCCAGCAATTTAACACTGGGAAAAAGACAGTGGTGAGTCTGGGAACGATAGGCAGAGAAGGTGGTCCTTTCACAAGAATGCAGATTGATTTCATTGAAATGCCCCAGGTGAACAGATTGAGGTATGTTCTAGTGGTAGTCTGCTTGTTCTCAAGATGGGTGGAGGCCTATCCGACTAGGAGAAATGATGGAGTAACAGTGGCAAAGTTAATGTTAAGGGAGTTGATTCCTAGGTACGGGTTTCCAGTAACGATTGAGTCTGATAGAGGTGGACACTTCTATAATGAGCTCATGAGTTTGATTTGTGAAGCATTGAGCATACAGCAGAAGCTACATTGTGCATACAGGCCAGAGGCTTCTGGCGTGGTGGAGCAGATGAACGGCACGATCAAGAACAGGATTGGTAAGATGTGTTTAGCCACTGGAATGAAATGGCCTGATGTCTTGCCTCTAGTGCTAATGACTATTAGATCTACTCCAGATAGAACTACTGGTTTAAGTCCACATGAGATTTTGATGGGACGTGCAATGCGTCATGCATTTGTACCTGTCAATAAGTTGATGACAATAACTGATGACATGATTTTGGATTACTGTAAAGGCCTGGCTGACGCAGTTCATTCTGTGTTTCACCAGGTTGGAGAAGACGCTACCACACTTGAGAAGAAGCAAGCTCATGATCTGAGTCCAGGGGACTGGGTGAGGATTAAAGTACACAGAAGAAGAAATTGCTTGGTTCCAAGGTGGGGAAGGCCAAGACAAGTTATTCTGACTACGACAACTGCAGTGAAGTGTGCTGGTGTGAAAAACTGGGTACATGCAAGTCATACTCTGAGAGTTCCAAACCCAAAGGATGGGACTGGTAAGGAGTATTTTGAAGAGTCAGATTCTAGTGATGATGAAGACACAGAACCAGTGAGGAAAAATCGAAGTTCAGAAAGAGAATCAGGGGAGGCTTCAAGTGAACCATTGAGAGTCTCAGAAGGGAGATCAGATTCTGTAAAAAAGCCTGAAGTTCCAAAAAGCAGTGGAGGAAAAAGAAGAGAAAAAAGCAATTCCACAGAGACTACTCCTGAATCAGAAGAGGAGATTGAATAACCACTTGAGATTATACCTGAAGAAGCAGGGTTAGAAGAAGATAGAGAGGGACAGATTGCGGAAGACCCCCGAGGAGGTGTAGGGAACATTCTTGATAAGCTAGGTGAAGGGACAAGTAGACAGCAGGAAGATTGCGTGTCGGAGACCCGAGGAGGGACAGAAATAGGGAAGTCTCAAACAGTGGTGGAAAAGACTGTGGAGCGAAAGAAAACTGCTGAAGAACAAGAGGCATTTGAAACAGAATCGGATGAAAGTGAGAATGAGAAATCAGAGGGTCGAGTTCTGAGAAAGAAAACTTGGATTGGAGAAAGAAATAATAAAGAAACAAGACCAAAAAAGGTTATAAGAGGAGATCTTTGGCCTAACAACAGAATAAAGAGGCTGAGATACAGACTGATACGAGCAAATACCTCGAAAGCTGAACAAGTGAATGAGGTGTCGAGTCATAATCCAGCAAAAGGTGAAAAGCGAAAAGAGTCAAAAGAACCAGAGGAGATCAAAAGGATAAGAAAACCTAACCAGAAGTATAGGTCGCCGGAATGGACGTACGTGGCACTGTCTGAAGGTGAAGAGGCAGAAAGTCAAGGAAATCCAGAGGAGACCGTACGAGAAGTGGTTGAGGAAGATACAGGTGAAATCCTGAAAGTAATCTTGACTGACATTGGAGAAAAGTCGGATACTGAGGATGATGTTGGAGATTTAATACAATTTGATGTTGAAGAAGATGAAGTAAAGAGTGATGAGTATCCAAATTGAGTGAACAGAAGAAATCACTTGGAGAAAAGTGAAAAGAAGAGAGACTGAAAATTAATTGTTTGAAGTAATCCAGAGTTTTAGAGATTCAGTAGTGGAGTAGTAGAGGCTAAGTCAAAAGACACGGTCAAAGTAGTAAAATGGCTAACATAGAGAATAACCAAAGTAGATGTGCCTTTCTAAGAAGATGGTGTAAAATGTGCTGCTGCTGTACTGGATTATTAATGCTACTATGGGGTGTATTAGCTTTATTAGTTACTTTTAGAGTTACAATAGGTACATTTGAGATGCATACGGAGAATGTGACTAATGTAGGGAAGAGTTCACAA
Organism: Triturus cristatus; assembly: GCF_964204655.1. NCBI lineage: Eukaryota > Metazoa > Chordata > Amphibia > Caudata > Salamandridae > Triturus > Triturus cristatus. The sequence continues at coordinate 440,742,054 of NC_140593.1, read as the reverse complement.
AAAGTAGTTCCAACTAGAATTAGTAATACTTACATACATAAAGATAGGTCAATTAATGATTTTTCTAGTAATGTTTTTTCAAAATTGTTATATGAATATGTGAAGACAATGGAAGTTAGGGATTGCTACGTATGTATGCAGTTACCTGCATCCGTTTCAGAGGGTGTTACTTATCACCATTTACCAGCTACGTATGGAATTTCTTGTAGTGTGTTGAGTAGTGTTTTTTATTTGTTAGGGAAAATAGATTATGAGATGTCTAACAAAGATAACATTTTTGGGCAATTGCCTATGAACAAAAAGCTGAATCCAGCTAAAGAAGCTAATATTTTTGGTGAGATTTTTATTGAAAAAGAAGAATTAACATTAGATTACATTTTTAAGAACAATTTAACTTGCAGTCTGAAAGAAGAGGAGAAGGCTTTCCTAAATATGGTGGAGGAAAGGAGAATGAGCATGCATGAAAAGGCAGGGAAATATAAAATAAGTGAGACAATTTGGGACATTGAGATGGGAAAAGAATTGAGAAGTGGGGCTAGTCCAACTTTAGCTCTAGATGCACCACAGAAGGGTAAGCTGTGCATTACAAGAAGGAAATCCCAATATGATACATATTTTGTTGGGACTAGTGAGTGTCATGATACATACTTCATTGCAACAGGATGGGGTTTCAAGGGAGGAGAAGATCCAATTTTCCCAGGAGTGTATTATGTTTGTGGGAACAAGGCTTATTACAGGTTGCCTGACCATTGGTATGGCACGTGTTATGTGGGCCTGGTCTTTCCAAAGATCTTTCATATAGATAGAATAGAAGATGTAGAACATATTAATTTACTAACACGTTTTAAGAGAGAAACTTGGTCTGAAATTGTAGGCGATATTTTTGGAGCTTTAATTCCAGCAGTGGGAATTTCTTTGAATGCTTATGGAATTCGGAAACTGTCAACAGTGGTGGATCGCTTATCGACAAATACCGCTGGAGGGTTTCTTTTGGTGAATACGGAGATGATTGCCGTACGTGCCATGTCTATGCAAAATCGACTTGCCCTTGATATTCTATTGGCCAAGGAGGGTGGAGTCTGTGGAATGCTGAAAGTTCAACATTGTTGCACTTACATTCCAGACGAAAGTAAAGACCTGAAGGTCTATATCAAAAATATTACTGATTTGCATGAAGAATTGGTACCACTAGAAGCTGAGAGTATTTGGACCAAAACAGCTAATAAAATAGTTGCTGTTAAGAGTTTTATTGCAAAAATAGGTAGTACTATTATAGGTAAGATATTGTTTCCTTTGACCTGTATAATTGTTGCTTTATTGATACTAAGATTGGTGTGTTTGTGTTGTAAAAACAGGGGAGGGAAAAAGAAATTAATCAAAAGAAATATTGAAAAGAGAAATAAGAGGTCAAAAAGAGAACCACAAGAAATAGAATTAGAAGAATTGAGGGAGAGTGTTTACTTGGAAACGAAGAGGGATGATGAAAGGGAGTCTGGTGTGTAGTGTTGTGTAAGGAGAAAAAGACATTTCCAATTTCTCCTAAAATGGGACTAAATTTTACTAAATTTTTTTTTTGGGTTGTTTATTTGGTGATAATATCACCAAAGGGGGGATTGCTGGAGCAGAGTTTTCTGTTGAAAATCTATTGGGTTTTTAAGCTCCGGTTTGTCTATATGTTGAAAATTAAAAAATATTAATTTGTAACTATTAATTATTTGTTTTGTGTGAAATTCTGATTAATCAACACGAACTAACAAGAGAAAACTACACGTGGGAATGCATTCATGTTGCTTAATAATAATGTGCAGGTTTAATTAAATGAATGTTGCTAAGTGCTGTTTGTTTTAAAGCACAAAACGCTTTTGAAATAACGTGTACTAATGCTTTACTGTGTTGCAAGAGGCTAGATAATTACATACACATAAGGGTATTAGTGGGGTTAACACTGTTTAATCACTATGCTGTGGTAATGTTGTTTTTGTCTCTTTTAATTAAGATGGTCTGTTTTGGCCTATCATAAAATGGCTGCCGTTTAAAGCCTGCGCTCGAGTGATCGAATTTTGATGAGAGGGCCTTGCTGAACATGGTCGAGAGTCATCTGACCACAGTCTTCGCCTGGTTTAAAAGTTTTCCGTGAGGACAGCAGCTCTGGGCGAGAGTCCAAGTGTCCTTGGAGGACAAGGGAGCCACAATGAACTTTGTGATTACAATGCTGGTTCCGAGGAAATGTGAACGTGAAAGAAACATTTGCAAAACTCGAGTTTCCTTCTTCCGTCTTTTTTTTTTGTGATTTTTCTGAGCGGAGATTTTTCCAAATGTAGCGATGCTACATCCTTTCCTGCTCGCTCTGCTCAGCGGTTCAGCGGATATTTAGAACATTTTATGTTTCTTTAATTTGCAAGATTTACTATAAGTATTGTTAGCCTAGAGAGGGTCTAAGGCCACTTCTTCCCAAACCTGCATTGGTGAGGATCGATGCTGTGAGGACGGCGACTTGGGAGACTTCTACTGAGAGACCTGTCCTGACCCATTCATGACATTTAGCTAGAATAGGTAATTATGAGAATAATGATTTACTTTGATTGAATTTCTTTGAACTAATTTTAGATAAAGTACCATTATTTTAAATACAGTGTTGGTGGTTATTTCTTGTCAATTATTGAGTACTCTATTTTGATTATTGTTGTTTAGATTGTTTAGATCATGACTCAGGACAGTATCAAACTGATCCTATTTGCCTCAGTGTAGATACAGGGTGTTTAGGAGTTTTCTCTCCACAGGTTCAGTGCTGATAGAGTAATCGAGTATATGTTAGTGAAATGGGCCCAAGTGTATGATGAGTGCATGTGCGTGTATCTGTGAAATTACTCTATCCGTGGAAGTAGGGAGAATTTGTATGCCCTAATCTGCACCAGAAGCTTGTTAATTTCTTGTTAGGTCTTACCCTAGTCTCTACACACCCTTTACAGATGTCCATCATGCTCTTGAATTTGTCACATTCCTGTGTTTTTATTTGGCCAAACAATGTCCTAAATATAATTGGAGGGGCACCCCTCTGCACTTGTGCCAAGATTCACTCAGTTTACTCTCACTCGTTCTTCACTCAGTAAAGCATGTCGGCTTCTTAAGGGCAAAAACCACCCTGAAGATCAAAGTAGGGAACACAGGAGTCTGCTACTGTTACTCTTGGAGCTCTTCCAAATCTTCCTGCTTCTGCTCACATTTTGCCAAGACAACCACTGTCCAACCGCTTGCACAGTGCTTCTACAATAACCTATGGTGCAGAATTGGCTTTGAAAGGGGAAAGCAACCAACATGTTCCTTCCCTCTCACAAGAACCATAACTGAAGCTACTTTTCCCTCTTGTGGACATTGCAAAGTGTTAGTTAAAACACCATTGCTTTGTCTCTCATACAGCCCTTGATTTTGTGAGTCAGTGTGAGGTGGGCACAAGTGAGGCCTGGTCCTTGGACAACCGATGTGGGGGGCTCTGTGTCCTGACATTATGTTAATGTTGTGTTAATAGTTTTTCTAGACACCTATATGGGCTGACGATGAAGTCCATCAGCTTGTGAGTACCTTGGACAAAATCTAAGGGGCAGATTTAGGATTTAGCGACAGGACACTCCATTACAAACATGACAGAGTACCCTAGCCATCAAACCCTTGGCCTGCCCATTCTATTTTGAGTCCCCACTCATCTTTTGAATGGCGGTGTTGCCGCTGGCTCCGCTGTCAGAAAGCAGGACAATCCTGGTGATACTAGACAGAAAAAAAGATCCCTATCTTGTGGGAAAAAACTCCAAGAATGCGGGTGTCATTAGTTTTCTGTCCATCGTTGCCAGGACAAGCCTCCTGTACCAGACAGAATAAAAGAAAAATGACCCCTAAACTGTGGGTTAAAACTCCCACGGCGTGGGGGTCTTTAGTTGTTTGTGTTTTAATAACAAACTCACTGTTTTGGAGTTGAGGTTTGAAAAACAGAAAAGTTAGGTGTGCAGCTTCCTGAAAAACAGTGGCCACAAATAAAGTAAGCAGCGCGCCGTGATCTATTTATTTATTTATGTATTTATTATAAGGGCTTTTTCCTCTTAAAATTAACCTGTTTGTTTTATGTGGCATTTTAGTTGGCCTTGAATCTTCACAGCGCATCGTGCTTTTCACTTTACCTGTTTTTAATGTATCTTGCTTGTTTGTACGCTTTAACAGCATGCTAACGGACTTTTAAGCTTCGCAGCACATCGCACATTGCACTTTACCCTTTCCTGGTCGCTTCGGGATGGCGTTAACAACCTACGCGATGACACGCAAATCATTTTGTCTATCTGCACAGGCGTCATCTCACAAGTAAATAGATTTAGAGATTGTATGCTGGCAGTCAATTCATGGATGAGTTCCGACTGCCTCAACATTTCTGGGTCTCTTTTAGTCCCCGGTCCGCCACGGCAGTTCCTGCCGATTGTGCGGAGGGACGGACCTCCTCCCCTTAGCTGCACCAACTTCAGCAGTTGCTAGGCTTCGGGGATAATTAAACCGCATGTGTTGCCGGACGCGCAGCATAAAGTAAGCAGCGTGCCGTGATCTATTTATTAGCAGTTTATTTTAGATGGAGTGCTTTTTCCTCTTAAAATTAACCTGTTTCTTTTAGGTTCTTACGGCATTTTAATTGGCCTTGAATCTTCACAGCACATCACACTTTACCTGTTTTTAAAGTATTTTGCTTGTTTGTACGCTTTAACAGCATGCTAACTGGCTTTTAAGCTTTGCAGTACACCGCACTTTACCCTTTATTGGTCGCTTTTAGTCCTCAGTCTTTCAGGATAGCGTTCACATCCTACGCGGATGGCACGCAAATCCTTCTGTCTATCTACAGAGGCATCATCTCACCAGTAAATAGATTTAGAGGGTGTATGCTGGCAGTCAATGCATGGATGAGTTTCAATTGCCTCAAGCTTAATTCAGGAAAAACAGAGGTGATTCTGTTTGGGAATTTTTCCCCTAACTGGTCACAGATCTGGTGGCCTGATGAATTGGGAGCAGTACCCACCCCGGTTACCAAAGCAAAAAATGTAGGAGTGCTCAAAGACCAGAGACTAAATTCTGAAGCACAAGCCAAGGCCGTATCATCAGCTAGTTTCTTTTTACTCAAGAGGATCAAGAAAATTCTACCTCTAATCCCAATAGACAGCAGAAAAACAGTGATTACCTCCATAGTCATGGCTAAATTAAATTACACAGGTCGAGGGCGGTATATTTGCATTTTCCGCCTTTAGTGTACTGTTTCAGCATCATCATTGGGTCATTTTATTGTAAAATGCTGACCTCCACCTGGAGGAAGACCTGGTTGGTACTAGCAGTAGTGGTCAGAGATAAGAGTGAATATGTGCTCGTGATAAAGTGAAAAAAGTAATAAAATCCCTAAGTCACTTTCAACCTTAATGATTTATTCGGAGGCAGTGGATTGGGAGGTTAAAAAGTGAGGTCGTGCGTTTAGAATGAGTAACTTATCATACGCACTTCTATATGGTCATTGGTCAACATGTTTCAGCCCTCTGTATAGTCTTGGGGCTTTCGTCAGGACCGGATTGTGAGTGCAGCCTCTATTTTGTTCTGCACAGAATGGTGAACTCGCCACTCTCAATTATGGGAGGTCAGATCAATAGTATCTGTACCTAGAATGGAAAAGAAAAACATTACAGTGTAACGTGCGGTATTACCCCATGTCTTGTTATAGGTAAAGAATTGCTGAAACAGCATTTTTTCGCATTGGAATAGTGTCGCGCTTTGTTGTGCGCGTGATTAATGGTGAGAAATAGAAGAAGAAAGCTAACATGGTTGTGCGGTTTACAAATACAAAATTAAAAGTGTCGTTATGTACTGGGTAGTCCTAGAGACCTTGACAACCAAACCCTACAACGCAGAAAAGATTCTTTACGAAAAAGAACAACGCTGGGTTTATCGGCTCCACACAGACACAGAAGGGATGAATGATAATGTCCCATGGCACACTCTTTCTCAATAAAGTTAGAATTCCTAATCATATTAACCCTTTGGAAATTTGTCTCAATGACTACCGAAGTCTGTCTTCCATAGGTATTAAAAAGGAATTCTTTTGTAGCCCTGAATTAATTTCAATGAAGATAAAACTGGACTCTCACCGGACCAAATAACTTGAAATACTAAACAGAGGAGAATCCAAAACAGACTTTTGTGAGAGAGCGACAACAATAATCCTTACAAGAATTGTTGTGGATGTTGCAACCATCATGCAGGTATACATACCGAATAAACATAATGCATAGTCTCAGCATAACAAAAGAAAATAAACACCAATGAACGATTTGACTAACCTAATGGCAAGTATATAAAAACGAGTGTGATCTTGGAACTACTAACATCATGCCAACCACTGATGCCAACCACTCACACAACAGTCCCTTGTCACTTTTCATTATGACCGGGATGATAAACGAGCCGAAACCGGCACCCGCGTCACACGGAGCACCGTAGCTAGAGGCAGCACAAGCAGACTATGAAGAAGTAACGGGTGAGAACCGCGTACGAGCGGACCTTTCTAAAGACTCCAAAAGTCTCCAAGTAAGACGCGTTAACCTTTATTCTCTCCCCATAGAATGAACTTACATTCTATAGCCTGCCGGTGACTCCATGAGGCGCATAGACCAAGCGCTTAAGGTAATGAGCATCACAAACCCGCATGACTAAATAAGAACGCTAGACGGCTCCGAAGCCTCACGACAGTTTGTTTGTGGGTTTGTTTCACTGTTCTATCACCGTGCATGCGATAACTCTCCCGTAGCACTATTTATATTCCCGCAACTAGAGAACAACCTAAACATGAACCACTCGACAGTTTGGATGTAGTAGATAGAAATGTTTCTATCCTCCGACAATGTGAGACAGAAGTTTTAAGTTCTCAGTTTGACTTTGATGTCGGCTGGTCACTTGACACTGGGATGAATGTGTACAATTGAAGAACAAGTACATAACGACACTTTTAATTTTGTATTTGTAAACCGCACAACCATGTTAGCTTTCTTCTTCTATTTCTCACCATTAATCACGCGCACAACAAAGCGCGACACTATTCCAATGCGAAAAAATGCTGTTTCAGCAATTCTTTACCTATAACAAGACATGGGGTAATACCGCACGTTACACTGTAATGTTTTTCTTTTCCATTCTAGGTACAGATACTATTGATCTGACCTCCCATAATTGAGAGTGGCGAGTTCACCATTCTGTGCAGAACAAAATAGAGGCTGCACTCACAATCCGGTCCTGACGAAAGCCCCAAGACTATACAGAGGGCTGAAACATGTTGACCAATGACCATATAGAAGTGCGTATGATAAGTTACTCATTCTAAACGCACGACCTCACTTTTTAACCTCCCAATCACTGCCTCCGAATAAATCATTAAGGTTGAAAGTGACTTAGGGATTTTATTACTTTTTTCACTTTATCACGAGCACATATTCACTCTTATCTCTGACCACTACTGCTAGTACCAACCAGGTCTTCCTCCATGTGGAGGTCAGCATTTTACAATAAAATGACCCAATGATGATGCTGAAACAGTACACTAAAGGCGGAAAATGCAAATATACCGCCCTCGACCTGTGTAAATGTATGAGGGTCTTTTTATGACGGTAACAACCGACAAGACCTTGGGAACACAGGACAAGTGGTCCATTCTATTTTGATTCATAATCTAACAATTTGGAAGCCGGATGGACCTCAGCTTCTTTTTCCCTCCATCTGATTACGATATATTGAAGCAGCGCACAGCTGTGGGAAACCTTTTGTTTCCACTAGAATGCTAACAATAAGCCTGATATAATAAAAACTAAACGAAATTGAGCTAACATGGCGGACAATCAAGGTTTAAGCTATACAGAAGAAGAAGTCAATGCCATCCTATCAGGAGCCTCATTATTGCAAGATAAAGACTTATCACAAACTCTGACACACAACAACGAGTGGGATGACTTAACAGAAATGAAGAAAGATCAAGTAAGAACAGCTATACATGGGATCATTATGAAAGAATATCTACGAGCCAATTCGGCTCCGAAAGGCCTTTGGGTACAGAACACTCCACGTATTTTCCTTAAAGATCTCGCTTTCCGGAAAGACTGGTCGTCAATATCTTGGAAGTGCACCCGAGACTACCTAGTTTTAATAATAAAAACAGCAACAAGACTAGTGGAAGCCCTCACAATCAAGATTCAAGTCAGTGAAGCTAACTTGAAGACGACAGTTCAGATCTCCGTGTATAAGAAACGCTTGGAAGAAATCAATAAAGAGATGAACGAGACGAAGGAGTACATCACCCAAAATAAAATCCAAAAATTGGGCAAAGATTTGAAGAAATTTTCTATGGAGAAAATGCACCCCTACGGAAAAACTGATTATATCATACCAGACCAACAAGAAGATGAAGATACAACAGGAGAAAGCTCTGGGAACAACTCAGACTGGAGCGGCGACGATACAACTAACCCAAGAAGAGGGAGAGGACAATTTAGGCGTAACCAAAGAAGAAGAACCAACAATTGGCAAATGCCAAGATACTATGACCAACCTCAATTCCCTTTTCAACCCTATGTCCCAAATTTCCAAGGATGGATGAATCCCTACCAGCAAGGCCCAAACACCATGGGACCCCCGATGAATCTACAACAGCCTCCTTTTTTAGGGAGAGGCCAAAACACCAGGAGAGGCAGAAGAAAAGGTATAACCTGGAACGACCAAGAGAGACAAGTGCACACCAGGAGCATGACAAAAGAACAGCCAGGAACCAGTTCAATGAATCATTGGTAATCAACCTTGCAGACACCACCTTAACGGATGACCAAGAAAAAGTCCTCAACAAAGGACTTGGTTTTGTCCCAACACCGACAACAGATATTTTCAAATTGAAATGTGAATTATCTGAATTTTGCCGGAAGATTAAACTAAAGGCGTTCTTTCAAGACAAAGAAAATTACAGACAAGAAAGCGATACCAATCTCAGACCAAAATCGACCTTCTGTCCACCTTCCCAAATGGTACCTGTAGAAATCTTAACTTTTGAACAAGCTATCATGAAAGAAATAGATGACATCAAACCAACCAGGAAACCTTTTGTGAACATCACACGGAAAGAAAAAGAAGCAATGAAGGAACTGAGTCAGAACACCAACTTAGTAATAAAACCGGCTGACAAAGGGGGTGCCATTGTCCTCCTAAACAAACAAGGATATAACGACCAATGCTTGACACTACTTGCAGATACCAAATTTTACCAAAGACTCACTGAAGATCCAACCAAGAGATTACAGAACACTATCGAACTCATGGTAGTAGAGGCTGAGACCAATCAATGGATTTCCAAACATGAGGCTGAATACCTCAGAACAAAATCACCCAGAACACCATACTTTTATTCACTGCCAAAAATCCATAAAAAAAATCACCACCACCAGGCCGCCCTATAGTCTCAGGGATTGGATCGGTTCTTGAACCACTATCACAATTTGCAGATCAATTCCTGAGACCAATAGTACAGAAAACGCCCACCTATCTGAAAGATACGAGAGATCTTCTCAACATGTTATTAAATCTAACATATAATGAAGAAACAATGCTCTTAGTGGGTCTCGACGTGGAGAGCCTGTACACAAGCCTACCACAACAGAAAACCCTAGAAACCCTAGAGGACATTCTCTTTACCCAAGACTGGCAATATCGAACACCAAGACATTTTGTCTTGGAGTGTTGTAAGATGGCTCTGACTGAAAATTTTTTTGAGTATGAAGGGACCCTCTATGCCCAACGACACGGTACTTCCATGGGAAGCACATTTGCTCCAAGTGTAGCAGGGCTGTACGTCAGTACTTTCGAACAACAATGGGTACAAAACCCTGCCAATCCCTTCCTAGACCAGATGAGATTTTGGCGAAGGTATATTGACGACATCCTACTAATCTGGGAAGACACACAAGAAACGCTAGAGGACTTCATGACCTGGATCAATACAAGAGATGAGTGCCTAAAGTTCACTTATACCTCAAACAACAAGAAAATAGACTTCCTGGATGTCACTATTTTCTCTGAAAACAATACACTACAAACAAGAACTTTTCATAAACCAACAGCTAAAAACAGCATTCTGTCATACAACAGTTATCATCCCAGACCGCTGAGGGAAAACTTACCCTACAGTCAATTTTTAAGATTGAAACGAAACTGTAGTAAATTAACAGACTACAAAATCCAAGCAGCAGCTTTGGAACACAAACTAGAACTCAGAGACTACCCCTTGAAGATCATCAAAAAATGCCAAAAGAGGGCTAGGAATCAGCCCAGGGAGAGCCTACTTGAATCAGTTCAACGGGAAGACCAAGTAGATTTATTGACATGTGTAACCACCTATCGTACACTCACAAATACTGTGAAGAAAATAATTAATAAAAACTGGAGAATTTTAACATCGAATAACCTAGACTGGCCCAAACCACGTTTCGCCAACAGACGAACGCAGAATATCAAAGATATTCTTGTACATACAAGACCTAAAACCATCAAACAGGAAACTACTGTGAATACTCTCTGGAATTACAAACCAGTAGTAGGACACTATCCATTTGGATCATGTTCAGTCTGTAAACTCACAAAAACAACGAAGACACTCCAACTCCTACCCAACCTAACCTGGACGTTACGCAACCATACGAACTGCAATACGACACATGTAATTTACATGATCGTATGTCCCTGTGGTCTCAAATACATAGGGATGACCTGCCGAAAAGTAAAGGTCCGTATCTGCGAACACAGGAGTAATGTAACATGTAAACGCATCACCACGAAAATGAGCAATCATTACATCGAACAGAACCATAACCCTGATGACCTAAAATGGGTAGTCCTAGAGACCTTGACAACCAAACCCTACAACGCAGAAAAGATTCTTTACGAAAAAGAACAACGCTGGGTTTATCGGCTCCACACAGACACAGAAGGGATGAATGATAATGTCCCATGGCACACTCTTTCTCAATAAAGTTAGAATTCCTAATCATATTAACCCTTTGGAAATTTGTCTCAATGACTACCGAAGTCTGTCTTCCATAGGTATTAAAAAGGAATTCTTTTGTAGCCCTGAATTAATTTCAATGAAGATAAAACTGGACTCTCACCGGACCAAATAACTTGAAATACTAAACAGAGGAGAATCCAAAACAGACTTTTGTGAGAGAGCGACAACAATAATCCTTACAAGAATTGTTGTGGATGTTGCAACCATCATGCAGGTATACATACCGAATAAACATAATGCATAGTCTCAGCATAACAAAAGAAAATAAACACCAATGAACGATTTGACTAACCTAATGGCAAGTATATAAAAACGAGTGTGATCTTGGAACTACTAACATCATGCCAACCACTGATGCCAACCACTCACACAACAGTCCCTTGTCACTTTTCATTATGACCGGGATGATAAACGAGCCGAAACCGGCACCCGCGTCACACGGAGCACCGTAGCTAGAGGCAGCACAAGCAGACTATGAAGAAGTAACGGGTGAGAACCGCGTACGAGCGGACCTTTCTAAAGACTCCAAAAGTCTCCAAGTAAGACGCGTTAACCTTTATTCTCTCCCCATAGAATGAACTTACATTCTATAGCCTGCCGGTGACTCCATGAGGCGCATAGACCAAGCGCTTAAGGTAATGAGCATCACAAACCCGCATGACTAAATAAGAACGCTAGACGGCTCCGAAGCCTCACGACAGTTTGTTTGTGGGTTTGTTTCACTGTTCTATCACCGTGCATGCGATAACTCTCCCGTAGCACTATTTATATTCCCGCAACTAGAGAACAACCTAAACATGAACCACTCGACAGTTTGGATGTAGTAGATAGAAATGTTTCTATCCTCCGACAATGTGAGACAGAAGTTTTAAGTTCTCAGTTTGACTTTGATGTCGGCTGGTCACTTGACACTGGGATGAATGTGTACAATTGAAGAACAAGTACATAACGACACTTTTAATTTTGTATTTGTAAACCGCACAACCATGTTAGCTTTCTTCTTCTATTTCTCACCATTAATCACGCGCACAACAAAGCGCAACACTATTCCAATGCGAAAAAATGCTGTTTCAGCAATTCTTTACCTATAACAAGACATGGGGTAATACCGCACGTTACACTGTAATGTTTTTCTTTTCCATTCTAGGTACAGATACTATTGATCTGACCTCCCATAATTGAGAGTGGCGAGTTCACCATTCTGTGCAGAACAAAATAGAGGCTGCACTCACAATCCGGTCCTGACAAAAGCCCCAAGACTATACAGAGGGCTGAAACATGTTGACCAATGACCATATAGAAGTGCGTATGATAAGTTACTCATTCTAAACGCACGACCTCACTTTTTAACCTCCCAATCACTGCCTCCGAATAAATCATTAAGGTTGAAAGTGACTTAGGGATTTTATTACTTTTTTCACTTTATCACGACCACATATTCACTCTTATCTCTGACCACTACTGCTAGTACCAACCAGGTCTTCCTCCAGGTGGAGGTCAGCATTTTACAATAAAATGACCCAATGATGATGCTGAAACAGTACACTAAAGGCGGAAAATGCAAATATACCGCCCTCGACCTGTGTAAATGTATGAGGGTCTTTTTATGACGGTAACAACCGACAAGACCTTGGGAACACAGGACAAGTGGTCCATTCTATTTTGATTCATAATCTAACGATTTGGAAGCCGGATGGACCTCAGCTTCTTTTTCCCTCCATCTGATTACGATATAAATTAAATTACTGCAATGGGCTCTATCTCGGAATGTCCGTGAAGCAGACTCATAGATTGCAGATGATCCAGAATGCAGCAGCTAGGCTTCTGCTGGAGATCCCTAAGTTTCAATCAATAGGTAAGCATCTCAGGAGACTGCATAGGCTTCCAGTCAAGGGTCGCATCAAGTTTAAGGCCTTATGTGTCACATATAAGGCACTCCACAACATCGGCCCTCAGTTTTTGAGGTGGTCATTAAACTGGTACGTCCCAAACAGATGTCTTAGGTCCGAAGGGGCAAAATTGATGCTCTCTCAAAGATTCTGTAAGGCTAATTGGGGCGGTAGAAGCTTTACTGTGGGAGCTACAAAACTCTGGAACGCCCTCCCCTTCTCCATCAGAAATCTTCCATCCTTCTGTAGGGTCCTAAAGACTTGGCTATTTAATGAATAGTTCACCTGCCTGCTTCCTGGACCGTTTGGTATTCGTGCGCTGTATAAATCTTCATAACATAACATAACGCATCAAACTTGCAATGCCTTCAGAAATACTGCTGCAATGGCTGGACCAGGGATGTGCTCTAAATAGAGTGGAAGGTAGTCTACCAGGATGGTGGAGGTAATGCCCTCCGCCACCCTGGCAAATGGATGAGTCAACGACCAACCCCTAAATCAGGCCCTAAGTTGCTCCAACTACCATAGGGAATGTCACTCATGTGTAAGACATCTTAGTGGTAAAATGGCTATTTTCCTGAAATATGAGCATGACATCCCCCTGTAATCCAAAAGGGGGGACAGAGGGGCTATATTTAAGGAGGTCCAATGTACAGGCCCCAACAGACTATATCCAAAACGGGGTACAGAGTTCCTCAATTGCTAGAAGGAAGAGATGCGGTCAGTAAATGGAAAGCTCATTTACCAAGGTTTGTTGGTAGAAAATAAAGGACCCAGGGAAATTCCTTTAGGTGGAACTAATGCTCTCACACACCCAGCAAGCTAGGTGTCATGCTTCATTATATGAGCATTGCCCCTCGTCAAGTCGGCGCTGCAATCCTTGACGGGCACCCGAAACCGGGGCTCTTTGTCGGGGATCTTTTGTTCCTGCCGATATTTGCTTGGGTGTGAGGGGCCTAATAAGGAAAATGTAGCAGAAGTGTGTAATAAAAAGGGTTGGTCAGTCCTAATAGTACTTTATTCATAAGGTAGACTACCCTATTAAAATGTGTAGAGAGGCTAGATGCTAGAAGTAAGGTGTCTAGGCGTGAAGCTCTACTCTAAAATGATCGACATGTTTCTCGCCATGTTAGTCAGGAGGATCTTAGGCAATTCTTCAGGATCAGTAGCTGTCTACATTTAAAAAATGGTGATGTGTACTCTACATACCACGTCCGATGCTGCGACCTGTGAATATGAAGTGACAACATCAATAGTAAAAACAATGGCATCTCTACCTTGAACACATAATGTCAACAATGGTGTGCACACAGCACCGTGTATAACGTGATGATAGCAACCTGCTTCAAGGTGCACTATTTGAAGGAACAGTGCACTGTAAGTGAGAGGGGTGTTTGGTGTACTAGAACTACTAATACGCTAAAGCCGTGACGAAAGAAGGTTCACTCACCTAATACATTGACTAAATGCGCTCGCAACGGAGCTGGCGGCTTTAAAGGACACCAATTGGGTCCTAGGGTAAAAAGAGGGAGGGGGAGGGAAGGGGAAAGAGAAAAGGACATCTACTAACAATCAAGGTACACAAGACAGGGCAAACGAAATCGTTACCTCTAGGTAAGTTTTGGTACTAGTACCGTTAAAGTGGTAAAACTCGGAATCAGAATACATCACAATTGTCATTTAACTAGAGTTGTCGAGTCTAATGACTGACAAGATCGAATTCAAAACGGCCGCAGCCAATCAAATGAGTTCGACCACATAAAACAAGTTCGACCACATAAACACAGTATATGACAAGAGAACAAGACATGAGCTGTACTCACCAGCGCTGACGAGCGCTTCACATACAGACCTACCCAAGCCGCCAGAGTCCGGGGTGGTAATGGACAGAGGCCGCTATCGTGAAGATATCTGGCAACAAGTGGGTGTGAGCCTGACGTCATCACGTTTCACGTCGCGTGATGACTAAACTGGTTGCTAGGAGCCCAATTTCGACGCTAGTACGTGTTACTATGGCGTCTAGAGGTTGAATATTATTGGTTGCTGGGTATGCAATCATTAGCGTCCCGTGGTTGTCTTATCGACAGTGGTGAAGGAATGGGGAATTTCGACGCTAGTACGTGTTACTATGGCGTCTAGAGGTTGAACATTATTGGCTGCTGGGTATGCAATCATTAGCGTCCCGTGGTTGTCTTAACGACAGTGGTGAAGGAATGGGGAAAGGGCAGGGTGACACATCGGGTTAATATACCCGTATAATTGGTATTACACTTCCGTCCAATATCTAAAGCACCGTGGGTTACACTCTACGATTGCCACTCGGGTGAGTAAGTCAGTTGCAAGGGTGTCAACTAGTGATTGTTCATGTTGTTTCAGGACCTATGTTCAGGACTGAAAGGTGATAGATGCTACTTTGGTTTGGAAATATACACCGGTTTTTGTGTCATGTTATCCCTGGGGTTAATATCTACACATTGGGTGGCTCGTATTGAACGCAAGGCTAGTTTGCGATACAAACAAGAATTGTATGGCAGTGTCTGTAGTTAACTAATAGGATCAATTTAAAAGTAATTTCAACCCCATGAGTGAGCATCCAGATGTTATGTAGATCGTTCATTCGGAGGGGTTTCTTAACTCACAGGAAAAGGGATGTTAGAGTGGGTAGACCATGGGCAGAGGGTTGTCAGTGTCTAGTCGTTAGTGTGGTCATGATTAATAGCAGTTCACTTTCAGAAAACATCGACTAGTCAGGGACCATGGCCTTGAGTGTCTAGTTTATGGAAGAGCACTCCAAGGGATATCATCATTGAGTCCGACGGTATCACATGACAGTCTATGCACCCATCTTTGTTCTACTCTAAATAAGGCATTTTTGGAAATGTTAGTGTGAGATTCTAGAATAATCCAATGTATTGAGTCGGGAGAATGGTGTGATTCCAAAAAATGTCTATAGAGTTTGGTTGTTGTACGTTGGCAACGTATGTTGCTCCTGTGTTCTATTATACGTGTTTTGACTGTTCGCATTGTCATACCTATGTATTTTAACCCACACGGACACGTAATCAAATAGATGCATTGCTTGGTATTGCAGTTGGTATGTTTCTAAATGTGCCATTTGAAATTGGGGAGTAACGTGACCTCCTTTGTGATTGTGGTTAGATCACAGACTGTGCACGTACCGCATGGAAAATGGCCATGGACTGGGGGTAGACCCCAAAGGGTGGTCTGTGTTGGGGTAGCCTTTCTCTTAGGTCTAGTGTGAATTAGCATGTCTCGAAGGCTACTTGTTCTCTTATAAGCAAATCTGGGTCTCGGTATCTGAAGATTTCCTGTATTGAGGATCCCCCAATGTTTCAGAATGGTCTTCTTGGTCCATGTCGAATTAGGTGTGAATGATGTGACACATGTCATAATGTCCTCAGGTGGTTTGTGGTGTACCTCAAGTAAGGATTCTCTAGGATTATTGAGGGCCCTTTTCATAGAGTCTCTTACTACTTTATGAGGATAGCCTCTAGTCTTGAGGTTAATGGCTAGAGAGGTTGCTTCTGCTTTGTAGTCTTTGGTCGTGGTACAGTTACGTCTAATACGTAAGAATTGACCAACAGGGAGGTTGTCTCGAAGGGCTTTGGGATGGTAGCTTTGATATAAAAGAAGACTGTTGCAATCAGTGGGTTTCTTAAATAGATTGGTTGAAAGCTGTCCCTCTGTTAGTCTAATGTTAAGGTCCAGAAAGACTACTGTTGTGTCCGAGATCGTGTGGGAAAACTTAAGAAAAGGATTCTGTTGGTTTATCCACTGTACAAAGGTTCTACAGATGTCAGTGGAACCTTTCCAAAAGATTAAAATGTCATCAATGAACCGTTTCCACAGAACAAGATGTTCTCGAAACGGATTCCGGTCAGTATTGATGATTTGTGCCTCAAAGGCTGCCATATAAAGGCAGGCTAGACTAGGAGCAAAGGTGCTCCCCATCGAAGTTCCTTGACATTGATGGAATAGTTGCCCTTGATATTCAAAGAAGTTTTCGGTCAATGCTATGGAAGCCAGGTCCATTATGAATGTGACCGGAGTGGGGGAAGACCATTCCAATGAGTTTAAAGCCATCTCTACTACTGTGAGGGTGTCACCCTGAGGAATATTCGTGGTAAATTTTAAATTACCTGTACTTAATTTATGCGGTAAAGTTCAATAAGGATAACTCAGAATAAATAAGAGGCAGAATCCGTGATATTTGAGGTTTTAAAAGGGGATTTATTCCTTACAAAGGAATTGGTTCGAACCAGGCAATCGGATTCCGTCACCACGAAGGTTCGGGAAGGGATTGAGCATATTTTATTGACAGGTTATCATATATATAGTCAATGCATTACAGTAAAGGCAAATGCAGGAGGCGTAACAGCTGAGAGGAGAGATAAGAATACACATACGTAATGGAAAAAGGCGTTACAATAGGCGTGCATAAGGGCGTGTACTAGAAACGTCATTATGAGGATGTTACAGGTGGGTGGATCCATAAGAGAATCCTGCAATGTCAGCAGAAATACATGGCAGAGATGCGCGTGCAGCAGCATGACGTGTGATTGACGTGTAACTGGAGGGTGAAGGGGACTTGACATTTAGCCCTACATGAGGAGACAGAAGTCTGGGATGTCAGAACAACCTAATCCCAAATCGTATCTAATATCTTGTGTTTAAGGAACTGTATTATCTGGAAGGAAAGGTCTCTCGGGCAGAGGCTATCCTATACTGACTGCTAGTGCGTGTATAAGCGTCTACGTGTCTACATGAGATGCGAGGGGGCATGGGCCTACCATGGTAACAGGAGCTATGAATTACTTGCACGGAGACAGTGAGGCCGGGCCCTTTGCTCTGCAGCTGGAAGGGTGTTTACCTAAACTACTAGACAGGAATGTATTTTTCGAGGAGCGGAGCAGATAACTTGAAGGCAAAATACAGTCTTGGCAGGCAACAGGCCGAGCCAGGCACCGTTAGCCGCGCAGGGAGTAATACAAAGGTCATGGATACAGATGCAGGTCCAGGCTGGAGCATTCAGAGGCAGAAGGCAGGAAAAGGCTCGATGGCAGAATTCAGGGCCTAACTTGCCAGAGCTGAAAAACGTGAAAGGTGCACCATATAAAGACGGTGGCAAGGCATACTTAGGAACGGAATATTCGACCCATTCATGGTGGATCTGAAAGAGGACATGTTAACGTTGGACACAAATGTATTTGCGTCTTCATAGCTGGAAGTGGAGGGAACATACATGTACTTGTAGCACGTACATGGAGCCGTTGGGGTCTAAGATAGGGGACACAATTGATCATAAAAATTCATATTTCCTCATTCCCTCCTTGTCCCCTACGGACCCTTCATGATATATCAATCCTCATGAATCCATCAATCTGTTCATGTAACATCATTTGCTCTTCTTTCTTCTTACGGGATTTTGAATGAGAACTTGAATGTGGAATACATGATGTGGCACACAGGCCGCAAATCGCTGGCCCACATTGTAGACACAGGCAGCAACTGAATAATATGAGAAGGGCAATACCTAGGAAGGATAGGACTTTCCATCCCCAGGCTGACAACACACTCCAGAACCAACCGGACCAAGTCCAGGTGCCTGGATTCTGGTGTATCTGACTTGCATTCTTATGAAGACGAGTTATGGCTTTATATACTGATGGCGCGTTTTCTGGAATGAAAACACAGCAGCTTGATCCGATGACTCTACAGGAACCTCAATAAGAGGCAAGCCAACCTCCCTCTCTAGGCTGTTTCATGTGTATCGCTGATAATCGGGATAGTCATTTTGTGCATACTGGTACATCTGTGGTGTCGTGTTTTGTGTTGCGGCACTAGGCTGTGGCTGTGGTACTGCTACAGTCTGTTGTGAAGCTTGCATAGGCAGTACATTCTGAGGTACTTGTGGTTGGATCTGATCCTGTCTAGGTGGACGCGGTCTCTCCTTGGTTTTACCCGTAGAGATATTATGTTTCAGAACTGCACAATCGTTCATATAATGACCTGGCTGTTTACAATAGTTGCATGTCCCTTTAACAGGAACCGCTGAATTACTGGACTGTGTCGCACCCTTTTTATGACCGTCAGCTGGAACTGACTGAGCAACGAGCATTTTCATTTTCGTGTCTTTCATACGTCTTTGTTCGTGTTCTTGTTCTTCTCTAATTCTATTCTGGTGGTACTGTAACATTTGTAACATTTGTGAAGGGGTATTAGCTTGCCAAGAGCTCTCGACTTTCAATACTCTGTTCTTAACCTGGGGCAGGGAATTCTCGACTAATTTTGTTACAAAAAGATGTGGATATGAATCGCTACTTGCTTTCAGACCGCTATTAATACCAAAACATTTTTCAAATCGGGAATAAAAATCACTAGTGTCTTCATCGGGTTTCTGTTTGCAGGCTGAGATTGCACCCCAGTCTTCCTTTTTCGTAGTTAATAAACGTGGTAATACTTGTACTAACAATCCTGGTAACGCTTTAGTTTTGTCCCCAAGCCCTAGGCCTGGAGTTCGGGTATTTTCTTCGTTTTCTAATGCTGTCCAATCAATCTTTTGCTCTCCCACCTCCCATTCTTTTTCTTTGAGTTTCTCGTAAATACCGGCAGGCAATAATACTTTTAATATTTTCATAATGTCAGGATAGGTATAATCACCCATGAGTAACATGTCTTTTACTTCACGGTGAAAACCTGCTGGATCTTTGTCATGGCTGGGCACTAATTTTTTCATTTCCAATAGTTCTATTTTAGTTATGGGCGTGTACACAAACACGCGTCTAAAGGTATTATCATCATTTCTAACTGGGTGCACTTCGCGTAAGGGATTCTGTCTGTCTATGTAATACATTTTTCTTTTCATGGAGGGAGCTGGATCAAGCTGTGGACACAGGAAGGCACTGTATCTGTGCCGATGTTCTAGAATTACTTTAATTAGATCGGTACCTAGACCTCTCCATTTCTTCATGAGTAGTTCTATCAGTATATCAGGTAGGGGACCAGGATCGGAGTGTTGGCCTTTATACAATATAAGGAGGTGTTGTATCATGTACATACCAGCTAAACGCTGTTCGTCTGGTGAAAGATTCAAAAACGTGTGTGCTAGCGCGTCATCACTATATTTATCAGAACTGTCAGCCCATTGTACTGCTGACCTGGCTAATTCTTGTTCATCCATAGAATCGAGTACATGGTACCCCATTCGTTCTTGAAGTATTTTATCAGTAGCCTGAAATAAGTGTTCAGGGGTCTTTGGATTTGACATGGCTGCTTGAAAAATTCTCTTACTTTCTGGACGTATCGGACGCATTGAATTATTAAAAGATCTTCCCTTACCTACGTAAGCTATCATTTCTCTAGCTGGTAATTGTAATTGTCCTGTTGTCGTTTCTGGTTGTTCCTCCTTCTCCGAGGATTCAGTCTTATCTGCATCTATTTCTCTTTCAGACTGTTCTCTTTCATGTATTTGTTCTACTGCTTTCCGGATCCTTCGGTACATATTTTCTATACTATTCTGTTTATTATGTTTTCTGTCTGCTATATTCTGACCCCATTTGTTAAGTGCTTTCATTTCTTCCGGGTCTACACTAGGCCTATCTCTGTTTCTTATCAAGCAGTTTATGAAGAAGCGTAACAACAGTTTTTGTGTGTCCACTTTCTGGTATGCCATGGCCTCGCCAATACTTTCAGGACCTTGCCCTGTTTGGACAAAGTGATATATTTTGTCTAGATGATCCATCATTCCTGGTAGTATCATTAAATAGTTCGCAACTCGTCGTAGACGTACTGATGATAGCATCATTCTGTCGTCTTTACCGGGTACTGGATCATATCTACAGTCTGCAAGAGGCTCATTAAGTATGTCGTAATTCGCTGTTTGAGGTGTACGTTGGTGTGCTAAATCCCTATAAGTCAATCGATGTGTTGGTGGTGGCGTATGAAAACCTCCTGTCGCACCTCCTGAGGTGCCAGGTCCAAAAGGATTTGTTGGGTGTAAGGTAGGGAGAATAGGTGCAGGAAGGAGTGGAGGAACAGGCGGAAGGTTTTGAACGGAAGGAGGAGTATGTTGCTGCAGAAGTGGGGGCAGATTATCTCGGGGTCGAGCGCCGTTAGCAGGTGGTGTGCGTGGCGGCAGAGCATTAACATATTCGGGGGCTGCATCGTCTAAATAAGAAGAAAGGAAAATGTCCTTTGCGGTCTTGTGGTGCAATTTAGTCGGAAGCAATGGAGATGGCAGATCTTTTGGTACTTCCAGGGTGGCCTTAGGTAAACCCTCGGCCAGAAGAGGATACATACCATTCATAAGAGTGTTTCGTTGTCTGTCTATTTGTTCTGCTTTTACTCGGATACCTTCCTCAACTAATACGTTTTCTCGGGCTTTGTCTGAATCCTCCCTACTTTTCTCTTCTTTTCTGAACGCTTTCTCTGTGCGTCTATGCGATTCTTTACGCCATAATTCAATGGCATCTTTCTGTGACTGTCTGGCTTTCTTTTTCCATAATGCTTCTTCTACTCTCATGATGCAATCTGCATCCCATGTCCCAGCAGCGGGCCATCTCTGATTCTCTGCTAAATCCTTGGTGTAGTCTACCCATAAATCGAGATATAATACGGCATCTAGGCCATGTTTATGGTACATAAAGTACCCTGGAGTGTCCCTAGGTGGAATGGGAACGGCTTCCTCGAGTATCCCTTTTCTAGTTTTTATCTGTCTTAATTTTGAGAATAACGGCATCTTAAACCTTGCTACTTGATTCTTACTCGGACTTGAACACAATTAATACTATAAACACAGTAATGAAGATCGAACAATCACTCATACCACGACATTTAAAACACATTAAAACATTTTAAAACGAACAACGATAATTAGAATAAAACTAGCTAACTGCATAATACTGGATGTACTGCTAAACAGTACAGATGCACCGCTAAAACAGTGCAGACCGGATCTGTGTACCCAAACCCGTCTTGACCGGCACAAACCAATGCGCACGTCTAGATGCGTCCCCAGCAACGGTACTCACCGGGAAGCACGGAACGGAAGGCCTCGGAAACTCTGGACTGCACTAGACCAGACTGGACTCGACTCGACTCGTGACATAGGTACTTCGGAACTTCGGAACCTGGTGGGCCTCTGTATACCTCGGATCTTGCTCTCTCAGCTAGGCTCTGGTCGGGATCCTCCACACTCCTCACCGCCTCGTCTGGGTGTTGATCGCAGCCTCAGTCACCTCCGTTGGCCTGAGGGAGGTACAGGAAATCCTGCGGGTACGCGTAGTTGTCCGTCCGGCTGTGGCAGGGGACCGGGTCTGCAATGCACCTCCGGCGCGTGGGGTGGGGGAGGAGTCCCTATTCGGGCGCCAATTATGTGGTAAATTTTAAATTACCTGTACTTAATTTATGCGGTAAAGTTCAATAAGGATAACTCAGAATAAATAAGAGGCAGAATCCGTGATATTTGAGGTTTTAAAAGGGGATTTATTCCTTACAAAGGAATTGGTTCGAACCAGGCAATCGGATTCCGTCACCACGAAGGTTCGGGAAGGGATTGAGCATATTTTATTGACAGGTTATCATATATATAGTCAATGCATTACAGTAAAGGCAAATGCAGGAGGCGTAACAGCTGAGAGGAGAGATAAGAATACACATACGTAATGGAAAAAGGCGTTACAATAGGCGTGCATAAGGGCGTGTACTAGAAACGTCATTATGAGGATGTTACAGGTGGGTGGATCCATAAGAGAATCCTGCAATGTCAGCAGAAATACATGGCAGAGATGCGCGTGCAGCAGCATGACGTGTGATTGACGTGTAACTGGAGGGTGAAGGGGACTTGACATTTAGCCCTACATGAGGAGACAGAAGTCTGGGATGTCAGAACAACCTAATCCCAAATCGTATCTAATATCTTGTGTTTAAGGAACTGTATTATCTGGAAGGAAAGGTCTCTCGGGCAGAGGCTATCCTATACTGACTGCTAGTGCGTGTATAAGCGTCTACGTGTCTACATGAGATGCGAGGGGGCATGGGCCTACCATGGTAACAGGAGCTATGAATTACTTGCACGGAGACAGTGAGGCCGGGCCCTTTGCTCTGCAGCTGGAAGGGTGTTTACCTAAACTACTAGACAGGAATGTATTTTTCGAGGAGCGGAGCAGATAACTTGAAGGCAAAATACAGTCTTGGCAGGCAACAGGCCGAGCCAGGCACCGTTAGCCGCGCAGGGAGTAATACAAAGGTCATGGATACAGATGCAGGTCCAGGCTGGAGCATTCAGAGGCAGAAGGCAGGAAAAGGCTCGATGGCAGAATTCAGGGCCTAACTTGCCAGAGCTGAAAAACGTGAAAGGTGCACCATATAAAGACGGTGGCAAGGCATACTTAGGAACGGAATATTCGACCCATTCATGGTGGATCTGAAAGAGGACATGTTAACGTTGGACACAAATGTATTTGCGTCTTCATAGCTGGAAGTGGAGGGAACATACATGTACTTGTAGCACGTACATGGAGCCGTTGGGGTCTAAGATAGGGGACACAATTGATCATAAAAATTCATATTTCCTCATAGAGGGCCTCCACGTCAAGGGTTATTAGTAAATCAATGCAAGTAGAGTCTTCTATTGAGTCAATTGTTCGAAGGATGTCTGTTGTGTCTCTGATGAAAGATGGTATTTGTTTCACCAAAGGTTGAAGAAAATGATCCACAAATTTGGATAAAGGCTCAAGTATGGAGCCAATCCCTGACACTATGGGTCTCCCTGGAACCGGACTGGTACCCTTATGTATTTTGGGCAAGGTGTAAAAGTAGGGGGTCCTCGGTTCTATGGCGTTTAGGAATGTTGCCTCTTTCTTACTTATCCACCCATTGGCAAGTGCCTCGTTAACTAATATCGAGATGGTATTGGCAAGTCGAGGTGTGGGATCAACAGAGATAGGAGCATAATACCTATCATTGTTTAATTGTCGTTTGCATTCAATGTCATAGTCTTCTCTAGCCTGGATCACAGTGGCCCCACCCTTGTCCTCCTGTTTGATGATAATCGAGTCATCATCAGCCAAAGTGTTTGCTGCTTGCATTTCTTTCTTAGATAGGTTATGGAAAGAGGTTGATAAGGGAGTAAGGGCCAAATCCTTTAGTACCGCTTTCTCAAAGGTTAAAATCTCAACCGGTACCATGGCACTGTGAGGTGTAAAAGTTGAGGGGATGCTCAATCCCGAGTCATCTTCCTGGTGGACTGGTTTGTCTAAGAAAAATGCATGTAATCTTATTTTGCGGAACAATTTCTGAATCTCGCAGACATCTCTAAACTTGTCAGTATTAGGGGTAGGTACAAAGCCTAACCCCTTCTGTAAAAGTGAAGTTTCGAGGTCAGACAGACTGCGTTGTGATAAGTTAACCACTAGTCCTTTTTGTTCTGGGTTTTGCTCCTGGTGTTCATCCCTCCCATGGAGGGGTCCTGCCAGTGAACCTGTTTTTGGGCACCTCTTCTGTTGCGACCTCTTCCTCTGCCCCAACCTCTGTCTAAAAAAGGAGGGCCATTGTTGAAAAATTGCGGGTGTCCTTGTTGAAATGGTTGATACTGCCAGAACGGTGGTGGAGGAGGGCCTGGAAATAAAGGGGGTCCCTGAAAAGTGGGGACATTATAATTGTAATTTGCACGTTGGTTACGTCGGCCCGTGTTGGGGCCCCAACTACCCGTGCTGGAATTACTGTCAGAAGAACTTCTCCTGTCCGAGTTGTCATCGGAAGAATAGCTGTTCTTAACTGATGTGTAGTCTGACTTGAGGTAGGGGTATACTTTTTCTTTGTCGAATTTTTGAATATCTTTCTGTAGCTTAGTGATTTTTTGTTTCATGAGGTACTCTTTGTTCTCAGAAATCTCTACGTTGATCTCAGCAAGCTTACTCTTATAAGCCGAGATCGTGATGGTAGTTTTAAGTGCACCTTCAGCGATCTGTATCCTCACCAATAGGGCATCTGCCAAGCGTCTTGCTGTGTTGATGATGAGCACTAAGAGGTCCCTGGTGCATTTCCATGCAATCTGGGACCACTCCTTCTTGAAGGTAGCGTCATCAAGAAACAGTCTGGGGAAGTTGTTAACAATCAACCCTGTGGGTGCGATGTTGGCACGAAGATATTCTGTCATGAGAGCGCCATGCAGAGTAATCCTAAGCCACTCTCTTTTCAAAGCAGTCAGTGTGTTCCAGTCCTCTGACTGGGACCCTGATGCAACACTCCCATCAGCACCAAGGAGGGAGGGAGTACTATCAAGTATACCCGAGACAACCTCGTCTCCAAAGCTGAGGCCTTGATTGTCCATGGAGAAGGAGAGGGGGGGGGATATTTTTATAAGAAGGTGGGGGGGGGGGTTTGTTCTTTTCGGTCCAGGCTGGCTCTAATTGTTATGCCGCTGGTAACCTCTTTATTAATGTCCCACGGGGTGAACCGTGCAAAACCAGTAATCCAAAAGGGGGGACAGAGGGGCTATATTTAAGGAGGTCCAATGTACAGGCCCCAACAGACTATATCCAAAACGGGGTACAGAGTTCCTCAATTGCTAGAAGGAAGAGATGCGGTCAGTAAATGGAAAGCTCATTTACCAAGGTTTGTTGGTAGAAAATAAAGGACCCAGGGAAATTCCTTTAGGTGGAACTAATGCTCTCACACACCCAGCAAGCTAGGTGTCATGCTTCATTATATGAGCATTGCCCCTCGTCAAGTCGGCGCTGCAATCCTTGACGGGCACCCGAAACCGGGGCTCTTTGTCGGGGATCTTTTGTTCCTGCCGATATTTGCTTGGGTGTGAGGGGCCTAATAAGGAAAATGTAGCAGAAGTGTGTAATAAAAAGGGTTGGTCAGTCCTAATAGTACTTTATTCATAAGGTAGACTACCCTATTAAAATGTGTAGAGAGGCTAGATGCTAGAAGTAAGGTGTCTAGGCGTGAAGCTCTACTCTAAAATGATCGACATGTTTCTCGCCATGTTAGTCAGGAGGATCTTAGGCAATTCTTCAGGATCAGTAGCTGTCTACATTTAAAAAATGGTGATGTGTACTCTACATACCACGTCCGATGCTGCGACCTGTGAATATGAAGTGACAACATCAATAGTAAAAACAATGGCATCTCTACCTTGAACACATAATGTCAACAATGGTGTGCACACAGCACCGTGTATAACGTGATGATAGCAACCTGCTTCAAGGTGCACTATTTGAAGGAACAGTGCACTGTAAGTGAGAGGGGTGTTTGGTGTACTAGAACTACTAATACGCTAAAGCCGTGACGAAAGAAGGTTCACTCACCTAATACATTGACTAAATGCGCTCGCAACGGAGCTGGCGGCTTTAAAGGACACCAATTGGGTCCTAGGGTAAAAAGAGGGAGGGGGAGGGAAGGGGAAAGAGAAAAGGACATCTACTAACAATCAAGGTACACAAGACAGGGCAAACGAAATCGTTACCTCTAGGTAAGTTTTGGTACTAGTACCATTAAAGTGGTAAAACTCGGAATCAGAATACATCACAATTGTCATTTAACTAGAGTTGTCGAGTCTAATGACTGACAAGATCGAATTCAAAACGGCCGTAGCCAATCAAATGAGTTCGACCACATAAAACAAGTTCGACCACATAAACACAGTATATGACAAGAGAACAAGACATGAGCTGTACTCACCAGCGCTGACGAGCGCTTCACATACAGACCTACCCAAGCCGCCAGAGTCCGGGGTGGTAATGGACAGAGGCCGCTATCATGAAGATATCCGGCAACAAGTGGGTGTGAGCCTGACGTCATCACGTTTCACGTCGCGTGATGACTAAACTGGTTGCTAGGAGCCCAATTTCGACGCTAGTACGTGTTACTATGGCGTCTAGAGGTTGAATATTATTGGTTGCTGGGTATGCAATCATTAGCGTCCCGTGGTTGTCTTATCGACAGTGGTGAAGGAATGGGGAATTTCGACGCTAGTACATGTTACTATGGCGTCTAGAGGTTGAACATTATTGGCTGCTGGGTATGCAATCATTAGCGTCCCGTGGTTGTCTTAACGACAGTGGTGAAGGAATGGGGAAAGGGCGGGGTGACACATCGGGTTAATATACCCGTATAATTGGTATTACACTTCCGTCCAATATCTAAAGCACCGTGGGTTACACTCTACGATTGCCACTCGGGTGAGTAAGTCAGTTGCAAGGGTGTCAACTAGTGATTGTTCATGTTGTTTCAGGACCTATGTTCAGGACTGAAAGGTGATAGATGCTACTTTGGTTTGGAAATATACACCGGTTTTTGTGTCATGTTATCCCTGGGGTTAATATCTACACATTGGGTGGCTCGTATTGAACGCAAGGCTAGTTTGCGATACAAACAAGAATTGTATGGCAGTGTCTGTAGTTAACTAATAGGATCAATTTAAAAGTAACTTCAACCCCATGAGTGAGCATCCAGATGTTATGTAGATCGTTCATTCGGAGGGGTTTCTTAACTCACAGGAAAAGGGATGTTAGAGTGGGTAGACCATGGGCAGAGGGTTGTCAGTGTCTAGTCGTTAGTGTGGTCATGATTAATAGCAGTTCACTTTCAGAAAACATCGACTAGTCAGGGACCATGGCCTTGAGTGTCTAGTTTATGGAAGAGCACTCCAAGGGATATCATCATTGAGTCCGACGGTATCACATGACAGTCTATGCACCCATCTTTGTTCTACTCTAGATAAGGCATTTTTGGAAATGTTAGTGTGAGATTCTAGAATAATCCAATGTATTGAGTCGGGAGAATGGTGTGATTCCAAAAAATGTCTATAGAGTGACGAGGGGCAATGCTCATATGATGAAGCATGACACCTAGCTTGCTGGGTGTGTGAGAGCATTAGTTCCACCTAAAGGAATTTCCCTGGGTCCTTTATTTTCTACCAACAAACCTTGGTAAATGAGCTTTCCATTTACTGACCGCATCTCTTCCTTCTAGCAATTGAGGAACTCTGTACCCCGTTTTGGACATGACATCCCCCTGCAATGGCCAAAATTAAAAGTTGTGCAGTAAATTCATCTCCCAGTTTTAAGGAAGTTATTACCCACTAATTGGGACTTCCTTTTAACTGCTAACTTTGGAGGATAAACAATGCATTTTCCTTTTTCAAAAGAGTTAATAAAGTTCCTTGCAGACATAGGTGCAATAAGTATGATTACCTTGACTGTTCAGACTTATAACCCTTCAGTGTACAAAGTAAGGGTTCCACCATGATGGCACCATAGAAGTGTGCCAAAAGAGTTGCCACTTGGTTAGATAGCGATTGAGGTACCGTTGCGGTTTGGCTGCCTTTTTCCCTCGTTAAGACTCCACTCCCTATGGGGTTTTTAATTAGCATATTGACTGCATTGTGTGTTAAATTTTACTTCTAATATTAACTTTTAACTTTTTTGAGTTTTTATACTTAAATTAGTTTTACCTGCTGATTTCTTCTCTGTTACTTGGCCTCAAGCCTCGGTCCACCCCGGCTGCTTTGCCGTTTGTGCGGACGGCTGCGATAGGAAAATAATTTTGCCTTCTTCTGCCCTCTCACTCACTTCCGGTGGGGTGCGGGTGCACAGTCTAGCTCCGCATTCCGACACCTATTTCAATCATGGAAGACTGAGCACGCAGCACGCCTAAGGTAAGCCCGTCTGCATCCATCAGCGTCCCGGAGGCGGACGGCATCGGCCATGCTGCCCCACTTAGCTTTACAAGAATGTTAAGGCTCCGTTACAACTGTGATGAATTGCTGACATTGAACTCGCCAAACCTGTTCTACTTTAACCACCAGTATGGGGACATCGGGTAATGGATTATGCCCTCGGTGTCTAGGACACCTTTAGGGTCCCCAGCTGAGAGCCTGTGTCCTCTTCCTTCGACCAAGATGCCTAAACATGCCAACCAGTTTAGAGCTATTTTATTGAACACTCATTCTCTGCACAGACATGCAGCCCAAATATTTGAACTGTTGGTAGATGAGGGGCTGGACCTCTTGTTCCTTACTGAAACGTGGGTGTCTGAGTCCTCAAACCCCTCTATTGCTGCAGCCATTCCTCAGGGATATAAAATTATAAGGAAAGACCGCCCAAATGAGAGAGGTGGCAGGGTGGCCATCATTTTAAAAAGTGAATTGGACTTTGTCCCTCTCTCATTAGAGTCAATGGAGGGTGCTGAAAAACATAGGTTTTCACCCTGCTCTATCTTCACAGCAGTGCCTGGCAGGGATACTAATTAATAGGCCACCTGGTGCCTTGGGCAATTTTTTGCCTTCACTGAATGAACTTATTACTCCCCTTGCAATTATATATGAGCAGTTCCTCCTCTTGGGTGATTTTAATTTACATATGGAGAAGCATACTGATCCTAACACTATCTCCCTGTTTGAAATTACGGCGGCATGTAATCTGTTACCATCCATCTCGGCTCCTACCCATAATTTAGGATACACTCTCGATCAGATATTCTGTAGCACAGATCTAAAAACTGACCTTCTGCTTTTCATCACTTGGTCGGACCATTTTGTAATCACTCTAAGAATACCCAATCGAGCCTCTGCCCCCAACTTGTGCCGATAAGGACGGTATACAAATATAGACCGTTACATAAAATATCTCTACCTTCGTTGAGGGAGGCTCTCGATTCATCAGCTCCCAGGCTGGTCGGCGACCCTGAATGTGACGTCACCGCATGTCTCAAGTCCAATCTGGAAAAGGCCGCCCCCATGGCATCACGGACCTCTAGGAGGTCCCTTTCATCTGCTCCCTGGTTTGACGAAGCTCTAAGAGCAAGTAAAAGGTCTTGCAGGGTTCTAGAAAGGAAGTTGCGCAAACACTATTCACTGGATGCTAGGAAAATCAACTCAACCGCCCAGAAATCCCATTACCGTCTAGTAAAGGAGGCTAAGATGAACTATCTACAGACAAAGGGGCAGATTTATGTTTCCTGGCGCATCCCTGCAAATCAACAAGGATGCGCCAGGAATGATGCGTCATGCAAGTTTACCCTTGCGCCACACATGATGCGCCGCATTTACAATGCGGCGCATCATGGCGCAGGAATAAACAGATGCGTGACGCATCCGATGGCGTAAGGTTGGCGCAGTGCTTCAATTGCGTCACAAGCGCGACACAACTCCACCACTGTTCCAACCTACCCTATCCCTAACATGGTGCGTCAAGGGTTTTGGCGCATCAGCGTTGGGAAAGTGACTCAGTCAAATCTTATAGATTTGACTGAGTCACTTTTCAGGGGCGTTCCTGCGACGGAACGATCCCCCCTCTGTCAACACGCCCACGTGAAACCTGACGCAGGTTTTACGTGGCGCAGGGCTTTACATCGTGACGCATCTCCATAGATGCGTCACGATGTAAATATGGCGCAACGTGGCGCGGGGTTTACACCGCCGCTGCGTCACAAAAGTGACGCAACGGCGGCGTAAAAGTGGCGCATCTCCAATATAGATCTGCCCCAAAGATCGCTATGGCCCAAAATAAGGGAAAAGTAATTTTTGATATAGTAAAATCCTTCACGGCCCCTGAGGCAATAAAGAAGGAATCCCCACTCTCAGCCGAATGGACGCAGCAGGTTGCCTCGTCCTTTCACAATAAGATTTCTCAAATTCAACAAATCTTTGATGAAATTAGGGGAGAACATCTAGTGTCAGATCTATCTCTGACATATAGAGCTGACCTTTCTTCACGTTCTACACTAACAGATTTCCTGCAAATTCCATTAGCCGACTCTCTCCACTATCTTGAAGGCCTCTGGTCCGGCCCTCCAAGTGATGCCTGCCCAGCGAAACTACTCGCCTCCCTTGCCCCCACAATCAAGAACACAGTAAACATGGTATTGAACTCCTCTCTCTCTGCTGGTAAGATGCCTCTCAGATGGAAACAGGCCAAAAGTCTTCCTCTTTTGAAAAAACCTCTGGCCAATCAGAACTATCCAGCCAATTATAGGCTGATATCCCTTCTTCCAGCTCTTTCTAAAGTCCTAGAAAAACATGTCAATAAAGTTATATCTGACCATGCAGAAAGACACAATCTACTGCACCCTTCCCAATCCGGCTTCCGAGCTAATTTTAGCACTGAAACCGCCCTATTGGAGGTAACCGAATATATTAGAGATACGCTGGATCAGGGTGGAAGGGCTGTGCTGATATTACTCGATTTGTCGGCAGCTTTCAATACTGTCCCACACGAAAGACTCATCGACAGACTGGGGAACCTGGGAATTGGTGGGACAGTATTAACTTGAACCCAGGAGATATGGCTCCCCCCTTTTTCAGCCCCTATGCCAGGAATAAGGGTCGGGGTTCCCCAAGGATCTATTCTCAGCCCTACACTTTTTAATCTGTACCTGCCCCACCCCGGCATATATAGCAGAAGCAAATGGTGCTAAGATCGTATCTTATGCAGACGATACGCAGTTGATTTTCACCTACGGAAAAGGAGCAGATTTTGACAGGACAAGTATTAGGACTTGCCTCTCAAAGGTTTTCTAGTGGCTGAAGGCAAACCAGCTCAAATGCAACTCGGATAAGTCTGAGATTGTTTTTTTAGGCCAACCGGTTGTTAGTAACTGCAACGCTTGGTAGCCTGAAGAATACTCGCTGCCTCACACAGAGCAATCAGTCATAAGAAACCTTGGAGTTTTACTGGATAACACCCTGTCTATGAAGTCTCAAGTCCTGGCTCTGGTTGGCACCTGCTTTGGCATTCTGCGCTCATTGAGAACATTTCTTCCTCTCCTGACAACCGAGTCCAGGAAAATTGTAGTCCAGGCCTTGG
The DNA here is from genome assembly GCF_964204655.1 of Triturus cristatus. Classification (NCBI taxonomy): domain Eukaryota; kingdom Metazoa; phylum Chordata; class Amphibia; order Caudata; family Salamandridae; genus Triturus; species Triturus cristatus. The sequence goes on along the minus strand of NC_140593.1, from coordinate 440,710,225 downwards.
TGACATCAAGACTGGGCTACGCTAATGCTTTGTATTTGGGTCTTCCGGGCTATCTTATACAGTGCTTACAAGTGGTACAGAACGCCGCAGCCAGGGCGATTCTCCAACCACAACCAAGGTCTCCAATGTCCCCCCTCCTTACGTCACTTCACTGGCTGAGACTGAAGGAGAGGATCAAATTCAAAGCTCTGGTTGTCTTCTTTAAAGCCTTTTGTGGGTTATGAGCCAGATACCTTACCAAATGAGTCAAGCAGTATATACCTGCGCGATCCTTAGGATCCCACTCAACAAACTGCGCCTGCACTCTTACAGTACTTTTAGCCTGGATGGGCAGCAGATCCTTTGTGTTCTTGGGGGTCTAGGCTTGGAACAGGCTCCCAGTTTGCCTACGTTCTATTTTAGATCTCCTGGGCTTTAAGAAACACATGAAAACCTGGCTTTTTAAAATCGAGCAGCTTCCTACTGCTCTTCTACCGCTTTTGGCAGCGCCGGGACACTAATTTGAGTAGCCGTTTTGTGCTATAACAAATATGTTTCATTCATTCATTCATTCAGATACAGGGGTGGCCAGTATGGCTCGTGGGTGGGGGGTCAGGGTGCAGGGGTTGCGAGAGGGGGCCGCGTGGGGGTTGGGAGGTGAAGTTGGGGGTGTTGTACGGGGGAAGATGGAGCAATAATACAAAAAAAGCAAAACTTACCTTCGGGCCTTGTTCCGCGTCTTCTCTGCTCCTGCTCTCCTGCCTCTTACAGAAACAGGAAGCAGGCTGCCAGGCTCCCTTCCCTAAGCCAATCACAACGCTGTATTGCAGCCTGCATGGAGAACAGGGAAGTGCGCATGACTGTTTTGGTGGCCTGAGAGGGCCGACCAAACAGTCATTGCGCACTTAGGAGTGGGCAACCCACTTCTCCCCAGCTCCCAGAGCAGCACCGCCCACCCTCCCACCTGTAACGCAGACGGACACGAACCATAAAATGATAATAACTAAGTTATTATCATTTAATGTTTCTAAAGTTGGCACTGCTGTGAATCAGTGGGGCGACTCTCCTCTGCCTTAGCGGAGTAGCCACCACTGGTTAGATATCCCCTAGCTCTTGGAGCACTGTAGCTAGGCTGTGGGGCCAGAGAGCTGGGAGAAGAGACATGAATCTCACCAAACTCTTCTGCACATTCTTCATGAGGATGAACACACATGGAGATTACCTTTGACCCGCTAAACTCTCTGCACAGTGCATTTAAGATAACTGGTATTCCACCTTTTGTTTGGAAAAGTCTAAGACAACTACAATTACATATTTTAAAAATTCTAATGTGGCAGTAATGTCGACCCTTGAAGATGTGAGGCTATTATATTTGCAAGAAGTAAACATTAGTACAGACAACTGTGAAAAGATAGTGAATACCCAATATTTAATAAGAGCTATCTGCATCCTTCATTTAATTCCCTGCTCATCTTCTAGCAATGTAAACCTGTTAATCCCCTCACACCTCTTAGGTCAGTGGCAGTGAGCACAGCCATGTAATTGGTTTTAGGAGCTCAGTGACAGGGTGCACAACTAACTGGCCTAGTGCCCTCTCAAATTGAAAAAGTCTTACCTGAGAAACCAATACACATTATATTAATACTGTTTCACCCTGGTGATGAAAGAATACACCTTGCCATCTCCCCAACTGGACACCAGGCCACAAATTGAGAATGATGTTGAGATACTGAGATTTTTTTTTATAGTGGTGTGGTAAATAATTTAATTACCGGGACTTAATTTGATACAGAAACATAATGAAAATAGCTCAGTAAATAAGAGGCAGAATCCGTGGTATTAGAGGTTCGGAATGGGCTTTATTCCAATGGACGATTCGAATCGGTTGCTCCAAGTTCCATCACCACGAAGGTTCAGGAAGTGAAGTACATACATTATTGATAATTAATCACTTTTATACAATAGGCATTACAGTGAAGCAAATGCAAGAGGCGTAACAATTGATAGTGTAGATAAGACATACATATGTAGCAAAAGTAGGTGTAACTGGGTGTGACTAAAGAACATCATCAGGTGTGATGTCATAATAGGGTGGTTCCATGAAAGAATTTCGCAATGTCAGCAGAAATACTTGGCAGAAATGCGCGCGCAGCAGCATGACGTATGATTGACGTGCGACTAGGGGGTGAAGGGGACTTGACATTTAGCTCTACATGTGGCGACAGATGTCTGGAGGGTCAAGTCAACCTAATCCCAAATCATATCTAACATCCTATGTTTAAAGAACTACGTTATCCAAAAGATAGGTCTTTTAGAGTAGAATCTTATTCTATACTGACTATTAGTGCGTGTACAAGCGTCTAAATGTCTACACTAGATGCGAGGGCAGAAGTCTTCCATAATAATAAGGCTATGAAATTACTTGCATAAAGACGGAGAAGCCGGGCCTTTGCTCGGTAGCTGGAAGAATGTTTACTGAAACTACTAGACAGGAATGCATTGGGCAGGGAGCGGAGCAGATAATTTCGAAGGCGAAATACAGTTTTTGGCAGGCAACAGGCTGATGTCAGGCTTCGTGAGCCGCGCAGGGAATGAGACAAAGTTCATGGTCACAGATGTAGGCTCAGACTGGAGCTTCAGAGGCAAAAAGCAAGAAAAGCTTGATGACAGAATCAGGGCCTACTTGCCTGGACTGTAAAATGGCATAAGTGAACCATATAAAGCCGGTGGCCTTTCATACTTAGGAATGGAATATCCAGTCTATTCATGGCGGATCTGAAAGAGGACATGTTGACGGTGGACGCACATGTGTTTGCGTCTTCATAACTGGAACTGGAGGGAACATACATGTACTTGTGATTCATACATGAAACCGTTGGGGTCCAAGATAGGGGACATAACTGATCAGAAAAATCCATATTTCCACATTCCCTCCTTGTCCCCTACTTGCCCGTCAAGAGATATCAATCTTCATTAATCCATTGATCTGTTCATATAGCATCATTTGTTCTTCTTTTTTCTTCTGGGACGAATGAAATCTTGGTGATGGAATACATGATGTGGCACATAGACCACAAATCGCTGGTCCACATTGTAGGCATAGACAGCAACTGAATAGTATGAGAAAGCCAATACCTAGGAAGGATAGGACCTTCCATCCAAAGGTAGATAATACACTCCAAAACCAACCGGACCAAGTCCAGGTGCCTGGATTCTGGTGTATCTGGCTTACAATCTTATGAAGGCGAGTTATGGCTTTATATACAGATGGCGAATTTTCTGGTATGAAAATGCAACAACTTGATCCGATGACCCTACAAGCTCCGCCCCTATCGGCCAGGATGACGTCAAGGACAAGACGATTCTGAAGCACAACAATCCGCATAGCAGACTGTTCTTCTGTTAAATTGCCTAAGGCGGAAATAGTTTCGTTCACTACTGCTTCAAGGGTTCTAGTTAATCTACGTATCAGCTTACTATTAGTAACGGTACCTATATAGGGAAAGAGACCTTTATTGAAATCTGTGTATTTTTCCCATGCTGTTTCAGTGTAATCGACAATTGGGAGATCTCTCCTTTCTCTATTGTGTACTAAATGAGTATTTCTGTGATAATCGGGAGGAGCTAGGAAAACAGGTGGCAAAAGGAATCCAATGTAGCAGGTACCATCCCAATCTAGAGGCAAACGTACATATGCCGTCTGACCACATATAAAATAGGAATGGCGGGAAGCTCTAAATGTCGACTTGCCTTGATCACTGAATTCTATTACAGTGGTGCATCTACTATGGCCCATATGTATGGAACCATTCTTTCTTACACATAATTCACCTTTTACTGGAAATACTGACATGGCGGGCAAAATTGGAGTAGCTTCGGATTCGACATTTAGGATCATAAGATTAAGCGTAAAATTACCTAATCCATATACTTCATTTTCTAGATCAGTTCCTGTTCTCTTGGGAAGTCCCTCCTTGTTAGGGTAGCAGACTTTAAGTAAAACTAAGTTTAAATTTCCCCATACCCAGTTGTCTTGATAAACTGCAGAATTTGAATCTAGGGGATTAATTAAACTAAACCATGCTCCACAGGAGCCGTTGTGTGTGAATGGGTATGGAAAGAGAGGTAGAATTCCTTTATAATTCTGATAGGGAGGGAGTCGGCCACATATCCAACAATTTGTAGCATTGCTAACCTGATGGGAATGATGTAACATACTAATAAACGTATTATTGCGCAGCGCAAATCTATAAGACAACTCATGCGGAGGTAATTCACTAAAAGAATGTTCAGCAGTAACATTATAAACATGTCTAGAAATAGGATAATATATGTGCAACAATATACTTGCAGTAATTATTAAAAGACTTAAGAAAAACAAAATTAATAACGTCACTGTGCAATGACTACGCAGTGATTTACAGTATGCATGTCGCTTCAACATTTTTCGGGTGTTTTCTCTATTCAGATCTAAGGGATACATGTCAGAGACAATTCAACCGCTTCACCTTGGAGAGGACTTAAACAATCAAATTTCCCGACTGGTTAGATCTGAGTTTTAGTTTATATTGTTCGTGACTACTTGATTCAACAAAAGGAAGTTTTGAGTCAATGGGTGAAGACACACGAGGTGTGGTGTTTACATCCGATGGTAGTCCATGAAATTTCTTGATATGACTTGAATGTACCCAGCCTTTTCTGCCTTCGATCTTCACGGCTGTCCTTGTGGTGAGCAAGACCAGTTGCGGTGACTTCCACCTAGGATCCAGCTGAGTCTTTCGATCAAAGTTCCTCACGAGGACCAGGTCCCCCGGAATTATATCATGGGGTTTCACCTCAGTGTTGTCGGGAAAGGCTGCAGCTACCTGTGAACGACAAGATTGTAGTGCAGACATCAAGGAAGCCAAATAATCTGTCAGCATATTACAGTCAATATCAGTTATTTTTCGTGGTATAGGCGTCCCCCACATATTTGGTGGTCTGCCAAAGATCACCTCATACGGGGATAGCCCTGTTCGAGAGTGTGCTACCATTCTCATGTAAAAGAGTGCAACTGGTAAGGCTACTACCCAGTCGACACCTTTCTCTCTGCATATTTTGGACAATCTGATTTTCAGGATCTGATTATGTCTTTCTACGAGACCTGCTGCTTCGGGGTGTCGGACACAGTGGAATTTCCACTGATAGCCTAACAAAAGTGAAACGTGTTTCATTAGTTCGGATGAGAACGGCTGGCCGTTATCTGAGTAGACAACACGTGGTAAACCGTATCGTGGGAAGAATTCTCAAACTAACTGTTTGGCAGTAGTCGGGGCAGTGTAATCTGAAACCGGGTATGCCTCTGTCCAACGGGAAAGAGCACAGACAACTACGAGAACATATTTGAATCCTCGACATCGTTCCATCTGGATATAATCCATCTGGAGCACTTCAAAAGGGTGATCAGGAGGCTGAAAGCCACCCTGTTCTACGGGAACGCTTTTTCCTGGGTTGAACTGACAACAGATCATACAGGTACGAACTTTTTGCTTGGCTGCTGCTCGTAAATGTTTGTTGAACCAAATGTGTTGAATGCTGTCTAGCATAGCTTTTTCTCCTAGATGTGCTGGACTATGTATAGTGTTAATAATAACTTGGACCATTGAATCAGGAAGGAACCACACAGATTTTTCCTTCGTCATCCATCCTTGGTCCGTTTGAATCCCTCCTAATTCAGTCCATTTCTTTATTTCGTCTGGTGTAGCATGCGTCTGTATGTCAATTACATCAAGAGCGGGATCTTTAATCGTCATACAATGTGTTGGCGTCGGGACTATTGTCTTTGTCATGTCGGATGTTTGAGTTTGAGCAGTCTGTTTAGCTGTTCTGTCAGCTAGATCATTGCCTTGAGAAATGATATCAATAACTTTCGTATGAGCTTTACATTTCATAATTGATATTGCAGTGGGTAGATGTATTGCATCTAATAAGGCATGAATGAGGGGTCCGTGCTGAATGTGGGCACCGTGAGAAGTTAAATAACCTCTCTCTCGCCACAGCACGCCGAAGTCATGTACAACTCCGAATGCATAACGTGAATCAGTGTATATGTTGACTCTTTTATTTGTGGCTTGAATACAGGCTTGTGTCAGAGCGACGAGCTCTGCTGCTTGAGCGGACAAGGTATTTATGCAATTTGTTTCAATGATTTCAGTGTCTGTTGTGACTGCATAAGCGGCCACTAACTCTCCTGTACTTGTTCTCATACACGAACCATCTACATACAACGTTAGGTCTGGGTCTGACAATGGGACATCTGTCAAGTCTTGTCTGGGTTTCGTCGTGATTGTAATAACATCAATACAATCATGAGCTAGTGGGTCTGTTCCGATTACGGGTAAAAGTGTGGCAGGATTCAATGTGTTACAACGTCTGATTTCTATATGTGGCTGAAACAATGTTAATTCATACCCTGTAAGTCGCGCTATAGTCAAGTGTTGTGTTTGCGTTCGATTCACGAGAACCTCTACTGCATGTGGTACTTGAACTGTCAATGGATGTCCTAACACTATGGCATCGCTTTGTCTTATTGCTAAAGCTGTTGCTGCCACCGATTTCAGGCATGCAGGCAAAGCCTGAGCTACGGGATCTAATGTACTAGAAAAATAAGCACATGGTTTGTGGGATCCTGCCTGTTCCTGTGTGAGTACTGACAAAGCAGTACCTTCGCGTTCTGTAACAAAGAGTGTAAACTGTTTATTGTAACATGGTGTTGCTAAAACCGGTGCTTGACATAAGGCTTTCTTTAAGCTTTCAAAAGCTTGTGTATGTTCCTGAGTCCAAGGGAGAACAGTCGATGTGGCTGCCTCCTGTGTTGTCAACTGAATGAGTGGTTTTGCTAGAAATGCATACTGAGGGATCCACTGCCTACAATATGAAGTGAGGCCTATAAAAGCCCGCACCTCCTTTTGTGTCTTGGGTATAGGCATGTTAGCTATTAACTGAATGCGGTCGGGTGTAAGCTGCCTTCCCTCCTTGGACAGCGAGTGTCCAAGATAAACAACTCGCTGGACACAGAATTGCAGCTTAGAAGGGGACACCTTGTGCCCCTTTTCGGCTAGAAATTGTAAAACTGTCAGTGATGCTTTCTCACATTCGTGTTCGCTTCTAGCGGTGATCAGCAGATCATCGACATATTGAAGCAGGGGAGTGTTTACTGGCATGTGGATACTGTCGAGTTCTCGTTTCAGTGCTTGGCTATAGATGCTGGGGCTTTCTGTAAATCCTTGAGGTGCGCGTGAGAATTTAAAGCTACGTCCATTTAAACTAAATCCGAACAAGTATTGGCTTTCCGGATCTATTGGGACGCTGAAAAAGGCATTCTTGAGATCAATTACAGTAAAGAATGTTGCTTCAGAATCAATAGCTGTCAGTAATGACGAGATATCTGGGACCACAGGGAATTGTGGCACAATGCACTTGTTTAATTCGCGCAGATCAATAACCAATCGATATACTGGCGGGGCCTTCGGATCTGTTCGTTTAAGAATCGGAATTATCGGTGAATTACATACATTGGAGTCTGTTTCCACAACCACTCCTTGGGCAATGAGCTCGTCAATGATTTGTAGTAAAGCCACTACAGCATCTGGTGGTAACTTGTATTGTCGCATTCGTGGTAGTACCACTCCTGCCTTTAGTGTAACTCGATATGGTGTGATATTCATGCAACCAACATCAGTAGGGCCTTGTGCCCATAGATGTGTAGGTAAAGTCTGCAGTCGGGGATCCATGTCTCTAGACACATAGTGACCTTTGAAATCACGTAAAAACAATCTTACTCCTTCCGGAGAACAACATATTATAGCTCCTAGAGCTTTCAGTGTTTTTATACCTAACAAGTTTTCTGGACATGATTTAGTAAGCAATAAATCTGTAGTTCTGGTCAAGGGTCCTATCGTAAGTGGAAGAGGCTGTGATACTTCATTAACAATAGGTTTTCCTGAAAAACCAAGGGAAATATTCTGTGAGCCTGAGAGGGGTGCCCCTGGAACTTCACTACGTTTTATGGTTGTTCGACTTGCCCCTGTATCGAGTAAAAATTTTCTATCTTGGCCTAATAATTCACTATGTACATAAGGTCCTTCTTGGTCTACAGGGACCTCGATAAGGGGTAAGTCAACTTCCCTCTCTAGGCTGGTTCATGCGTATCGTTGATAATCAGGATAGTCGTACTGTGCGGTCTGGTACAGCTGTCGTGTCGTGGTTTGTGTGGCAGCAACAGGCAGCGCTGGTGCAGCTGGCACAAACTGTATAGACTGTTGTGGAGCTGGCATGGACTGTGCATGCTGCGGGGCTCCTTGTTCATTCTGATCCTGTCTAAGTGGCCGTGGTCTTTCTTTTGTAATACCTGTGGCGATATTACGCTTCAGGACTGGGCAATCGTGTATATAATGACCTGGTTGTTTACAATAGTTGCATGTCCCTTTTACAGGTCCTGCTGAATCACCGGAATGTGTCATACCCTTTTTATGTCCTTCAGCTGGAACTGTCTGGGAGACTAGCATTTTCATTTTCGTGTCTTTCATGCGTCTTTGTTCATGATCTTGTTCCTCTCTAATTCTATTGTGATGATACTGTAACATTTGTAACATTTGTGATGGGGTGTTACCTTGCCAGGTACTCTCGAATTTTAATACTCTATTCTTCACTTGGGGCAAGGAATTTTCAACTAATTTTGTCACAAACAGATGTGGGTATGATTCGCTACTTGCTTTTATGCCACTATTTATACCAAAGCATTTTTCAAATCGTGCATAGAAATCACTAGTGTCTTCATCTTGCTTTTGTTTACAGGCTGAGATTGCACCCCAGTCTTCCTTTTTCGTAGTTAATAAACGTGGCAGTACCTGTACTAGTAAACCTGGTAGTGCTTTAGTTTTGTCCCCAAGCCCCGAACCTGGGCCTCGGGCCTTTTCTTCATTTTCTAATGCTGTCCAGTCTATCTTTTGGTCTCCCACCTCCCACTCTTTTTCCTTGAGTTTTTCATAAATGCCAGCAGGCATCAATACCTTTAATATTGTCATAATGTCGGGATAGGTATACTCTCCCATGAGTAACATGTCTTTAATTTCTCGGTGGAAGCCCGCTGGGTCTTTGTCATGACTGGGTACCACTTTCTTCATTTCTAACAATTCTATTTTCGATATGGGCGTATATACAAATACACGTTTAAACTGATTGTCCTCGCCCTTTATTGGGTGTACTTCTCGTAAGGGATTCTGTCTATCCATGTAATACGTCGTTCTTTCCTTGATGGGCAGTGAGACATGCTCTGGGCATACAAAAAGAATGTACTGCTTTCTTGATTCTAGTATTTCTTTAATTAGCTTAGTACCTGAACCTCTCCATCTATTCGTGAGTAATTCAGTCAATATATCAGGTAAGGGACCAGGATCTGAATGTTGGCTTTTATATAGTATAAGAAGTTGTTGAATCATATAAATCCCAGCTAAACGCTGTTCATCTGGGGTGAGATTCAAAAATGTGTGGGCTACTGTATCATCATCATACTTTCCGGGACTGTCAACCCAATGAACGGCTGACCTGGCTAATTCTTGTTCATCCATAGAATCGAGAAAATGATAACCCCTTCGTTCTCGCAGTAATTTGTCAGCGGCTTGGAACGAATGCTCGGGGGACCTTATATTTATTATAGGTGTTTGGAAATTCCTGTTATTATCTGGACATATCGGACGTATCGGGTCAGTAAAACATCTAGTGCTATTACAAGATCTTCCTCTACCTACATAGGCTATGGTTTCTGACTGTCCTGTGGACAGTCCTGATCCTTCCTCCTCCTCGTTTTGTTCGAACTGGTCTACCGCTAATCTCTCTTCGTGTAGGCGTTCTATTTCTTTACGGATCTTTCGGCACATGGCTATTATACAGTTTTGCTTATCATGTCTCCCTTCTGATATATTCTGGCTCCATCTGGTAAGAGTTTGCATTGCTTCCGGGTCTACCCCCGGTCGGTCTTGATTTCTGATCACACAATTTATAAGGAAACGTAACAGTTCCCCTTGTATCTCCACTTTCTGGTATTCCATAGCTCTGTTAATACATTCAGAATCTCGCCCTGTTTGGACAAAATGGTATATATTATCTAGATGCATAGTCATTCCTGGTAACTTCCCTAAATACACCGCGGCTCGTCTGATACGTAATGATGCCATGATCATTTCGTCCTCTTTGCCGGGCACAGGGTCATATCTACAATCTATAAGAAGTTCCTTAAGCGTGCGGGCATTTATGAGTTTGGGGGTACGTGGATGTGCTGATTCTTGAAAGGTAAGTTTATTTATTCTGGGTGGCGTAGAAAAAATATTGGTAGCACCTCCGGTAGCCCCGTCTGGGGTATCGGGCGTGAAAGGATTCGTTGAACGCGATTCAGCAACTATAGGTGTGGACACAGCTATAGAAGTAGCTGTAGGAACAGATGTGGAAACAGATGTGCTTGCCGGAACTTGTGTCAGGATTTGTTGTTGTAGAGATACAGATACAGGATCTTGGCGTTGAACCTCCCCGGCCGACGGTCTATGTGGGGCGGGGTTAGCATACTCGGGAGCTGCGTCATCTAAATATGAGGAAAGAAAAACATCTTCTGCGGTTCTAGGATGCCCCTTAGGATGTACTTTTATTGGAAATAATGGGGGTGGCAAGTCTTTTGGTATCCCCGGAGTAGCCTTAGGTAATCCCTCGGCCAGAAGGGGATACATACCCTTCATAAGGGCATTTCTTTGTCTGTCTACTTGTTCTGATTTCACCCGTGTACCTTCTTCAATTAATAGATTTTCTCGGACTTTATTTGAATTCTCCTTATTTTTCTCTTCCTGTCGGAGTGCTTTTTCTGTACGTCTATGAGATTCTTTACGCCATAACTCAACGGCGTCTTTCTGTGACTGTCTGACTTTCCTTTTCCATAACTCTTCCTCTACTTTCATGATGCACTCTGCATCCCAGGTCCCAGCTGCGGGCCACCTCTGACTTTCTGGTAATTCCTTGGTGTAGTCTACCCATAAATCAAGAAATAATATAGCGTCTAAGCCGTGTTTATGATACATGAAGTACCCTGGAATGTCCCTAGGAGGAATAGGAACAGCTTCTTCGAGTACCCCTTTTCTAGTTGTGATCTGTCTTAATTTCTAAAAGAGCGGCATATTGAGAACTGATCTGATACTTGATCTTGAACAAATTTAATACAATAAACACGATAATGAACAGTCATTCATACCACAATATGCAGAACGTATTAACACATTTAACATTTAACATTTAAATGAGCAAACAATGATGATGACGATCTAAGGAAAACTTCATCACTAAACATAATACTCGGCATTATCTGGATTATTCTGAATTTATATACTTGATATACTAGATATACTGCTAAACAGTACAGATACACTGCTGAAACAGTGCAGACCGGATTTGTGTACCCAAACCCGTCTTGACCGGCACAACCTATGTGCACGTCAGAACGCCTCCCCAGTAATGGTACTCACCGGGTAGCTCGGAACGGAAGGCCTCGGAACGGAACTGAACTGAACTGGACCGGACTGGACTTGACTCGACAACTTCGGACACTTCTGAGCTTCGGAAACCTGGTGGGCCTCTGTATACCTCGGATCTTGCTCTCTCAGCTAGGCTCTGGTCGGGATACTTCGCACTTCTCACCGCCTCGTCTGGGTGTTGATCGCAGCCTCAGTCGCCCCCGCTTGACCGGAGGGAGATACAGGAAATCCTGCTGGTACGCGTTGTTGTCCGTCCAGCTGTGGCAGGAGACCGGGCCTGCAACGCACCGCCGGCGCGTGAGATGAGAAAGTGTCCCTGTTCGGGCACCATTCATGTGGTAAATAATTTAATTACCGGGACTTAATTTGATACAGAAACATAATGAAAATAGCTCAGTAAATAAGAGGCAGAATCCGTGGTATTAGAGGTTCGGAATGGGCTTTATTCCAATGGACGATTCGAATCGGTTGCTCCAAGTTCCATCACCACGAAGGTTCAGGAAGTGAAGTACATACATTATTGATAATTAATCACTTTTATACAATAGGCATTACAGTGAAGCAAATGCAAGAGGCGTAACAATTGATAGTGTAGATAAGACATACATACGTAGCAAAAGTAGGTGTAACTGGGTGTGACTAAAGAACATCATCAGGTGTGATGTCATAATAGGGTGGTTCCATGAAAGAATTTCGCAATGTCAGCAGAAATACTTGGCAGAAATGCGCGCGCAGCAGCATGACGTATGATTGACGTGCGACTAGGGGGTGAAGGGGACTTGACATTTAGCTCTACATGTGGCGACAGATGTCTGGAGGGTCAAGTCAACCTAATCCCAAATCATATCTAACATCCTATGTTTAAAGAACTACGTTATCCAAAAGATAGGTCTTTTAGAGTAGAATCTTATTCTATACTGACTATTAGTGCGTGTACAAGCGTCTAAATGTCTACACTAGATGCGAGGGCAGAAGTCTTCCATAATAATAAGGCTATGAAATTACTTGCATAAAGACGGAGAAGCCGGGCCTTTGCTCGGTAGCTGGAAGAATGTTTACTGAAACTACTAGACAGGAATGCATTGGGCAGGGAGCGGAGCAGATAATTTCGAAGGCGAAATACAGTTTTTGGCAGGCAACAGGCTGATGTCAGGCTTCGTGAGCCGCGCAGGGAATGAGACAAAGTTCATGGTCACAGATGTAGGCTCAGACTGGAGCTTCAGAGGCAAAAAGCAAGAAAAGCTTGATGACAGAATCAGGGCCTACTTGCCTGGACTGTAAAATGGCATAAGTGAACCATATAAAGCCGGTGGCCTTTCATACTTAGGAATGGAATATCCAGTCTATTCATGGCGGATCTGAAAGAGGACATGTTGACGGTGGACGCACATGTGTTTGCGTCTTCATAACTGGAACTGGAGGGAACATACATGTACTTGTGATTCATACATGAAACCGTTGGGGTCCAAGATAGGGGACATAACTGATCAGAAAAATCTATATTTCCACAGTGGGGGCACTGTGGTTGCAATATCGGGGTCACAGTAGTCCTTAAGCCAGATATCAGTAACAAAGGGAGAATCAGTGTCCTTTCTTTTTTTATATTTGTGATTTATATGACAGTAATATGGAAAGCAGACCAAATATTAGGGATAATGGACCAGATGTACTAAGTATTGCACCGGTTTCAAATGCTCCAATTCCTTATTTGTGACATTTAAAATGCTTTTTGGTATCTACTAATCCCTATGTAGGAGTCCGAAAAGTTGTTTTGGCTCCTAAAATGGGATTACAAATGGATATTGATTTATTATCACAGACCAAATCGAATCGGTATCTAATGTATCAATGTTTTGTGAACGAGATCCGATTGCAAAATATTCATGTTGTACTGAACCTCAAAGGAGGTGGTAATGCATTTGCAAAAAGGAAATTGTCTTCTGGAGACCCCTTCCCCTTGGTGAGTGTAAAAAATAAGTTTGCTGAAGAGTAGACAGCGTCTCATGGGACCACTGCCAACTATTAAAAAAACAAAAAAAAAGTATATTTTTCCATTTAAACACCATCCTGGGTTGTTTAAGGAAAATGGACTGCATTTAAAAAATATGTTTAATTTAATGGAAAACAGTCACAGATGTGGTGGTTTGTTGGCTTCTTTATGCTGCCACACCCGAGATGGCTTCCAATCATAGGGAAGAGGATGTAGCCTTATGGCTAGAGTGGTCAACCTCGAAGCTGGGAAACCGGGTTCGAGTCTCGGCACCGACTCTCACCATCCTGTGATTCTGGGGAAATCTCTTAATCTCCCCGTGCCTAACAAAAATGAATGTGTCCTTCTGTAACAAAACTGGTGCTCATGTAAAGCGCTCTGATACCCGATTTCTCGGGTCTGGTTCGCGCTATATAAAACTCAACAACAACAAAAAATCATACTGTGTCCCAATTTATAGCCTAGGTCATTAATATTCATGAGGTGAGCTGGATTGTGACCTACTTATTATTAAATTGGTCTGTTCTTAAAAAGCTATATCGGTCACATATACACTGGTGGCAATTTGCAATCAATATTTTGTAACCAGATGTTCATAGATCTGACCCTTTGTTCTCCAAGAGGGTTAGCCTGTCTAAAAATTATATTCTCTGTCCACGGGATGATGAAATCTCCACAAGGCTGTTAGGGAGTGGTCAAACATTAGATGTTTGGGCAATTTCCCATTGTAATTTCTCAGATCTGGCTGAGTTGATTGGTCGTGAATCAGGTCGTTAGAGTGGTCTCAGTCTCTCCAATTACCACTGCCATGAAGTGAAATTCTGTTTAAATAATAAAAAAGTTGGCTTTTGTAATGTTTTTGGAGTGGAGATTGATCCTTGTAGTATTAATTGATAATATAGTAGAAGGTTGGCAAATAAATTGTGACCTTGAGGGTCTATCTATGTTTTAGTCTCTTGGGTTGGAAGGTTTTTCTGAATAAGAATCGCTAATAATTTTTTCTGTGCTTCCATCAGGTGGTTCAGTTGAGCCTGCCATTCTCGAAGTCATGATCACCGTTCCTACCCAGTCTTTTTTCAGTTTGTCAATTTCTGATTGAGATTTGTGGGTTTCTTGGATTATAGCAATATCAGGTTTTTGGACTTTCACATAAATCAGTATCTGTATTTTGTTGCACAAAGTTTGATAAACCATTTACATTCCAGGACCATATTGTGAGAGGTTTCTTGGCGTGTGTCCTAATTTTTTTTAATGACAGCTGTTGAGAAGAGGACTGTACGCGTATATTTATAAACTTTACCTTTATACAAGTGAGTTTTCTTTTAGGGGTATCACAGTCTGCTCCAAGGTGTTATGAACACCTAATATGAACCATGTCCTACAGATTATTGGAGGCGTTCTAAAGTTCATGTCAAAGCTTGGCTGAAGATTGGTGATCACTGGTCCAGCTTCTTCATCAATATCTCTATGATTTGATGGGTTATCTGGACATATCTCTGTCAGATCATTTACATTCTAGGACCATATATTAATCGATTTCAAAATGTATGTCCCTTTTTTTGTTTAAATGTTACACAATAACTGTTGAGGAGAGGACTGTATGAGCATCTTTATAGACTTTACCTTCATATGGATGATCTTTCTTTTATGTGTATCACCGTCTGCTCCATTATGTTATGACTGACCAATATTAATCATTTCTTACAAATTATTAGAGGTGCACTGAAGTTTGTGTCGAATCGTGGTTGAAGATTGGTATTCATTGGTCCAACTTCTTCACAGATAATTCTATGATTTGAGGGGGTTATCTGGACTTGTCCCTTTCTTTAGGTAGAAGATCCACCTGAATTTTGTTTCATATAGATGTCAAGTTATGTAGTGCAACAACAATGTTTTACTTTTACTATGGCCTACTTCAGTTAATGTTGTCATTTCATTTTGAGTAGCATTTTCCTTTTTTTTTTTTTTATTTTTTTTTTATTTTGAACACCTTTATTGAAGGAAAAACACAATTACAGCCTTACTTAAAATGCAAATACGCACAAACAATAGATGTGGACAATATAAACCATTTCAAATACATTTAAGCAGGTTTATCCATAATTAACTATTACTATTCAAATTATTAGCCCAATCACTGAGTGGTTTCCAGATCTTTAAGCCCTTGATCCTCCCTCTTTTCCCCTTTTTAGCATAAAGGGCTTTCTCCAAATGAAATACATGTAGCAAACGCATTTTCCATTGCCCAAATGTTGGAGGTTGTGGATCAAGCCACGAAGAGGCAATACATAGTCTAAGTATAGACATTGAAATAAACAGAAACTCCTTACAGTCGTCCTCTGGTACAGATACCCCCAATAACATAAGTTGGGGAGATAACAGTATCCTCCTATTGAGAACATATTGCAGAAAAGAGACAATCTCCAACCTAAGTTTATCAAGCTCCAGGCATGTGGAAAAAATATGCACCAGATCTGCGCCCAAAGTTTGGCATCTGAAACAGTGAATACCCTCAGAGACACCCCACTTAATGATTTTAGCAGGAGAGATATAGAGATCAAAAAAAATTTTAAAACACTGCGCACGTAGATTAGCTGTAGACAATACAGTATTAGCTAACACAATGGCATTTTCCAGGCAAGAGTCGGTAACCTCAAGTCTTTCCTGCCATTTGTTGGATTGCTTTTCGATATCGTCAGGTACCCCATCCATAAGTATCTCATAGAGCCTCGAGATTGTAGGAGGGTCACGGGCAGTGATAGTATCTAACAGCGGGATAGCGGTAAGCCCTATGGTACCTCCGGTTTTCTTAGTGATGAAATCCCTTACTTGTAGAAACTTAAAAAAGTCGCTATTAGTAAGATTAAGTCTTCTTTTAAGTACATCAAATGAGGCTAGCTGGTCTCCATCCAGCAGGTCTGCTACATTACGGACTCCGGCCTGTAACCACCGGTCAAAATATCGATCCAGCAATATTTCGGGGACCTGACTATTGTTGACAAATGGAGTGTATCGACTAAACCTGCCCATGCCTAATTTATTTCTAACCCTAGTCCAGATTTGATATGCGGTGACCAGAATCTTAAATCGAGTTCTTTTGTAATAGCTGGGCTCGTACATTTTTAAAAAGCATCCCCGTACTCCCGGGCCCATTAGCATCTCATATATGGTAGGCAAAGCATTAGGTAGCATATTCCTGTTATCTAGGGGTCGAAACAGGGGCCAATAATATTTAAGTGACGCAGCCAGATAATATAATCTGAAATTTGGTAGTCCAAGTGCACCTCTTTCAATTGGTAGGGCTAAAAAACGATTTGCGCGACGCGTTTTTCTATATGACCAGATGAATCTTGCTATCTCGCGCTCGATCAGCTGAAACCATCTATTATGTATTTCTAAGGGTATTGTGCGGAAAATATATAGTAATTTCGGTAAAACTACCATTTTAACCAAGTTGCATCTTCCAATAATAGAAAGTTTCAAATTGTCCCATCGGCCCATATCCTTCTTGATTTTATGAAATACAGGGGTTATGTTTACCTCAACTATCTCCTCAATTTTAGCCCTGACACGTATTCCGAGATATACCGCCTCCTCCACTATTCTATCATCTATAAAAGTCATATATTTGTTAACTAAGATCTGGGTTTTATCCCTATTAAGCCTATAGCCGGAAATTTGACCGAACTTCTCAGCCAACATTTCGACTTCAGGCAATGCAGAGGACAGGTCCGACGTAACAACGGCGACGTCGTCAGCATATGCCAAGATTTTGATGTCCATATGGTTTATTCTAAAGGGGGAAATATGCTCAGAAGTTTCTAAAGCCCTGAGAAATGGATCCATATACAACGCATATAGCAAGGGGGAAGATGGACAGCCTTGTCTTGTCCCTCGTTCTATGGGAAACGTTTCAGAGGAGACTCCCATGATCTGTACCTGCGCTGATGGTTTATAATACAGGACCTGCATTGCCCTGATAAAGCCTTCCCCAAAATTATTAGCTTTAAGGCATTTCCATAAATAGCTCCAAGAGACCCGATCAAATGCCTTTTCGGCATCTAAGAAAGCCACGGCTACTGGGAGTTTTAAGACATCAGAAGCATCAAGTACTGTAATAAGTCTTCTTATGTGATCCTCTGTCCCCCTTCCATGTATGAATCCATGCTGCCACCGGGAGACCAACCGCGGCATAACTTTGTTGAGACGGGAAGCGAGAATCTTAGAATATAGCTTAGCGTCACTGTTTAGAAGTGTTATAGGTCTATAGGAGCCCATATTTAGCGGGTCCTTGTCTTTTTTTAAGAATATAACAATATTTGCCGATCCCCATTAGGCGGTGGGACGTCTCCCCTCTTTATGGAATTAAAGAGGTCAAGAAGCTCCGCTCCCAGCTCCTTAGAAAAGGTTTTATAAAATTCCAAAGGTATAGCATCAGTGCCGGCAGCCTTAGATGATGGTAGATCAGATAATGCCTCCTGGAGTTCTTGATCTGTAAATTCCACATCGAGGAGAGACGCCTCCTCGTCTGCCAGTTTAACTCTAGATAGGAGCAGAGGATCCCAGCCCTCACTTGGGACCACTTCTGCAGCATACAGGGCTCTATAAAAATCTTTAAAGGAATTTCTAATCTCACCCTCATCAGTGATCAGAGCACCGTTCATATTTTTTATTTGACTTATATGGCGGGCAGAAATTTGTTGTCTGGTCCTAACCGCAAGCAGTCGCCCAACAGATTCGCTACATTCATAGCATTCCTGCTGTTTGACCAGATATAAACCGGCCGACTGGCTTAAATAGATATCATTTAAAGTTGATTTGGTCACCATGATTAAATCTAAAACTTCAGTAGTTTCGCTTTTGCCTCTTATTTTTGTTATTAGATCAGACTCAAGTTGAGACAATTTCTGATAATGACCCTTCACCTGATCCGTATATCTCTTCCTACTATCCGCTCCATAGCTAATGGTCTCCCCACGGATCCAGGCCTTAAATGTGTCCCAGACCATACCTGAAGATGCCGTGCCCTTGTTAATACTAAAAAATTCATCCATCCTGCTTCTCATATAGATCTTATAATCTTGATCTAGTAAAATAGCCCTTTCAAATGACCATTTTTTGTGTTTGTTTACCATACAGTTAACAGAAAATTCAAAAATCAATGGATTGTGATCAGATAAAACCCTCGGGAGTAGTTCAATTTTTGCGGCTTTAACAAGTGATGGTGAAACCAAAAAGTAGTCCAGTCTGGCACATTTTTGATGCGGGGATGAATAATAAGTGAAGCCTCGATCCTTGCCCCTTAATTTAGGCCAGACATCAATTAGCCCCATGTCTGTTATTAAATCTTTTAGTGCCCTGCGTACTTGTGGTTTACGATCACTAGTTCCGGTATTGCCTACCGTTTCAGCCCCATTAATATTAAAATCGCCACACAGTATATACGGCTCTGGCCAAGACGGAAGCTCACTGGATAGGTATCTCAGTACTGAGGGATCATCTAATACCGAAGAGTAGACTGAACCCAGTGTGAATTGGCCAGACCCAGCCTTAATGACCATAAGTATCCATCTACCCAATTTATCCACACTTTTGCGGTCACAGACCAGACTATTATTCCTTGATAGCACGGCAACTCCTTTTGTCCTGCAGTCCTGAGTAGTATATGCTAGCCTCTTAAATCCCATAGTATCTAGCAGGCTACAATCTTTATTAGATATATGGGTCTCTTGTAGACATAATAGATCTGCACCAAAAAATTTAAAGTCTTCTTGTGCCCTTCTTCTTTTATTCTTATCATTAAGGCCACATATATTAATAGTAGCTATGCAGAGATAGGGGCTAGCCATAATTACATATTATTGCTTCCATCAGTTTTATGTAAAAGCATACTAATCTAGATCTAGTTCTTTGATCAGGACCAAAGACAGCAATAAACCTGCTAAATTCAAAATTCAAATAACAGTTTAAAGAAAGGCCTTGCACACATCTGACTGTACTGAACTTGCAAAAACATATTAAACTTCCATCGTTTAAGCCAAACAAAAAATTGTGTTTTTCCTCCCCCTCCCCCTCCCCTCCCCCCCACCTCTCCCTCCCCCCCCCAAGGCCGCCCTAGGCAAGCCCCCTCCCCAACCCCGCCCCCATCCCCCTAAACGCAGCAAAAGGACCAAAGGGTCCCTAGTGATGTGGAGCAGGAAAAGCTCCCCTGTAAGAATTTGAGTAGCATTTTCCAAAGGTGGCAGTGACTTCCATGTCCATATTCTCTAGGAAAGATCCTATGTCTTGTTGGTTATGAAATTCCCTTGTTCTGCTGCTGATTATAAGGATCATCATCGTTTGGTTTAGTAGGCCATAACGTTTGCCTATTTTTTTTTTTAAGTGGTTGTAATACTGAGAATTATTTTCTCAGGATCTTTGTAACAAAAGGAACATGTCATTTGGTATTCCAAAAGATTAAGAGCACATGTTGTTATCACAGTGAGTTGATAAGTGTAGGTCTAGCTGCCACAATGCTATTGCACTTTGTTTGCATGCTTCTATGAGCTATTTAGAACTCAACTGGTGGTCACAAAGGGACCTTCAGCAGTTTGGGAAGGTAATTTATCAGAAACTTGAACATACCATTCCCTTCTTCAGATTTTGGCAATTTGTACATGCGAATATTGTTGCGTCTACTGAGTCCCTCCAAGCCTGTGACTTTTTTTTCGAGGTTACAGATTTCTGTTCCCCTGTCCAGTGTTTCAAGTCATTTTTGCACCAAGGTCAGAAGAATGATCTGGCTGCATGAGAAACATGGACATTTCTGAATGTATGGATTTTAGTTCCTTAATGGTTTCCATCTCAGGTTTTTCCACTGAGGTCAATAGGGCCTTAATGTATTTCAGTTCTTTCATTAGGGAGTCAAGCAACACTAATGCCATATTGAGTCTTCATTCAGGGTCTAGATATTTTTTTCACCACTTCTGAAAGTAAGAGCTCTGTGGATATCTGGGGTTTGGACATTTATCGTTGTAGGGATGGAGCGATGGCGATATCATTTTTGTTGTACATGCCTCTATTATTACTCGTTAACCAGTTATAGAGTCAGCAGTTTTCATTCCAATGGTACAGCTGATGCCAGCTGTCACGAGATGGTAGTGAAACAACATTTGGGTGGCAAGCAAGTATCGTTTGTGCGGTAGAAACACATGTGGTAACTGTACTTTCTTGTCGCAGCAGACCATTCAAATATGTTGCCTCCTGTTCACTTCTCCAGTGAGTACCACCTATAGCAGAGCCCAGTGACATGCTCCAACTTGAACCTCAGAGTAGGTTGGGAGACAACTGCTGCAGATATCATCTTCTCCGATCATGCACACCTAGAAATTATTCTAGCCAACCCAAGCTCTTCTGCACCTACATGTTCCAGCTGGCGGCTTCCACCTCATTTACGTAGTGTCCCTGCCCATGTTGATGACATCCAAAGAGAACTTGTTGCGTATTTTGAACCCAACAGCTTCCCTGGTCATACCCTGTGGGATGGCTTCAAGGCCACAATACAGGGTACTCACTCCACTTTCACCATCGCCTGTACATGGAAAGTCCCATTGCTCAAATCTGGTTTAGTGGCAGACATTAAGGCCCTGGAGCGCCTTAACCACTCCACCCCATCTAGATGCACCAAACCGCAACGAGCTTCACTTAGGGGTCAATTTTGTGCTCTCCGAACGAACAAAGCGGAACGATCATTGCTAAAGCTAAAGCTAAAGCAGAAGTACTAAAAGAGTTTGGGGGGTAGACGACAAGGTGGGTTCCCTCCTTGTTTACAGATTGTGCCAACAAATTGCATGAACACACATTTCTAAAATTAGGTTGGGGAGGGACATGGGCTATTAAGAAAACAGTGAAACAACAGGCATTCCATAGCTTCTATCAAGCACTCTATACGGGGGAACAACACGCCCCATCAGAGTGTAGATACACACCTTAACAATTGCCTTGGGAGCCACTAGATCCTCCTCACTCGATATTCCTGGATGTTCCCATCACAACGACTGAACTTCAGTGTGCTCTTTGGGACCTCCCGGTGGGCAAAAACCCTAGCTCATACGGCCTCCCAGTATCGTTTTACCGTAAATTCCTCCCTCAACTCCAGGAGCACTTGTTGGCTCTCTTCAACTCTTTCACGGCAGACACAGGCCTAACACCCACTACGGCAGGGGCAGAGGTTGTACTCACACCCCAACCTGGTAAGGACCCAACTCTGTGTGCTTCGTACCGTCCAATCACTCTTTTGAACATGGATGCCAAGATCAATGCCAAGATACTTGCCAATCGACTGGAGCTCTATCTACCTGAGCTCATTGACCCGGGCCAGATGGGGTTTATCTGGCACCGATAGGGGACGTATAATATCTGCAGAATTGACACATTTGGTAGAAAAAGCCAATTGGAACAACATCCCAGCTTGCCATCTCTCGCTTGATGCGGAGAATGCTTTTTTTTCTTTTTTTATAACTCTTTTTATTAACAAACTTCGGCAAATTGTACAGTACAGAGGATCGGGCTAATTATATATCACAATACATATGGGTGGAAGGATATACATACATTACAATGGAGAGGAACATTACGGGGAGATAGGGTCTTCTTGTTCAATGCTACGAGGTGGTGTACATATCTCTCCTCTATAGCTATTCCACGAGCCCCAGACGTGAGACCACTTCTTGGGGCACCCCCTTGCCAGATATACTGTTTTTTCTCTGAACATACACCAATCGAGGTTCCTTTCCCAGGCCTCCAGGGTGGGCGGATGTGCCACCCCCATAAGTGAGCAATATTTCTTTTGGCTAACATGAACCCCAAAGTGGCCCACTGCGTCTGTGAGGCGTTCAAATCCGTGGGCTCCCATATATTTAGAAGGCATCTCCTTGCCTCCGGACGGAGAGTGATGAGTAAAACCTTGCTGATCATATCATGTATTTGAAGCCAATAAGAGCAGATATGTGTACATTCCCAGATAATGTGCGTGTATGTGCTGGTAAGGCCACATTGCCTTTTACATTCTCCCGTGTCAGCCCACCCCATGCTCACTAATCAGGGCCCCGTTATGTAAATTCTGTGAAGGATTTTTAGTTGAACCAGCCTTAAGCGTGCTGGAATAGTCACCACTCTGGGAGAATATACCGCCAATTGCCAGTCCCTGTCATCCAATTCTATCTGGTCCTGCATCCACTTGTCTCTCAGTGTTTGAAGAGGGTCTGCCATGTGGTTAATTAACTTTTTAAATATTAGTGAGATCGTTTTCTCGGGAAGATGACCATCCAAAACTATGTCCTCCAGCACGGAAGCCTCCGGGTGATCGGTCCCTTTGGGTAACGATGACTGGAGTGAGTGTTGAACCTGCATATAACGTAAATACTCCGAGTCTGCCAGTTCGTATTCAATTTGAAGCTCCTTGAAGATCTTGACCCCTCCCTTCCCCTACATATCCTTGATAACTGAAATTCCAATAAGATCCCACCTGTCGAAGCCCTTCGTTTTCCTGAGATCGCCCAGCTTCTCTGAGTCCCAAAGAGGGGTGGCTAATGTTTACTTGTGTCTCCATCCCAGAGAGCCAGTGGCATCATGTCAAATTTGAACTGAGTGTTTTGTGGAGCCCGATAATAAAAATCGCTTGGGTCGGGAGTAAAGAGCTCTATTATAGTTCCCACCCGGAAGGAGCCACTTATCCATGGCGTAGCCCAGGTTGTCTGCACGACCGAACGTGCCCTGGTTGATAGCCGCAAGTTGGGAGGCCCAGTAGCATTTCCTGATATCTGGGAGACTAATGCCTCCATCGTACCAATTTAGCGTTAGTTTGTTCAATGCAATTCGAGGTCTGCTGTCCCATAATAGGTCTCTTTGCAGGCCCTCAATTTCCTTGAAGTAAGACGCTGGAACTACATCTAAAGTGTTTTGCAGGACATAGAGGAATCTTGGCAGGGCCATCATTTTGAAGAGGGCTGCTCTGCCCAGGAGTGAGATGGGGAGCTTCCTCCAGTTGGCAATGTCACTTTTGAGTTTCTGAAGAGGGGGAAGAAGGTTCTGTGTATACCTAACTGAAGGGTTGAGGGAAATAAAGATCCCCAAATACTTAAATCCAACGGTGTTAACTTGTATTTGGCAGTTTCAGGGTGGAAAAGGAGGGTTTTCCCTCAGGACAAACAGCAGCGGAGAATGCTTTTGATTAAGTTGACTGGAGCTTTCTAACACCAACCCTTGTTAAGATTGGACTGGGCCCTGGCCTGATTTCCAAAATCCTGGCAGCCTATTCTGCACCCACTGCCACTATTTGTGTCAATGGACACTCCTCCCCACCGATCTACCTGGCAAGGGGTACTAGACAGGGCTGCCCGTTATTGCCTTTACTCATTGCACTGGCAGTAGAACCCCTCGCGATCTGTGTTCGCCAGGCGGAAGACATCAAATGTCTCCTTTTCAGCAGGCACGTACACAAGGTAGCCCTTTTCACAGATGATCTCTTGCTGACCCTTTCCTACCCTGGATTTTCTCTCCTTGCCCTGGTTTCCGTACTAACTGCCTTTGAAGAAGTCTCTAGCTTTAAAGTCAATATGATTAAATGGTAGGCTCTCAACCTGACAATCCCTAAAGTCAACCTCCCTCATTTGAGTGCCCTCACCCCTTTCCAATGGGCTCCCAAATCTATAAAATAGCTGCAACTTAAGTTTACCCCGAGCCTCGCATCATGGACGAGTGCCTATTGGCAAGAGTATTGGAGCTCAATCCTGGAAGACTTTCATTGATGAAAGTCGCTACAGGTCTCCTGGCTGGGCCAACTCAACGCAGTCAAAATGTCCCTCTTGCCCAAAATACTTTACCTATTCCAGACACTCCCCACCGCTATCCCCAAAGATGCTATCCTTAACCTTCAACCTGACATCCGCAACTTCATTTGGGGGGGCATGCTTCTAGGCTTTCTAATTCCATACTGATGATCCCTGAGGACCAGGGAGGCCTGGCATGCCAAAATCTCCTTGATATTACTGGGCAGCCGACCTCCACTTTTTCTTGGAGTGGGTAGTTAGAGAGAGAGTAGCACTGGTTCCACATGGACCCCGCAGGAGCCTGTAGACCTCTTTTATACTTAATGTGGCTCTCTAAACATGCTTGTTCTTGGAGCATCTTCGTAGCCATCCCCACCAAAATGGTCCTCGACATCTGGGACAGAATTGCTCTCAAGAAACATCTTACTACCTTCCCCTCGCTCAATATTCCTCTAGCTTGCAACTTAGAGTTCACCCCAGCATGACAGGCACACTCCTTTGCAGACTAGAGGGAGGGGTACTGCAGCATACTCCGAGACGTATTTGAAGGCGACCAGATCAAAATCATCGAGCAATTTAAACACGACTTTAGGGTCCCAGAGTCAGCTCAACTACAATACTATCAGTTGAGACACTGGGCAGTGTTCCTTGTTAATGCCCATGGGGCCACGCGTGCTCTCACACCCTTTGAGACCATGGTTGAGTCCTACAGCGCAACGAGGGGCTTGATCTCTCGCACTTATAAAGTACTCCAACACTCACTCCTGCCCAAGACATATACCTACCAAACCCAATGGCATACAGATAGTACTGAGGGTATTTCTGACAAGCAGTGGGACCAGCTTTGGCAAGATATCCCCAAGCTGTATAGGAGTGTGCCTCAACACGCGACCGCATATAAATCGATAACCCGATGATACTATACCCTGGCCTGCTCGCGCCCTATGTGCTCAACAGTTTCTCTGCTATACTGGAGATGTAATTTGCTGACTGGTGATTTCCTCCACATCTGGTGGTCATGCCCCCTCATGGCAACCTACCAAAAATAATTGAAACTGCATATGCAGAATTAGGCAGAGACGGTTTGGGTGGGAACGCTTTAAAACCAAAGCTAGTGGGCAGTCCTGAAAAGGACACTACCAAGCAAACACCAACTTATTCTAAAAAGAAGTGGGAAAATAAACAACAACAAACATTTAAGGGAAACAGATCTCAATCCCGAGGTAGATCTTCTCCACAGGAGCCCCCTGAAAAGAGGTATAATCTCAAGAATAGGGATAATATTAGGAAACCTGACAGGTATCAGGATACTGATACACGTTCCTCCCCTTCCATTCAGGGATCATCGAAAAATTTAGAGAGGGAAGGAGGATCAGAGAGACAAGAAGAGCGTACAAAGTCCAGAGACAAGCAGCACGCTCAAGATTACACTTCTAAAAACGAAGAGAAACCAAAGCAAAAGCCACAGTTCAAATAGAAGAAGGTTGCAGGTCTAAAGATCAGACATGCCCAGAATTCTGAGGACTCGACTACTGAACATAGTGAAATAGACCGTATTAACTTAGAAAAATCTCTAGCATTGGTAAACATTAACCTCCAGGATATATTCCATAGGCAACATTGTATCTTCTGCGATAGACATCCTAGAACAAGATTTGGCCATATTACAACAAGGGAAATCTCAATTACGTTCTATCATATTATTGAGTTGGACTCTGCTGGCCATGTGTCTTGGCGTTTCATTAACAGTACGTCTCTGTTTTCTGAATACAATGTAACAGATAAACATATAGAAACGGCACAAAGGGGAGCTAAATATACAATGCTGTGTATCGAAAAACTGGATAGATTACCGTTCACAATGACAGAATCACCGCACACAGAATGGCTAATCCATGACCACATAACTCCACCGGTCACTACTTTTCGGTTTCAATATTGCCTTGAACAAAAGCAGGCAGGCAAATATGAAAAAATTGGTCAGGAATACATTAAGGAATCTTGGGAATTACCATACAGATTTTGATGACGGCGTGGGGATTGAGAAGTGTTTCTCAGTGGTATAAACTGTGAGAGCGTCTTAAGTGGATCGCTCATATGTCAGAAAATTCTACTGCAAGTGGCTTGTAATGGTTTTGTGGCGAACTTGTCCTGTCATCTGAGTGGTGCCCCAGCTGCCGTGATTTCTCCAGCATTTGGGCTACTTTCGAATGGGAATTACTTGATGCTGAACAGTCAAGGCTGCTGCGAAATACTCGCGGGCATCGCATATCTGGTAACCGTGAGCACCAGGGTTACTTATTATATGCAAGTATTGTTTCCACCGACACATACAGTCAGGGATGTGCCATTATGGCCTTCACTGAATGTTTCCTTAATACGGTTTGATACTCTAAGCAGAATGAAAGCCATGCTTTTACAGAAGTCTTTGCCCTTAACCTCCGCTCGAGAGACTTTTGATCTCCAGATCACAAGGTCTTCAGCGAGATACAGGCGCTTATCCATACAAACTTCCCTTTCAATTTCGTAGAAATGGTAAATCGTATCTTTAACATGTCTGATACGACTGGCATTGTCCACCTATTTAAGACCATAGGTTCTGGACTTCTAGGCACCTTTTAGACAGTACTTGGAGTTATACCAAACTTTGTATACTCCGTATTCGGAAGCATCTTTGGAGGACTTCCGCTAATCCTCTTTCTAATGGCAGGTATCCTGATTGTCTTCTATTTGCTATGCAATGGACGTCCCAGCCACCAAGGAGATGGAAAAAGCACTCCTGGAGAGGAAATACCATGACCGAATAGTACAACATCTAGGCACGCCTCTCCTGAGAGAACTAAGTGCATCTTGGTTCCTGTCATTTTGACCAGTCTGGATGGACTCCATCTTACCTGTCCTCCGATGCCTGTTTTGCGGAGAAGAATCTGTGGTAGACCTTTGTTTGACACTCCCATCATGTGCGCAACCGGACGTGAATGTGCTACTGGACCTGATAACGGCCCATATTCTGCAATGTCCTCAGCCTATTCCAATGTTGATGGCGGCCTTCCTTGAGCCACCGCAAGTAGTAACTGCACCTGTTGGTATGGATACCGGCTCCTCCACTGACACCCAGGCTTTGGACTACGCACAGGCTGCCCCAGCACCTGCTGCGGACAGTGTGGAACATCATATGTGCTCAATTGACGTACTATGCAAGGTGTTAAAGGGGCCGTCTACTGCGGTAGCAAGCAATGAAAATGTTAAGTATACCAGCCAGACTTCCGTTAATCCTGTTTCTAATAGCAGGTATCCTGATTGTCTTCTATGTGCTACGCAATGGACGTCCCAGCCACCAAGGAGATGGAAAATGCACTCCTGGAGCAGAAATAGCATGACCAAATGTTACAACACCTATGCACGCCTCGCCTGAGAGAACTAAGTTCATGTTGATTCCTGTCATTTCGACCTGTCTGGAAGGAGTTCATCTTACCTGTCCACCAATGCCTGTTTTGGGGAGAAGAATGCGTGTTAGATCTTTGTTTGACACTCCCATTATGTGCGCAACTGGACATGAATGCTCTACTGGACCCGATAACGGCCCATGTTCTGCGGTGTCCTCAGCGCATCCCTATGTTGTTGGCGGCATTCATTGAGCCACCCCAGGTTGTAACTGCACCTGTGGGTATAAACACCGGCTCATCCACTGACACCCAGGCTTTGGACCGCGCACAGGCTGCCCCAGCACCAGCTGCGGACAGCGTGGAAGATCATATGTTCTCAATTGACGTACTCTGCGAGGTGTTACAGGGGCCATCTACTGCAGAAGTAAGCAACGTAAATGTTGGATCTACCAGCCAGGACACATAAACAATTGACTAATTTTGGCTTGTCGTGTGCTGGAAGAAATGTGCCCTTTTATTACAAGCTCAATTTGGAACTCAGGGACAAAATTGACATTCCTTTTCATTTATTGGGCATGAATGGCTTTCTGACCGCAAGCTCTTTCTAATGCACAGGAGCAGAATGTCGCAAGTTCCCAACGCCCCCCTAAGATTCCTCAGCACCACGTAGATATTAGCATGAACGCCTCTGAAACTCCAGGGGGGAAAGGGGATGGGACAGAGAAGAGACAGTCGCACCGCGTCTGATTCTTTCTACAGCTTCAGACGTTGATTCTTCTTGCCTTCTTCTGGCTAGCACGGGTGTGTGATTTTACTGTAAGGAAATGACATACATTAACATTTCTGTTCCTCCTAAACATCTAGATGAATCCACTTCCTTGCTCACCTACCCCGTCTTGGTGTGACCTTTGCCTCTCTTCTATAGTGGTTTTGTGGCTTCTTTGTGCTGTAACTAAAAATTATTTGATTATTTTCTTTCTCAAACTCTTCCCTGCTAACTCTACTTATATTTATTCTTCTACAGATTCCTCACCTATTCCTTGCTACAGCTGACGTGTACTAAGGTCTGGCAACTTGTAAATATATTTGTTAAAAATAAATCCTTGCTCTTTTTCTGATTTATTAGATTATAAGCTCAAAAATACTTCAGTCAGAATATTTATATACGATTTGACAGTTGCTTCCTTCCAAATCACAACTTGCAAGAACTAAAAATAAAATATGTAGTCGTTTTCTGGTTAGTTTAAGTTAAGCCCGTTTTTTCTCTCACAAGAAATGAGCTGCCGTATTATTCTCTGAACTAGTGCTGACTCTAACTTTCTCTTCAGGGAATAAGCAGCGTTTCCTACTCGCACATGCTCAGTATTTATTACACTCTAATGCGCATAGATTAAATACGAGTTTTTCTCCTCAGTTAACGCGCATGCTCAGAACTCGATAACATGGAAAATTCTTACTGCTTCACTGTTGCACAAAGGACTCGTACTCCAACACCGTAGCGAATATAGTGGCACAACGAAGTTTTTTCCCTAAAACTAACTTTGCGACGCTTCACTGCCAAACGTCCTACTCTCCGACGATATCAGGTGAAGTGCGCCACAGAACGGGCGCAACACCTGAATCTTGATGATCTCCCTTGGAAGCTAGAGCGCTAACCTGCTGCCCCAGCGGTCGACTCTTGGCGGCCATTTTAGGTATAATGCTTGATAAGGATTTGTACCGCCCTCGAATTTCTTGGTCTTACTTCTAGATTTTAACACCAAAGTGCTGATAATTAGTCTTTTTCCATAGTTAGGTTTAACAATCCTGACAACAACTGACACTTTTTAGAGCTAAGGCCTGCAAAATTGTTTTTCTTTTTACATTTTTTAAGACTCTTTAGAAATCCTTAGACTTTTTAAACATTTTTAATTGAAGAATTTTTTTTTAACACTTTGTGCGTACCAATGTCTAGTTCGTATGGTAATACGCTTATAGGTTACATATGTCATCCAGTCGGAAGAGGACTGGGTGTTATATGCCATATAGGTACCCTATATAGGCGCAGGAATCACTGCAACCTTTCACCTTTATCCTTCCCTACATTACAGACATAACGGTTCATAGGGACTGACCTTTTACCTAGATACGACACTGCATTCAGAACGAGGGTTTGTCCCTGGTTCGAAACTCATACATTATGCATGAGGCTTCTTGGTAGGACTCACAGCAGGACGAACATCTCCTGTATAATATCTGGGTTAAAGTTCAAGTCCGATGTCATCTTTTAGGCTGACACAGTAACACAGCAAGGTAGGACCCCTGGGGAGACCTGTGGGTATATATACATCATGATTGCTTAGACAGACAGAGGAGACCGTGACTTCCTGGCTGACACACTGACCAGAGACGCTGAGGTTCCTGCATGCAGACGCTCCAGCTAGCAGTGGTCTAACATCCCTCGCGGGTTGTTCAACTCAAGACCAGGACGAGGTTCCATATTCTCTCCTTTCTCAGGTAATATGGTTGACTAGACCTTAGAGGGATTCTTGGCATAATGCATAACACCTACACCAATGCTAGGTACATTTAGGTACATCTAGTTAGGGAAGCATCATTGGAGTACGCACTTTATTATCATGTGTTTTATGTACTTGTAGATATTCATGATTACTGCAAAATAGTAGAACTGTACCATCCCTTTACTTTCGTAGTACTGCTAATCATATATCTCTGCTACTGTCTAATGGTTGTTACAGCAAATCTATTTTACACATGAATAACAACTGTTCAATAAATCCTTATTGAAACGCCCAGACTGTTTATTCTGTGTACCTCTCAGACCAACTAAGTGAGCACGAGTGACTGAGCGAAAAGTAGTATATTGTTTCCACAATTCTGAGGGATCAGGGTTGTCATGTTCTGGGGTTGCCAGAAACTATTCTCTCCGCGATAAGAGGACATTCTAGTGGCACTGTGAGCTGCCACCAAACCCACAGTTTATGTTATCAGAACGCGCAGATCCTGTCTAGGATATATAGGAACTACACAACAGCGGAGAGGGTGTGATGTTAGGGGCAGAGCTTCCGACTTTGCAACTGGGGACTGAGGTTCAAGTTTCGACGTTGGCTCATCGTCCTATGATTCTGGGAAAATCACTTAATCTCCCATGCCTAAAACCAAAATGAATGTGTCCTTGTGTAATGTAACTTATGCTCATGTAAAGCAATCCAATTCCTTGGGGTCAAATCTGCGCTATATAAAACATTGTTTTTTTAATTACGCATTTTGTACATTCCTGTCATTTGGCTATACTTGGCCTACATTTGGGTGATATTTCTGGGACATTTGTGCTCTTTTTCCTCTGTGGCCATCTTGGGAGACTTTTTTGTTATGAAGTTCCCTAAATATCTTATTTACTGCAGTATCCTCAGTAGGAAATGCTTTCAGTTTTCCATGAAGATGGCGCTCAGATGTGCCACACTTATTAGAACAATGTGGTAAAGCAGCAGTTGATCACCACAAGTTAACAGGCAGTCTGCTGCTGGTGTTGAAAGTGCATGTCTTAGTCTGTATATTAAAGTGTTTTCATTAAACAGACGAGGTAGATATTTGAGAACTCATTTAAATGTGTCCACAATAAACCCCAGTTTGTCCCTTCCTAAATGTTTACAATGTTACCAGTTTGATTCAATCAAGATGGCGTCAGGTCTGCCACACTTTTGTCATAAGTAAGGCTGTTAACTATAACTCGCGCGACCGCCACTCTATCACAAGGATGATGTCATCAGTGATGTCAAGAGTGATGCCACTAACCATCTCATGAGTGATGTAATATGTGACGTCATGAGCAGAGGATTGCGGGCGCGCGAGTTATAGTTATCTGAACTAACTATAACAGTGGAATTTCATTGGTTTTTTATGAGTGAAATATCCACCTAACTATAACATGTGTGAAACCTATGGTTTTTTAAGTGAATTTGCAAGGTTTTTTAAATGCTAATTCCTAACTATAACGTGTGTGAAACCTATGGTTTTTTCAGTGAATATATATATATATATATACATATATATATATATATATATATATATTTTGCTCCTCCGCGCTCAGGTAACTGCCGCCACACACCAAACCAGAGGGTGCGTCGTCTGCCACGGGCTACCCCAGCAAAGCCCGCTTCATATCACCAAGTCCTCTGTACAGTGTCAAAGGATGACGACGCCGTGTCCAGGTTCAAAAAAAGAGATTTATTGCTTACACAGCCGGATTGTGTAAGCAATAAATCTCTTTTTTGAACCTGGACACGGCTTCGTCATCCTTTGACACTGTACAGAGGACTTGGTGATATATATATATATGTATATATATATATATATATATATATATATATGAGAGAGAAAGAAAGAAAGAGCCATAGAGATATGACAAAACTCTATCTTAACAAAGAAAGAAGGAACGAGTTGCACTCCCCAGTCACGCTCTTTATTTATAAAGTTATTTAACTAAATGCAAATCTGGTGTTTACATGTTCGGTCCTCCTGTACATTGCTCACAGTTGCAATGTTGCAAGTGAAATTATGTTCATTTGGGATAAATACTTCTTGTCTATCAATATTAGAATCTCCTTTTGTACAAATGTTAGAGCTTTCTGCTGTACTTGCAAATCGTTCATGATTATAACTTGTTTTAACCAGCTATTTCTTTGTTGTTGTCTCCTTCCTTATATTTTTAAGCATTTTCTGCTTCTTTCTTCTCTCTTTGCACGCTTATTGTCTCTCTTTTGGCTACAACCTTACAGGGCTAACCTAAGACACACCGGGATGTGGAGACTGCGAGTGGAAGAATGGTCCCCTTGTGCATCGGTGAATCTTTGGCGATATTGGAGCCATCGAGTTGGTTTATTTGCATTACATCACCAATCTGGTCTGTGGACAATTGATTGTATGGATTTTTAGTTTCACAATTAGCACATCAATATACTCTTTATGCTTGAAAAGAGTTTTTTCTTTTACACATGATATTGTGGTCCTTAAATTTTTCGTCTCCAATAACTATCCTAGAGTTAGCACACTATTCGTCCACATGGGCGTAACTTCGAGTGAGACAACCCCGACCTGGTGTTTTCAATGGAGGAACCTCGCCACTGTGGTTTTCTGGCATATTCATTACTTCAGCTATGTCTGAGTGGTGTTTGGAAGTTCACTTGAGTATTTATGCTCACCTTGCGTGAGAAGTTCGGCAAAGTCAAAGTTAAATATGCGGGGATACAAACACAAGTTATTAGTATATGTATTTCCTTCTGGTATATCTCACTGACTTACTTTCTTTAGGTTGTAGTTGCTCCTCACTTCTTGTGCCACAACCCATCAGCAGAATACCTACACAGTACTGATCAGCTTGTAAACACAGATCGCTCTTACGATTTATGAACAATTTTCCCCTGTTTGAATGTGGTAATTGTTGTTTGTGCCAATGCTTTCATATTACATCATCATTGATTCTTTTGTGAAATATGTGCAAACATCTCAGTTAAGTGCTGGTGTAATTATAAATTATTTAATTGGAAGCATTTTAACAATGGCAAGCATCAGCCACAGGATTGTCCCTAGACAACTAGCCCTTTGTTTATGTTTATGTTGTTATCTCGATGACGTAAAATTTCCCTTTTTACCAATTCACTTCGAGGAAGCCACCCACCCTTGACCAAGGAGACTTGATTGTCGAAACGCTTTCAGAGTTAGTGCTTTTCCTACATGTACCATGGTTTAATGGATTAAAGTTCATGTGCAAGCTATCTTGGAGTGTGCATTTTCTTCCTTTTTCCGGAAGCCAGGAAAGAGTGAACCTTGAAATACACACAAACACACACATATATTTAAATATTTGATCTGATCCATATTTGTAAAGCGCGACCATGTCAGCCCTTAAGGTTTCAATGCACTGGGGGCCGTTGAGGAGATTCAGTGAGCTATTGCCCAGAGTCACATGGTGCTGAGCTGAGGATCGAACCGTGAGCTCCGCGCTCCGGAGTGAGCCGCTCTGCCAGCTGCACCACACCTCTTTTTCCTTTTCTTTTCTAGATACAAAGTATTGGTCAACTATGAGGGAATGCAGAAGAACTAAAGTATCTTTTAGAGCCCACTGGGGCGAAACAATCTGTAGCTGCTGTTAACAATATGGCTGTTTTTGTGTTCTTGACTCAGTAAAGATGAATGAGAGAGGAGGCAATAGGGTTCAGGATCTCAGACGTCTGGAGTCTAAATTTATAATCCAGTATAGAACCCTGGCCCCTATAGGCCACAATTGCGATGAAGAATTGGCAGTACATTTGGGGTAAAATATAGGTACATATATTATCTCACCGTCGTGTAACTGTATCCACTGTGTTAAATTGAGAATCAGCAGCCACTGTATTTTATCGATATACTGATGCAAAAAATGTTTTTTAAGAAAAAAAAATAAAAAATTGTGTTAGAATTAAGTGGTTTATATAGGTCAGTTTTTGATTGATTTATCTGTTTTTTCCTTTTCTTTTCTAGATACAAAGTATTGGTCAACTATGAGGGAATGCAGAAGAACTAAAGTATCTTTTAGAGCCCACTGGGGCGAAACAATCTGTAGCTGCTGTTAACAATATGGCTGTTTTCGGACATTATGCCCACTCGGGTGATATCTAAATGTTCAAGGTGGAGTTTTGAAATTTTATTCAACCCGCTTTTCAGATCGAATAGTTACTGTCTGTTTATCCTTAATTGGTTATTCAATAGGGTAGACAAAGCCAGAAACACCAGTATACAATTTAAATGTTTAATTATCATAGCATTTAAATTAATGAACATTATGTGTCGATTTCTAGTTCTCTTGCTAGCTTTGACCAACCTAATGTCACTCAAGAATTATTGACAAAGTATAAAGTTGCATTGAAAAACATAGCGGGTTCGTGGAGTAACGAAAAAACCACAGAGTATGTCTTCACTGTTTACTATAATGAAATCACATGACTGTTTTAAAACACTTCCTGGTTGACTAACGCTATACTCGTGAGCAAGGGATTCTTATCCCGAAACGCGTAGAGTTGGTCGTTTGTTTGATGCTCCAATAAAGGACTGTTTGGAAGCTAAGAGTTGTCCGTGGTTGCTGTTGGTTCAAGCAAAAGAAGAATTACAGCGTTGAGCTCGTAAGTTGAGGATTGCCACCTCGCTGCGGACCACCATCGTAAGTGAGTGAGGGGAAGGCTGAACTCAGCGTTTACGCTGTTACTGCGGATATATATCTCAAAACAGTGACTCACAAATTATGCAAAAAAATAAGAGCAGACAACTCTGGGTAGTTCTCAAGCTTTGGTGGAAAGCAGCTCCAGTACAGAGCACTCTCAACACCAGCAACACTAAATTTGCTCACCTCAAATGTCTGCTTTCCTATCAAAGTCTTTAAGCGTAGGATTGGAGTAAATCTGTTCAGTAGTTTTGGAAATATTACCCAAACTCCAAATTTGCATATATACAGGGACATGAAGGATCCGTAACCCGTCCTGATCCCGTGCTGAGATGTGACTGGCTGCCAACATTTCAAACCAGGAAGTGTTGGCAAGCATCTTGGGACTTTGTTTTAGCGAGGTCCCAGAAATCATTCTCTTTTTTTAAAGAAAAGGGAACAAGGTAGAAATACTTTGACCCCCTCAGCCACTTGGAGGGTCCCACAGGGACAGATCAGCGGATCCCACCAAAAAGTAAAAAAAAAACAAAGCGCGGACTCCCTTCCTTCATTTATTATCGTCCCGGGTAAGCCAGGTCTTGGGGGCATTGTCCATATAAAGGAGTGGGATGCAGAGGCCCCCCCTCCTGCAGCATTTTATGCCCTGGGGACCACCACAACCCGGGGCCATACATCAACAAGAAATAGGGGGGGCAATAAGGACACCCATGCTCTGGGGACCCCCATCTCCCGGGGTACTATATTTTTATGGGGGGCATCTTAGACTCCCTCGCACCAGGGATCGCCTCCCCCAATGCCAAATTATTTTTTTTGCCCTCGTCCTAGGGCGTTCTCATCCCCGGGGTCCACCACCTCTCCAGGGCAGGTCCTACGATAAGAAAGGAGGTAGGCTACGCAGCCCCCTCTAGGAGCCATACGTGACCCTGGCGAACGCCACCCCCAGGGCCAGCTGCTGCTATGTCCCAGGGGTCCCCACCCCCGGAACCGCGGGGAGCCGGCAGGGACCATGGGGGCTTTGAGGCTCCCCCCATGGTCCCCAACAGATGGGAATGGGTGTCCTGGGGCACCCGTGACAGAGGCCAGGCCCCTAGGGATGGTGTTCGTGGGGCTGAAATTAGCCTGGAAGGGTGGCTATCCGTCCCTAGTTTTAAAAATAAATAAAATGGGTGGGCTCTTGGGGCTGAAATCGGTCCGGGAGGGGTACTGCATGCCCCCCTAGTTTTATAAATACAAGCGCCTGGTCCTGTAATAATCCAATCTATTTTTCAAAAAGCCGGCCCTGGTAAGCCACCAGAGGCCCGCCCCCTTTCACTACCACTTTGCATGGTCCTAATTGGTCTTCACTGTCTATGGAAATTACTATAATTCATAGCTCCTTATGCGCTCTCCTTGTTGACTAACAAAGGTTCATGCGACCAGTGGCGGGGTTTGTATGATGATTATAATAAACTTCTGATACACGAGAATCCGTGCTCCAACACCTATTATTTTTCTCTGAGATGAGACTTCCATGAAAATCTATGACCTAAAAAGTATTTTAACCAGAAGTCTTAGAATTAATCAAAGTAACCCGAGGCCCTTTCAAGAAAGAGTCTTTCATCCACAAGGATCCCGTTCAAGCAAAGTTTTCCTAAAGGCTTCCAAAGTTAAGTACATATGGAAAAGATATTCCTACAATAAATGATTAACAAAACAAATCCTCAGAAAAACTATACTCAGACAGGCTCCAGGATCAAAGACAGAACTTTTTCGGATGAACCTGGGCTTGTGACACTCTAGTCAGGCAGAACTGTCAAGTTTTGAACAACAAGCATTTGCAGTAGGGAAGGTATCCTCTTTGTACTGCTTGACTTTTGCAGTTTTCAAGTCCTCGCAAGAGTAATTGGATGTTTCAATAGAAAAGATACGGTTTGGAAAACATCTCCCATCATTTTTCACTATCTCCTTTTATGGAGAAAAATACGTTTTAAGGATAAGTGATATTAATAGGAATTTTCAAGTTAAATAAATGTTTTTATTTTTCCCCATACTTTGCCATAGAGAGACTCCGCAGAAAGGGTGGAGATCTCCGCATGGTAGAGTGTAGGGAAAATAAAAACATGTATTTAACATGAAAATAAATATAACAAATATTTTTTGTGTTAAATATTAATGAAAATGTATTGTATATATTTATTTTAAATGTAGAACAACAAAATACTACAGCCATATTAATTTAATTTTGTAATAAATCTTTATTTCATGGAAGTATATTAAATTAAATTAAAACTTTTTTTCAGAAGGTTACATTTAAAAAACAATTTCTCGTCGGAAAACATGTATTGTGCATCAGTATTTATTACAAGTAACGCATAGATTTTGTTGAAATTAATGTAATTATAGTTTAACAACAATTATTGTTACATTAATTTGGTTATTAAAAATGGGGCAATGAACAATAATTAAATATTACATATGTACTATTGTTATATTTTTTTAACACTAAATTATATTTATTTATAATTTTAACCATTTTAAGTAATTATATTTAATTTAACATTAATTCCTATGGTGTTTTATTTTAATTCCCTACCTCATTAATTTTCCATGTGAGTGTGTTGGCCATGTGTGGTGCTGGACTTACTTCTGTGTTTGTTAGTAACTTACACTCTGAATTTGTGAATAAGCAAAAAAATATTAACCTTACTGCCAAGTGTAAATTACTCAAAAGTGTAAGCTACCTTTGTGAATCAGGGGTCTGGTGGAGCTCTGAAGTTTAGTTTAGTTTAGTTTTTTAATTTATAATGCGCGACAGATACCCAAAAAGGGTTTCACGGCGCAGAAGCAGGTCAAGGCGTGATAGACAGAAAGCAATCTGTTTATCGAACAGCCAGGTTTTTAACGACTTGCGGAACTTGATATAGTTTGTCTCATTACGGAGAGCAGTGGGAAGAGAATTCCAAAGTGAGGGGCCTAGGTGTGAGAAGGATTTGTCTCCCCTCTGGGCTAATTTGAATTTCGGGACAACAAACCTTCCTTGGGTGGCTGATCGAAGATTGCGAAAAGGAAGTTATGGCTTGGCCAGGGCCAGCAGGTAGCTGAGAGCATTGCGGGATTTCATTTTGTGCATATAGTTAAGCGCCTTGAATTTTATTCAACTCTCGATTTTCAGCCAGTGTAATTTGCGTCGATAAGTCGAGATGGGGATGGTCTTAGGGACTCCACATAGAAGTCTACCTGCGGCATTTTGGGCCATCTGTAGTCTGTGAATTACCGATTTATTTGATCCCACATAGAGCACATTACCGTAGTCAAGCCTTGATGTAATTAAGGCGTTGACTACAGTTTTTCTAGTCGCTTCTGGTAGCATCCAACACATTTTCCGCAGCCATTTAATGATGGTGAAGCAGGTTGCTGCGACTTTGACTGATTGGGGATGCACACTAAGTGCATCATCAATTATGATGCCTAAGTTACGGACTTGTGGTGAGGGGGATGGGAGATCACCCATTTTGCACGGCCAATGTTGCTGGTTCCAGAGGTCTTTCTGTTTTCCCAACACCGTTTTCTCTCCATTTAATTTCAAAAAATTATTTTGCATCCATGATGCTATATTGTTTAGGCCAATTTTTAGAGTAGAGGGGATAGTTGTGTTATGTGAAGATAGGGAGAAAATAATTTGAGAATCATCGGTATAGGAAAACATGGATAAGCCGGATTTCTCAGCCATCTCAGCCAATGGTCTTACATAAAGATTAAATAATAAAGGGCTGAGGATGGATCCCTGGATCCCTGAGGCACCCCATGGGCAAAAGAATGGTTTTCAGAGCAGGCAGTTTGGGAGAAAACTTGGAGGAAGTTCACAGGAGAAATAAGTGTTCTTTCTATATTGCTGCTACCATTCCGTTTCTATGGGCAGGTGGATGGTGCAGGTACCTAGTCACACTTTACGGATTGGTGAGTAGTACATAATCAATCCACAGTCTAACTTTCTGACCTGAGCTACGCCTTGTAGTTTTCTGTGTTCAAAGTAGACAATTCAGTGGCAGCTGGTGAGGTTTGTGAGTGGTGAGGCTGGGTGTGGGCCAGGGGGTGCAGGGGCACATCATTTTTTCGACAGGTTAATCACCATTTCCTGTACAAATCTTATTAAACAAAAATGGGATAAAAAGCTGTCTTTTTTAGCCAATTTTTTAAAATCAAAAAAACATAGGCTGGGTTGTTAGACAAGCCTGACCTCTTTCTTTAGCGAAGTGTAGAGTGCTCAAGAAGTTTCGGGGTTATCTCCCTCACAACATGTTTGTAAAGTTAGTTCTCTTATCTTCATGTGAATACATTGCAGGCTGATATATTGAGGATACTAAAATGGGTAGGGGCTACTAATCACAATTGTAATGTTGGTGCTGTTGCATTCATAGGTTGGAGCTGTCTACTGAGCTAGTGCATGCAGGCGATAAAATTGACATTCAGGATTGTCCAACAGAGTCAAAACCCTACTTATTCCATAGAATAATATATTGGTTAGTGTTCACATGTTGAAACTCAATATCATGCCTAAAGGCAACTTGCATTAATTAAAAACACATAGAAACATGCCGAAATAAAATATGTACATGCAACACATAAAATGTTTTTCCTACCTGTAGTGCATGTCTGTTTCTTTTATGAATCATTTGTTCAAAGCCAAGTACACAGGAGGTGAAAGAAATATTTATATAATAGGCTACAAACAGAAGAAATAGGCATTCGAAGATTTGTTTTTAATCGTATAAAAAGTCAACAAATAACAAAAAGTAAATATCCATCACCCCAAATCCAGTTGGTCAACGATTACTGTAGAATACTTTATTTATATTTTACATTTAAAAATCCATGGGCTGTATTATAGCAGTGCCCGGGGGCACAACAGGTGTTTGAGCACGCTTTGCGTTCCCCCGGGGCACTTTGGTATCACAGAAGGGGCCGCAGATGCTTGTGCGTCCCCTTCTGTAATACCGATAGCGCAGGCACACATAAAGCACCAGCGTTATCTTCAGAGGGCTTTCCCTCATTTGCATGGGGGCGTGGCCAATGCAAATGAGGGGTTCCCTTTGCCTCTGTGCCTGAGCTTTATTACAGACTCGGGCGCAGAGGCAAGGAGGCTGTCAGGAGGCACACTGACTGTGTGCCACCTAAAAGGTGGTGCACTGTCAGTGTGCCTCTGATGGCTGCTCTCTGGAGGGGGAAAAGAGGGTACAATTGACCCCCCAGACATCCCCTTGCAGGCGGGTGCAGTCACTCACTGCAGTCCTTCAAAGTGCAGGCGGGTTGCCGCCTGTACTGTGAAAACACGGAGCGGC
The DNA here is from genome assembly GCF_964204655.1 of Triturus cristatus. Classification (NCBI taxonomy): domain Eukaryota; kingdom Metazoa; phylum Chordata; class Amphibia; order Caudata; family Salamandridae; genus Triturus; species Triturus cristatus. The sequence goes on along the minus strand of NC_140593.1, from coordinate 440,669,997 downwards.
TTCAAAGCAGCTGCTCCGTTTTTCACAGGAATCCGCTGCCCCTAGGGTAGCATGAGTTTACAGCTGCCCTGGGGGAGCGCATTCATGTTAATACGCCACAATTTAATTGTTTGTGCCGGGTGCAAACAATGAAAATATGCCATTTGTATAATAGGCCCCAAGTAGGGTTACATTCTTTTTAAAATATTTTTTTAAGAGAAAAATGACCAAAATGTATGTGTAGGGAAGGTTTAATAGTTCAAAAGTAAATGTATCTATTTCAAGGTTAAATACTTTGTACATCTCTGATAAGGATTCTGGTTAACCAATACTTTAGAAAACCTATGTAAATAATGAAATTAAATATGTATTGATGTAAAGAAGAACAATAACTTTCCCAAAGTTGTATAGGTTTACACGTTTATATTATCTGACACCCAAAAAGCCATCACAAAATCTTACTTGTAGAAAATTCTACATGAGCCAACATACAATCAAACATTGTTATATCATCATTTATCATTCCTAAATGAGTCAACATTCAGACGCCTGGCATGAAAATATAAGTGCACCCTTATAGTTTTTGCATCACTTCGGATGGCGATTCCAATAAGATTCTTCTGAACAAATGCACTTGATCAACATGAAGTGATGCCACCCTTATAAAATTGTTTGACCTCTTTGTTAAGCAATCAAGTTTGAGGTACTGCGTCATGTGTGGACCTAAAAATTTCCAATGGTGTCAAATAATCTACTCTACTCTTCAGTGTATGAGTATATATTAAACCATATCCATCCATAAATGAAGTCAATCATTATAAAGTAACTAATATTATTAACAGATTCACTCAGTATCAGTCCATATGATGCTCATAGTCATTGATATGGTAAAACCACAACTATGTCCAGGATTATACAGGTTTCTACCAGCACAGCAAACATTATAATTTATAATTTTGCAATTAGGAAAAGTGCGAACAGCTGCAGCTTCATCAAACAGATAGCCAGCAGAACATCCCTTCTCCTAAAATACATTTCTGTACAGTTAAACTTAGCAAAACAAGACTATAATACCCTCAGGAAAGATGAGACCGATAAACATAATACTGTAGATTCTTGCAAGACTGATTGTTGCCCAGCATGCACCATCTTTAAGTATGTCATTGAAGGTACATGGTCACATTCTGCCTGGCTGTGGTTTTAAGTTAGTCCAAAGCTTGCCAGAGCGTATAATACAAAACTGGGCCATATTTGCTGGGGAACTTTGAAAAAAGGTTCAGAGAAAGGTGCATTAACTAATCCCCTGAAACAACATCAAGCTTATATGGCTTTGTACAGATAAGTAAGTCTGAATTCCTCTCAGGTGATGCAAAATACTGAAACATACATTGAATACATGGTGCATTTACTTCCATACAAGGGGGCAGATTTATGTTGCACTTGCGCCACTTTTGCGCCGCCGTTGCGTCACTTTAGTGACGCAGCAGCGGCGCAAATCCTGAGCCATGGTGCGGGGTATTTACAACGTGACGCATCTGGGAGATGCGTCACGTTGTAAAGCCCTGCACCACATGTAGGCGTTCCAGGGCAGGTGGGGGCGTTCCGGCGCAGGAACGCCTCCTAAAAGTGGCTGAGTGAAATCTACAAGATTTCACTCAGTCACTTTTAGGCCCATGCTGCGTCAAAACCCTGCGCCTGCTTGAAGCAGGCGTAAGGATTGACGCAGCATTGTACAGATAGGGCCCCCCAGACCATTGCTGGAGCTGCGTCGCGCTTGCGACGCAACTCCAGCAATGCGCCACTTTTACGGCACAGATGCGTCACGCATCTGTGCCGTTTTTGCCCCATGGTGCGCCGCATTATAAATGCGGCGCATCCATGGTGGCGCAGCTGTGGCGCATATTAATTGGCGCATCCCTCCTGATATGCAGGGATGCGCCAGTTAACATAAATCTGCCCCAAGGTTCCTAGAGTATTCTTTAATGTTACATACAATACAATGTTAACCAAAACTATATTCACTACGACCAATGATTGGCAACACTACGTGCATTTCCATGGTTTCTATTTATACATAAAGTTGGCAAGCCGGTCCTTAATGTGAACAAACCTTTTAATAGTTCTTGTGTTGAATTCTGGAATTTGAATTATTAGTTCCTTTTCCATTGGCAGCATGGCCAATGCATTTAGTCGAACTTTGACCATTGTGTTTCTTAAAAATATTTGTATCCTCTTCAGTGTGAAAAAAACATCTTTCAGCTACAGATGTTGTTATAGGTGTTGTAATGACAATTCTCAATAACTTAAAAGTCTCAGAAAATGATTTCTGTAAGTTGTTTTGACATAATAATATGTATAAAGCTATGGCATCGCCTGTTACCTTACATACAGGATTGATAGTTCAGTGTGCAATCTTGACTTTTAGCATTGGATGTGCTTCCACTGTTTCATTGAGACCTGTAGTAGGAAAACATTTGCTGTGTTTTTGAAACAGGTCACTATGCAGTAATGTTGCACTGACGAGATGCTTGCAAATGCAAAGCACATCCTGTCATGCACCACAATGTCACATACTTCTTTTCCCTCCTGAATCAAGGTACTTATCTGCAGTTTGTCGTTTGTAAATTGAGATTCATGTGGCAATGTAGAGTCCAGATTGTCAATGGATTTCCATACTTTATTATTGATGATCACAAAGTCTGAAGTGGCCCTTTGAGCACATACAGTATCAATGTCTTGTTTTTGTAATTGATTGTACAAAATATTGACATGGAGCTTTATGCTGTAGAAAAAAATACATAAACTCCTTGTTTTCCAGAGTTCTAGATAAGTCCTTTGCTTCACATATAGAAGTAGAATCAAATGTACTGTCTTCTGTAATAGATGTCATGCATTCTACAAGTCATCTCTATAATCGTGCATTATATTGATAGCTTGGTTGTTGAATGTGAGAAGTTGGCCTGGCATATGCTGTCTCCTAGTTATAGGGACACCTTGCCCCAGTCCAATTCGACTCTTATTGATGATAGGTTTAAGACAACCTTTAAAGAAAGCTATCCTAGTGGTAGCTGTGGAGAGCAGCCTTCAGGCTAAGTCTTGAAGGAGTGTTAAGCTTATTGTTTTACCATAGATAACCTCTTGAATGACCAAATGAAAGAGTAGTCCACACAGGTATATATAAAATATATGTATTTATTCTAAACAGAATCCCCCAAGTCTCTTTATGAGGCTGAGGCAAAGTTACAATTCAAACAAGCATTGATAGATACAATAAAATAGCACTAGTCCAGGGGGGGACCAAACCATATATTAAAAAAGTGGTATAAGAACCACGACAATTCTACAGACAATGCCTAGGGCATTTAGGATCGCTGGCCCCTTAAGAACCCACCCCAGGTTATGAGGAAGGGGACGCACGGGAGGCGCGTGCAGTGGAAATAGCTGCTATCGGGATCTCTATTACAGCCTATGGAGAATGTGGCGGTTAGATTTAAACAGATTAAAGTCACTTCTAGCAGGAGTACAAAGTTAAAACTTTAGAGTTAAGCTTTTGAAGAGCCCACTACCACGAGAGTACTGAAGTACCACTGTTACCTGCCCCAGGGAAGCCGGGTGCATAGGTCGTTTTCGATGTCGGGTCGCGGGCTGATTTTCAATGGAGAAATATTCAAAAGTGCTGCTAGCCAAAAGCGTCGATGATGCCGTGAAGATTGAAGTTGTAGAACTTGTAAAGAAGAACCTGAAAGCAGAGGGGACAGAGTCTGGGTCAAGGCACAGTGACCAGGGAGCTCAAAGCAAAGAGCCCTTCAATGTCGGGTGCTTCAAGTGGAAAGAGGTGTAGCTTGGATCTGTAGCCACGGGCTCCGGGAGGCTTCAAGGAAGGCCAGTTTCGGGGGGGCAATTGTCCCCCATTAGATGAGGGTCGCTGCGGTGTTAGTGTCCAGATTGGATTCACTAAGCCTTGGCAACCGCAACCCACGCAAGATGAACAAATCAGCTACTGGTGCAGACCCACGAGGTCTGTGAGAGGTCTCCTTTGAAGAGACTGTAGAGCAGGCCTGGAGCAACTAGGGGAACTCTTAGTTGTCGAGATTGTCTTCCACTCGGGCCCACAAGTCGAGAGAAAAAGGACCGCGGAAGGCAGCAAAATGGAGTGCGTAAAAGGGAGTCCACGGGCCACCGGAGAGGGCTAGGGTGCTGATCTTTGGCACGGATGCTGCTTGGTGGTTGGCTCAATAATGGGCCAAAGTACAATTTCCCCACTGGTCAGGGTCATGTGCTACGCAAGAGGTGGCCGGTGTCCTGGGGTATTGGGAATCTCGGCACCCACGCGGTCCACGGTACACAGGTTTGCTGTGCACACTCACTGGTCTCTGGGATACTTAGGAAACCCACCTCAAGGGTGCTGGAAGTCGACGAAGTTCGTGAGAGCAGCGAAGTTCCAACCAGGTCACTTGCAGTGTTTCAGGTGCCTGCCAAGCAGGGGGATAACTCCTTTATCCCAAGGGAGATTTCTTCAGTCAGCTGGGCAGCAGCTCGTCGAAGGTCAAGTCTGTAAAGTCCAAGATTAATCTGAGGCTCTGGGGCCACGTTATTCACCTTTATCCCCAAGATTAGGGGAGTGTCCAGAGTAGTGTCCACCAATGAGTGGTGAGGCGGGAAAGGGTGGCTACACCCTCTCCCCTTTGTGTGTTTCCCGCCTCGGCGAGGGGCAGGATGCCCCTGAACCGGATCCAAGCGGTGTATGCAGAATGAAGGCACTGCAGCTGCCTACGTGCAACTCTGAAAGGACATTTGGTGCACCCCCCCTGTTCCAATCCACATATCCTGTCTGGGGAGATGCTAGCACCTCCCTGCCACAGGAGCCCTATTGTCCAGCTAGCGAGGCTGGGGTTTTCCCCAGCAACAGCCATCCAGAGTCGTGTGGGTGGCGGGTAGTAGCCATTTTGTACTACTTGTGCACTTTTAAATTGGTGTCCGAATTCTGCCGCTTTTCCCATATCGCCCCTCTAGCAGGGGGGAATCGTGCCCTCATGCCCATGACTGGACTGGGGGTAGGATTCCTACATGTTTGACACCAAACACGATATGGTTCTGTGTAGCCATTCCCAAGTTATCACGCTATCGCGATAGACTTATAATGCGGTTAAGAGTATATGGTATGGCTACACTACAAACAACCCAGCAATGATTTTACGAGGGTAGCAGAGAGGCCCTACTCAGGTAGGGGTCCCCCCTCACACATATCTCAGCACCCTGCCCTGTAGAATTAGCAAGGCCTGCTATAGGGGTGACCTATGAGAGTACATGTGTTGTAATGGGGTGGGATATAGGGTACCTATATCCCTGTAAGGGGTGCTAGAACCACCTTACCCAGACTACAGTAGTGGTCTGGTGGTGTCAGTTTGTATGGCTGTCCCAGGGTGGCACAATAAGTGCTGCAGCCTTGGTAGGCCTACTGAGGGACCCATGCCCTGGGTACCTAGGGTACCATCTACAAGGGACTGTCAGGGCACCCTCAGCATCCAATTGGTTTGTACCTAGGGTACTCCACATTAGTTTTAAGGAGAAAGCAGATAGGTTGGGGTCCTGGATAGCAGGATCCCAGCCAGACTAGTCAAAAACCACTCAAATACCAGGCAAAAAGTTGGGGGCAACCATTAGTCAGATTCCACCTTCCTAAATTGAAGTTACAGTAAGTTGCAGACCCTTTCGGTATTCTTTTTGCCACTATCTGTCCAAGAACCTCAGCCTGTTTTGGAAAGCAGAAAAAAGAGCAGTAATACTACCCAACACTTTAAAGACAATTCTGACCCTGGATATTTTCGATGCAGCCTGCCCATGATTAGATTTAGTTGGTGGGAATAGCAATGGACATAGTGTGCATTTGGGTAGCTGTCCCTGATTTTTTGTTAACACTATCAGAGGCACGCATGACACTGGCACCATCATAGCTCTGAGCAATTGACTTATCTTTACCACATTGCTCTGGGAAAATAAGGTTAAGTTCACTAAGAAAAGCTGCTAAATTGTATCTGCAGATGAATCTTTAAGATTTGGAAAGCAATAAAATCATCCCACTACCTTGGAATTCCCAGCAATGTAGCAGAAAAAAAATAGTGAATGCGTTGTGGTAGGGACATCAGTTGTATCATCGGCCTGGATAGCTAGGTAATCAGTGCTTCTTAATTGCTGTATGATAGTTTCTTTTGTTACCTCCAGCATACAGACAAGCAACTCATTCTGGATTGTTTTAGAAGTGCCTTCACTTTTCAAGTGTGCATCCATTGCACTGTCTATACTGGACACAAAATTAGCCAGCCCTCTGAAGACGCATGGATTTAGGGAGTCTTCTATTTCATCGGGGCCCCGCAATGTCAAGTCAAAGGCTCCACAAAATCTTACACAGTCAATATATTTGGATAGTATATAACGGGTCTTATCAACCTCCTCATTATTTGATTGCTCCCTTGCGGTAGGCTTAATTTAACTGCAGTTCAATGTCTGATTTTTAAAACAAAGATAACTTTAATACATTGGTCAAGTGGGATTCACTGCAATCATGCCTCTTTATTTTTCTACCAGATGTTTAAGGTCATTAACTCCTGTTGTAGTCCAGCTAGCTTCACCCACAAAGAACAAGCAGGGGAAACAGAACAAGGCATTCTTAGAAGAGCTGGCAGTTAACCACCCCATTGTATCAAACCAGGTTCATTTAAACTTGTGTGTGTAACCCTTCTCCCGGTCTTTTACAGACTGTTCAATGTTAATTTCAGGTTTATCAGGTCCTAGTCTTTTCACCCAAAGTTTATCTTCATGCGTCATTGCCAAAAATGGTGTTGTGAGTAAAATGTTGAGTGTGTTTATTTAGGCAAACAATAAAATAAACAGTAGAAAGAAAGCCTAAACTAGATTATAGATTTATCACCTAAGAGAAAACACCCATGTATGTTATTTTAAATACCATAGATATACTAACAAGAAATGTCATCAAGTACACACAAGTAGCAGTAGATAGTTGTTATTTTTCTATCACTTGTGATTTGGACTTGCAGCTGTACCTCAAATTCCTTTTTAGCGATAGGTGATGAACTTTCAGCTGATTTAGTAAATGGTGCTTCCTGTTAAACTATCTGCTGAGTTCCTCTAGAACCTGGAAACAACCTTCCGTCTGAGTTCCTCTCTTGTTCCTGTTGATAAGCTATCAGCTGATTTCCTCCCAGGTGCTTGTTAAACTAACTGCTGATTAACTCTGGTGCCTGTAGAAAACCTTTCTGCTGGCTTCCTCTCTGATGCCTGTCGTTCCTGTTTATAAGCTATCTGCTGATTCCCTCTCTGGTGCTTGACAATCTTTCTGCAGATTTCCTCTGGTGCCTGTAGAAAACCTTTCTGCTGGCTTCCTCTTTGTTGCCTATCATTCCCGTTGATAAGCAATCTGCTGATTTCCTCGGAGGTGCTTGGAAAATTATCCTCTGACTTCCTCTGGTGCTTGTAGAAAACCTTTCTGCTGATTTCCTATCTGCTGCCTGTCATTAAACTACCTGCTGACTTCTTCCTTGGTGCATGAGGATAATTAAAATATGACATAAGCTATGAGACTAGTGTCCGCTGGATACCTTGCAGAAACCACTGAAAAGCTTGAATATGTTAAAGCAGCTCTTAATTCCGCATTTTGCAGCAAGACCATATTCCCACAATAAAGCCATGTGCAAAATTGCCATTACCTTATGTATTCTTCAACCCTGGCATCATTCTTATTCACAGTTCCTTGACGTTATCAAACACCCTTTCTCACCTGCATCCAGTCAGATGAAGGAGGAAGGCAGAGGTCAGAGACACACTGCATGCATCCACGTTCTGCAGGCTGTCAATGCCTAACTTTTGGAAACAGTTCTGATACACCCCACCTCTTAACTCCTCAAAAGTAGACACAGGGGTCACAGGGCAGCAGAGTGTCCCATGGGACCGTACCAGGAATCTGGCACGAAAGGTTAACCTAGACCAAAGAAGACACAATAAGAGCTTGAGGTTTTTGCAATACCTACAGATCGGATTTTGTGCTCTTCTTGTGGGGTGGGGTGAAAGACATCACATTGCCATGGAATGATTGGATGCAGGTATGGGGAGGTTTTGGCTTTGCGGGGTCCCACGCATCATCACTTTACACCATTCTTACACATTCAACATTGAAAATACATCATACAAATATGTAAATCAATGTACAGGATGTGTTACATCAGGCACTGAGGGTTACAAGGAGTAAGAGTCACATGTCCTTCATAGCTCACTGTGTTATATTAGAAGGATTACAATTTATGAACTGCAAGTAACAAAGAATCTATATGTTAAAAGGCAAAGGCAGTAACTCACTTACCTATCTACCTAAAATAAAAATGTTATCTGCACGTTACACGATATGCTTTACAGGAGACACCTTAACTCTCCATGCTACTCTAATTCAAAACTGGGACAAGACAAAACCCAGATCTCTCCAGCCAATATGTTAACCTCCAGAGTTATCTTACCATTATTATTATTATTCATTGAGATTTACTGGGCACAAAAACATCTCTGCAGCAGGTGTCTTAACCCCATAAGATATTTTAAAATGCAGACTTTGTAACCAATTAAGCTAATTTCCAATTTTTGACACTTCCTGTGATGTCACTTCCTTTGAGGTTTGGGGTTGTGATGCCAGTTCCGGTGATGCCATGTGCTAAATGTCGACCCTTAATGCCACACACTATGATGTCATGTGCCATGATGTCATTTACGTACTGCCTAAGTTAGTTCCCATCTTCTTTTTTTTAGGATTTCTGCCATGGTCACACCCAAATGCCATGCCGGGACCGCAGCTGCATCAAAAATAAATGTACATAGAAGACCTCATCCTCCCCCAAACCGGTCACTCAGCCCCAACCCCTCGCCCTTTAGTGTTCTTCAAAATTTTACACGCTGCTCCTAACAAATCATGCAGCTTCTGCACTTTCTACCCAGCGTGTACTCTCTCTTTCAGCTGGTGGCTTTCAGTCACTGCTTAGCCATCTGTTAAAGCTGAGCTGATGGTGGAAGGGCCTTGTTTGTGGGATCATAGCCTGTCGGTCGAAATAATACTTTATTACTCCTATGGCTCACTATGAAAACAGGGAGAAACCCTCACGTGCGAATACAATAAAAAATAAAGGTGCAAAATGCTTTCTAAAAGGTTTCATGTACAGTGACGCTAGGGTGTGTGATAGAAGCATGTGTAAGGATATTGACATTTGCATAGTACCCTGTGGCACTCCTGAGACATGGTGGACTGCACCTGCTGAACAATTGAAACCTACTCTCCTGGATACAGACTCATGGGGGGCATTAGACAATTGGCAAAGACAGGAGTATCCTGGGGGACGCTGTCATTCTCAAAGCACCTTTCATGGAGCTGCCTTCATTACATCACTGTTCAGCAGGCAGCAGCCTTGGTATGACAGAATTTCGAGTGGGGCACACAAGCTGCAATCATGCTTTCAGAGACTGGCACTTATGTTATTGCTGCCTGCAGGCTTCAGTCCAGGAGAAAGCACTGCTCAGGTAGCTTTCACCTGACTTTGCCTTAGGTACTGACAAGCTACTTTTGTGTAGGGAAAGACGTGTTGTGTGGGCTTAGAACAGTGTCAATATGCAAAGCGTTTTCGCTCAAACTTGCGCAGTTACGCACTGTCCATCTGCCCTCTTGCTCGCTCTTCATCTGTTTACCTAAACCAGGTGACCATGTCACGGTGACTCCTTTCAGTCCGAAATCAGTTTGCCAACCTTTCCTGCCTGGTGCTACCAATGAGTGAGTGGATACTGGACCATGTACAAGGAGCAATATGGCACTACAAAAATCTCTTACATACCAAGCAATTAGTTGTGGAAATAGCCATAATGATGCCTGGTTCACATACAGGAAGTATGTTTACGTGCCTATGTATTTTACATTTAGGGCACCGTGAAAATGCATGGCAACGCTCCTTCACTTACAGGGCTGTTTGTAAATGACCATGGCAATAGTTCTTTAAAAGCAGCATATTTATTTCTGAAGTTCAGTGAATCTGTGCTGGAGATGGACAGAATAGAGTTTGCAAAACCAAAGAGATGGAGGGAAAGCGATTAGGAGAGCCAAGACCAAGATAAAATAGAAAATTGTGAATGTAAGTGAAAGAAAATGTTGGAATTACATTCTGAATGAAGACGATTGAAGCAGTGGGCCAACAAATTCAGAACTACTGAGCAAACACATTTGAATTTCTTTTATTATGGGAGCAGTGAATATAGATCTACAATTGAATGGCAGAAGTATGACTAGGGAAGGAAGATTAGGGATATGCGGATAGAGAGATATTTTTGGCAGAAAGAGATTTAGGATAGCCAAAAGTAGGGTGGTGAAAATGCGATACATCAAGGGGAATGAAAAAAATGAGTATTATTACAGAAAACTTGAGTAATAGTTTGAGCTTACATTCAGCTAATTGCAAAGTAATGTATTTTTTACTACAATCCCTAGATATGAGTAATAGTTGAGAGTCTGTTTATTGACACCCATCACACAGATGCTTGATTTTATGGTTCTCAAACTCAATGGATTTGGAACTGTATAAGCAAGTGAAGGACTACACGTGTAGATCTAGACAGGTGCGCAGAAAGGAACACAAGATTTATTTTCTCTTAGAGGTGTTGCATCCAAGGCTAACATAGCATTACAAATAAAAATGCATGTTTTTTCAGTGTCCTGGGAGTATAATGGTTGTCATCAGCCTCAAGGTGCAAGGAAGAAAAGTATAAAGTTTGTTACTCAGTAAGCTCCTTCACTCCATCTACCATATCAAATGCTAAAGAATGGGTGCTTACAGACCTGCTGGTATGAATGCATTTTTTAACTAAAAAAAATCAGGCTGCAGGAGTTAAACATCAAATGCATAATGCACAGTGTTATTATATTTTTTTAAATAATCAAATAACAAACATCCAAGAGAGAATACACAAAGGTGCTGTGCACAACCTTATTTGTTTAACAACAAACCTGTGTGCATTGAAACCTGGCCCTTTATTCCAATTGCACAACATATCCAGACATTCAAGAAGTATCACAAATTTCACAATATACTGTACCAAGTAGCTGGATGAGAACGGTCAAACTAGAAAATAGATGGACAGTTTGGTTTTGGATAACTGATAATGACATGTTGAAGAGACATCAGAAAAATGTCAGGCCAAGTAATGGAAACTTAGTCTTGCCAAGTTTCCACTTTCAGAGTTCCAATACCACAGTGGCGGCTTTGAGAGATATTACTACCCAATTGGAAAGTATGCTGGTGTATTTGGAACAGACTAGATAGGCAGTAGATTTTATATTGGCCAAGTCTGGTGGTGTTTGCGCTTTAATTGGTGATCAGTGTGTTATGGGGATAGAAAATTTTGAGAAAAACATAACACAGCACATTTTGGACCTCATTGAAAATGTCAAGGGCATGGAAAGTGGGATTTGGAGTTAGTCTCTGTTTGGTAGTTGGGGTTGGATTTTCAAGGAACTGATTTACCTCATAGTGGTGTTGGTGTTTTGCTGCATCCTTATTCAATGTCTTCCTTTCTGTTGTTCCTATTGTGCCTCTGTTTTTATGCCCAAACAGAAAATATCAGCTCATGTTACAAATGCCGCTATGATGTTGCAGACTGACATTGATGATTTAATGCATATTGATGAAGGAATATTTGAGGATTCCTCCCTTCTCGCTGTAACCCTTTCTTTTTTTTTTTTTTTTTTAAATTCTTTATTATTTTATAACAGACACAACCCCAACCCACCCCCCACCCCCTTCTCAGGCAAAATAATTCTTTATAATAATATTTACATACAAAAAAAAAAGGAATATACATACAAACATATATTAAGTACTTAATTCAGTATCTTTAAGATTTTAGCCATTGTGTTAGAGGATCCCATATCTCTAATCCTTTTGCCCTCTTATTTTTCCCTTTTCTCCTATATATAGCTAATTCCAGGCTATGTGTCGCTAGCATGCGATAGCGCCATTGTTGAAATACTGGCGGTGTTGGATCTAACCATCCCGAGGCTATACATAATCTTAGAGTTGACATTGAGACAAATATTAATCCTTTTATTTCACTCGGTCGATTATTATCATCGATACCCAGCAAAATTTCCCCCACAGAGATTTCAATTTTGATATCAAGAATTTCCGATAAAAAATCAGAGATATCTGTGATCAGGCCCTGTAGGGTGTGGCATGTAGCGAATATATGTACAATATCTGCTTTATAGAGATTGCACCTAGGGCATCTTGTCCCCTTTCCGGTCCCCCATTTTGATATTCTACTGGGTGTATAATATAACAAAAAAAATGTTTTGTAATATTGAGCTTGTAGTCTAGTGGACATTAATAATGTTTGTGAAAATTCGAATGATTTAATCACTGTGGTGGCCGACATATCTAAGATTTCCTGCCATTTTATATAATATTTATCCAAATCATCCGGGCACAGTCCCAGGAGGTGATTATATATTTCTCCTATTTTAGTCCACTTTCCTTGATTCACAAAATCTATGCATTGAACTTTTTGAAATTTCGATCTGCCACCACCTTTCTTTAATATAAAATCCCTGATTTGAAGATATTTGAAAAAATCTCTATAACTGATCATATATTTTTTTCTAATTTCTTCGAAGGATTTTATACCTGTCGATGTAGAGAAACAGCCCAGGTGTGTAATCCCTGCTTCTATCCACTTTTTCATATATATATCTTTGAATAGTTCAGGTAGGTTGTTGTTGTCTGATAGTAATGTATAATATGAAAACCTTCCGATCCCCAATATTTTACGAATATTACTCCATGCTTTGAGTATTCCTCGAAGAGTTTTAAATCGAACTTTTTTTATAGTAGCTGTCGTATAAGTGTCGCCAGAAGTACCCCCTAGTTCTATCCCCTAGTATTAATTCTTGCGATGTTGGGATTCCGGTAGTTGGTCCATTTCCTTGGGTGATAGATAATAGCTCTCTAGAATATGTCATTATAGCTGCCCAATAGTATAGTTTAATATTAGGCAGAGAAAGTCCCCCCCTATCTTTAGGTAGTGTTAAAAATTTAGATGTTCTACGTGATCTCTTGTATCCCCAGATAAATAGCGAGAACGTACTTTCAATGCGTTTAAACCATTGTGGTTGAAAGTCAAGACAGATGGTTCTGAATAAATATAGAAATTTAGGTAGATAAATCATTTTAATCATGTTGCACCTACCTATAATGGATAGATGAAGATTATTTAATCTTCTTAAATCTGTATCTGTTCGTTGTATTAATGGGTCAAGATTAATTTGAATGAGGTTGTCTAATTTCGCTGTAATACTAACCCCTAGATATATGGCACTATCCACTACACGGTTGTCGTTTATTTTAAGTTTATCATTAAGTACTATCTGTGTTTTGTTTTGGTTCAGTTTGTATCCCGAGATCTTGCCAAACATTTCAGCCTCCCTTTCTATGGCCTGAATAGAAGCTGTAGGATTTGTTGTTACCACCGCTATATCGTCTGCATAAGCAAGCGTTTTAGTTTCTATATTTCTTATCTTGATTGGGTTGATTAAAATATTATTTTCGAGTCTGTTAATAAACGGATCGATAAATAGTGCAAATAGTAAAGGGGAGCATGGGCACCCCTGTCTTGTCCCTCTAGTTATACTAAATTTTTCAGAGGCGGATCCATTTACCATGACTACCCCCTGAGGTTTAATATACATCATTTGAATAGCCTTGATAAATGTTGCCCCGAGTCCGGCTCTTGACAAGACTGACCAGAGGTAGGTCCAGGAGACCCTATCAAACGCCTTCTCAGCGTCCAGCAGTATAAGCGCCATAGGGTCTCCTGATACCTCAGCCATGTCAAACAAAGTAATTACTCTTTGTATGTGATCCACGGTGGATCTTCCGGGAATAAACCCATGCTGATGGGGGGACACAATCTTACTGATAATCGGAGCTAGGCGACTAGCTAGTAATTTTGAGTATATTTTAGAATCGCCATTAATCAGGGTGATAGGGCGATATGATCCGAGCTCTTGGGCCTCTTTATTTTTTTTCAAAAAGACAACAATTTTTGCGTTAGACCATGACTCAGGGGGCCGTTCACCTTGAAAGACATGGATAAATAGATCAGTTAAGATTCTCTTTAGGGGTGCACTAAAGGTGACATAAAATTCTGTAGGGATTCCATCAATTCCAGCTGCCTTTCCATTAGTCAAATTATTCATAGTTAGAAGAATTTCATCCCAGGTTGGTAGATAATTAAGACTATCTAAATCTTCTTGTTCTATCCTGGCAATGGGGAGTTGATCTAGGTATTCATCGATCTTATCTTGAAGTTTACCCTCTTCTTTATATAATTCTTGATAGTATGTTTGAAATGCATTTTTTATTTTGTTTATATTCGTTGTGAGTCCTTCACTTGGATCATTTATTTCTTTTATTAGATTTGCAGAATTTTTTTGTCTGGCTTGTACCGCTAGTTGATGCCCTACTTGTTCACTTAGTTCATATACTACTTCTTTATTTAACGTTGCTTTGGTTATTGCTTTCTCGGTATAAATATCTATGATAGCATTTTTAGCTATTGCCACTTGTCTTATTTGGTTTTCAATATCTTCTCCTATTTGTGCTGCCATTGTTAAATGTTTCTCGGCGTTTACTAGGATATTATGGAGCTTCTCCATATGTTTTTTTGCCCTCTTGTTGTTATTAAATGAAAACCGACTGGTTTCCCCCCTAATTCCAGCCTTCATGGCATCCCACACCACCTCAATCGTGGTGCTACCAAGGTTGTCCTCCAGAAATTCGGGTATCCATCTGTTCATATGTTGACAAAACTCTTTATTCACCAACAGTGCTCTTTCGAATGTCCATTTTTGTATCTCCCTACCCATTTTTCCTTTCTCTAAATTAAGAATTAGGGGGTTATGGTCTGACAGGACTCTTGGTAATTTGTCTATTAAGCAATTATCTATCAAGGAACCGGACATCAGCATATAATCTAATCTGGAGTGTTTTAGATGGGGATTAGAAAAAAAAGTAAAGCCAGGATCATCTGGATGTTTAATTTGCCAACAGTCTATTAGACCGTGTGTTTGACACATCTCTTTAAAGGCCTTATATACTTTTGGTTTCCTACCCTTATAAGTATATCTGGGGTCCATTGACCAGTTGCATGGAAGGTTCAGATTAAAATCGCCACAAATAATTATTGGCAATTGCCATTGTACCAATTCGTTAGAAACGGTTTCCAAGACACTTGGATCGTCACTGGTGTTACCGTAAATAGTACATAGAGTTATTTTATTACCATTCTCCTGTGTACATTCTGTAATTGCCCAGCATCCTTGATTATCAGCTATTGATTTAGAGAACTGTATCTCATCCCCTTTATATAGAATTGTCACTCCTCGTGTTTTTGATCCTTGCATTGAGGCTGTAATTAATTTATATCCCAGTGTATTTAGGAGGTGTTGTTGTGAGCCTTCAATATGTGTTTCTTGAAGACAAATAATATTGGCCCCGGTTGCTTGTAATCCTATCGCCACCTTCTGTCTTTTACTTTGGTCGTTAAGACCGCATATATTCATAGAAAGAATTTTTAGCCTAGCCATATATACATAATTTTCTCTTTTCCCTTTTTAATAATTTTGTCTGGTACGGTATTTAGTTGTGTATTCTGATGCGGATGTATAGGAGTGTATAGTTCCTCTTTAGGCTTTTGTATTACTTCCCTTTTTAAGGTTAACTTCCCATTTTGTCTGAGATTGCTCTCTTCCCCCCGGAACCCCCCCCCCCACCCACCTCTCCCCCACCACCCAAGGTGGCAATCTGGTTCCGAAGGAACCAGTATGATGACGTCTGTGCAAATGCGTGCCCGCGTCTCATTCCCCCCCTTGCTCCCCTTCTACCCAACTAAATCTGTACAAATATGTATTTTATAGATCGTTTTCTCAGCCCTCTAATTCTTTTGAGCTATATCTACAAGTTTAAGTGTCAGCTTTACATATATATGATTACATGTTGATAAAATGTCGCTATATACAATCTACAAGGTCCATTCTAAGATTGTTACTTATAGCTCTGTACTTTTCAGTCACTGATCATCATCCTTTGTTTGGGTCTTTATGGTTACACGTGTGGATATCTTTTAGTTCTTTTAAATATGATTGAGCCTGAATTTCCGAGCTAAATGAGCGTGTGGTGCCATTGATAATAATCTTTAGTCGTGCTGGGTTTTGCAGGTACACCGTCGCACCTATTTGTTGAAATGGTGAAAAAAGCTGACGCATCCGCCACCTTCGTTCCACTGTTGCGTGGGCAAAGTCAGGTCGACTAAAGAAAGAGTAACCATTGTATTCCCTCTTGTTATTTGGTCTTGCAAGATCAAAAATTGATTGGCGTAGTAAAAAGTTACCAAAGTAGACTAGCATGGCACGAGGGTATTGATCTGATGTTTGTTGGCGTTTTGGGAGGTTTAGAGGGAAGCGATGTGCCCGTTGGATCTCCCGATCCCATTCCCATGTTTGCAGCTCTGGGAATGTTGCTTTAAGAAGTGTCACAATATACGTCCGTGGGTCATTCCCTTCTACTCCTTCAGGGATTCCCAGTATGCGTAAATTGTTCCGCCGTGCCCTGTTTTCCTGATCTTCCATTTTGAGCATGATGTCCTTGATAATGCCATCGTGTTCTTGGCTTTGTGATTGAAGGGATGAAACATCTTTTTCTATGGACTCAGTGCGTGCTTCCACCATGGCCATGCGATCCGATATTTCGGTGCAGGTACTGCTCACTTTCTTCAATTCAGTCTGTATTTTATGAATTGCGTCCTGGTTTTTCCTGTTATCAGCTTTGATATCTCCATGAAGGCTTTTTATAGAATTCAGGATATCTGTCATAGAAGGCTCGTTCTTCTTAATGGGATCTCCTACCTCGTCCCTTAAATGTCTCTCTGTGATTGAGTTATTTTGTGAGCACATGGTCCGGTCAGAGGGAGTGGTAGTGATAATTTGTGATGATGATGAATAATTCCATATGGGGCTATGATCTCTGTTACTATCGCTCTCGCTCTCACTTTCCTTGCCGATGGGTCCTTCTGACCGACATTGCTTGTTTTTTTTCTGTCTCTTTCGTTTGCTCTTTTTCTTCAGCTTTCTACCTCTCTCCTCAGGTTTTAGTTCCCGGCTTATCCCATTGTTTTTAGTAATTATGTCCGTACTATTATGGTTGCGATTATGGCCATTACTTGAAGTAGAGATCCCTGTCTCATATCTTTCAGAGTCGTCAGTTGATGTGGCAAAGTCAAGGGCTAAGGGATCATCTGATGGACCGGTACGGAGGTCCGCGCGATCCTCATCCTCATTTTCATCCTCATCCTCGTCTTTCCTTCTCATTTGTAGATCTGGTAGTATAGGTAGTATCGGTGTTGTCTTTAATATCTTTGATGTGGCGGGCGCGTCTTTTTCCTTGTGTGTCAGAGGATTTACCGATGCATCTTTGTCCGCCCCCTTTGAGATATCAATGCCGCCTTCCATGACCATGACCATGGCCGATTGATCCATGCCGGTACCTCTCTCGTGATCCAATAACTTATGGCTAGATTCAGATCCAGCTTCAGGGACTTCTGGTTCCCTCCCGTGTATTGGTGTAAACATATTGGTTATCAGGGTCTGTCTGTCCTTTGCCTGTTCGGCGGTAGACCGGGGGGTTGCACTTTTCATGTTTTTTATAATCTCCACTCTCTTCGCTCTTTTAATCGTTAAATCTTCTTGGCCATCTTCTTTGCCATCTACTTTCCTCCTTTCCAGACCATCATTTTCCCTTCTGCTCTTTATGCCACGTGTCTCAGGTCGTCTGGACTCTGGTTCTGGTTCTGGCTCTGGCTCTAGCCCCGGCCCCGACCTCGGCTCTGGCACTGGCACTGGCTCTGGCTCTGGCTCTGGCTCAATCTCAGTCTGTATCTGTAGCTGCAGCTGTGGCTGTGATTCGGAACCCAGGCGTGTTGTTTGTTCCCCCTGTAGAGATTGACCGACCCCTACTTGTGGTTTAAATTTGCCTGCTTTTACTGCTTTTACTGCTTTTCCTGGATCTCTTCCCGTCATGTCCAGTCGTCGTTCTTTCTGTGTCACACCCCTGTAACAAAGTACCCAGACTCTGATTACCCCTCTGAGGCACAGCCCAGCTGATCTTGCCACTTCAAACTCCTGTTCGTAACTGGAGCCAGATTTTGATTTTCTGCAGGTTTTTCTCCCTTTCCTTTCTACTCCGCCTTTTCCCTCTGTTGCTATGGTGACTGTCAAGCCGTTTTGGAGATCGCGTGAATCAGCACGTAGGCTCTGCTTCTGTTTCTGTCTCCGCGTCCGCGTCTGAGCCCGGTGAGTGTATGGAGTATATGGAGATCCCTGCTCCCGGTTACCGTAAGAAGACTGTGATTTTACCGGGGCCCAGAGAGTGTGCAGGGATCGTATAGACTGTATTGATTGTTCCTCGAGCATATCCAGCGGCAGGTGGGTGAGTCAGAATGTCAGGTTTGCTTGTTTTGCTTGTTTTGCTTGTAGTTGTATTATCCAGCACGCTTGAGGTCGACAGTCGACAGTCGATTCTTGATTCTCTAATAGAGTTGCGCTTTCTTACTGTAGCAACTACAGTCCTTTCGGGTCCTTTTCAAGCCCTTCTGTTTATATATAATTTTTTTTTTCCTTTCCCAACACTCTCCCCCCCGTTCACAGTAAAAAAACAGCAATCCCAATCGTCAACCGATCATCCGTAATCATCGTAATATCAGTTTCACGCCAGCCACATCTGCTTTGATTTGATTAGATTAGATTAGATTTACTTGCGTCTTCTTTCTGCCTTCCTTCTGTCTTCGATCGATACATCTGTTATCTGGCAAGCTCACCAGCTCACAAGTCCGTCATCTGATACCCGACAACCGACATCCAATCCTGCTGTGCTGTGCTCGGCTTGGCTCTGGCTCTGGCTCGGCTCGGCTCTGGCTCCGGCGCTCCTGGAACGGTTTTTTTCTCGCATTGAGGGCCCCCAGACCACTCAATCTCTATCGGCTAGTACGGTAATCATCCCGATCGGGCGGAAATCTGTTTAATCCATTTAGTCTGTAGAGCTGCGGGTTGTCCGGGAGAAAGAGGGAGAGACACACTGACAGCCTTTCTAATGACGATTGTCAGTAACGCCCATAATTCCGTCTCATTTACATTTCGATTTTGATGTTTCATTACTTTCTGATATGCTGATATTGCTACAGTACTATTGTCTATATGTCCTTTTATTCCCTTTTTACTTCTTAGAAAATGTTTTTAGCTCATGCTCAAAGGAGGATTTTTTAGATTAGGTCCGTTAATGCTCATGCAATGTCATGGTTTAGTTAGCATTCGCTACACCATTTTCTTTGCAGGCACCATTTTAGGCTGTTCGAAACTGATCTCCTCTATTTTTGAGAAATGGTCTTTACTAAGTTTTGTTTCTGAAAATGTTAGGTTTTGTTTCGGTTATGAATAGACTGTTCATGTTAGCACATACCTTTCTCACTTGATAGAGGCCCTTTCCCACTTCTATTGCGGGTGCACCGAGGGTGAAATAACTGGGGGTGGGCGAAATTTGCGCAGTCGCACTACACAAAGCTCCGCGAAACGGTAAAATATTTTTGCGAGCACGCAGAAATTCAGCGAACACGCGGAATTGCTTGTTCGCGATGCTTTTTTCCTGTTCTCGAACGCTGTTTGCGTGATCGGGGGGAAATATCTCGCAAGCACGCATTTTGAGAACGCAAGCAAGCAAAAAATTCCACGAAGCCACAGAACGCAGAATTTTGGGCAATTCCGCATTCTCCGCGGAACGCGAAATTACCCAAATTCTGCAAATTGCGCGAGCGGAACGGAATTTACCGCCCAGGCTTAGTCGAGATGGTATGAACGGCTTGTTTTCCCAATGTTGGGGCAACTCCAAGTTCCGTCAGACAGCAGGACGCCTCTGCAATCAGTGCACTGTTTGTGCACAATACAACACTGGGAAAGGTATACCCACCGCACCTGGCAGCTTTCCACCTCCACATGGGCCTTTTGACAGCCTCCAGCTAGACTTCAAGATGCCTCCCACTCAAAAGTACAACTACGTGTTGGTCATCGTGTGTGTGCTCAGTAAGTGGGCAGAGGCTACCCCACAAGAAACTGTGATGCACAAACTGTTGCCAAATGTCTTTTGAAAGAACCAGCACCTCTGAGCTCAGACAATGGACCTGCGGTAATTTCCCACGTGATAGGAGAATATGCAAAGGGCTTGGGGTTACACAGAAGTTGCACTGTGCGTATCACCTACCAGCAGCAGGAGCAGTGGAGAGAAAAAATGGTATGCTAAAGAACAAAATAGGGAGGCTTTGTGCATCCACTGAACTATCCTGGGTAGATGCACTGCCACTGGCTCTGTTGGCAATGAAAAGCACCCCCAACAGAGTGACTAAATTGAGCCCACGCAAGATTCTGCTTGGCTGACCCATGAACATTCCAGAACACATGTCTATTGGGCCACTGTCAATATTAGATGATTTCTGTTATACTACTGTAAGAAATTAAAAATACATTGCATTATCTTCATTGTCAGGTTATCCAGGCTCTCCTAGGGGCAGGCCCACCACAAGCGCATGGACTTCAGTCGGGAGATTGGGTTTGGATAAAAGCCCACACCAGATAACACTGCCTCCAGCCAAGGTGGAAAGTCCTCTACCAAGTTCTCCTGGCATCCACCACTGCAATCAATTGTGGGGGGCTGGCTTTCTGGATACACAGCTCCCACGCCAAGAAAGCAGCCAGACCGAAAGAAGAATGCCAAGCACCACCTGCACTACCAGCAGCTTCAGCTGTACCCTGTAGATACAACCCCTGCTCCAACAAAGCAGCAAGTAGGAGCTAAAGAAGGCCACCTGTGCTGCACACTGTCACAGGATCAGAAGAATACAAGCGGGCCCAGTGTCTGGATACCTACCTTTCAAGGATCTTCATGTTTCTTCAAGTATCCTGTGTGTATTAAGTGCTGGCTAACCTCTGATGCTACACAAAGGGGGTACCAGCGGCTAAAGAAATAGCATTTTTATGCATATTCAACAAAAGATGCTAATGCCTGCCTCAATACGAGCATGGGACCTGCTAGGTAGTTATAAAGATTTACTGACTCCACCCAAGAACGACAACGTTTCCAATTTCACATTTGAAATCAGTGGCTAGGGCAATGCAGAGAACAAGGAAAGAGGAAAGAAAGTGGCCAGCAGTGTTGACAGCAGTACTGACCCATGCTCCAGGAATAATAACTGTACTTGTGTTGGTATAAGGAAAACATATGGCCATACCATTCCTTGATGTACAAGATGCCAGCATGAACAATACTAAGATACTGTACGAAGAGCCCCAATTAAACATGACAGAGCAAGACAACATGGGTAGGTTCTGGTGGAGGAAGAGAAGAAAAAGGACTTTGGGATGAGTATGAAGTCAACAAATATGTAGAAATGTTGAAAATGTATGCGCATATAATGAACATATCAGGATGCTGTGTCTGCACACATCTGCCAACAGGTACAGGGGATAGGATTAGTTACATTTTCAAAATATGTAGGATGTGCTCTAGTAAGAGACATGCTTATCAGGCACTACATGTCAATAGCGGTAGGACACACTAGGAAAGATAGCACAGTTTCTTCTGAGCAAGCAACAACAGCCCCTAGGCCAAAGAAACTACTCTGCATGAACATGCAGCCAACAAGGAAAGATCAGGTGAGTCTAGATGCTTTCGACTAAACACCAAGAGAAGGAGAGGGGAAGTGGGAGGAGAAAGCATGATGGAATCCCTCAGGGAAGCTGCAGGGGGAGGAACTAAAAATACCAAGACACAGAGTAGAACAAAAGATCACTACCTGTCTTGCATACAAAATGCCAAAGAAGGGTCTTGTAAAGGCCCCATGCACAATACAGCAACTAGTGGGAGGCAAGAAGGAATGGAAGAAATGTATGTTTGGGTGTAACATCAAGGACCTGGCAGGGCGGAAGGAGTGCGAGAAAAGAAACAACGAGGCACTAGGAATAGGAACAGACACAGACAGTCCAGCTATTTTTGTGGGTGAGAGAAAGTGCTCACACATTATAAGAAAGACAAAAGTGAGAAAGAGCCTTCAGCGATCACCAGGTTTAGTGGAGTATAAGGGATTGTTTTTCGTCTGCAGTGAGTGGCCATACTTCCATTTGCCCCCTGAATGAAACGCCAGTTGTTACCCTGCCTCTACCCTGTCATAGAGGACCCATTTTACTGACCTATTACAAATACAACACCAGGGTCACCGCCCAGCAAGGAGAAAAAGGACAGCAGAGTGGGAAAACACTGATGACAGGAATTGGAGTAATGATACCCTGTGCAAGAATACTATACACAACATATCGAATACACCAGCTGGGAAGGATGATTGAGAATTTAGCAAGCTCAACAACAGCAGCTCTAGGTAATATTACTGAGTAGCTTACCGCAATGAGAGTTGTAGTTATTCACAACTGCATTGCGTTAGACATCATTCTTGCCAAGGAAGGAGGGGTGTGTTGGGTCATCCACCAAACGTGCTTCCCTTATATACCAGATAGCAGCAACAACATAAATAAGACGATCAATAAGATAAATAAAGTAAAGGATGAAGCATATGGCATACACACAGGGGGAATGTGGGAACAAGTGTCTTTCACTCGCCTGCCGCCGCTGCACCCGCTGTTACTTCCCTTGCCGGCCTGCAGGAGGGGCCGTGATGACTTGCACAGGTGCCTGAGCACCATAAAAACAAGTAAGGCCCATCTGGCTGGGCCACCCCCCTGATATTTGCTTTTGGAGATCTGCAAGGACACTTGAGGGAGTAGTGCCATTTAAAACACTATGACTCTCTTGTTTTCATTGGCTTTTTCTTGGGGAAGCTTGCCAAAAATCTACCACACCAGGAGAGAAAACCACAAGCTCCAGGCTCCCCGGTTCTACTGATATTGCCTGGTAGAGTTTGGATTGGGCCACCCCACTTACTTCTGGACTCTGGACCCTGTAAGTGGGCATGCTGCAGAGGTATATTCCTTGACCCTGTGGCCCTCCAGTACTCTGGGAACTGTTATTCCCTGTGTAACCTGCTAGTTTTGACCTGTAGATTGGTGTCAATTAGACTCTTGAGCATGGGGAAGAGAAAGGCGGAAACCACTAATGGGGCTGATTAAAGGCCGAGAGCCAGCAAATCTATATTGTCCTTTTTGAACCAGGCCGTGGGGGTGCTATCGGATGAGATCACCAGTGCCGAAATAGAGCTGTCGGTCAACCACCATGCCATAACACAAGATGCAGAGGCTCGAATTGAGGAGGGTGCTGACTTTATCAACTTTATCACCAATGCATCCCCTATGTTTCCCTTTATCACCGAAGCCCCTTTGATGGGCCCTTCAAGCACCCAGGCTTCACAGCCCACATCCAGTGACACCACACCGAAATGTTCTGATAAACTTCGTAAAACGGGTGCCTGACGCAAAACATCTATTCCAGGTCAGCCTTTCCCTGCTAAACCAACTAGGAAGGTTATAACTGGTCCTAGGAAGACTCTAGTTACACCTACACTCAACAATCCCACAGCTTGTGGGCAGGATACATTTGAGGGTTCCCTTGTGGCACTTTTTAAAAACCTGGAAATAAAGATTTCTGCAGCTTTAAACGCCTTTGATACTTGGATAACTGCACTGGAGCAAATAGTGGGATCGTTAAAAGGCTCTGTGGATAACCTACACTCAACCATTAGCAGATGTCTCAATGACTTTCCCAGAACCATGCCAAACACAGGTACTAGAACCCTCTTAAGTGGTGCCAATGGCAACTTAGGAGCCAGAGCATCCCCTCAGCCCCAGGCTCAGGCTCTATCCACAGCCTCATTACAGCCACCCTCGAATGCCTATACTCATCCTCAAATTGCTCCACCTTGTATAACCAAGGGCAATCCTGGTCAGCCAGCTTCTGTTACAGGACAGCTGATTACTCAGAAAAATTACCCTACTCAGTCAGTCAGTCAGTCATAAGTTTTTATTTCGATTGTATCAATCATAAAAGACAAAAAGTTACAAAAACTTTTTTTAAAACAGGTCATATTAAAATTCCATGATTTAAAAGAATATAAAAGTCAACGACCAAGGTTTAGAAGTAAAGAGCCCTCAGTAAATAAAACACATAATAATTAAAGAATATGAAAATATACAATAGTACATACATATATACACATACATAGACATATATTTATATATACATATACATACATATATATATACATAAAAGCAATGGTGGCCATAAGACCACCAAAAATCGTATATCAAAATACTTTACACACTAAGTAGCACACTATTAGACACAGAAATGTGTGTCAAAGCAAACATAATACTACTATGCTGGTCTGAAGCCCAAACTCTTAGTATAATGATTAATAAAAAACCTGACTAGAGTTATGGCCCCTCATATTTTTAGCGTGGATAACCCACATCCAGCTCAGAAATTTGGCAACTGCAATTACAATTGAATCCTGCGTATTAGTCTTCAAAATCCTTAATGCCGCCATGCTTGATCTAGTACCCATTTGAGGCAAACAGGTTTGAGCCATTTTATCCTAGGATGCTTGTAAGCAGGGCATACAAACATTATATGGGCTATTGTTTCAGTCTGTGCTTGGCATGTAGAGCATTTATCATCCAACCTTGAGTCCCAGCATTTTTTAAATTCTTTTATCGGGAGGGAACCCACCCTAAATTGATGATACCGCTTCCTATCATGGGGTCTAGTGATCACCTCCCAGTAAGTTTCAAGCTCGGCCTCATGTTTAAGTTTCCAAAAAACGCCTAGAGATGAAAAGCGCTTGATCTTAACCATATGCCAGTATACCGCTTTATACACTTTTTGAGGTGGAAATGGGTTATGGGCAGGATCCGTCCACAGGCTACTCATCCCCATATCAATAAGGATGGTTTTTAACTTGTATAGCCATGTAATTCTACGTGAACAGTCTGCCCCCCTTCGTGCAGTGCATTAGCACACAAGGACAACTCAGGGGTAGTCCAAAGCCTTCGCCAAAAAGCAACCGGCCGAAATCGCGCTATGTCCTCGATTGCTTGGCAACCCAAATCCAGATATAAGGGCAATAATGGCGCTGATTGCGGAAGGCCTATTAAAGATCTCATAAATTTGTTTTGTGCAACCGTAAGGGATGACAAATCCTCAAAGCCCCATAGCTCAGCACCGTACAATACCGAGGAGCTGACTTTTGAATTATAAATCTTTTAGGCAGGGGCAATGGGCTCTGTCTGTGATAATCTTTGATAAGGGCATCTGCTAATTGGGCGTGTTTACGGGCCAACATATCTACCTGAGGCTTCCAATTTAGTCTCCGGCCTAGAGTAATCCCCAGATATGTGAAAACTTCTGTCTGCTCAAGGAGGACATTATTCAAAAAAACTCTCCCTTTAATTACTTTATGTTTGTGGAGGACCATAAACTTGTTTTTTTCCACATTAACCTCTAGCTCAGTGGTTCCCAAACTTTTTTGCAGTTGGCCGTGGCTCCCCACCATTTTTTTTACCGGTGGGCGGGTGGGGGGGGATGTAAGCCCGACCTCTGGAGTACTTCCTGTTGTCTTCCTTAAATTAATTGGGATGCAATTACGGTATTTAATCATATTTGCGAGTGAATTGCATCACTTTTCCTGTTTTGCACTAGTTTCCTAACAAACCATATGGGGCACAGAGCTCTGACCACCCACTCCCCTTGCATGCTGAAGCCCCGATTTATTTTGTGGCTGAAGGGCACACAGATGTATTTGTAATCAGTACTAGCTTTTTTGTAAAAGGGGAAAAACAAACTTTTGTTTAATGTGCTTATACGTATTCTCTCATCGATAATGTAAATGTGGCGTGAACTCAGGTGTGGAAGGCTGTATTGAAGCAAGTGACCATACTGATGTTTCAGTAATATTTGAATGTATTCTCCTTTCAGGGACCATCCGAGAGTTCTACTGGGTTTGGTCTAGAATAGATTAGAAAAATGACGATGGCCCTGTCTGTAAACGCACATTTGAAGATGTTGTTTAATCAAAATACACTTTTTTTTATATAATTGTAAATGCATATTCCAGATTGAATATATGGAATATGCATTTACAATGAAATAAAAAGAAAGTGTATTTTGTTTAAAAAACATCTTCAAATGTGCGTTTACAGACAGCCATTGTCATTAGGTCTCGCCTGACCCAGCACTTGCGCTGGTCTGGCGAGACTTATTGAGAGGGCTCCAAAAAGTGCTACCAGGCCAGCCTAGAGCCACAGTGCATGTGCGCGGGCGCGCGCCGTGCTTTTTCCGCGATTACTTTCACTTTCGCGGCCGCTTGTTTTTTGCATTGAGTTCTGTATTTGTGTTGGAGCGGGCGCTTGAAAACATTTGTGTCTTGGGGCCGAAATTAGAACTATGTCCTTACCTTGAGGACCCTCTCCTTTCCTGGCGTTTCTGCTCTGCTGCTGGACGGGTCTCCCTCCCGCTGCCGCGCTTGTTACTCTCGCGGCCGCTGTGTGGAGGGGAGACCACAACTCCCAGACTCCTTTGCCCCCAATACCGGAAGTGGTCACACCGGCAGTCGCGCCTGGAGGCGCCTTAAAAGCATCTACACTCCTCGCGTCGCGGGACCGCGCGCGGGCTAAGCCCGGGCAAAGGGCGGGCCCTCTGTGGCCCTCAGAGGCCTGAGGAGACCGGACCGGGCCATACCCTATGCGGCCGTTCCCTGTTGCCAACTTCAACTTGCCCGCGAGTGACAATAGTAAGCTGACTTGATCAAGGCCCCTTGCCCCTTACCAGGCTGTCACGTATATTCTCAACTGTTTAATTATATGTGGTTGTTGTTCATCATAAACGCTACGCGCATTTCGCTTTTGTGGATGCATTGTTTGTAACTTGTACTATGAGTTTGCCTGTCTCTAAAGAGAAACCATGGGGGGGAGGATTTGTTAATCGAGGGACATTAGACAATTTTGTTATCAGACCTATCACAGGAATAGATAGGGACATAGTTCTTGATGAGCTACGGGCCGAAAGACGACGCTCTGTTGAGCATGTAAAAAACAGCCGTCTATCCCTGGGCCCCTCGCAGCTAGTGATGTCATCACAACTTAGTATGTCTCGTGGAAGTGGCGGTCATGACGCTTCCTTTGGTGACGGCACGCCCTTACTCCTCCGAGACATTACTCCTCCACCTGATCCAGATAATGAGCAAATTGTTACCCTATCTCCTTTTTTGAGTAACACCATATCTGAAGCGGATGTTTTGTCGGATGATTTATTATCTTCCGTGCAGATTGTACAAAATATTATTAATGTCCCGAAAAGCTCTCGATTACAAGGCTCCCCATTGAAAAAAAGGAAGAAGAGGGGGACTCTAGTAAAGAAAGATAAGGAAAAAAAAAATCAAATCTGTCAACTCAAAGAACCCTACAACAAAAGTGTCTACACCAGCTACATTGGCTACTCCTTTACACCTTTTTTCAACTGAAACGCCAGATTCCAATTTATTGGAGAACATTAAGAAATTGATTAGATCTTTCACGTTGCCATTAACAGAAAAATTAAAAATAATAGCTCGACAATTGAGGAACCTAGAACAGGCAATTGGGGAGATTAAGGAGGGAATCAAGGAGTTACCAAAGTTTTCATCAGTCCCTCCATCTATTGTATCGACTTTAAGTACCATTAATCAAGAGGGATTGAACGTTAGAGCCAGCAGCCAGGTAAAACCAAAAACTCTGAACGTGATTTCTCCTCAAAAATCTCGTACAAATGTTCAATTTAAAGAGAAAGAGGCGGAGGCGGGTGGGAAATTAAACACTCAATTAAATCCTCGACAAATCACTATAACACGAACTGAGAGTGAAGACCCTGTAAGGACACCTGTCCCTAAAATTCCTAATGTAGATCTTCCCCCGGAAGCAGTTCCTCTTGTGGTGGTCCTCACGGGAGTTCCTCTTTTAGAGGACAGAAAAAGAGAAGATCACAGCCAACTAAAAAACAAAGTCATATTTTGGCTTAGGCAGAATCGTCCTCTTCCCCCAGAAATAAATGGAGAAATCCTATCTGTTAGGCGTCTTTCCTGGTTAGGAAGTAGGACAAAAGACATCATGGGTGATATCATAATAATTAATTTTAGAGACAAAAGGGCAGTGAGACACATCCTAAATTGGTCTTCTCTCAATTCTTTTAATTCTTCCAATTCAATTGAGTGTACGTGACCTGACCTATTTCTATCCCAGAGTACATCCCTCTGTTGAAAATAACCTGAACTTATTAACCCAAAACCAGGATGATCGCAATAGATTTTTACTCCAACATCAGGACGCCCGCTCTAGGCTTTTCTACAATCGTCAAGTTGACCGTGTCACTCACATATCTCAATATCCGGAGGACTGCTTTAGGCCCCCCTTCTTAGGCCAAAAAGAATATTATAATTCTTCCTATCAACATAGGAACAACGCTATAAGGCCTCTTATTCAAAATCATAAACATTGCTCTGTATCACAATTTTACCCTCAGCCCGATTGTTCCACCACTCCAATTCACTATCAGTCTGGTTATCCAAGGTTTTCATTCCAACATCAGGACGTTCGTTTCAGACCTTTATTGCCGCATCAGGAGTATCGTCCTGGCCCTTCATTTTGTCACCAGGATGACTATTTTTTATCTCTTTATAACCGTTATGCGTAATTAACAGACTTGGAAGGAGTGGATTGACTGAACTTATGTGGAGTAGAAAAAGATGCTATTGATAGATCTCAAAAGGTGCCCCCCACTAGTATGGAAGTTAACTTTAACTCCATTACCCATATTTCTCAGGTTTCTAACTCAAAGCGTAATCAGAATCACTTGTCATTCATTGATTTACCACCCAAGCCCATAGTTTTAAATCAATCTGAACCTATCTTGTCTATAGAACAGCATCCAAATTTTAATCCCATTACGGGATATGAGTTAGGCATGCAGAAATGTTTAGGGGAGGGGATAAAAACTCAAATTGTAGTATTATTCTGGAATATAACAGGCCAACGCTCAAAGGTCACCAATGATATATGGAGGGATTTTAGTTCTAAATTTGATGTTTTAGCACTACAAGAGACCTGGGCTGTTGATGCGATTCACATGGAAGGTTTTAAAACCTATTTTTCACCTGCCCAACCCTCCATCTCAGGTAGAGCGAAAGGAGGTCTAACAATTTATGTTTCAAACCTCCTTAATATAAAGAAAGTAGTCCCCATGAGCCTGGACCCAAATCTCCAGATCCTTAGGCTGACCTTAAGTAATAGGGACAGCTTCTTTATAGTGAATTTTTACAATAACCTCCCTGATGCTGAAGCAATCATTGTGGTATCTCAGATGCGGCTCATATTAAAAACCAGAATCATGACGACAACAAGCGAAGAGATAATTATCTGGGGGGGGATTTCAATCTGGGTCCATGTCATTTCATAAACAATAAGAACACCTGTGGCATTTTGGATGAATCTGGAAATCCAATCCCACATTTTAGACACTCTGTCCTAGGTAATTACCTAAATGAAACCCTATTTGATCTAGACCTGGCTCAGGCAAACACCCGGAACGATAAGAAACCAATTCCGGCTCCTGCTTTTCATGGGAGAGGACACTCGACAACTACAGATTACATTTTGGTTTCAAATGGCGAGAGGACCCAAGATGCTGGTTTTACCCCTCAACATTTCCCTCTCTCTGACCTATAAACCGAAGAGAGGCCTGGGAACCATCCTATCGCAAAATAATTTGGTGCTTAGCAGATTGAATGGTTACGCACTTAAATGGGGGAAAGTAGACCCTACGGAGACAACCAAGCAAGTGATTATGAGGGCTAATTTATCCATCATGAAATGTCTTAATTCACATACCACCCACTCAGAGGTCATAGCAAACTTTGAATTGATTGTCAGGGCGGTCAATGAAGTCCTGTGGGTGGAAATAAATCATACCTCAAAAAGGCAGAAAGGTTGGTTTAATCATGACTGCACGGTTGCATATTCAAATCTAAAAAAGGTGTTGAGAAAAACGATTAGGGTTCCACACGAGATATCATTATTAAGGAAAGCCTATAACTCTGCATTAAGAACTAGGAAAAAAGAACTAAAAAACCAGCTCTGGGAGCAATTGCATGAAACCTGCTCCCAAAAAAACATGGCAGCTTTTTGGCAAGTGGTAAAGTCTCCTTTCCTAACTGATAATACACACCATGCTAAGTTAGATCTAGCAATCGAAGAAAAGGAATGGATTCTTTACTTTTCCAAGATTTTCTCAGCTGATAGGGAGTCATTTGAATCGCAGGACTTAGACCATCTGAATCTTAACCCCTCGAATGTAGTTACCATCTACCCTATTGACCTACAGTTTTCTCTGGAACAAACCGCCTCGGCCCTGAATGCAAGTAAGAACGGGAAGGCACCGGGCCCAGACGGTGTGCCTATTGATTTATTTAAAAATCAAGCGGACCTCTGGACCCCTATTCTAACCAGAGTCCTGAATGCATCCTGCAAAATAGGTCTATTACCATCATGGTCAAAATCCGTACTAGTCCCCATCTTTAAGAAAGGTGACCGGGACTCAGTATCCTGCTATCGTCCAATCTCTCTTTTAGTCTCACTGGGCAAGATGGCAGGTCGAGTCATTTTAGAGCAGTTACAAGATTGGGCGGACGATGGCAGGATTATTTCGGATTTACAGTACGGGTTCCGCCAGGGCCTGGGGACCATCGAACAGGCCCTAAACCTTTCGCTTTTGATTGATAAGTATGTGTACATTAAAAAAGGAGACCTGTATATGGTCTATGTGGATTTATCGGCCGCGTTTGATTGTGTCTCCCACTCTAAACTCTGGGCTATACTGGCTGATATGGGGGCTCCCTCGAACTTGCTTATGTTTGTCAGGGAACTTTACGCTAATGCCACTGCAAGAGTGCGCTATGGGGTGGGGGGAGAGTTGACGGGCGCCTTTCCAGTAGAAAAAGGGGTTAGGCAACGATGTGTCCCCTTTTCTTTTCACATTGTATACAAATGGCCTGGAAAAAGAGATAATGAGGGGATCCCAGGATCTCCCGATGGTAAATAAGCGCCCAATACCTGCATTACTTTATGCAGACGACTCGGTCATATTGGCTCGTACCCCCCGTGAACTCCAAAAAAAATTTGAATAGATACTCCACATTTATGGCAAGTCTTGACCTGAAGATAAATATAAGTAAAACTTTTGTCATGAGGGCAAGTTCTTGCCACAAAAATATAACTAAAATGAGGGGCATCTATCTGAATCAAGAGAAAATAGCTACCACTCAAACATATTCTTATCTAGGCATAACAATGGATCACAAATTATCCTGGAAATCGGCCGTAGAAACTCGAAAACTTCTCTTCCTAAGAACAGTAACAGCCCTTCTCAACTTCACTAGGAAACTGGGAAATAGAGCTCCAACTGAAACCATCCAGAGTTACAAAGCTAAATGTTTATCTGTGGCTTTATATGGGGCCGGCCTTTGGGGATTTGTGAGTACGGCTAGTATCCAGAAAGTTGAAAATTCGTTTTTGAGGTTTCTTCTTTCAGTTCCTGGGAGTACGGGCACTTTTGCATGCCACACAGAGCTGGGTCTTGCTCATGTGGCGGACCTAGCGTAAAATATGGTCATCAGACAAAGCTACCCTCTCCCAGTCTCTCCTGTCTGACTGCTTAACCATGGATAACGTTCATAGGTCCAAGTGGCTGCGGTACATTGCAACTTTTCTTCATGATTTGGGCTGGGATAAATACCTTCGTAATCCCTCATCAATATGTGAGGTCATGAGAAAGATCTTAAAAACCAAAGCTCTTGCCCATCTGGAGGAGATGAGACTACTGAGTGAAGTTGGCAAACCGTCTGTCACTCATAGTCAAATGATACAATTGGTACCCACAATCCAGCCCTATCTTACTTTTAATATCACAAGCTATGAGCGCTACCTTTTGGTAAGATTTAGGATGAATTTTTTCCATCGAATAGTCGCATTTCCAGTGCAAAATAATTGGGCCAAAACTCTTTCTGTTTGCCCTTGTGATCTTATTTCCCCACAATCTACTCTGCACACTGTTTTTTTTTTGTAAATTTTTCACGGAATCTAGGAAAAAACTCCTTATTCCGTTTTTGAGGCGCACTGGTCACAGACAATGTCGTCCAGCTTTACTCTTCTTACAGATGTTGGAGGGAGAGCTGTTGGTATTTACAGTAGCTAGCTTCTTGAAATCTATTGTTCGCTATCGTAAGAACTTAGAACAAAGAGCTACTGAGTCCACTTAATGTTACTATTGCGATAACTTTCATGGTTTTGTTGTGTTTATAGAAAATTTTCTTAAATCAAAGATTTTCTTCTTAATTTGTAAATAATCATGTTCTCTTTTAAGATTGGTAATTTTAATGAATGTTTCTGTTTTTATGAATAACTATTCTTTTTATTGTACGCTTTTTATGATTTGTAACAAAAATCGAAATAAAGTAAGATTGAATTGTGTTAACGCGTTTTGTCGTGGCAGCTTTTAACTCAGCATGATATACTGCAGTGTGACTACTCCACGGCTCTGAAACAGCACAACAGACCGAAAAACCGATCGTCTGCCGTCATACCGGGTAGGCATGAGCAACGACAGGTTTCTAAATAAAATAACTCAACACATTTCTTTGTGACAAAGAATTGCACATTTCAGAGAAGTTCCAAATGCCGATTTTGTGCTGTAATTACTTGCCAGGTAATACTGCTTTGAAATACGAAACATTAGCTTTTGGGCAGAGTCTGTTACCCTATGGCACCTACAGTGAATAGTACATTTAACTCCAAAACATTTCCCTCATCGAGCGTTTCCTCAAAGGTGTTTGCACTAGTGATTTCATCTTACTACCACATGTAGCCTTTTTTTTAAACATTGTTTTTTTACAATTTTTATTTTGCTATTCACAACACATGGATTTACACCTATAAAAGATTTACACGCAGATTTTGAGTGGTCTGAGTCTTAAAAGAGGTGCTCATGTAGACTTTCTAAGGTGGGAATGCCATGAACATATAGGAGCACTCACAAACATCCTTGCTTGCTGGTATTCACAAATTATTTCCAAACCTGGGAAAACATCTATGATATTCTCCCATAAAAGGCAAAAACATATCCTTTTGCAGAGTAGTAATAGAGAACAGGCTGCGGTGATAAACACACATGCAAATGCTTACCAACTCAGGGGGCACTTAGGAATCCACTGCTTACATTTTAGTCCGGTAAGTGTACCCTGGCTCTTAATACAGAAGAAATTAACTAGTGCCAATAGCTGTGCGCCTTCTAGCAAGCCACAGGCCAAGCATGAACTACAAACAGCTTCTACAAGGAAGGAAGTGCCATGTACTTTCGGTCTGTACATTGTCAAAGAGGCCTGTTCTGCTCCTTCTGGCTCTAGGCATTTCAAATCAAAATAATGTGACATGAAATAACATTCAAATCTTCTGTGCCTTGGGAAGTGGGTGGTGAACGGACTGGCCAACTGAGTGTGACATCCTTCAGCTAAGGTATATTACCAGAATATTGAGTCCCAAATATCGGGCTATAAAAATATTAGGGTTGAATATAAACTACAAAAACATTGAGAAAGTAAGTTTACATTGTAAATATAGAGTTACTTAGCTCCACATCGATACCTAGACAATATACATATACCTTCAAGGTACTTTGATGTGGAATTAAAACCAGTAAATCTATACTTACCTGTATCTTCTTACCTTTATGATATTTTGGTAATCGATATTCTGGCTATGATATGTTTGTAGCATGATATTTTTGGTGTCTGTATTCTGTCATACCATCTCGAATATACATATGGAAGCAACCAATCGACTGTCCCCTGCCTAGACAAAAACAGTGGGCTTGATGCACTTAGCAAAGGTCACAAACTGTTCTACAGAGATTAGTTTGTGACCCGTCATTCATTTTGAGATGCAATTGTTGTATTGATCAGTGTATAAATACATCAATGGTCCCTTAGGAGGAAGTTTGAGCCTCAACTTCATTGGCCACCATACATAACCATCAATAGATTGGTTTAAACAATAATCAAATCAAATGTATGCAGTTAGTTTAAAAACAATAAAGTTAAAGTTTTCTTTCCATACACTTTATGGTAATATGGTGCTCCCAAATATACCACTTCACAGTGAAAGTGAAATAGGTGAATTTAAAGTGTGCAAGTGCTATACAAAAAACATATCTACAAAACTTGTGACTGATATGGACACAATTGCTGTTGAACAACACTGAATCATGTATCTTGTCGACATTTCAACCCGATAAAA
This sequence comes from Triturus cristatus, assembly GCF_964204655.1. Classification (NCBI taxonomy): domain Eukaryota; kingdom Metazoa; phylum Chordata; class Amphibia; order Caudata; family Salamandridae; genus Triturus; species Triturus cristatus. Next base: position 440,635,511 of record NC_140593.1, on the reverse strand, counting down.
TTAGTTATATAAGGGTCGACATCATCAGGACGAAGAGAGATTAGAAATCGTGATAATCCCTATGTAGGTTTGCAAAGGGGAACTAATCATCATCAACGTCAGTAAAGCACGCCAGCAAGATGTAATGAATGACTAATTCTAAATGATGTAATTATAGCAAGCGCCGTCTGCAAATGATAAACATATGTACAGACACCATTGGTAAGAGTGCTTGTACATATGATCCGGTGGAACAGAACATTTGTTTGGGCGTGCGCTTTAGATTAATGCATTTAAAAAAAACACTTTGACAAGTAGAGTGGTTTTGGTGTCTTTATTACACTTTTTCTTTGTTCATTTACTTTTAGAACCTATGCGGTCAACACTTAACCCATGTCATAGAGAACAAGCATTTGCAATGCAATAGATCTGGCATTCACGCGAGCTTAAGCTATTGGCATTGTAATAGACAATGCCTTTTATTTATGTTTTAAAAACCAAAACATAAATAAAAGGCATTGTCATTTACAATGCCAATAGCTCAAACTCGCGTAAATGCGAGACCTATTGCATTGCAAATGCTTGTTTTTCTAATCTATTCTAGACCATAGCCAGTAGAACTCTCGGTTAAACTGGAGTCAAATTCCACCTAGTTAAGACGGAGCCACTCGGTGTTATCATTGCATACTGGAGGAAAAATGCACCCAACAGGCAAACACGCACGCTGAAATTCATGTAATACACCCTATTAAACTCTCGCAAATGCTTGTGGTTGTGGGCTGGCCCCGAATGACTTTCACCAAAATTCTTCAAAATTGTGTACATTTGTGTCCGAGCATTGTAGCTATGAAAGTTGCCTCATCTTGTTTAGCGCCATCAAGAACTGTGCAGCAGCTGAATTTAAAGCAGCACTAATAATTATTTCAGACTCATAAAATAAAAACGCCATGTATCTGGAACATTCAAAAATGAATAACGTGTTCCCAATATTATTAATTTAAAGGGGCGGATTGCAACTCAGCAAGTATAGTCACAGACTAAAGCGGTCACATCATCGCCGAGGTCGAGGAGCTGAAAACTGCTCAGTAAGTGGCCTGAGCTTCGATCTTGGCCTTCTTGCTTTTATGCTGGGGCTTCCAACATTCTACTCCCGTACTGTTTTATGGACCACACAGGAATCCCTCCCATCCCAGTACCAACACTCCAGCGGCCCTAGTGTTACTTAAAACGGACTTCACTTTGTTACTTACCTATTTCCTTGCGAAGAGGGCCCCACGAGGTGCAGCAGCAATAACAGACATGCCAACCCTCCCGATTTCAAGGCTAGTCTCCCGCCTCCCGATTCCTGCAAGCACAAACCCGATTCCTCGGGGGTTTCAGCTGACAGGGCTTGGTATTGTGTAACGTGCTAATTCTCTCAGGAATAGTCTGAGTGGGGATGCTGGGGTTCTAGAAGGGGTGAAAAACCAACAAAGCCCCATTAACAAGCGAATGTGCCCGGGAAGCTGTTTAAGCCCGGGATGCCACACACGGGGGGGGGGGGTGTATGCACTGCCAGCAACCTGCCAGGCCAGTCCATAACACTTGCATCACCCTCTCTCTGCTTGCCATTGCGCTCCATGCTTCTCAAATGTAAGACAAAAACGTGCATTTGCGTTTCAAATGTTCGATTCTGCAGCAGCACACTTCCAAAGCCCATACATGACAGTAACCCGATTCAAGGCCCCATTCTCCCGATTTTTTTTTTTTTTTTTAAATCTCCCACTTTGCTCTTCTGAAATGTTGGCAAGTATGCAATAACGCTCCTCAAACAATGGTCAGAGCGGCGTATGGCGTATGTATTAATACGGAGACTACGCCTCTGAAAGCACGTACGTACGCACGTATGGCGGCAGAGCGCTTTTGCGCCAAACCATTTTCCAAGATTATGCAGGTGGCATTTTTAAATTTCTAGCGCTGCGGCTGCAATATCCCACATTATGCCGCGGCGCCCCTGGCAACTCATAACGGCGCACCGGGGTGCCGCGGCGCACAGTTTGGGAACCACGGCTCTAGCTCATTGTCATGGCAAAATACCTCGAAGCGAGATAGGGCGGACTGTAGCCCTATTTGGGTTTTTGACAATATCAAAGTATCGTCCGCAAACATGAGCAGGGGAATCTTCATACCAGCCAGTGTAGGGGCATCCGTGTGATAAGTAGAAAAATACTGAAATGCCCTGTTGATAAATAAAGAGAACAGGGTGGGGGCCAGCACGCACCCTTGTCTTACCCCCTTTAAAACCGGGAACCTGTCCGTGACATTCCCCTGCATACCCCAGCGAACCTGTGCATAATTACAATTGTGTAACTTGACTAAGATAGCGAATATTTCCGATGGCATTCCCATGTCTACAAATGCACTCCACATTTTGGTTTGAGGGACCAAATCAAAAGCAGATTTACGATCTATGAACGCTACGTAGATTGTACCCCCTCCAATAATAACAACCCTCCAATAGATAAGCATAAATCAAAAAACTTGATCTATGGTACTGGTGTGTGAGCGGAACCCCACTTGTAATGGGGACAAGATGTTCATATCGTCAATCCAAGACTTGATTCTGCCCAACACTAGTCTAGCAACAATTTTTTTATGGAATCAATAAGGCTTATCGGCCTGTAGTTGCCTGGTAGGGAACAATCACCCTTTTTAAATATCGGAAGGATATCTGCACCTGACCAAGTATTTGGGAGTGGTGCACTGGCTGCTATTGCATTTGCAAGCACTTGGATATATGTTACCCATGAATCTTTGTCATGCAAAAACAGGTCTGCCGGTATGCAATCTGGTCCAGGGGCCCTACCTCTCGGGATTAACTTAAGAACAGAAGCAACCTCTAAACTAGTAAAGTGCAAAGGGGTGGTTACCCTCCTCAGTATCAGTCACTCTTGGCACATCCCAAATCGCCCCTCTAGTGAATCACCCCTCTAATGTTACCATCCAACTGCCTCCGGCGGTCACCCCTTATATTGCTGTGTTGGTGGATGTACCTCCCTTGAGGAAGGATACACAGGCTAGCTATGCTCAACTGAAGAATAAAGTAGTCCATTGCCTGGCAACCAGGGTGAACGTTCACCAGCCCCCCACCCAGATATTGGCAGAAGAAATTATAATGGCCCAAAGGGTGGGCTGGATAGGCCTGTCCCATAAAACATCTCTGGGTGATTGCATTTTACCAACCCTGTACGAGCTGGCTCTATCCTTCATGTCCTTGGGGAAAAAGGTGCATTAATGGACTGCATATCTGTTCTGTCTTTGGGCTTTTTCTACTCACTATTAAACTCTAAGTTCCCGGTCAGGAGAGGCTGGCATGTGATTCAGAAAAAGCCACGCCTTGAGCTAACCAACCCCCGCCTTAACTGATACCACTACCTTACAACTAAGCAACCGTTTTCTATCCCTGAGTGAGTTGGAAGACCCGGACTGACTGGTCCCTACTCCAACCATTAACACTCTGAATTCTGACACTTTGAACCAGGAACCCAAGACCAAAAGTCTAGAATCAATTGCGGTTCTCAGTTGGAACATCGCCGGGTTACAGAGCCAGCTGCTGGTTGGCCACGTATGCTGATGAACTTTGACTTTATTTGTATACAGTATATGTAGGATATAGAGGGTTGTTTACATTTAGACGGCTTCTCCTTGTTCTCAGTCCCAGCAACCTGCTCCGCTAGTGGAAGTGCAAGTGGTGGCCTTACAACTCTAATAAAACGAGAGAACAATTGTAAAGTAGAGGCTCTGAAGTCTAACTTAAAGACTATTCCGGGTACCCTTTTATGATTACCCAACAAGTGCAGACTGCTTCTTGTCAATTTTTATAATGCAGTTACAGTGAAAAATGAGCACGACGCTGTTACCAGTCTTAAAGTATTTATTGACGATTTTTACAAATCTGAACCCCCTTTTACCATAATCTTGGTAGCTGGGGATTTTAACTTGCATCCCTGTTACTCCTGCGCAATGTATAGAGATTCAGATTCTGAGTATATATTTGACAACCAGGCGCATTTTAAACACACTCGCCAAGGTAACGCTGCAAATAGCCTTATCATTGAGTTTAATTTAATGAACCTAATGGCTAAGAATCAGGATACCTTGAGTGAGAGAATACCCACATTTAAGGTAGGAGGACACTGCACTGTTATTGATTATATTTTTGTTTCCTGTTGGTTCTTTTCTGCACTTTTAGATTTTAAGACACAACCTGAGCGACCATTATCCTTTAACAGCCTTATTCTATTGGGACAAAACATTTCCGGGAGCTGAGCACCTATATAAGGTGCCCATCACATTGACTGATCAGGGCCGAAGGGTGAGGTGGACTAGTATTGTTGCCTCAGGTATTTGTCCAAAATGTGATTATTTCTTGTCAATCTAATTATCGCGCGTGTTTGTCTAAAGTAGAGTCACCACAAAGAATCCTGGCATCATTTTCTAACTTTAGCAGGTTTATCAAATCCGCACTTTATAGAAATGCCTCATCCCCCATAATACAGGTAGAAAGATGGTTTGACAGACCGTGTTCTAAAACCCACAAGGTCCTCTGGAACCTTCTTCAAGGTCAAAAGGACCAGGGCTGCGTTTAGAAAGGCTTTCAAGGATCGCAAAGCCCAGCTGAAAGAGGAGTCTTGGGACAAGTTATTAACTGCAAGTTGGCAGCACGACAGCTCTGCTTTTTGGAGCACCATCAACTCCCCTCTTTTTAGCACTGATCAACTTTCTAACCATGCCTGTACTAATAATATTTAGGCCTGGGTTGATCACTATAAGGCCATCTGCAGCCTAGATGAAGATTCAGAGCCACCGAAAGATTCCTAGACTGCCAAACATATAGTTTTTCACTGATCTGAGTTCAGAACCGCCATCTCTCAGTTACCATCAAACAAAGCACCAGGCCCAGTATGGGGACCTTTTTAAAACCTGTATAGATTTATGGGCCTGCTGCTGACGTTACACTTAACCTCTGCAACCTCCTGTCCTCTCCCACTAACTTGATCTCAATCAACAATAGCCCCTGTTTTTAAAAAGGGAAAGAGGTCAGACCCTGCCTGTTTTAGACCTGTCTCCCTTATAGGCTCAACTGTAAAAATCATTGGCCGGATTTTATTTAACCGCCTTGTGGATTGGGCTGAGGAGAGAGGTTTTTTATCTGACCTTCAGTATGGGATTAGCCCTGGCTGGGGTATTATGGAGCAACCCCTGAATCTCTATTTGTTAATTTGTAAATACACCAAGGCCAAGAAGGGGACAATTCATCTGGCCTTTAGGGACCTTAGCTCTGTCTTCGACAGAGTCAACCGTTTTAAGCTCTCTGGTCCATGATGGAGCAGATGGATGTCGACCCGGTTTTAATTAACTTTTTGTGTGGTTTGCACAATGACCTTTCAGCCAGTATCAGGTTTTGCCCTAATGGGAAATGCACTGAGCACTTTAAATTGTGGCGCAAAGTTCGGCAAGGTTGTATTTTAGCTCTCTTTTAATTTATTCTTTATATCAATAACATAGAGCAAGCTTTGATAGTCCTGGGTGTAGATGTCCCTAAAGTGGGAGGCCGCTCTATACCTGCCTTCCTCTATGCAGATGATACAGTTTTTATTGCTTGCACAGCTAAAGGCTCACAAAAACTCCTTACCCTTTTATCAGTTTTATGAGTAGCCTTGACCTGACAACAAATTTTTCAAAGTCACATGTTATGAAGTTTAGCCCACAAGCACGAAAACTATGAAATACATAGTAGATGGTGTTAGAAATTGGATTTCTGGTTGGCTAGGGCATGCTCCTAAGCCAGGCAGAAACCACCACTCTAGTCAGGGCAAGGGAGTTACATGCTGAAGACAAATCCTGCTCACCCCCTTGGTAGCTTAGCACGAGCAGTCAGGCTTATCCCAGAGGCAATGTGTAAAGCATTTGCACAACACACACACACACACAGCAGCGACACACTAGGCATACTACAAAAGACACTCCACACAAGGTTATATAAAAAATAGCCTTTGTATTATCATAAATACATTAGAATCATAATCACACAATATACACGTGCCAACTGGCACCAGGTAGAAATTCACAGGGGATTATACACATGACAGGGCCAATCGGGCCACTGTCAGAACCATCACTAAGCACAAGTAGCAAATATAAGACAACCAGCCTCTGCTGGTAAAAATACTGTACTTAGCATCATATCACATCAGCATGAGGCATCATCCTAAGCATAAATATCATAGCATGACATTAGGCATCATCATCAGCACGTACACATTATGCAACATACACATTTAGGCATAAACACCTTAGGCCTGAACACTAGGCAAAACCACATTATGCATAAACTCTTAGGCATTAACATTATGCATCACATCACATTGGCGGAGTGCACACCTTAGGCATAATCACAATCAGTACCAGGGCCCTGTGGTGAGCACTGGTCACAGTACACCTAGCCCGGGGCACATCCCATTAGCACCTCTTGGGCGTAAACCTAATTGCACCTTAGGCCACACCAATGCACAAAATGACCCCAGGCCCACTGGCCTTCCTCGGGGGCCCGTCTGGGCTGTCCTCAATGCCCTTAGTCCTCCAAAGTCAGGGCATTCTGTACTCTGCATGCTCTTTAAGCAGCTGCCCGCGACCTGGCAGTGCGATGCGAGCACCAATCTTTGCCCCTAACTTAGGGCAACACAAAAGTACCCCGGGCAGTCTCGCACCCCAAGGTGGGAGGGAAGCCGACACTTTGCTCCCTCTCCTCTGCCCTGGATCAAAATGGGTAATGCTCCTGCCCTCACACTGCACCTTCCCGCAAGCAGCGGTGCAGCTGTTGCAACCAGGACGGCTGCAAGGCAAGGAGCCCGCATGGCTCTGCCTGACTCTTGCTTGTGCTCCTGCTGGCTCTGCCGGCTGGTCCAATCTCCTTCTTCTGGGCACATGAGCGAGGGGTAGGCTCCCGTCTGCTTCCTTTCACTCGCGGGGAGCCCCGACCACAAAGAGGCACCGGGTTGCCTGACTTCCTTCTTATGCAACGTGCCTGCTCCCACCACGCTTAGAAGAGCCCACTCTCCTCTGGCATCAGAATGCGGGGTGGGCTCCCACCTTCGCTTCTTATGCGGTCACACTCTGGCGGCTCACAAGTTGACCTGGCAGCACGTTGGGCTATCTCTGGCCACGGGAGCCCCGACTACAAACAGGCACCAGCTGCTTGGCTTCCGGCCCGCAGCTGATCCTCGGAGCGAAGTCTCTGTCGATTTTTGCCAAATGGCACAATCCCTTGCTCTGTGCCTGTCGGGCAATCCCCGACTGGGATCCCCTACTGCTGGGCTCTTCCTCTGCCACGCGGGACTCTCTCCTCCACACAGGAGCCCCGCCCTGAAGCAAGCCCGAGCGGAATGTTGAGCTTACTCCTAGGGCTCGAAAGGTAGAAGAAGAAAAAGAGCTCAACATGCACATTACCAGGGCAACAGTAAGAAAAGTTCCCCCACCTACAGGGCAGACCACCCAGGCCTGGTAGGTCACAAGAAGGCAGGGACCAGGCACCACAGGCAGGCCAGCACGCAGGACTCCTTAGGAAAAAGGTGGAGCAGCTCCCTCAGCCCCCTCAGTCAGCAGGGGATTGGTCCCAAACGGCGGTTCCTCCTGGCAAGGTGTTCATGTCCCAAGTAAGCACACCGCAGCTTTCATGAGGTCACAGCCCAAATACGTACACCCCTTAGTGTCTTTGTTCTCCCCCTGCCACAGGGCTCTGCGTCCAGTCCAAACCAGATCTGGGGGCACTCACACCATTTCCTAAAGATGCACCACCACCCCCTTTGTCAGTGTAGGCCCTGGCCCCAGACACACCACGGGGGCAAAGCCAGCATTGTGGAAGGTAGGCACTGTCTCATTCAGTCCCAGGTGCTGCTCCTCCCACCACTCCAAATTCAGATTGGCCTATTCCGCCTAGTGCTGACTCACCCAGCCCCTGTCACTCAAATGTCAGACATGCAATACACATCAGGCAGGCACAAAGACACATAGCACACAGAAATGCCTACTTCTAAAAGTGGCATTTCGAAAATAGTGATAATAAATCTGTGAACACCATTGCGCAGCATTTACTACCACTATTCCAAACATACCAAACTTGACCACTCTACTCCGCTCAGATCAGGAATTACCACTGCAACATTTATCAGGGAGTCCCCAAAGTATTCCTATGAGAGGGCAGCCTCACAGTATTGAGAAACCAAAATGGCTGTTTGTCACTACCACGACATGCCACCCAGTTATGGCACATGTCCTACCTTTTACCTACAATGCACCCTGCCCACAGGGCTAGCTAGGGCTTACCTTAGGGGTGACTGACATGAAGTAAAAGGGGAGTCACAGACGTGGCACCCATTTTATGTGCCATTTCACCACAGCAGTAAACTGCGAGTGAGGTTTTAAAGGCTACTTTTGTGGGTGGCGCAATCAGCGCGGCAAGCCCACCAGTAGCATTTAAGTTACTGTCCCCGGGTATATGAGATACCACCTTACTGGGGACTGATAGGTAAATTAAATTAGCCAAACAGGTGTAACCCAATCTTACCATGTTTTACCATAGAGAGCACATGCACTTTACACTGGACAGCAGTGCTAAAGTGCCCAGAGTCCTAAAAAACCACCAACACCAGGTCAGAAAAAATATCAGGAGGAAGGCATAAAGTTCAGGGATGGCCCTGCAAAAAGGGCCAAGTCCAACAGATGGCCATCACATCAGCCAGGTGGACAAGTTTAGGTATGTGGGGGTCAAATTGGTTTCTTTAAGCTTAATTGGCACTCACTTATAACCCAGAATGTTTTGTCTTTTAACAGCGATAATCAGTATAGGAGATTTTTCCCGCTGGTTTGGGCGCATTTAATGTCCAATCGGTCCTGGAAATTTACAAGGCCAAGTGCATCCCAGTAGTGATCTATTGCAGTGGAATATGGGGATATGGCCGGTAGCCCAAATTCAAGTAGCCGAAAACAAATTCCTAAGGGGCCTTCTGGGAGTTCCTCATAGTGTTCCTCATGAAATTGTCCACAAAGAACTAGGCTTAGATTATATTATTGACCAGCTTTGTCTTTGCTTTCTAAACCTTTGGCACTTAATTTGGGTATAAGAGGAACTCAGTTTTAGCAGATTCATTTTACAGGAATGTTTAAAATTAGATGAATCCTACCTGATCCAGTGGCTGGCATATGTGGTGCATAATTTGCGGACTCTAGGGAGGACCGACCTGTACAATAATCCCTCTGTTGTGACCCTCTCTGAAGGCAAATGGGTTGAAACCACCTTCAAGGACAAGTTGGCATCAGAACGTGAGGACTCCACATTAATGAAACACTCTATGCATTACACGATTTTATTGAAAACTGTCAGCAACATAGAACCGTATTTGACCTGGAATATGACACGTCATCAACGCCGCCTGTTGACTTATTTCAGTTTGAATTTATTCCCCCGTCTAGTCCCTTTTAATCATGGCTGTTTTACGTACTCTCACCTTCCCCTTTGTAATTGTGATAGTACATCGATCAACAATACATTACATATTGTCATGCTCTGCCCAAAATGCAATAGTCTGTGACATAAGTTTTAACGCCCAATTTTAAAACCAATGAATTTTACACAAGTTAGGCTTGCCTTACTGTATTTACAGCTGCTAAATTCTTCCACAGTTTGCTTTTTTCTTGCACGCTTTCTCATGGTGGTTTTAAAATAAACATGAGCTAATGATAATTTGTGTACTATTTTTAATGACTTGACTTTTAGGATTTTATTTGTAAAACAGAATAAAGATCATTAAAAACAAGCATTTGCAATGCAATAGGTTTCGCATTTACGAGAGTTTGAGCTATTGGCATTGTAAATGACAATGCCTTTTTATATGTGTAGTTTTTAAAACAGATAAATAAAAGGCTTTGTCGTATACAATGTCAATAGCTTAAACTCTCGCAAATGCGAGACCTTATTGCATTGCAAATGCGATCGTGCTATAATTTTTTTCTTTTTAAAGCGTTAGGAGAGAGCTTGTCCTGCCTGCTGCTGAGAGCCTGTAATTAAAGGCTACCAAGTAACAACACATGTAACAGGGAGTGTCGCCATGGGTGGTTACAAAATGAGATAAGGCGGTATTAAGGAGGGACTACTAAGCCTATTGACCAATGAACAGCCACAGTTTACAGTGGACAATGACAGAAGCCAATGAAAAATATGGGCGGAGAGTGGGCGGAGCTTCAAGGCCCCACCTGAATGCAGCATGCCTCGCAGAGCAGTGTATGTGCTGCCCAGGCTCAACTTAAAAACATTGGCATTTCTAATTACATTAACTCCAACTTTGCAGGCTGCAGGGTCACACATGGTACCACACCCTGCAAAATGGGTAGGTAAAAAAAATTAGCATTTATAATGCTGGCTCAGGGGGAGACCCGTTCATGGTCCAACAAATGCGAAACCTATTACATTTTTAATGCTTGTTATAGTACTGATCGGAGCATACTAATTGACTGGTTAGGACAATTTCATCTAAACAATACGGAGTGTGTAAATTTGAATACCCAGTAGACTGGTGAGTTGTCAAGTCATTTGCGTAAAGTACTCCTACTTACGATTTTATTTTTAATAACATTTATCATAACCACATAAGAGTAAATATACCTGATGCTCCAAGCTTTTCTGAACATTATATTAAAAAATATTTTTACTAGTAAACAGTGACATGTGCATGTCTCTTGAGCCAGCAATGCAACCGACCCACTTTTTCCTCCCTCTGGCACCTCAGAAGCACAGTTTTGGCAACAGTAACTAAGGCAACGTTTGAACAGAGAAGCTGATGCAAAGCACTAAGAGAAGTTTTATTTTCCCCTATGCTCCTGTCCTTGCTTTGCTACAAAAATTCCAAACGCCTGAGTGTGGCCCATTACCGGAGAGCTCCCTTAACTGATAATTAGCCCACTGTGCATGGTTTTGACAAGTTTGGCTCAGGGGGAGACCCGTTCATGGTGTTGGAAGTGAGCAATCTGACATGAGAACGCAGTACGCCTTCCGCGTTTCTGCATAGCGTGCTGTGCGCGAAAACATGTTTTAGGGCGTTGAGCATTGGATGGCATGTGCAGTCTCTCCAGACTGCTTTGTTTAGGAGGAAGTTTAATAAATAAATAGACTTTGCTCGAAAGTGAGATAGACTGGTTTTGCAGCACAAATGTGACTGTTTCATCAATATTGTGACGGCTTAGGCACCTTGCCTTATTTACCCACTGGAATATGCACCAGGCACTCTCTGCAATTACCGAGCCCGATTGAGTGGAAATACGCAATACTTTCTCTGCTAAAACGGCGTTGAAATATTAGCAGTGGAAGAAAGATTGGTTGGCTTCAGCAGTCCAAAATCAATCTACTTATAGAAGTAGAGCTCAAAGAATCTACAATTTGTTTTTCTATCATTTTGCAGTAGGAAGCTTTAAACCTGCCTCATTTTATGTGTTGAGCGATTGGAACCTGCAGGATGTATGTGGCAAGCAAATGAACTGTGCTTTTGCTAATGAAAACATGGTAGTTCTATTACTGAGGCTATGGAAAAAAAGCTGCAGCCGCCATTTTGCTAATTACAAATGGCATGCATCGGTACTTTATAAAAGTGGGTGCCTACTCTGAAGAAAAAAAAAGGAGTGGCCAACAGTGCTTTTATTGCGACCGTGTTGTTATGAAACCGGACTGTAGTATTGGTGAAGGAAGATACTACATGGGCGCCGTGCTGAAACATTGAGCACGGCGCTGGGTGATGAGGAGCAGACACAGCAGAGAGTTGAAAAGCAGTCCCCTGCAGGAAAGCATGCACTGCCTGCAATAGGAGACAAGCGGTCGCGATTGTCCCGGCAGCTTAGAAAGTGAAAGCGCGCACAGCACGCGGAATGTAATTAAAGAACGTCGTGCCTCACGTAGGACAAACTCATTAAAAGAAATAAAGCTTACGATGTGCTGGCTCAGCCTCAACCTAAAAAAGTGTTGACATGGTTCAGGGGCTGGGGGTCTTTGGATATTGGAAGTGAGTATAATAGGGAAAGCAGTATTGGTCACATTCTGCAGAGTGATCCAAGTGTGCCCTGCATGCTTGTCAGCGGTAACATTCAGTTGTATGCACTGCACACTCAAATATAAGTTACATCACCTTCTTTTGACTGATAAGGAGAATGAAGGTACAGAAATGATGATGAAGGGAGATGGGTGTAGTGATTTAGTATCAGATGACAGGATAGTGGAAGCCATTTATATTTATTAACTAATATGGGTGGGCAGCCCATCTTTTTGATACTTAATGACTACCAAAGGCCTGTAGAACATGCACAGAAAGGACTTGGATAAAACAATCTGCAGTTACTGAAAGTAAGCTGCCATCGCAACGCAAAGCTTGCTCAAGAACCACATTCAAACAATACATTATGCAACAGGCACTTGGCTACACAATATTTAGAAGTGGCAAAGCTTATGTGTCCCTGATTGGACAAATATTACAAATCATTTTGATCACACTTACTGTTACAAGTACGTTGCATTAGCTTGGGAAGTCCCAACTGTCACAAGCAAAGGACACGTGGGTAGTAACAGCCCTACCACATCACTTCATGCAGGTATCATGCAGTGTTGTCCTCTATTGATTAGCCTGGTGACCTACACTTGTGTAACCTGCCGAAGCTACTGATGGGCAGATGGTGCCCCTTCACTTTATTTATAAGAAAATGTCTTAATCTTGTATTTTTGCTGGACATGTATTGCATAAATCCTGACACCCTTTCTCTGTTGTTTACAACAATAAAAAGCTTGTGTGAGACTTCCCCTTGTTTGACACTTGGGTGCTAGATGCCTGTACTCGTGTTACATGAAAATTCATTTTCTCTTTCATCATATGTGCTGACAGAGTTGTATTTATTTCACTAGGTTTCTACAGTGATCACAAAGAGGAAGAATGCAGGTAAGCAGAAAGTAAGGTGTCCTTGGAATCCTACACAAATTCAGCAGTTGTGTTATCACAAATTATTGGGCACACACACATTAGATTCCTCAAGCCCCAGAAGGAAACTTTGAACTTTTTTATGAAAAAGAAAACTGTAAGGTGATTCTCTCACTCTTCTACTAAGTTATGTTCTAGTAGGTGGGGGCCTCAGGAGTCAGTCAACATTGTCAGAGAATCTTTCATTGGCAGGTGGTACATACAGGGTCCCTTTCTGCACCTTGAAATAGCCTGCACCGGTCAGTCAGTCAGTAATACCGCAGTTTATTAAACATCCAAAAAAGCATACAATTAAAACAATATAAACATCCGATAATTACACTGGAATATATATACAGAAAAATCCATCATAAAATACATGTCCGAGTAAAGTGCTTCGGTACAAATTTAAACAAGCATTGGCATAGCCAATAGGTCTCGCCTTTGGGACCGTATAAGTGATTTGTCAGATGTTTTGGTTTGGCCTTTGTTTTAAGCTATGTTGTAGAGCAGTGTGGATGCTGTGCAGCTGTGTTGCTTTGTAATGTTGAGCTGGCTTTGTGTTGATGTTGTTTTAGTTTATGCTGATGTAGTGCATCACTTATGTTGAAGTTTTGCTTTGTTGGTGCTGAATTGCTGCTGTGGTATGGCTGTACTGGTGCTAATGTGGGGCTGCACTGCTGGTGTTGTAGTGATGCTGATGTGGAGCAGCGCTGATGCTGAGGTGGTGTTGCACTGTTGCTGAAGTGGTGTTGTGTTGGTCCTGATTTGCTTTTGAATTTTGGCTGTGTTGGTGTTGGTGCATTGATGCTGAGTGGAGCTGCGTTGATGCTGAGATAGTGCTGTGTTATCCTGTGCTGTGTTGATGTTGAGGTGTTGGTGCCCTGGAGCTGAGGTTGCGCTGTGCTTTTACCGTTTTGGTGCTGCACTGTTAGTGGTGCATTGATGATGTTGTGCTGTGTTGGTGCTTATGTGGTACTGTGGTGTTGTTCATTTGCTGCTGTGCTGGTGCCGATGTGTTGCAGAGTGATGCTGAGGTGGTGTTTAGTGATGTTGAGCTGTTGCTGAGTGATGCTGTGGTACTGTTTATTGAGACTGATGTGTGAGAGTGATGTTGATGTTGTTCTGTGTGATACTGTGGTGTTGTGCTGGTGTTTAGGTGGTTCTGAGTGGTACAGAATCACACGACTTTGAGCAGAAGCCAGGATGTTGTCCCGGTTCAAAGTGAGCAGCGCTTACCACTATGCTACATCCCTTTTGCAGTGACTGCATACTGACTGATACACGAAACGAACATGTGGCATGCAAAACGTGGGTATATCGCATATGCAGTTTACCAAGATTACTAAATAGTGACCGGTACATGGGGCCGTGTGAAGAGCAGAATGGCGTGCATTGCCTGGTTACTGCAGGTCGAGTAGTACACCAACATCACAGATGTGTATGCCTAGCCATTTTCTGTTATTACTGCATGCTGATTGGCGAAGTTCACATGTAAAGTGGAGCGTGAGTTCCAAGGTGGTACAGAATCACACAACTTTGAGCAGAAGCCAGGATGTTGTCCCGGTTCAAAGTGAGCAGCGCTTACCACTATGCTGCATCCCTTTCGCAGTGACTGCATGCTGACTGATACACAAAACGAACATGTGGCATGCAAAACGTGGGTATTTCGCGTGTGCAGTCTACCAAGATTACTGCATAGTGACCGGTACAAGGGGCCGTGTGAAGAGCAAAATGGCACGCATTGCCTGGTTACTGCAGGTCAAGTAGTACACCAACATCACAAACGTACATTGCAGACGTGTGTGCCTAGGCATTGTTCTGTTATTACTGCATGCTCATTGGGGGAGAAAAATTAAAACATGAAGCACAGAAACTGTTCACATGTTTGCTTTACTTTTGTTACAACATTCTGGCTGGCACACTGCATTTTGTTTCGAAGGGTAGACCGCTGTGAATTGTAAGGTTTTTTTTCGTATGCCCAGTGACACGAAAGCAAAAGCGAATCTCTAAAGCGGCCGCCTGATAAGATTCCCGGAACATTATTCGTTAAAAATTCAACACTAAAAGCTCATAAGTCACCAAAACGAAGGAGCTGCCTCGATTTGCAATACCGGGGGCCTATTTCCCTTCATCTGTTTGTGGAGAGCATGTGGGGGCATAATGCTAATCAGTACTAAAATCATCACAACACAAATGCAAACATTAAAACTCACTTGTCACCCCCCAAAGAAATTCCATGCACGAGCAAATTAGGAAAGACACTAACACCAAAACCGAAAAAAAATTCAAAGCCAAATACTTCACAACACTAGTGGTACGATTAAAACAAATGTGCTCCCTAAAGCTGACGCCTAATAAGATTCACGGAACATTATTTATTACAAATTCAACACTAAAAGCTCACAGGTCACCAACAAAAAGGAGCTGCCTCGCTACTCCAGTGCAGCATGATCGCTAACGAAGCCTCCTCTCCTGGTGACAATAACAACTCGTACTTGCACGGAAGGGATTTGTGGTACCGGGGGCCTGTTTCCCTTAAACTGATTATGGACAGCATGTGGGGGCATAATGATAATCAGTACTAAAATCTTCGCAACACAAGTGCAAACATTAAAACTCACCGTGCAACCCCCCCCAAAATACCATGCACGAACAAATTAAGAAACAAAAAATAGTTCCAAGACAAATACTTCAGCACCCTAGAGGCAGGTTTACAGTAGTTAGGAAGTGCTGCATAGGCGTTCCCAAACAAATAAAGGAGGAACTAAAAGACAGCATAACTGGTCAAAAGCAAAAGATTTAAGCTGACAAGCGACCAAGCCAAAAGGCAATAGGCGGAGTTGTTGCACTATATGAAAACCACGTTCGCTGCACCATTCTTGGTGGGACCCAATCACACAAGTGAGAACATCTTTTAGCGACACCTGTCTTGCACTTACAATCATGTTTAAAGTGGTTGTGTCTACCACACATCTGAGCTTTGGTTAAAGAATTTTAAAGCAAAAATATGAACAATCCTAATAAAATCTACTTTCCTCGTGGGTTTGATAAGCTTATGCAATATCTATGAGAAGGTGGGTTGAGGGAGATGTGGAGTACAGTATGGGCTATATCTTTTCATAAGTACACTAAATGACCGAAACACTAACGGTAAGTGATCCTTAATTTAAGACTTTCAAGTAGGCAGTAATAGTTGGGCTACTCCTAATGCAGCTTAGGTTTACAGTTTTAATTAGCAGCACATTGTCTGGTCACTACTCTCATTCTGTGTCTGATAGTGCTGAAGTCGTTGACCCCAACACTGGAGAAATTTAGAGGCGGGAGAGCCAACAAATTAACGTGGACAGCCAAGCCAGAGCCGAGCCAAGGGTCTGGATCCGATGGCTCGGACCGTCGAGCCCATGCAGGAGCAGAGCCCTGAAAATGTTTTTGATGTAAATCATAAAACAAACATCATGTAAAATAAGAGAAAGTCTCTTAAAAAATGCATTTCTTTAAAATGTAGAAGCTTTGACATTAGTATGTCACATTATACCAATGCACTGGGAAGTACTTATTTATCTGACGGTTTTCAAACTTGAACCATTGCTGAAATAAGAAACAAGACAGCTGTCATATAAACCTGAACGTGGCCCACAGTATTCTAGAGGAGGAACATTGCAGCGTATTACATCATGCTCAATGGGTTTTTGTATGATCGCATTCTGAACGCACATATTTGAAAGTACTTTTATATCCGATAATCAAGGAAAATTAGGTTTAATGAAATAAAATATTTACTTCAAATCAGACAATTTACGAGGGGAAGCCGTGATTTATCCACGTGTTCTCGTTTCACTTTGTACCAAATTGCCCGCAAATTGTCATCTGTTTGTCTTCCCTTAGGCTAAGGCTTTGTTTTTTTCTGTGTGCATTTTTCTGCAGTTTCTAATTAGTGAGAACTCGACCCACAGGTATTGGAGGCTTTTCATTAGCAACACTTGCAATAGCATAGGGCCGCTATTCATATGGGGATGGGAGGGGTGTAATTGATTTGCCCAGAATCACACGATGTTGACTCAAACACGAGTCCGCAGCTCTGGCCGTATGCAGCACCCAGGCACATGGAAGGAGGAAGGCACAAAGTACATGAAAGCTTGACTCGTCATGGACTAGAGGTTCCAACAGGACCTCAAACTGAGCCAGAGCCAGGCTTCAGACTCGAGCCTGGCTGACTTTCAGTTGCTCGCACACCTCTAAAGAAATTACCATAATTTAAATGAAATGTTTTAAAAAGACGCTTCAGTGCAGGACAAAGAAAAACAACAGGAAGCTAAAATCTAGTAAAAAATATAGGAGTCAGGCGGTAATGCAATTACATTCAAAAACAGGTCAAATACAAGGCACGTAGATTTCCGATGCTTGTGGTGTCACATGAAAGGGAATGCCGTATCTCTTTTGCAAGTACACGCACTTTAAAGGCACAATACGCCTACTGGTTATAAGGTACACGCACATTCTGTAGAAATCAGTTTGAGTTACACTTTCAAGATGTAAAACACTAAAGATGGATTAAAAGAACAAACCGTGCATCTATGCCGTTTCCACAATCTGCGCACGTCATGGTTGCCCACGGAGTGGCATTGATAATTCAGGAACGGGACATGCTTGGTGAAGACCAATCAGTAAAACGCTTTACGACAGGCATACAAAACAAAAACAAGCTTTGGCGCGCGCAGTTCTACATTGCTCTGTCAAATGAACGGTCACAACTAAACTTCCATGAAACAAGACGCGCTGCTGCGAGACACGCTCTGCGGTGGGGGAGGGGCGAGCAATACAGAGAGGCACGCGACGATTGAGCGCTGAAAGATGGCGGCTGCGCACGTGCACGCTTGCGTGAACGCAAGCGCTAGGCCAGCAAAACCTGTGGCAGCACTTTTGAAAGCCCTGTTAACTAAATCTCTCGCAGGGCAGCGCATGCGCTGGCTCAGCGAGACCCAAAAAGTGAGCCTAATGATAAAACATCTAGAGAAAATTTTTAAAGAGAGTCCTAATAAAACTCATCATTAGTTCCCCACTAATTGCCTATATGTAATAGCATGAAAAAGAAATCTATATACCATAGTACACACTTGATCTGTCTGGTGCAATTGTATATACTCTAAAGCCTCTTTGCACTTCCTGAAAAAAAAATATATGCATTTGAAATTAGGGAGTAACCACATTGCAGGGACTTAAATCCAAATCCTTCTCAGAAAAAACCTTAGAGGGGTAGTACGCCAAAGAATGGGACAAATCTATTCTAAACCTCAACAAAACAAATCTGTGATGTTGAGGCACTCTGAGCAAATATGGCTCAGTGCCACCATTAGTACACAATGGAAGGTACATCAACACCCTACTCTTCTTCCTCTCAACCTCCCATCTCTGCTCCACTATATGATCCAGTAGTTCTTTTTTTACCAATAACTTGGTCTGACTATCATTGGACATTGGATTACAAAACAGCTCTAACCTACCAATTGCATGAAGTTCAACTTTTACATAGGTCAACGACAACAACTAAATTTATGTCCTTTATCCCCCATAAATCCTACAAAGGTAATCCAATGCTTGATAGAACACCTCTGGAAAGAGTGAGTACCTTTGATTATCTAGGCGTTTGTCTCTCTGACAAAATTACATGGAAGCCCCAGCTGACCAAGCTGCTACTGGGCCATAATCGAGTCAAGGGGGCTTTGGGAAAGGAACACTGCTCCTCAAGTAGCAGACCCATAGCTGCCGCTCTGCAGGGTAAACTCAAAGGCAGTCAGCACAGCTCTGCATGTTGCAGAGCTGTGGGGATTTGAGAAGACACCAGAGCTCAGTAGATCTGACCATAAGTTCCTCAGGAACCTCTTGATGTTGCCCCAAAGTACCCCCCTTGCTTCCCTAATGCTCGATATGGGCAAGCGGTCTATCAGCGATATAGCGAGGCTTCGCCCGCTGCTCTTCTGGGCACGCATTGGGAGGACCCCGGAGCTTCTACCCTATGCGGAAGCCCTATCAGAGGTCATCCGTCTAGATATATGCAATAGGTAGGGTGAATCAGAAATGTTAAGAAACTGGTGTCTGATGTAGAGCTTCAGGCTCTTTGGGAAACCAAGATCAACAACTGTACCGAAAAGAGGTAGTAAAGCAACACTTTTTGGAAATGGGTTGAGTAAAAAAACTTTCCAAGCCCAACCAGGGGAAACTGACCACATAATTTTATTTCCATAAACCGGCCAGGCTACTGGAGCCTTACCTAGACCTAATTCAGGCCCCCCAGGACAGGATGCTATACACCGAATTTAGGTTCAGCACTCTTCCTTTGGGCGAGGTAATAGCTTAGTGGAATTTAAATGTTTCAAGCCCGAGCACTTGTCCTGGATGCAAGGCACCAATGGAGTCCGTTGCCCATGCATTGTTTGCATGTCCAGCATATGTGCATCCCAGATCCAAATGGCTAAAACCGATCTGCCGGCAACTGGGCACACTGAACCATCCGGATGCCTTGCGCATCTTAAAATCGGATCCTAGTCCATTCATTGTCTGTGGAGTGGCTAAGTTCTTAAGCCACATGTTTGGCTAGAAGGCACTAATGAGAGAACACCACAGGCAAACATCTGGTCAACTCCCAGAATGAGATGTCCTAGGGATCACCAGTTTCCCCACCCATATAATCTGGGATCTTCTTAGACACAACGCGCAAGCACTTTAACGCAAACAACTACCTTGCAGTTTTCCCATGAGAGGGCCCAAAAGGAAAATAACATGACAGCATGATATGAAAAGCAAATTATCATGCTGCCATTGTTGTAACGCCCTGATGGACCCTTTTTCCCCACTGAGATCGTTTTAGCATATTTTATCTTGAATCAACTTGCTTGCTCTTTTTAATCCTTGTTTTTACTTCTCTTTTCATCGTTTTAAAGGTTGTACTTTCAAATCAAAGACATTTTATTACTGCTTGCAAAAATGAGTCTGGATGGTGAATTGTCTCTCAATCGGCTCTTGACGAAAGGGCATGGCACTGCTTCACTAGCCTATACTCTGGATCACTCTTCTTTTGAGGTGTTGTATGTAGTTACTTAGCGCATTTTAGATTACTGAACACCGTTTTGCTTTGAGGTCTCTTTACACGCAGTAATAGCATTGTTGGGGAAATAAGAACCTGCATGTCCATTGTAATGGGTGTTGTATGTATTGTTCATTCCTACATTTTTATCTGTATCTAACTGTTTTTTAGCTTTTATGACACGTGTGTCGAAATAAAGCTTATACAACAACATAGGTCAACCACATAATCTTGTTAGCCTTGGACAGTTGTAAACAATCACTAATTGTAGATTGCGTTAGTGCTGCCTCAGGTCTTGACCAGATTGAAAGCCACAGTAAGATTTTTATAATATCCCTAATGTATTGCACATCAACTTCCATGTGCACAATTGAGGAAGGGGTGGTGCAGGGATGTAACAATCTACGCAGAAATTTGTTTTCACCATTTTGTAATGGTGTATGGTCTGTGTACCCCCAAACCCCGGCACCATAGGTAGCTATAGCATTGGTCTTGTTTTATAAATAGTGAGCGCAGCATCCAAAGGAAGTGACCCTCAATTAGAGTCAAATTTAAAAAGTGCTGCAATAGCCTGCTCCAGCTGGGTACCCCTTACATTTTTCAAGTACTCCGAAAATCAAGTGGGATCCCTAAATATGTAAAAGTGGCAACAGTTTTAAGAGCTTGGACCAAGAAGGGTTGGTATTTTACAATATATGATCATTTTATACACTATTTGTCTTCAACTCCTCTGCATTATAGTGATTTTGAATATTATAAAACAAATCAGGATTTATTGACCATGTTCAGTCGAAGGTTAAATAAAGCCTAAACCTATCTAAATTATGAGGCTCTGACAAATAGCATGGCTGTATTAGGTATGAAGATACACCAAGTCATGTAAATCCTCTCTGTGACCCTTGTTGTGCCATCAGACATGACATCTGAGCTCTGTATTCCAGCACAAAAGAGTAGCCGAAAAATTAATATTCCCCTCACTTTGAAGCAAAGTAAGTGAGCCTATCCCTCCCTAGAAGAGGTCCCTTGACTCTTCTATCCAAGCATCTATCCATTCATACTCGCACCCTTCCATCCACCCTCTGATATCTACCATTTCACAGTTACATTTTGTCATCTAGCCATTCTTTCATCCATCATTCAATCTTTTACCGTTCCATCCATCGGCCATTCATTCCATCCATCCATCCATTCATTCATATATCCATCATCTATGACTAAATCCATCCACCAATCATTTAATTTGCCCATACATCACTAAAGTTTTTCATCGGTCAATTGATACTTTTGTCCATCCTTTCAAATTGTCCATTTACTCGGTCATCCAACCATCCTCTAAAATTACAATTTACTTTAGATTTCCATCTACCCTGCTATCTTTTCAATCACCTGCCCATCCGCCCATCCGCTTAGATTTCCATTTACTTTGCCATCTTTTTATCCATCTAACTATCATCTCAGATTTCTATTAACTATACCATCCTTGTTCCCACCCATGCATCAATCATCTTCTCAGATTTTAATTTACTTTGCCATGCTTTCACCCACACATCTATCTACTAATCATGTCCGATTTCCACTTACTGTGCTATCCCTAAATCTGTTGATCTATCCTCTCAAATTTCCATTTAAGCCAGCCATTCATCTGTCCACCCTCTCTGATTTCCATTTACTCTGAAATCCTTTCACCCACCATTCATTCTCTCAGATTTCCATTTACTCTGCCATCCTTTCACCCACCCATGCACCTATTTTCTCACCCACCCATTCCCACACACTCATGCCTGTCCTCTCACCCACTGATCCATCCACCCTTTCACCCACTTATCCATCCATCCTTTCATCCACCCATTCTTTTACCCACGTATCCATCCATCCTTTCATCCACCCATCCATCTTTTTACCCACCCATCCTTTCACCTACACATCCATATTTTTACCCATACAGCCATTCACTCTCCTATCCATTCAGCCATTCTTTCACCTAGCCATACTTTTGCCCAGTCAACCATCCATTCTTTCACCCACTCATCTATCCACACTCAAATATGTAAGTTACCCTTGTGAATCAGGTAATGTAATCTTAAGGATTTTAGGGACCCCGCCATGAAATATGTTGGGGTCCCCTGTTCAGAATAACTTTTAATTTTTTTACCCATTTTCTGCTAATTCAAGCCCCATGATGCCAACCAGTGTTGAATAATATGGCAAAGGTGAGCTCAATAATTGAATAGAATTATGATAAGAGAAAGAAATCACTTTCACTGGATCCCCTTAGATGGTGGGGGTTTTGGGCAGTTGCACACTTTGCCCTTACCTCAAACCTTCTCTGGAATCAGACCCATACTCTCTGTGTCCCCAGCTGATGGAATTTATAGTTAATTGTTGCATGTCAGTTGTGGACATGTGCATTCTCTTAGCCTAGACCAAATGTGTCTGTGAGTTAAAGATATAAAATAGGCACAAAACTATGTTTCTTCATTTTTTAAATAAACTTTGAAGTAACATAATGTTTTTTAATGTTTAGCCCCTTTTTTTATAAAAGTTATTAACAATGACAAATATATTTTACATTTGAAACGGACGATGCATGTCCTTAAATCACAACACCCTCATATTTTCCCCATTGTGATACCAAAGTATCATGTTTTGGGAATTTTGGAGCATAGGTAAGGTCTCCTCGTGTTTCACATAGTATAACATTTCAGGTTCTGCATAAACTGCAGTTTTTGGTCAAGCAAATCTTTCCCTTGGTCATGGACAGAGGAAAACAGCTTTAAATTCACCAATCTAGCACTAGTCATATTTAAAGGTGGACCAAATCTTCAGGTAGCAATGATTATGCCAGGTTTATCTATCCCTGGAGAGGGAACAGTTCTATCTTTCTTCTTCAGGGTCCTGATGCAATTGTTGATAAATTAAAGTCCTTCAATTTTCAAATGTAACAATACCAGAGCACTTTGTACTTTCTGAGGATCAACAGGGAGCACAATAAAGAAGGGCTTTTAACAGACTGAGTTCTAATGAACTTGATTTAGTGGCCTCTGTAAAAAAGTCGTGAACACTGCATTTGAAATACTAGAATGAAGACTGTATTAAACTATAAGTACAGCCACGTGAATTATTCAGCTTTGTTTGACTAAATTATATAGCAAGGAATGAACATTATATGGCATTATGCAGCACCTTCTGAGGCATTAATAGTTTACCTATTTTAACACACTTGCAAAATAGACCCCAACGCTAGAAAACTATCTTTTTAACATTGCCTTCTCTGAGTCGCAGAGTATATTAGCTTGTGTAAACCACACAATGTTTCACTCAGAAGAAAACAAGCGATTCTCATAAAGGTTCACTTCTCTTTTTCTGTGCATCCCAACTGCTTTTAAACTAGGGTTCTGTTTGGGGGCTATTCAATGTTCACCCTATGCCTTCTGACAGCAGCTTGCCTCTGTCGTAAGAACAGATGTGACATACAACTGTCTCACTAGAAGGCATTGTAATTTTCAAGAGATCAGACCTCAAAAACATAAGGAAAATGATTGGAAATATTTCTATGCGCTGAGGGTCTTATTGAAGAAATGTCTGTTTTCACTTTTTTTGAGAACAGCCCTTATGGTGTAACATGAATTTGCACGAGGAATGAAACCAAACATTTTCATGGTAAAGTAGCAATCTTTCTTTCCATTATATGTAAATAACATTTGAATGTGTGGGGATTTTTTAAATGCAGCTGCCAAAGGCCTTTGCTAGTACATCAATTGGAGACAATAATGCCAAATACAGAAAAATGTCACCTCTTTGGTGCCTGCTTAACACCTCAATACACTCTAAACAGAATGAGGTTACCATGTATTCCTCATATACATCGCCAACAGTTTGGTTCTTTCGGAAATACTCAAAACATTAATTATACATTTTCTGGTAGTCTGCTTCAAAACAATCCTCTCCTAAACACAATATTGTTGTAAATATATTTTGAAGAACACAATAAACATACAAAATAGTTTTTCTTTTCAAATAGTATATTTTCAATTCATTACATAGACAAAAAATAATTAAAACAAGCTACTCAGTCCGCAGTGTGAAATGTGCTTGTGCAAACAGTGAAACCTTTAAAATACATAGTAATCAATATGATCTTATTTGAACTTGCCACTTCCCTCAGATATGGAATCCCATTAGTGCTGTATAGGTTTAAAGAGTCCATTATTTTATTCTACCCATTTAGGCAGGAGATGGGAGGTGAGCCAAACGAAGCTGCAGTGGTCTAATTTTGTGATGAGCTTTAAAAGGTTTAGCCAAATAGCCCTGTATTTGTTGACTTCTATATGAGTTTTTTATGAGCCATACATGACTTTTTTTTAACAAGATGATTTTTATCCACAGTGAAGATAATGTCTTTCATCACTTTATTTAACTGCTTCGTAAACAAAGAGTGTGATACATGTTCAACTCATTCCAGTTGCAACCTGGCAATCAAGACATTCATCCAGGAATTATTCTTTTTAGGTTGTGCAAGATTAGTTTCCCACCATTTGAATGACCAATGTTGTACTTTTTGCCATTCTTAGTGTGTGCATGTATTTTTTAAAAAGCTGCTTTCTGGCTGATTGATGTTTGATAAGGCATAACTCAAGCATGAACTGTGCTGGAGATGTGTTTTGGGGCAGGTTGAATAAAGAGTTAGATTTCATTTCTGGTGTAGATTAAAAAAGTGCAAAAATTGTCCAGGAAAGTCTTGGTGTCAGATGCAATCGTAAGAACAGCTTGGCTTCGATTACTTTTAAAACTGGCATAACTGAAGGATTCTTAACCAATTACAAATGTGATTGAAAAGCAAAGAGTAGGGATGTGAGTTTCAGTTTTAGGGTATGTTGAAGTTGCCCTCCTCGGTCATCTAGCCAGACAACCAAATATTTGTATTTATTGTTTTTTACTTGATGAAGTTTCCCCAGGTACCACTTTCCTTGCTTTGTTTGTGTTTTAAAGGTTAAAATCAAATTCATTAATATTGCAATCGTTTTTGAGAGTATCTATTAATCACTGTACACCTTCTGCAGTTTGATTCAGGAGTACCACATCATCAGCATATTGCAAAGATGTAATAGGCTTACCTCCTATTTCTGCTGGATAAGATTTGGCTGTTTTGAAGTGAAGATTTAATTTGGAACAAAAAGATTAAATATTGTTGGCACTAAGACGCAGCCTTGCTTAAGGCGTCCTTGCATGAGAATGTTTTTATGGAAATACCTCTGGTTATCTCCAAGCATGACCGGAGCCGAAGTTTCTGAATATTTCTTTATGGTATCAGGAGTGTCATGAAAATATCATGGTGAGAGTCTATAGTTCTCATCTCAATTGTGAGAGCTCATAGTTCCATGATATTTTCAGGACTCTCAAGATACAGTTAAGTAATGGGAGAGTTATAGATTTGAAATGGTGAAATTCATGGGGAAAATACAATTGAAGAACTGAGTCTTTCCTTGAAAAAGAGGTGTTACCTCAAAACATGTGTTGATTGTTTTCTACCAGATCGTTTTGTCCAAATAAAAATTAGGAATAAATAATGCAAGATTATGAAAAAATTTGAGTCCACTGTATATTTATTTGGAGCATCAAATCTATTGAATAATCAAAGGTTCTTCTTTTGAAGATGTGTCAATTCTATACCGTACCAGTGGGGTCTTGTTCCTGGAAGTGTGAGGCGCCGGGCATACTAGCTGCTGACCCCTTCCTTTGTAACTTAGTAATATGATGATGTCCATTAATGGCACTAAGGCCGGATTGTAATTGTGTTGAGGCTGTGTGGTGTCAAATTTTTTAAGATCTCTATTAGCTCCAAAGTTTGTAATTTCTTTTCTTGTAGTTACTAAAAATGGGCCATTACCTTGCGGCCAAGAATTGTCAGTTGTGTGAACCTGTGGTTGTAAAACAGGGCTTATATTGTCTCTCCACACATTTTTATAATTTTTTCTGCCTAGTGCCACTAGGCTGAATGGTTATTTATGGATTTACTATTTGTGAAAATGAATCCTTTGGATTATTGTGAGATACTTATTTCACGAAGGATGTATATTTCTTCCAGCTTATTTATTGCTGAAGATAATTATTTGAAAATCAGGAAAAAGTTTGCTATGAGATTTTTCCTTTGCTTTTACTTCTTTATTGCACTTGGACAACATTGTATAAGGCTGATTTTGAATAGATTGTGTTTAATTATTTAAAGATATTGTTATAATTTGTTCCTGATAGTCGGTGATTTTAGCCGTATTGTCTACAACATCTGCGCTTGAGATGACTATTACTGAAGAGATAACAAGTTTCTCATTTTTGAGAACGTTATCTTCCTGAACGAAGGTGCTGACAATGGATGGCAAGATAGTGAGTTTTTTTAATGATAAATGCAGAGCAACATTCCTGAGATGATAAAGCTAATAAGCTTTGTATAAGTGTATTTACATTTTTAAAATGTGATGAATCAATTGCAGACTTGTATCTTGCAAAGGTTTGAAGTAGAGATATTGGAAGATCACATTTGTTGGATTGATAGTCACTTGCATTTCCTGTGGTGGTAAGTGTGGTAAATAATTTTAAAACTTGTGGTTGTGAGTTGTTTTTGTTTTTTTTTTTAAATATTTTTATTGGGTTTATCAACAACACATAAAACAAACACCACTCGTTTAGTGCAAGGCATGGCATACAAAGGTTACGAGGTACCGGAGTAATGACAATACAGGTGTCACAGAGAGAAATAAACAGCCCAATGACATCACACCATCGTTTCCTTCCCCGCCCATCTCCAGCAGTGGAGCCATTAGTCCTGGTCACTGAGATCCGAGTCCGCTGCATCCGGTGGGGGCTCACAGATATTTCCCCTGTAGACATTCCATCCAGCCCAGACCTGGGACCATTTCTTGGGGCACCCTCTATGGACATACACAGTTTTTTCGGTCACCATTACAAGGTCCATATCTCGGATCCAATGCGTCAGGGTAGGCCCCTGCCCCGATCCCCACTTCTGGGCTATATTACGTTTCGCAAGCATGAGCCCCAAAGTCACCCAAAGCTGGGTCACCCTCTTGTGGTCCGGCTGTTCCCAGACATTGAGGAGACACAGCCGAGGTTCCAGCAGCGTGGGAATTTTGGTTACCTGGGAGAGAATACGCAACACCCCTTTCCAATAAGTCGCCACGACAGGGCACTCCCAGAGGGTATGCAAGAAGGTCCCCTCGTGGCCACAGTTCCTGAGACACAGCGGGGACTCCACCCGGTGGAGTCTGAATAGGAGGGTACGGGTGTAGTATGTGCGGTGCAAAATTTTGAGTTGGACCAGTCTGAGCTTGGAAGATATGCCCACCTCCCTGGGGGATGAGAGCGCGGAATTCCAGTCCGTCTCATCAAATTCTCCAAGTTCTGCCTCCCACTTCCCCTTGAGGGCGGAAAAAGGGTCGGGCGGTTATTTATTATCTTCCGGTACGTTAGGGACGTCGCTCTCTGGAGCAGATGCTCCATGAGGAGCCGGTCCTCCAAGGGCGATGACTCAGGGAGCCGAGTCCCACGTGGAATCGCCGCCTGAAGAGCGTGCTGAACTTGTAAATATCGGAAGTGTTCGGTGTCCGCCAAGTCATAATCCGCCTGCAGTTGGGCAAAAGTGATCACCTCTCCCTTGCGCCAGAGGTCTCCCACCCTGGAGATACCAATAAGATCCCACTGGTGGAACCCCTTGGTAGTGCGAAGTACCCCGAGCTGCCTAGTGTCCCAAAGCGGCGTTGCCTGGGTAATCTTTCCAGCCCAGCCCATCGCCCGTTGCGCCGCGTGCCATATCCGGAGGGTATGGGCTGCGGGCCCCGCCGGAACGCGACCCCTTTTTGGGTTGTAAAGGGCTCCCATCACCCCTCCGGGGCCGAGTAGTTGTCGATCCATACGGTATGCGGGGTCATCCCCCGGCACATGGAGCCACTGGTTAATAACCATGAGGTGCGACGCCCAGTAATAGGTCTTAATGTCTGGGAGGGCTATACCTCCATCATACCAGCCACTGGTAAGCTTATGGAGGGCAATACGAGGCGACTTGTCCTCCCAGAGAAGACGAGTGATCTCAGCGTTGACCGCCGTGAAGTAAGAGGGTGCAATCGGGAAGGGGGTATTTTGCAACGCATAGAGGAATCTCGGGAGGGCGAGCATCTTAAAGAGCGAAGCCCGTCCAAGCAATGTCAGTGGCAATGCGCGCCAGTGTTTAACGTCGGTGCGAAGCCGTTGGAGGGGCCTCATTAGATTTTCCGCGACAAATTTGTCTCGATCGGCCGTGACGTACACGCCAAGATATTTGAACCCGTCGTGAGCTACTAGAATGTTACAGCCTCGCGGAAGCCGCGGTGGGGAGCCTCGGAGCATATATAAAATGGATTTCTCCCAGTTTATTTCGTATCCGGACCTACTACCATATGATTCACATATGTTGAGGAGACAGGCGATAGAGCGCGCCGGCGAGGCGAGATAGAGGAGCACATCGTCCGCATAAAGGGATATGCGATCCTCCCAGTCCAACGTCCACCTAAGGCCACGGATCATCGGATCCTGTCGCACCCACGCCGCCAATGGTTCAAGAGCCATAGCAAATAGGAGCGGGGAGAGGGGGCAACCCTGCCTAGTCCCTCGACCCAGCGGAAAGGCGTCAGAGACGCGGCCATTTACCACCACCTGTGCAAGTGGCTTAGTGTAAAGCAGCTGGATCCACGCGCAAATCCTGGGGCCAAGCCCCATATGGCGGAGGACGGCGAAGAGGAAAGGCCACTCCACTCTGTCAAACGCCATCCGCGCATCTAACGACAGTATGGCCGCATCTTCCTCGATCGAGGAGCGGCAAGCAATGATGCCATGGAGACGCCGCAGATTCAAAGCGGTGTTCCGGTGGGGCATAAATCCCGACTGGTCCGGGTGTATTAGGGTCGAAAGGTAAGGCTGCAGCCGTGTTGCAATCACCTTGGCCAGAATCTTCGCCTCGGCATTAAGCAGCGAGATCGGGCGATAAGAGGAGCACTCGTGGGACGGCTTGTTGGGTTTCGGGATCACCACTATTGTAGCCATCCTCTGATCACGGGGGAGAATCCCCGTCGATAGACCGTCCCTATACATGGCTAATAGGTGAGGGACCACAAGAGCGGAATTTTGCTTGTAGTATTCGATTGGGATTCCGTTGGGCCCCATTGCCTTACCACTGCGGAGGGCCAAAATCGCCAGCGTGATCTCCTCCGCCGTCAGATCCGCCTCCAAGGCCTCAGCCCCCGAAGCGGTCAGCCGAGGCATTGCGATGTCCCTGAGGAAGAGCTCATTGTCTGACACGGTGGCAGAGGCCTCAGGGGTATAGATGCGTTGATAATGGGCCGCGAAGGCCCCGGGTATGCGCTGGGGGTGGTTGTGAGTTGTTGCCAACAATCCAGTTCACTATCCTTTTCAGCATGAAAGGGTGATTTTATCTTGGTTGATATTGCATTTCTGTGTAAATGGGAAGTGGGCTTTAAAAAAAAACTTGAAAGCCTATTTAGTGCAGTTGTTGACGATGGTCTGCTTCATAGCCCGCGCTCCCTGAGCCCAAGACCCTTTACATATGTGCGTATTCTGTTTGCACCCTGAATACCACGAATATATTGTCTCTGAGCTGTGAAAGGTGATAGAATTTTTTTTTGCCTTGGGGGATCCAGAAGTGTCTGCTACCTGCTCTGGGATTTAATTTTCCATTATGCTCCTGATAATTATAGGTAGGTAATTTATCAGTCTGAAGTTTTAATGATATTAAGTCCTTCATTTGTAGGGCTACTCTAGCTCTTGTGCTGATGCCAGTAGAAGAGCTGCCTGTTCTTTCTTTTAGGTTTTCATTAATAGCCCTTGATTTTAGCCCGGATGATCAGTGTTTAGTGTAAAAGTATTGCATTTTGTCTATTTAGTTTAGTTTTAATGCATGGCAGGTGGGAGTTTACCTGAATATTGTGCTGCGCCTTATTTCATGTGAGCCTTTCTCTGGACTTTTGTCTCGTCTTATTTATTGTGCGCTTTAAGTCAGCAGTTAAAGGTAGCCAGAGCACTTCAATTGTAGAGGTGTCAGTTAACCTACCAATGGCTTTGCTCCCAGTTTGTATATTCAATTTAATTTAGTTTGTAATTTATAATTATGTAAATTGCTGGACTGCCTTGAAAACGCTGGAGGTGTTACTAGCCGGGGGGTTGTTTTTTTTCTAAGTGTTTCTTAGTGGGTAGATGGTTGTAAATATTCAAGAAACAGATAACCCCCATGTTATTCTAACTGCAAGGGGAAGCTGGGCTGGAAAAAACAGCAAACCCGACCAGACCCTGTCTGGCAGCCTGGAGGGATATAGCAGTCAGACTGCCAGCATCCATCGATGACAAAAATTGGCACCCAGGGGGGGCGTGGCCAACCGCCGAGTGAAATGCCCGCTTTCTAAGGTGGCTCTGACCAACGGTGCCCGTCCCTGAGTAAAAACGGCCACATATCCGACCTATAACTGGTTTTGAGTCCACCTTGCAACACCGGAATACGCCGCGGACCGATTGAGCTGTGAAACCGCTAATTCAATTGTGCGGTTCCGGCGCTGCTGCTGAATTCACGCCTGCTGGTGACCTGTACTGCCGCTGGAGGCCCCGTCCGGAGCCGGTGTACCAACCCTGACGGCCCTGATCCTGTGGCTCTATCGAGGGGGCCGGGGACTTCCTACATGGTGCGGGGTGGCCCTGCGGTGAGAGCTGAGCCATGTGGCATCCGGCAGGCTACCGTGAAACACCGCTGCTTTCCTCGGCTCCGGGCGAGCCTCTAGGCTTGCCCTGTGGGGCGTGAACGGTGCGGATCGGCATGGGGCTCACTAGGGCGCCAAGTGTTGAGGGTGACGAGCAGCAGGAGCGCCCATCCATCCGGAGGCGATACCGGGGCCGCCCGTATAGCTGACCCAGGAGGTGTCCAAGGTTGGGCCTTGAGGTGAGGAGGTCCATCGCCTGCACCAAGACTGCGTGAGCCAGCCCTTCTCTTCTCATACAGCTCGGGCGGAGGAGGTGGGGAAGCAAGCACCCCTGTAATCCCGTGTTGCCCGTGCCTCGCGGGGGGCCTGTTTGGTCGATTGCGGCCTCTGTCGGCAGCCGCCGGGGGGCATGGAGACAGCCGCTCTTGGAGGCGGTGCACACAAAAAGACCCCCTGAGGCAGCGAAACTGACAGCCGAGAGGCCTTGTGACCGGCCCGAGCTTTGAACTGCTGCAGGGAGCCCTCACTGGCAATATTGCGGGCCTTGGCCCCGCTCCCACTGTGCTTTCATCGAGTCTACAGCGCCTGTCACACACGGACTTATCACCTTGACACCAGGGATCTAATTTCACGGCCTGACGACTTTGTCTGTTCCTGGACGTCCCCTGGCCACATCGCGATCTGCAGCCTATCGGAGGAAGCTCCACCGACGTTTGGCGGTGCTTGAGGGGGTACTAGCCTGGTCCCCTCCCTGTTCCCCTGGCATGGGCGTAGGAAGTGTGGGGGACGCGGGGGATGTATCCCCCCCAGATTTTGGAGTGGGGGGGACACGGGGGACAAGGGTGGGGGGGACGAGGGGACAAAGGAATTTCCCTACTCCCTTCTGTTATCGCAGGGCCATTAGCACACGAAAGCGCTACCTAATGGCCCTGCACTTGACCTGCCTGGAGTCAGAGGCCCCCCTCCCTCTGCCTTTTGTTATGCTGCAGGAAGGCTCAGCCGTTCTGGGAAGGGGAGAGAACGGAGAAAAAATAAACGCTGTCTCTTTTCCTTCACGGCAAGGACCGTGTCCACTACTCCTGATCTGCCTCTGGCGGCTGCCCTCCTCTCTTTATTCCTCCATCTCTTTCTGTCTCTGTCTCGCTCCTGCTTACGTGCTGATTTCAAGAGGCAGCTCTTAAGGTACTCTCTCTTGCCTCTCCTTTTCTTTATTTGTTCCCCTGTGAAATTGATCCAAAAAAGGCTGAACACTTTGGCTGTAAATGTCCTCATTTTCTGACCGTTTTCTATTGAAAAGAAAAACCTCGGAATGGAGAGAAAAAATAGTTAAATACCTAAATAAAGCAATACAGAGTGGACAGCAGACAGGCCAGACTGTTATTTACACCCACACACATTAGCGCCACTTTACAGAGTTTGCCAGTGAAAGCGCTACTTTCTCTTTATCTTCTTTCTTTGAACAACATTGTTTTCCCAGGGTGGGTAAGTGCGCCATTCCTAAAGGAACTGCAATACCTGGTTGATGGCCGGGTAGAGTGGAAACGTTTAATATGATCGTTTTCAACTTTTTAATTATTTTAGCTTATAAAATGCGGCTCTGTGTTTGGGGATGTGGTCTTTTTTAAACCAAACTGCATACATTTTGAAAGGATATAAGCAATGGACATTGAAAGGGGTCCCTTCCTGGTCCTGTAGCCATGTCTTGAACTTTTCAGGCAAAATCACTTACTCATTTCTGAATAATGAGTTTAAAACCGTTAAGGTAACCATGTTTTTTTCTGATTACAGTTCACATGCTTTGCTTATTCTTGCATTCCCTATGAGTGTTTGCTTTTTCCAGGGTGTTATTCATTTTTTTTCAGGCAGCATTTTACTGTTGTCTAGTGCATAATTTGAATTTAGTCGCAGCACAATTGAGTTGTGCTGAAGGCAGTGCGAGTTTCTCTCAGTGGAGCAGTATGGTGTTCAGTGTGGGAGAGAATGTGGCACTCTGGCCAGAGCTGCTGAATTTGGAACTGGAGAACCATGTTCAGACCTTCATGACCAGTTCACCATACCACACTCCTGACAGAGCTTATTCCGATGCTACACCTTAGAAGGCCCGATAGACCTTAGAAGCCCAGGTGTCTTAGCACCCGCAGGTGGACCTGTCCACCACAATCCATACTGCAGTTCACTTCCAGTCTTACGGGCAGGCATATGAAGAAGCACATCCTTGATCGACAGTGAATCTGTCACTGAGGTCACAAGACCCTTGAGGCCAGTCCACCTCACCCATTGGTACCTCCATTGGCCTTTTTCCAGCACTAGCAGTGCAACTTGCCAGGGGTTGGCAATGTAGGATTTGCATGCACACCAAACTTAGGGGGTGATTGTAATGGCAGTGGGACTGCCACGTCACCCCGTCGGTGGCGGTCCCACCGCCATTGGTGACTGCATCACAGCCCGCCATATTACAATGGCGGGTGGTTACCTGGCGGTCGGAAAGACCAACCACCACGCACCCGACGGGCTTCTTGAGCCCGCCGGTGTGGTGGAGGGGCTCTTGGTTCCTACAATGCTGGTGGTGCCTACCATGCACCGCAGCAGGGATTACGATGTCCCTTACCCGCCAGCTTATCAATGGCGGTTCACCTGCCATGGAAATGCTGGCGAAAGGGACATTGGGGGCCCGTAGCAGGCCCCTTTACCCATGTTCCTTTTTTTTTTACTTTGCGGCGGATGATGCAGCCAGCAGCACCTGCTGCAATGTAAAAGATAAGCACTGCGAACACCGTAGTGGCAGTCGCATTGTAATGCCTATCGTGGAGCCTCCACCTTGAAGGCCAGCGGTCCCATTCCCCGATTCGATGGCGGTGGTACTGAAGTCCGCCTGCCATCGTAATCAGCCCCTAAGTTTGCATTTTATGAATATGATTCAGCGGGAAATAAATTGATGTTTGCAATTTAATTGACTTTGGTTGGCCTCTTATCTATGAGATTTCCCTGTTGAATGTGCCTTTACATTATACATTTTTGGTTGTATGAATTGATTGCATACTACACTCTCCCACAGGTATTAACTTGAGTGTCATTAGGAGTGTCTGGGACCAATTGTTTTCTTAGGAATTGTTTTCTTTACTAACCTTTGCAAAGGGCCCTAAACTTCACAGCAACACAAGTCACATTTCTTTTAGTAATTTGGGATCCGTTTGAGCTACAAAATTGTTTTGGAGGAAATCGTTAGATTATGCAGCAGATGATGTATTATGTGGCAAATATGATAAAGCCATAGTTAAGTGGAAAACATTTTTCCACTTAATTTTGCCCCAACATTGTAGTTGATCAATTTGTAAGTTCCCCAAACCCAAAAGTCGAGTTTGGGCACAATTTGCATTTTAAAAGCAGCCCTATAACACAGGGCTACTTTTAAACTGAACTCAGGCTTCAGCAGTGCACACATGCAAGCGCAGAAAGGGCTGCTGGCCTCTAAACTGCCATGCCTTATTATATTCTAGGGACTTAAAAGTAGTTCTAATCCCCCTGCCCTATTATGTACTAGGGCCTTATAGGAGAGGTCATGCCAATCATAGGGGTACCCTAACCCATAGTGCACCCTAGTGTATGTAGGTGTTTTCACTGTATTTCTAAGTGCCTCTTTCAGAATAGCACTGGCTATTTAGGCAGAGGCCAGGGTCAGTCAGTCAGGTACCACCAGTACCAGTCAGCAAAAAGTTGGGGAGTGCCCAGGGCGGCTTTGCAACACTAGAGAAACACAAACTCAGAATGTAAAACATAACACCATGGTTGGGGGGTCCTCTTCAATAATCAGAATTGATTTCTATCCTAATGTACCCATTTTCCAACATTAGGATAGGGAAAGACTGGGGAAAAATCATAACGTTCTAATCTATACATTGAAGTTTTTATGCAGCTCTTTGATGACGGTCAATAGCTCACTGTTCAATGTTAGGATTTTAACTTATAAACTTCAAATACCAAAAGAATATCTCAGACATAAGCAGTAACTCACTGACCTTTTGAATTAAAACTTTCACTAGACAAGCCTTCGATCTCTCTAAAAAAGAACATTAATCACCAAAGTTATCTTCACATTTTTATTGTTGCCTGAAAATTGCTGGAGACCAGGAATGCAGCAGCAGGTACTTTTCAAACCCTAATGCACTTGCAAACACGACGCCCCCACCCTAAATCAGCGGCCTTTGTTTGCTTTGTGCATTAAGATGCAAGATTCATATATATGTTTTTTTTAAACATTTGGTCTCATTACTATGTGAATGTAAATAACAATAAAGCATACATGCAAACTGTGACTACATGCCTGCTTTTCTCAATATTTCACTTCGAAAGTATGCAATTGTATTTGTTTAACGGGCGGTGATTTGTATAGGATCACTGGAAAGTGCACAAGGTTGTCCCTGTCCCCCCCAGAATTTTAGTGTCTCCTACGCCCCTGTCCCCTGGTAACATTTGATTTGCAAGGGTCGGGCCATGGCTGGAGGTCGAGGCGCGAAATTGGTAGTCCAGGCCGAGCTGAGTAAATTCGCATGGGACAAGGCACCTGGTGCAGATCCGGAGGCAGGCGCGGCCGCGGGGGAGCGGCAGCAATCCGGAGGTGAGGCGAGGGAACCTACAATGCAGGATATTCTCACTGCCATCACGTCTGTCCGTACCTCGTTGGAGTCACAGATTGATTCTGTGTCCTCTGAAGTCTCCCTCATACGGACACATATGCGCTCCATGAAAACAAGATTAGAGGATGTGGAACTTAAAGCGAGCTCCCTAGTTGAAGACACTTCTGACCTGCAGCGCAAGATGGACGACCTGCGGGTCCACACCGACAAACTAGACGCGCAGCTGGACAACTATGAGGGATGCTCTCAACGCAACAATGTCCGCATACTGGGAGTCCCATAGAGGGCGGAGGGGCCGGCTGCAGACCGGTTCGTGGAAGAATTGATCACCACTTACCTCAAACAAGCGGTCTCTCCAACTTCTTCTCTGTGGAAAGGGCGTATAGGGTGCCGGGCGGCAGACCAAGACCTGGTGCCCCTCCAAGGCCTTTGCTGGCTAGGATCTTTAACTTCAGGGATAGAGACATTATCCTTCAAGTGGCCAGATCGTCGCCCCCACTAAGCTTCCAGAATAGCAAGATCACCTTTTTTCCGGATTTCACCCTCAAAGTACAGAGACAGCGCTGAAGCTTCCTTGACGTTAAGAAAGCGCTTCGTGAAAAAGATCTGAAATACGCCATGCTCTTTCCGGCCAAGCTGAGGTTGGAATCTAACGGGAAAGCTTGGTTCTTTGCCACCCCGGAGGAGGCCTGGGACTAGTTGGACGGCACTGTAGGCCGGAAGGGCAACCGTGCCCAAGGAGTGAGGAGCGACAAGGGCACTGATGGATCTGACGGCGGCTCGCTGCCTGGGGAACTGGAGGTGGCGTCTGGAGGGCCCTAAGGACTGGTCTTTATGTTATTCTTCTTGGGGGCTGGGGACTCTTTACTGACCTCAGGACTGGGTTGCGGTCAGGCCCCTCTCAGTGACTGAACTGCTCCTGAGCCAAGATTCCTAGTACTTATGGCAATGGTCATAACGTGTTTTGGTATTGATTGGTGCTTCCGAACGAGTAGTGTTTAACTGTATGATTACCAGTTGTTTATTTCTCAGGGACGGGTGCCAGGTTGGTTACACGCACCCATGAGTTTGAGGGGTGAACAATAGGCACTCTGAAAGTTTGGTTGGGTGGGAGGTTCTGACACCGCCATGCAGGGAGGCAGGGAGCGGGGTTCCGGCTTGCGAGTTCCGGGTGCTTGCTGGGGTGGGGGAGGGGATTGTTTTAATTTGTGTTGTTGTTTTTTTCCTGTTTGGATATCAAGTTCCAAGTTTTAAGTTTATTATGTTTTTGTCTCTCAAATGAGGGCCACATAAAATAAACACACAATTATACAACATTAATTACAATAAAATCACAAAAAAGACAGAAAAAAGGTAATACTTCATATTCACTGGTCGAACAGTCGTCTAACATTTCTCTATGTATCATTAATAAATATCTAAAATCCCTTTAAAAAAGTTAAAAATTCTGAAACAGAACATTTCATTTGGCGGACAATAAAGTGCATGGAAAAAAGTTTTTACATTTAAAATTCCTAATTGTAGACAAATAGGTTTTAACCAATTTATAGCGCAATGAGCGTAGTGCGGGACAAATAAACAAGACATGATTACGATCCTGTACAGTATTATAACAAAGATTACATATTGGAGATACACCATACCATTTTGCAAACAGGAGATTTAGTGGGAGCAAATCTTGTCTTAAAAGGTACCATAACCTACGGACTCTGTGGGGGATATTCCAGGTAAGGTATTGTTGTGCCAGCTTTGGTGTGTATGTGTTTAGGAGTAATTGCCTTTCTTTTTTTCCTTGTTGGGCTATCATATCCAATTTTTAACTGAGTTCCCAAGATGCACTTTTTAATTTAGACTTTAGTTCAGAGGGAGTAAGTAAAAACAAAGTGCTTACATCCAACTCTAACAAAGTTACTGCTTTTCTAAAGTTTTTTACTAACAGGGAAAACTCGTTAAAATTTCCCAGGAGCTCATTTTTAATGGCTTCCCGTAAGGAATCCAATTTACCTCTAGCTAAGCAAGCTACCCACCTTACGAGGGCAATCAACCCCTGTACCCAACAACTTCGGAGTCCGAATACCAGCCTGCATGAAGATACAGTGCAAGCTGTGTTAAAAGAAGGAATTCTTCTTAGTACCTTTCCTTCCATTTTATGCAAGAATCCCCAGTGTTTTAACTCCACTAATTCTAATCCGTACAGTAGAGTTGCAGGGATCTTTGCTCTAAATACATCCAAAAATAGTGTGAAATGTCTCTTCCCTGTAGCATTGTACAAGGAACATAACCCCATACCATGAGCCGATGCTTTACGCGAATTATGCTCAATGTGGGGTTTCTCACTTAGGTGTGCTGAAATTATTTTACCTAAGAAGATGTAGGTTTTAACCACCTCTAGTTTCTGTCCTCCTATGGCCCATCTATAGTTTTCAGACCTACATTTTTTCTTTCCAAAAATGCACATAATTTTACTTTTCGAAGCGTTAATCTTCATGTAATGTGCTTCTGCAAATTGATTTAATGCATGTAGGCGGTTAGACAAGCCCTTCGGGGTTAAATCTAATATGAGGATATCATCTGCATACATTAAAACAGATATTGATGATCCTCCAATTATCGGGGCTATCCCACCACACACTGAAATGGAAGTAGGTAGGTCTACCGTATATAGTGAAAACAATATAGGGGCCAGTATGCACCCTTGTTTCAACCCGTTCGGAGAAGGGATAGATTGAGAAAGACCCCTTTCTCCGCCTTGTAGTACCTTACACCACGTGTTCGAGTAAAGAGATTTTACAAGTTCAAGTAACCGTATTGGCATGCCTAATGTAGCAAGCTTTCTCCACAGCGTTGGACGATCTACCTTGTCGAACGCTGTGGAGAAATCGATAAATGCCGCATATTTTCCACCACCTCGAACACGTACGTATTTATCAACGATCACCTGTAATGCTGTTAAATTATCAAGTGTACCATGCTCCTTGCGAAATCCAGTTTGTTCCAAGGGTAAAATATCATTTAATTCTATCCATTCAGTAATTAAAATCAAAAGACATTTAGCAAAGATTTTTCCTATAGAGTCCAATAGAGCTATTAGACGATAATTCGCAGGATTATCCCGCTCTCCCTTTTTAAATATGGGAATTAATATACTTCCCCTCCAAGAGTTAGGGACTGATCTCGATAGGAAACATGCATGAAACACTGGAAGAAGAATCCTACTCCAGGAAGTGACATCTTGCTTGTTTGGATATCACATATTTGATATGCTTCAGGTATTGACAGTTATAGGCCCCATGCTCTTGGTATATCTATCCTTGAAGGTCCACGGTTCTCCGAGTACGTCTCCTTCTGGGGGCCTGCCTCGTTGGTTTCCTCCATTACTGAGCGTACTCTTACGAGGGGGTGATGGGTACAACAATTAGACAGGGGCTTAAGTTGCTGTCGTGGAATGTCAATGCTCTGGGAGACAAGATCAAGCGAGGTGTGGTTCTCCCAATATTTAAAACGTCACTCCCCAGATGTCATCTTCCTACAGGAGACCCACCTGCTTGGGAATGCTTGGAAGGCCCTGTCGCGATGGGGTTTCCAGCTGGTGGTCCACTCAGCTTTTGGCTCTGGTTCCCGGGGAGTGGGTATACAGGTCCGGAAATCGTTCCCTATGACTGTTGACTCGGTCCGCACTGATGTCCTGGGCAGATTTGTGGCTGTCTCTGGGACCTGGGAGGGGCGTAAACTCAATCTCCTCTCAGTTTACATACCACCAGGTTTACACTCTCAGGCCTTCATAGATCTTGGGGACCGCCTTCTGAACTTACCCGATGGCAGGCTGTTGATTGGGGCGACTTCAACTCTATTGTCTCTGACTCCCTTGACCGATGGCCCCAGAAGGCTCTGCCGTCCTCCCGCAGGCAGATACACAGCTTTTTGGGAGCAATGGGCCTGGTCGATGTGTGGAGGAACTTGCACCCGACCGAACTACAGTACACTTATCTCTCTGGCCCTCATGGCAGTATGTCCCGCATTGACTATGTGTTGACGCTAGCGCATCATCTCCCCGTCGTCTGAGACATATGCCACCTGGCTAGGGGGATCTCCGTTCATTCACCCATTCAGTGTTGCTTAGAGGTTGGCGAGCCCACAGTCAGTCGTGTTGCCCCGATTAACTACTGGTACCTCACGACTCCCCACATCAAGGACAAGGTCCTGAGCGAGTCTGATCTTTACTTTCAGGAAAATGAAGGGTCGGTCGACTCGCTGATTACGATTTGGGAGGCCTAGAAGGTGGTTATACGGGGTGGTCATGGGCCAGATCACCGGACAGCGCAGGGAGCACGCTTAGAGGGGTGATCTTAGACTTAGAAAAGGTAATCCAGACACAGAACACGGTGGAAGTGCGTCAGAAGCTGCGTATTAAGATCAAGGAGTTATCTGACCTGGCCACGGAGGCCGCCAAGACGCATTATAGGGCCACGCTCACCAGAATCTACGATGTAAGCGACAAGGCCGGTAAATTACTGGCCTGGTTGGATCGAAGAGATAGGGCTCAGCTGGTAGTGGTGGAGATAGAAATAGACTCACACTCTCGCCACACTGCACCACAAGATATTGCGGACGCCTTTGGCCAATACTATCAGTTGCTTTACACATCCCACACGTCGCATACGGAGGAGCAGGCTTCCTCACTCCTACGGGATATCTCGATGCCGTCGCTCGCCGATGAGGAGTGCTCAGAACTCGATCTTGACATTACAGTCACAGAGGTGGAAAAGGCCATCCAAGACTTGCAGGGGGGGAAAGCATCGGGCCCTAACGGTCTGCCAATTGAGTTCTTCAAGCTCAAGGCGAGCAAGACGGCACCTTATCTCACCGAAATGTACCGTGAATGTAAAAAAGAGGGTATCCTTCCCGAAGACCAACGCCTCACCAACATTGTCGTAATCCATAAAGTGGGTAAGCCAGCCAATAAGTGCTCATCTTATCGGCCCATCTCAATGCTTAATAGTGAAGCGAAAATTCTAGCGAAAGTTCTTGCCACTCGCCTGCTCAGGGTCCTCGCACGCCTGGTCCATCCGGACCAATTGGGAGTCCTGCCTGCCCGTAATACCTCCCTCAACTTGCGCAGGCTCCATGGAGTGTTTTGCCGGGTTGACACGATCAGGGAGGATGCTGTTGTGGTATCCCTAGATGCAGCTTCGGCATTCAACACCATCGAATGGCCCTACTTGTTAGCAGTTCTTCATAAGCTTGGTTTTGGGCTCGAATTTATCAAATGGGTACATCTTCTGCATCATCACCCACTTGCTCAAGTGGTCGTTAACAATAGGAAATCTCCAGTTTTCATTCTCGGCAGGGGCACCAGACAGGGTTGCCCCTTGTTTCCGCTTCTCTTTGCATTAGCCCAAAGCCCTTGGTGACATGTGTTCGCCAGGACCCGGTCATACAGGGCCTTAAATGGATGGTAGGGTGTGAGGACCACATCTCGCTGTACGCGGATGATAATTTACTTTACTTGGCCTCCCCGGAAGCATCCCTCAACGTGGTTTTGTATATATTTCACGTGTTTGGTAGGTTTGCGGGGTATTCGATAAACTGGTCTAAATCAGTGCTCTATGTCCTTTATGGCAAACGGCCTTTACTTCCTCGGGGTTGCCAATTGGCGGGAAGCCGCCGATGGCTTTAAATACTTGGGGACCTGGGTCTCTAAAGTCCTATCTAGATTCCACAACTGTAATCTCCTGACGCCCCTAGTGTGTCACAGATCCGACGTCCAAGACTGGAAACCACTTCCGTTGACCCTTTTGGGACAAGCAGCCCTATTCAAAATGAGGTCCCTTCCTAGACTTTTATATGCGTTACAGAACACCCCGCTTCCTGTCGCAGCCTCGTATTTCAAGGAGATCAACTGTATCATTCAGGACTTACTGTGGAAGGGTAAGCCACCTCGCATTTCAACACATAAACTCAGGTTGGGATGGTTTGACGGGGGCATCGGACTCCCAGATATTAGGAGATACTATTAGGCATTGCAACTTGCAGCAATTAACCAATGCATGTACAGACCACAAGGGGACTCGGCCTTTTAGATCAACAGGTGGCTCCTCCCGTGTGGCGGCTTCAAGGGTGCTTTATATTAAAGATCTTTGAAACCTGCTCAAACTGGCCCGACCGGACACGCAGTGCACATGTGGAGGGTGGCTACTAGGAGTATGGAATGAGAAGGAAAGCTCACACAGGCCACGCCACTCTGGCAAGTAAGCAGCTGGCAAATTGATCCGCTGGAAGGACTTCCATAGATAGGATCTCATAGGTATCTCCAGGGTGGGTGATCTATGGAAGTCAGGGGATGTGGTCCCTTTTCCCCGGTTACAGCAAGAAGATGAACTAGCCCAGTCTGAATATTTCAGGTATCTCCAAATTAGGCATGCCTTACTAGCTGTGCTTCCCAGGGGTAGTGTCATGGTTCCTGGCAGTCCGCAGCGCGTTTACCTCTTTGCGCATGCGAGATCGGGTTTTCATTCCTGCTGCGTAGCAGGCGGTTGGCGGTCTAGCTCCCCGACCGGAACCCGCTGCTGCGTCACCCCAGCGCTTCCGGGGCAAACCGCAAAAACCACAGCAGTTCCCGCCGGATCAGCACTTCGGATTAACGCTGATGGATCCCGTTCCTGTTGCCTATATGTTCCGGACCTCGGAGCAGGTTGGTGGAAATACAGACACACCGCGCTAGGAGCGATTGGGGGCAATTGCAGACACCGCGCTGGGGCGCTTGGGGGCATTTGCAGACACAGCGCTGGAGCGCTTGGGGGCATTTGCAGACACCGCGCTGGAGCGCTTGGGGGCAGTTGCAAAAAACTGCGCTGGAGCGCTTGGAGGCATTTGCAAGACACCGCGCTAGGAGCGCTTGGGGGAGCATCTTCCAGACTCCACGCTGGAGCGCCTTTGGGGGAGTTACTGACATGCAGCGCTAGGAGCGCTTTGTTTTGGTTTATGTTACGGCGCAAGGACGCTGGTTACTTCAATCCTTTTCAGTTCGGAGGGAGCTGATCACGCAGGAGCGCTTACTGTTTTGGTTTTTTCCTTTATTTCCTTGCCATCCACGCAAGACTGCTTCTTACGGGGATTGCACCACGCTCTCCTTTTCCAGCCAGAATAGAGGGTTGTCACAACCCAGGGGGGTTCCCTGGTTACCTTTTGAACTTCAACGCATCATCCCTACCACCCTTGGCTTCCTTCCCCGATCCATCTCCATCCCGGTTGGTGTAAACTCCATAACAGGGGTGAGGTGGGTACGGGGGCGATAGCTCATGTCGTCTCTGTGAGAACACTCCGCAAGCCACAGGTGAGCCTTGTGGGGTACCTGACAGAATCCGAAGCCCATGCCTTAATTCTCGCCCGGGCGACATGAGCGACACCGAAATCTCCTTGCAAGACATAGCAGCCATGCTCACTAGCATGCAGGCAGAAAACCACAGCCTACGCCAGGACATTACGGCCTTACAGGGCCAGGTAGCAGCTGGGGCACCAGGTCCTTGGGGTCCCACTCCTACCTCCAGGATTAGGCAGGAAGGGTTTATACGTCCTCCCTTGTTTACCTATGGGGGGCCTTCTTCCGCTTCCGCTCAGGACCATGCCATTGAGGTTATGACACCCATCCAGTGCAACTAGCAGCTCCAGAACGCTTTTATGGCGACAGTACCAAATACAGCGTGTTCCTACATCAGTGCCAACTACACTTTATGGCCAGATCATCCGCCTTTCCAGATGATGCGTCCAGGATCGCCTTCATTCTGTCCGATATGGGTGGAGACGCCGCTCAGTGGTCCATATCCTTGGTGGGAAACGACGACCCCATGCTGCACAACCTTCCCGTGTTCAAAGAGACAATGCGGCGGATGTTCGCCCGACACACCTTCGTGCAAGCCGCCGACAATGATCTGCTTAACCTAAAACAAGGTAATAATGACCTGCTTCATTACATCACGACATTCAGCAGGCTTGTCATTGAGGCCCGTTGGCCTGAATCCAAGAAGGTATCCGTCTTTTATAGGGGTTTACGGGACGAGCTAAAAGACCTGATCTCGCAGATACCCGACCCGCCAGAAGACATAAGACAATTCATCGATCTGGTGGTTAAGGTAAATTTTAGGGTACAGGAGCGTAAAACCGAAAAGAACAGAGGAAGCGACAACCGGTTCCTAACCTTTAAGGAGAGACCCAAGGAGGAACAGGCTCCGGCAAGCGACACACCAGAACCCATGCAAATAGGTGGTATCCGGGGGCCTCTCATCAACGAAGAAAGAGAGAAACGAAGGAAACAGAACCAGTGTTTGTACTGTGGTAAGAACGGTCATTTCGTGAGGGAATGCCCGGTCAATCCACGCGAGCAAGGGGAAGGAGGCCCTTTGTGTTACCTGTGTCCAAGGGAGAGAGGCCGGGAAACGGAGAAACCCAGTAGACAGAGGGGTCCGGCTACTGGGTTCATCGTTCTGCAAGACAGCGACCCCTGATTGTTTTGGCGACAATCACCATTTGGGTGTTGACGTGGTGTTGCGAGCCCAATCGGGCCAGGTATGGCAGGTAACGGCTCTTCTTGATTCTGGAGCCACCGGCAATTTCATAGACACCCAGTACTCGAAGGTTCTAGGTATTAACAACATACCCAAAGCAAAACCAGAAATCGTGAAGGCAGTGGATGGCACGGATCTCACCTCCGGTCTCATCAGGTATCAAACAGAGGACCTGAAGATGACATTCGTGAACAATCACACGGAAAACGTAGTTTTTGATGTCATCAACGCACCGCAGTTCAAAGTCATATTGGGCCTCCCATGGCTAGTGAAGCACAACCCACGGATCAATTGGGCTTCCAGAACCATAGACCTGGACTCGGAACATTGTACCAAGTCCTGCTACCCCCAGACCGACCTCGTCGAGGACAAAACCATCCAGGTTTGTTCTTTCCCTTTGATAGGCATGGGTGC
The DNA here is from genome assembly GCF_964204655.1 of Triturus cristatus. Classification (NCBI taxonomy): domain Eukaryota; kingdom Metazoa; phylum Chordata; class Amphibia; order Caudata; family Salamandridae; genus Triturus; species Triturus cristatus. The sequence continues at coordinate 440,591,063 of NC_140593.1, read as the reverse complement.
GGTACTCCGGGACGACGTTCCTGAAGAATACCTTGATTTGGCCGCGGTTTCTGAAAAGAAGGGGGCCAATACCCTGCCACCTCACCGTTCGTTCGACTGCAGGATAGACCTCCTGCCTGGTTCCACGCTCCCTTGCAGCCGGATATACGCCCTCACGGAAAAAGAAACCGAACATTTGAGCTCCTATTTGGATGACTACCTACGCAATGGATTTATACGCCATTCCCGGTGTCCGGTATCCTCCCCTCTGTTTTTTGTGGCCAAGAAGGAAGGAGACCTGAGGACCTGCATAGACTTCAGGGCGATGAACGCCATCACCATAAAGAACAGGTATCCACTACCGTTAATGAACAATTTACTGGACCAGGTGAAAAAAGCCTCCATTTTCACCAAGCTGGACCTGCGGGGGGCATATCATCTCGTCTGAGTCCAAAGGGGTGACGAATGGAAGACAGCCTTCCGGACCAAGTTCGACCTCTTCGAATACCAGGTCATGCCCTTCGGGCTTTGTAACGCCCCCGCCGCGTTCCAGTATTTCATCGATGAGGTGCTAAGGGACTACATTGATGTCTTCTGTATCGTATATATAGACGAAATACTGATCTATTCGGGCTCAACTACAGAACACGTTCAGCATGTAGGTACCGTCCTACAGCAACTCGAACGTCATCGTTTATACGTCAAGTTGGAGAAAAGCGTGTTCCACACCACAGCATTCGAGTCCCTAGGGCACATCATCACTCCTGCTGGGATCCAAATGGACAACAAGAAAGTGGTAGCCATTCTACGATGGCCTTCTCCAGCTACCATGAAGGGAGTCCAGAGGTTCTTGGGGTTTTCCAACTATTACCGTCGCTTCATCACAGGTTTTTCCAGGATCGTTACCCCCATCACCCGGTTGCTAAGCAAAGGGGTCCTCTTTCATTGGGACGCTGACGCAGAACATGCCTTTCAGGAATTGAAGAGACGATTCACCACAGCACCTGTCCTACGACATCCCGACGCAGAACGGCCATTCATCGTGGAAGCCGACGCCTCGCAAGACGCACTGGGGGGTGTGTTATCACAAAGAGAGACCGAGACGGGCCTCCTTCATCCAGTGGCGTTCTATTCCAGGAAACTGCAACCGGCCGAGCGCAATTACACCGTTTCAGACAGAGAACTCCTGGCCATGAAAACCGCGTTCGGAGAATGGCGTCATTATCTAAAAGACGCCAAACACCCTGTGCTCATCTACACGGATCACAGGATCTTGCAATTCCTTCGCTCAGCCCCTGCCCTCACTTCCAGCCAGCTATGATGGACCCTGTTCTTTAACGAATAGGACTTTAGCATCACCTATCGGCCCGGTAAAGAGAACGCCAAGGCCGACGCCTTATCTCGTCTGGAAGAAACAAACGAAAACCCGTCCATCCCAGAACCCGTGGCCGTTATACCTGAGCACCGTTTCCAGGGGGTGGTACTGTCTTCCGAGTTCCTTACCCAGTTACAAAAGGACATCGACCAGACCGATGCCACCACCATAACAGAAGGCAAAAAGGGTGTAGTCGTACAGAACGGGTTCTGGTACAAAGACAACAAGTACTACCTACCATGGGTAAATCATCAACAACAAGCCCTGTACATGTGTCATGATCATGTTCTGTCCAACCACCCAGGATGCCACAAAACCATGGAGCTGTTGCAACGGCACTTCTGGTGGCCAACCCTGGAAGCCGATACCAGGGCCTATATAGCTCGTTGTGCGGTGTGTGCCCAAGGAAAGAACACGTCAACGCCCTCGACCGGACTGTTGCATCCCATCCCTGTTCCTCCGTACCCGTGGCACACCGTCTCCATGGATTTTGTGGTGGAATTACCAGCCACGGAGTCAGGCTATACCACTGTACTTACCATCGTGGATCACCTCTCCAAGATGGCTCATTTCGTACCACTGAAGAGAGTCCCTTCTGCCGCCGAGTTGGCTTTGGTGTTCCTGCACAACGTAATACTGCTACACGGCATTCCATCGGTGGTAATAACGGACCGGGGATCACAGTTCGTGTCCCGTTTTTGGGGCGAAGTATGCAGGATCATGGACATGGACATCCGTTTATCATCCGCCTACCACCCCCAAACCAATGGCCAAGCAGAACGAACCAACCACACCATGGAACAGTATCTACGCTGCTTGCTACTTGTGGTGGACCGTGAATGGGCGGAGGCGCTATGGATGGTGGAATACGCTTACAATATCAACAGGCATTCCGCCATCGGCATGTACCCCTTCTTTTGTCTTCAGGGGCGGCATCCTCGTACCACCGCTTGGGAAGAACCCCAGCACAGTCCCCTGCCCACAGTCCGGGGTTATCACGCCAGGCTGTGCGACCTCTGGCAACAGGCCCGGTTCGAGTTGGCCAAAACCAAAGAAACCTATAAACAACAGGCCGACAACCGCAGGACGAGGGAACCAGTGTATAAGAAAGGGGACAGAGTTTGGCTCTCCATCCGTAACCTCAATGTGCATGGTCTCAAAAAACTCCTACCCCGTTTTGTGGGGCCTTACGTTATTGAGAAGGTAGTGAACCCGGTTGCCTTGAAACTCACGTTGCCACCCCAAATGAGAATACACCCAGTCTTCCATGTATCCCTGCTACGTGCCGTTCACCCTGAGTGCGCGCGCTCTTCTCCTCCTTCCCCGATTCTCAGAGACGACCACCTTGAATACGAGGTTAGAGCGATACCGTCGTACCTGGGGAAGGCTTTACTATCTGGTTGACTGGAAGGGGTATGGTCCGGAAGAGCGGTCCTGGGAGCCCCTATCTCACGTACGTCATGCCTCCCTGCTGGTGCGTGCTTTCCACATTAGCCACCCGCTTAGCCCTCGCCCTGCCACCCCTGTCTGACCGTGATGGTTGGGGGTTCTGTCTTGGGAGGGGGTACTGTCATGGTTCCCGGCAGTCCGCAGCGCGTTTACCTCTTTGCGCATGCGAGATCGGGTTTTCATTCCTGCTGCGTAGCAGGCGGTTGGCGGTCTAGCTCCCTGACCGGAACCCGCTGCTGCGTCACCCCAGCGCTTCCGGGGGAAACCACATAAACCACAGCGGTTCCCGCCGGATCAGCGCTTCGGATTAACGCATATGGATCCCGTTCCTGTTTCCTATATGTTCCGGACCTCGGAGCAGGTTGGTGGAAATACGGACACACCATGCTAGGAGCGCTTGGGGGCAATTGCAGACACCGCGCTGGGGCGCTTGGGGGCATTTGCAGACACTGCGCTGGAGCGCTTGGGGGCATTTGCAGACACCGCGCTGGAGCGCTTGGGGGCATTTGCAGACACTGCGCTGGAGCGCTTGGGGGCAGTTGCAAGACACCGCGCTAGGAGTGCTTGGGGGAGCTTCTTCCAGACACCACGCTGGAGCGCCTTTGGGGGAGTTACTAACATGCAGCGCTAGGAGCGCTTTGTTTTGGTTTATGTTACGGCGCAAGGACGTTGGTTACTTCAATCCTTTTCAGTTCGGAGGGAGCTGATCGCGCAGGAGCGCTTACTGTTTTGGTTTTTTCCTTTATTTCCTTGCCGTCCACGCAAGACTGCTTCTTACGGGGATTGCACCACGCTCTCCTTTTCCAGCCAGAATAGAGGGCTGTCACAACCCAGGGGGGTTCCCTGGTTACCTTTTGAACTTCCACGCATCATCCCTACCACCCTTGGCTTCCTTCCCCGATCCTTCTCCATCCCGGTTGGTGTAAACTCCATAACAGGGGTGAGGTGGGTACGGGGCGATAGCTCATGTCGTCTCTGTGAGAACCCTCCGCAAGCCACAGGTGAGCCTTGTGGGGTACCTGACAGGTAGTGAACTCCCCGAATCCTCCCCACTCGAAGATAGGTTCTTAGACGGTGATCTAGCGGAGATGGCCATTACACTTATCTACAAAAAATTCATCACCAACATGGCGGTCCCCTTGACCCGCTTGAGAGCCAAATGGGACCATGATGTGGCTGGTCTAGATGATGAGGTGTGGCAGACGGCAGTGGCCTCCCCTTAGGAGGTGACCATCTCCTCCAGGCTTCGCCTGGTGTAGTTAAAGCTTCTCCACAGATCCTACTTGTCGGGGCCCCTGATGGTCAGCATGGGTTACACGTTGGATGAGGCTGTGTGCGACAGTGTGGTCAAGAGAGAACTTTTATCCATACCCTCTGGGAATGCGCAGTTATCCAGAGTTACTGGGAGGGGGTGGTGCGCCAGATGGAGGAAGCGTTGGGGCAACAAATCCACTGTGGTGCGCCAGATGGAGGAAGCGCTAGGGCAACAGATCAACTGTAATATTAAATTGGTCTTGTTGAACATTTGGGACCCTACTGACTTGAACTTCAGGGAACGTACGTGGGTCACTTTGGGGCTGATGGTTGCTAAGAGGAATATTGCCAGATTATAGAGGGCACAGAACCCGCCTCAGGTGGCTGATTGGGGCAAAGATAGGGATTGGTGTATGGTTACGGAGAAGTCCATCTATGTAGCCAAGGGGTGCCCGAACAAATGGACGCAAATATGGTGGCAGTGGAATGTCCACAGGGGAGAGATTTGTGAACCCCCGAGATCCAGGGAAGATCCTATTGGTGGGACCTAATTCTGTAGGATTGAAACTGTCAATGTTGTTTGTCCTAAATGTTTTAAAGACCCATTCCATGTGCAAATCTTATTGCTATCTTGCATATACCTGTATAGCCTATGGGTCATGCCTAATTTTCAATAAAAAGAATTCATAACAAAAAAAAAAAATGGGCACCCTGACCTCTGCCCATGGCTATTGCCCGCAAAAATAGGAGGAACTCAAGGAGCGCAAACAACCCATGGGGAGGAGACCACCAGCAGCATTTAATTAGCTAGTTCAACTCTCTCCTCACGTATGCTTGGTGAAAGTGGAGATCAACACCATCTTCAAGGTCCGCTGGGACCGCCGGGGTGGGGATGCGGCTTGATCAGCCGTTAGCCCTACATAGAGCAAGTAATTGGCAGAAAAGTCCGTCCTTCACTCTGGCCAGCCAGCATCAGCTACCACCCCCATTTTTGAAACCGCTCTTTATTGTTTACATAGTGCATTCTTCACAATAAGAGTCCACTGTACATATGTGTCTGGGTTGTACATAAACAAAGGAGTCCCTCGATTGAGGTTTCTTAATTATGAATGAGCAAATGTATAACAAAACAGTTACACACACTGGTTCCTGTCCTTCAATTCTCACAAGAAGTGGTCTTCATTTGCACAGGCTATAGCAGAGTGATAGGAAGGTTCTGCCAGGCCTACTTTAGTCAGGTCCACCAAGGCCTGTGAGAGGTTATCACTTTTGGGGTTATCTGCTCCCCTTATCTTTGGCACTGACTGTGGAATCAATTGAGATATTCCTTGGGGTACTGGCTTGGTTACGGTATTCCTTAAAGGATTGGTGCCCCTCTCTCCATAAATTGGCTAGAGGACTCCTATGCACTGCACTTGCTTTTTCTCTTAGGACCACTTTTTCCTCAGCCCTAGACCAATATTCTACCTCAGCTTTCCATCTCGTGTTGGTAGGGCCTTTTCTAGATTTCCATGTCCTCGCAGTCAGATTTTTGGAAAGAGCAAGGTCCAACAGTCTGCTTCCAGCTTTTTTGTTCTGTGTCCTATGGAACCACCCTCAATAAGCGATTCTCTGGTATCATCTCAATGTCCCTGCCCAGGGTCTCTCCTAAGTGTGAGACAATATTCAGCAATCAGTTTGTAAATTAGGGCAGCTCCAATTCATACAGAGGAAATTAGCAGATTGAGATGAACATCAGGGGCAAAGTCTCGGGTCTCCACCATATATATGCCACAATTCTAGGCAGTGATGTAGGTTTGGTGCAGGAAATTATCCTGGGTGAATTTCAGTCTTGTGTTACAGGACACCCTCTTTGTGTAATTCAATATCCTGCCCAATTCCCTGTCTACTATGGCATGATCTAAGTCCTCTTCCCTTTCATGCCTTATCTTTAGTGGGCCAACCCACATCACCCCATTGATTGCCCTATACAACAAAGCAAACAAATATCTCCCACTTTATATTGTTAGAAGCAGGTGCAGGACAGCCTGTTGTGGGGGTCTCCCGCTCTGTAAATGCATGTGTGAGTGCCTCATATGTCACAAAACTGAGGCCAAAGTCTTGTATCAACTGCTCATAAGGCATGACAGTACCATTTACATAAGTCTCCCAACATAACGAGGCCTGTTCAGTCCATTGTCCCAGATGGTGAGCCCTAAAAAATAATGAATTATTTCCTCCTGTGGCACCCCCGTGGAAGACCTATAAGTGGTATAACAGGGAAGTATTGAGAAAATAGTATTTAGTCAGTTTAATGCAGTTTTTCAAGCACTTCAAGGCTATGGTGGGTACGGTCTGCATTTTCTAGGATGCTTTTACCTTCTATAGCAAGAGGGCTGTCAGAGCTCTCTGGTTAAGCTCCCTTCTGACTTGTCCCATATCCCCATTCTTTTCTCTTTCTAACCAATGAGTAATACAGTGTAGCTGTGCTGCTAGGTAATATAGCTTTAAGTCAGGAACACTGAGGGGATTTGATACTTAAGGTTGTCTAGGGCAACTTTCTTCCTCCCTGTGTCCCAGATCAAATCCTGTATCAAGCAATCCATCTGCCGGAACCATTCCCAGGGGACACACATTAGAAAATTGGCAGAGAAATAGAGCAGCCTGGGTAAGAAGAAAGAAGAATTTGTTAAGGCTATTCATGTCATATTTGGGAGTGTTAGTCACTTAGCCCTTGAGTGCCCAGAACATAACCCCCAAATTCCCATCTTTCAAGTCAGAAGGGGAGTAGTATATATTCACCCCTAACTATTTAAAGGTACAGGGTCCATAGCATTCCCAACATCTATATATTAGGCCCCTCTCACTCTGGTGTTAAGGGGAAAAGATCAATTTTGGAATTGTTTGCTTTCAGTCCCTAGATTTCTCTAAAGTCCTTTAGTAGCAGCTGAGTCTGAGTCAAGTCACGTTCTCCATTTCTGATGTAGAATAAGATGTCAGCATTTAAGGATACTATATGGGTATTGTCCAGTGTGAGAAACCTCTGCCCCCACCCTCCGCCATACCCACTGCTGCTAGAAAATCAATTGCTACAGCCAAAAGCTGCGGAGAGAATGGGCAACATTGTCTGGGGCCATTATATATTGGTTATTAAGAAGAGATTCACACTCCCATCTGAACCCTTGCCCTCGGATTAGCATATAGTGTCTCAATCCAAGAGAGCTCTATCGTACCATATCAAACACTTTCTCCAGATCCACTGAAGCAGCCAGTATCTGGGGGAAAGCATCCACGTCCGTCTTGTCCAAGACATGATACAGTTTACTCAAATTGTGCAACATGCCACGAGTCAGTAGAAATCCCTTCTGATCTCCATGATCCAGCATTTGTTGGTAGAAGCATGTTGCCAGTATCTTGCTACGAATTCTTAGATCAAGGTCCCAAATAGAGAACAGTTGGTGGAACAGACCGTGTCTGGATCTTTCAAAGTTGGTGAATCTCTGCTGATATACCACTTTTATAAGTTTTATGTGATCATGTTTAAGATAATACCAGAAAATGTAATGCTTCTTGCAATATGAGGCTCAGTCTGTGTTTTAGTCAACTGTACATGATTTTAAATGCTTAATATCCAAGAACTTGTATGTATGTATATGTATTGACTTTTGTGGCCTAATGGCAGAATAAAGTACTGTTTTATTGATTGTCTGTATCTGCAGGTTTAAGGGGACCACTAGTGCCTCTTGGGTTGTCTCAGGGAGCTCTACCTTCTCCAGGGCAGCAGCATACATCTCAGCCAGCTGTGGAACTAGGAGGTCAGAGTAAGCGTAATTAAATTCAGCCAGCAGCTCATCCAGCTCCAGCTCCAGCCTCTTTCCCCTGACCAGCTTTTTATTGGCACCTCATATTTCATTCTGGATTGGCGGACCACCCAGTGCCTACCTATCTCCCCTTCCCAGTACCCTGAAAAAGGCCCTGTCAAGGAAAGCTTCTGCTGCATCGCAGGTAGCCACTTCCTGTGGAACATATAATTTCTTATTGTAGTCTAAGAAGGCATTGTCTATTTGCCCCTGCTCATAAACATGGAGCTTCCGGTCCCCTGGACGTGTAACATTGGAGAGCATCTTGACTCCGATCTAATAAGCCAAGCCAACAATCTACCTGGACTGACCTCCCTTTTGTGTACTCTAGTGACATATTCACATTAATGGTGACATTGGAGCTTGTCAATAAGTTTTGTACATTCAGTTTTGCTACCATCAAGCCTCTGTTTTACATTTGGGTTTTCTGCCACTTCCAATTCTAACTCATGAATTGTCTTGTCCAGCGAAACCAACTCAGCATCCAGTTCCTTGCCAAGTCACTATGATGGTATTATGGTCAGAAATCGTTTTCCACAGGCATTCTGACCTCACCAAAGATGGGCTCAGCTGGCTTGAGCATAACACTCTGTTGAGGAGGGCATGGACATCATGTAGCTATAATAAAATATATAATCCTTTGTGATTCCGTGGTGTAACCTCCAAATATCTAGCAACTCCCATCTCTGTATCCAGCTGGTAAACCCCTTTGCCACTTTAATGGACTGTGCCCTTGAAACTGGTGGTATAGAGTGGTAAAATTGGACATCGTTAACACCATTATAATTTCGATTCAGTAGCATGGGGAGGATGTCATAAGTCCAAGTTGCAGTGAGAGGGTGTCTAGAAAGTCAATCTGGTCATAATTTGGGGCGTATATGCCACCCAGGAGAACCTGCTGCACATCCAGCCCGCCTGCTACCAACACCATTCTTCCCCTATTTCTCTAATTTATTGTGTGTGTGGTAAAATGGAATCCCATGTCTAATCCAGATCAAGGCATCCCAGCAGGGCGGGTCTAAGGCATGTTGCCCAGGAGTTCAACAGTCAGCAAGTAGCTCAGCCAAGGGTACTCAGTTATACAGTGTCTATACCATTTATGAATGGGGGGGATTGTCCACACCAAAGTTCTTACCAAGTCAGTCGACCTAGTAGGTTGGATCAGAGGTCAGTTCAGGGGTAATCGGGGGATGGCTGTCCACCATCAGTCCTTGTGGTGTCTTCCTTAAATAATTGTCTACATTCAATCTCTGAGGCCGCTAGCATCGCAGCAGCTCTGCTAGCCTCCAGCTGTTGTTCAATCAGCTTCTCAGAGCCAACCTTTTCCCCCCTTCACCCTCCAATGCAGATGATGTGATAACTTTGACACATGTGCCTCCACACCGTTATTGTGCAGTTCCGTTGAGTCCCAGGCTTCAACAGGTTCGGTTAAGAATAGGGATTTGAGTTGGCTGGGAACACTGCAGCCAATGCCCCCATGTTAAATAAGAGTAATTTTGCAGGAGGGAGGGGTTAGGGTGTGAGGCTGCTGCAAACAGAGGCGAGCCACCTTTCCATGGCCTCGGCCAAACGTGCTCTCCGGCTGCTGGCTTCTCAATTCTGAGTTCAGGAGCACAAGATGTATTGACCTCCATGCTGACCACTTTGGTGCTCAACCTTAACTGCGATCTTCAGCTCAAAGTAACTGATGGCCGCTTCTGTCCAGGTGCACTGCAATGGCGTGACCTGCCATATAGAGAAACCTGCTGTCTATGCTTGCTGCCTGCTTCCACACTCCGCTCCTCTCCTCAGCAATCAACAATGGCCAGACCAAACCAGACTCTTGGCATGAGCTTCAGGTAGGCTACACAAAAACAAAAACATGTATTCAGGTCTGAGGTATTGGATCACCTCACAATCATGAGACATGGAGACTTAGCCATCAAATTAATGAGTTTAATTTTACTCCATTCACAAACTGTTTCTAAGATACTGATAAGATGCAAAAACTGAAAACTCCCCAAAATTCTTGTATAAGATAGAAATAGTTCTCTGCAAGTGTACGCTTTGTCAAAATGGTATTCACAAAGGAATAGTCATTCACACCAGCAAACATCCAATTGAATTGCATTGTATTCTATTCTCAAAAGTTGATTATGCACTTGTTAAGAGTATTTACTAACATGAGCAGATGAGCAGTTTTGTGTGAGTTAAGCCATAGGCTGGGATGATTGACTGGTGTTGACTAGTCAGTACATGGCAGGAATTTTCTCGAGTTCTCTTACAAACCATAAACCCACACATTTGCAGGTATTCACAAGCCCCAATCTCAACCTACCCACCCCTGAAAAATGATAGATATCATGATCCTGTCGAGGGCAGAAATAATTTACCTAGCAAGGTGAGAGATAGTAGAGTACATCCTCTGAAGCAAATTTGGGGTAGTTGGAAAGTTTTTCACCATGAATTTACACTGGTATTCCGAAAGGGTGTTCAGTCTCAATGGTGACAAAGTATGCATCCTGCCAATGTAATGTCCCCCACCAGATTTCAAAGCAGGTGGGTCTTGAGTGTAACCACGGCGGATACTACTCTGTCTCCACCATGGTTAGAGCCCTCAGAGGCCCTGGTGGAGTAAGGGCGGTCAGACGTTGACCTGAATGTCTGCCAACCAAGTTTAGATGGGCGGACATACAGGTCAATTTTCGCTGCACATTACTGCCAGGAAAACCCTGAGAATAAGGAGCAGTAAAAACTGAAAAATGCCTCCCTTGCAATGGGAGATAACTCCTATGGTGAGGTTGGATTGTTTTTTTTTATTTAAAAAAAAAACAAAAAAACTTTGGTGTATTGTTTTTTTTAATTGAAAAAAGTATCTTAGCTGTACGTCACTAACAGGTTTGACGGTGCTAAATGGCAAAGTTGCAATGCATTGACATGAACTGCCTTGATGGCGGTTCTTGTCAATGCATTAAATATCCGCCAGCCAGACAGACATTTATAAATTTGGCAGTCAGAACATCTACTGGGGTGACAGAGCAAAATACCTAATTTTCCTGGTGAAGAATGTCCCAACCGCCAAAAATGTTTGGTGTATTATTACATCACTAGAACCTTAGACACTTTTATTATCATTATAAGATGGCGTTTTAGCATTAAAAATGGCATTAAAGGTTATCTATTGTGTACTCTTTCTCCTAACAGATACACAAGTAAAACATCATTGTTCACATTCTTTTTTTTAAATGTGTTTATTCATTTCTCAGACAGCACAACAAAAAATAGTGCAGCAAAGCATAATCAATTAAATACGCATTGTGAATCCCAGGTAGGAGCAAGTAAACGGGGGCAGTAGGGACACAATCATTACTGCCTTCCAACACACATCTCCTGTGGGAGGCCTACAAAAGCCTAATCAACTTACACTCCAGAAATGTGCTTACTAGGGCCAGAGGGGGCAGGCTAGTGTGCTTGTGGAAGTGGCAGTCCAGTTCCAGAGTTAGCCATTTCAGAGACTGCATCTTTCCTCCCAGCCACGGTCGAGCCTATCTCATGCCCCAATGCTGTGTTGTGTCCACCAATGCAACTAGCATGGTAGTCCAGTACTCTAAATCCCTTTCTGCATGCTTGTATGTTTGTACTTTCTAGAGTCTGCAGTCCTCCGCAGCTGGCCATTCCAACGATTCAGCCTTTCATTTAAATAAACTCGGTGGGTTGGGGATGGCCCAGTGAATGGCAATACGTAATTGTGCTAGGAGTAAGTCCAATTGTGCAAACCTGTATCTCATTTTATTCCCCTTTTTAGGCCTCGGCCTGGCGACAGCACCGCATGCGTTGTCTGCCCTGCAGAGGGCTTCTTGGAATCAATACGGATTCCGGAGCCGTGTCCCATCTCTGCCTTCAGCTTTCATTCGAGCGCGTTGTTTGGCGTCACAAATTTGGCCAAAGGCAGTGCAATGATTGCACCAAAGGCATGTCAATCCCTCCTTGTTGCCACCCTGTCTCCTTTTAGCCACGCCCAGCGGAATTGGATCTCTCACTTGTGGCGTGATACTGTCTCCTTCTTTAGCTGGGACACTCTCTTTCTTTTTCATTGTGAGCGCGGGTCGCAGCTTGAGCACTTGAGTCTCTCCCCGCTGCACACTGGCGACAGCTTGAGCACGTGAGTCTCTCTTTGGAGTCTCTCTACCCATGGGTGGGAGTGGTAGGGGGGGGCTATAGACCCCGGATCTCTGGGGCAAAGGTCATGACGGAGAGCGCATTTTGTGGTAAAAGACAACATGCCCTAGTTTGTGCGGGACTCAGTCCTGGCCGCTCGAGTGACAAGCCTGCTCGCAGCAGCTTCGAGCAGAGGGACAGAAGGCTTTTTGCATATGAATTCGGAATTGTTGATGTAGTTAATACCAGATGATTATTTAAATCCAGGTGAAGTTCTGCTTCTTGGATTTGGGAAAACAAACCATCTGCTTGTGGGAATTCATTCATCCCCACCCCCTTTCCCACGTGGCCCTTCCTTTCATTTTGCATCATTTCCCCTTATGCTACTGCTTTCGAAAATACATCATCAGACGTTTCCGATCTCCTAAAAGGCAATCTTTGTGTCGGTTACCCTTTGTCTATGCAACATCGAAATTTTATTTATTAAAAAGTCCAGGATATAGAAAATTTATTTAAAGTACAAAATGAGCCAAAGGGGGACGTGACGGGAACATGTAAGGTTGTGAAATTATTAGCGCCAAATAACAAATTTCCTTCTGTTGTAACGTGCGCATGGGTTAGAGCCAAGATTGTTGTACTTTGAAGTACATCTCGACTTTGTTCAATCTTCATATTATATCAATAGTTGGGAGGTTTGGGAAAATCAGTGTGTTGTTTATTTTACAATATTTAGGCGTTTAGGAGTTGAAAACGGTGGGGCTAGAGATGAAAGAGGGCTCATGGAAAACCGCGTTGAACGATGTTGTTTTACAATGAACATCAGGTTTGACTGCTATGTACTCTGGTATTATAACCACAAATAAGTACATAATCTTGTACTTCATTCGTCTGCCTTTCTGTGCTCCGGCAATTTTTTTTAAAAGGCATGTGCATTGATCTGTAGAAGATGAAATGCGGAGCTGCCCGTGCAAACTGCAAGTTGCACACAGCTATATCCTCTGCATGTTCAACCCACACAGCTGTTCACAGTTACTAACCGATTGCGCTGGGTTGTCTCTTTTGTATGAGCTACATCAAGCCCTGGCGTTTGTTGAAAGGGGAGGGTGGCTTTTGTGTCGGTGCGTGTGAGAACTGCAGAGGGTGAAATCCCATCATAAGGCCACGTGGACGGCTCACTCCAGCCTGGCGTTCTTCCTTTTATTGTGACGTCATGCCAAACCAAACCAGAACAGAACTGCGAGTCCCAGAATGCAAAGCGCTGTTGGCTCAAAAATGGCATGGAGGTGGAGGACGTCACACTGGATATTCAGCTGCTTTACAGGCATGTGCACATAAGACCCTCATGCCCTAATTACCAATAGGATCTAACTAGAATTATTTAGCATTAATTTTTAGGTCACAAAAAAAGATAAACATCCGGCGCTATTACCCACAACTTACCGCCACCTGTAGTCAAGAATTCACACACGTCTGTGGACTGCTCTCTCTTTCACGTGCGGCTCTCACGGAGGGTTCCCTGTTTGAACAAGCATTAAAAATGCAATATGTCTCGCCTTCTATTAAGTTAAAGCCATTTGCTTTGCTATACAATACCATTAGCAAAGCAAATGACTGTAACTTAATCAAAGGTGAGACCTATTGCATTTTCAATGCTTGTTTGAAAGTTGCAGTAGCTCTAACAGACATTGTCGGGGGGAAAGTTCCATCGCCACTTTCATTACTTTACCTACCTCCTGTTGTAGCCCAGGCCAAAACGCTCGCAATTGCACACATTTTCATGCAATGTGAGCGAAGTCTGCTTGGGTCTCACCGCACCCGGCAGAATTCTACTGGGTGTGATGGGTAGGCCCTGTGCAAGCGCTTTGGAGTCATATATGCCCTATGAAGAAAGTAAAATTGCACCAATTTAAATCGGGCATTTCTGGCTACCTCCTGTACCTGTGCAAGAGCTCTATTCCACTCTCCATCTGTAAGCGGGGATGCCAGCTCCCTGTCCTAGGTGGCACGTAGTTTTGCTGTTTTCAACTGACTATCATTTTTTTAAGGCTGAATACAGCTGGGAGACGATGTCCTTGAAGGAGCTGGGATTTAAAATCTCCTGCAGTACCTGCAACTACTCTGGCTCCTCTGGGACGGAGGTCCATGATTTACGTGCTGTGTGGGATTTGCTCACATAATGTAGAAATCGCCTCCGATCGACGCAATATTGTGTTTCAACCTCGTCCTCAGAGATTAAAGTACCATTTAGAAATAGATCACCGGCATTCTGGCAACCTCTCTCAAGCCATCCTGTGACAGCCATGGAGCCACGGATATGTATGAAGGGCCGTAGCCACCGGACCTGAAGACGTTTAGCATAGGGCACTTGTTTCAAAACCTTTCTAACTGCTCTTTCCCACACTTGGGCCACCTAATGAATAATAAACCATCCCCACTAGTAGTCTTTCACTGGACAATAGCAACATGGGAAGGGCGGATACCTCAGTGAACCCAGTAATTCTTTCTTCCAATTAGGTCCCTCGTTGCCACACATTGCAGCATATTGTAAAAGACCTGCTAAATAATACAGCTGAAGATCCAAGAGCAGTCCACTGCAGCTGAGATGCAATTTCAGGATCTACAGTCAGACTCTACTCCTCCTACCTGCCCAGGTCAGACTAACCAACAATGTGTTGAGCTGTCTGAACAACGGCAGCACACAGAACAAGTTCTGCATCATATAAAGACAGTGAGGCAACAGGACCATTTCAGCCACCCTTCCCATTGCCAACAGGAGCAATGTGGTCCAGAAACATACCACGGCTATTAAACCTTCCATTACTGTTCCCATATTTAACTTGTATTGGAGATGGCCTTCGTGGGTTATCTGCAGGCCCAAATAGCTGAAACTCCGTGTCACCCAAGGAAGGGCCACCACCGGTAGGGCTTATTCATCCCAGTCTGCCAGGGGGAACAGTACAATTTTGTGTTGGTTAACACAAAGCCCTGATACTTCGCCGAGGTATGTCATCATCAGCAAGAGGAGAGGCACCGAGTGCACTGGGTCCCGCATATAAATTAATATATAAATTAATGTGCTGTCTGCATACATGGACACACCAGGAGTCTTGTTGCCCACCTTTATGCCCCAGTTCTGCATCTTATCCCTAAGATATGCCACCAGCGGCTCTATAGCTAGGGCAAACAGAAGAGTCAACAAGGGGGAACCCTGTAGCGTACCTCATACCTCGCTTAATACAAAAGGCATCAGACACTTCGGTAGCCACTCGCAACCACGCCATATGTGCCGTGTATAGAAAATGCACTTATACTAGGAATCCAGCTCCCAGTCCCATTTGTTTAAGGACCTTCCAGACTTACGTCCAGGACCTGCTTATCGGATGCCTTCTCTATATCCCAGGCTATTATGGCTGCGTTGATGTCTGAGGTTCTAGGTTTTTGCATTACATGCAACAGGCACCGTAAATCCATATATGTTCCCCTTCCCGGCATAAAGCTACACTGATCATCTCAAACTAAGTGTGTAACAACCCATCTCAACCGCAGAGCCTGGACCTTGGCAAGCAGTTTTATATCAACATTGAGCATTGATAGTGGTCTGTATGCTCCCGGATCAGTAGGGTCCCTGCCCAGTTTGTGGAACATAATTGTGATGGCTTCCCACATATGTGGTGGGAGTTCCTTAGCCCCTTTTGAGCAGTGCTGGGAGTAAGGTAGGGGAATTTGAATGATAATATTCAACCAGGAGATCATCCGTTCCCGGAGATTTTTCTCTAGCCATGTCTCGGAGGGCCTCTCCCAGTTCCTCCAGTGTTATGATTTCTCCAAGTCCCTCTGCCTGATCCTGTCAAGCAAGGCATGGCTCCTGTGCCAACAACACCTTGATTCAGGGGTCTCCCTCGCGCGTTCAAGCCATATACACTTGAGCAAGATGGTTGTATAATAATTGGGTGATCACCACCTGGCCCATGACTGCTGAGCCATATGGCCTATATTGTGCAAAAATAAGTGGTGGTGGTCGTTCTCTTTGGAGCAGCCATGCCAGCATGGGGCCAGATCGATCACCCTTTCTATGTAGGTGCTTTCTATAATCTTGCTGAACATGGCAGTCCAGCCCCTCCCAGATGGTTGCTACCTTTCTATGCACCTCTGCCAGCACTTCATCCCTCATCTTTCTCAGGGACCCCCGCTGTAATCTCGCAATGTTCTCTTCACCGTCTCCCAATTCTCTTTCTAACCCTTTTCTAATGCCATAAGTCTTACCATGGCTTACATCTCTGATATCTACCTTTATACTCCCCACTCCACGCCACGTGTTCAGGCAGTATTCCAATTAGTAGCAAAGAAGTCTTGGATGGTTTCTGCCATATCAATAGTATACTCTGGGTCCCTCTGTGCTTCGGGTCTAAATCTCCATAAAGGGATAGTGGGTCTGTGTCCCCTTATACCACGTTCCAGTAACAAGGGAGCGTGGACGTTTAGGAACCTCACCTGATAGTCAACCTACAATACATTAAAGTTCCCTTCATTAGTAAGGAGGAACCAATCCAACCTACTATATGCCCCGTGGCTGAGTGAATAACAGGAATGTTCCTTTACCGCAGGAAGAAATTCTCTTCATCCGTCCACGAGTTAAAGTCTAGTCATGGTTTGGAGTAATCCCGCCACCATACAAGGTTTTGTACCCATACGGGGTGGGTGGCAGTCTAAATGACAGTCTAACACACAATTGAGAACCCCAGCCAAATAATAGGCAGACTAACATAGGGTAGTAACTCAGTTTCTAGGGCCCGAAGAACTCTTCATCATCCATATTACGGGCATCTACATTAAACATGCAGAGCTCTCAATGATCTAAGATACCATGTAGCAGCACATACTGTCCAGCCACATCAGCAGCCTGCCCCCTCAACTGAAACGGGCCACCTATATGGACACTCCTTAGACACTGGCGAAATAGGTGGAGGAATATAATTGCCCCCAACACTTCTCAGGGAGTTTTGGGCTTCTTCCTTCAAAAGATGGGTTTCATGGGGGAACAGCATGCATGTCCCCAACCTCCTAAGGTATGTGTGGATCCCATATCATTTGATGAAATAAATAAATCCTCTCATTTTCTATGTGAGCATGCATTTCAAATCAGTCATCCCGAGAGTGTTTCCAGGTCCGGCCCTATCCCTCCACAAGCCCCCCCAGTAACTCACTCCCCCTAGTCCCCACATAACATGATATGCAATTGCTGTTGTATAAAACTATAAATGTACCTCTAAACCATTCTCCATCACCCACCCCGGTTAAACACCCCAGAAAAAAACTAGTGTCTTCATAATCATGGAATCTAACCCTCCCTTCCAATCTAACAGTGTCCATAAAACGGCAGCATGTGTGAAAGGTAGTGTAGGGCTTTAAACTTGTGCTGTTGCTAAGGAGTAAGGACGGTCTAGCCACTGATCCCCATGAGGGTATCGTGCAGTATTCCGCTCCTATGTGTCCTATGCTCACTACCGCTCGACTCACCATCACTCACTCATCACATGAGAATAGACAAGAAAAACAACAAAAGCAAAAATCAGAATAACAGAAAGGGTGTGGAGAAAGAAGAGGTTGGGTGAACTAGTGTGTGCTTCCAGACCTGTTGGATGATGCCACCCAAAGTCTCACATTGTGTCTGTCTGGCAGTCTCAACTGAGTGTAAACAACCCCTGGAACCCATACAATCCACTTGAATACCCCGCCTTGCAGCCAAGTGGCATGCATTCTATTTCTTTCATGGTACCAGGCTCACTGCTCTGATCTACACAGGTTGGGTCACCGTTTCTCTCAGAAATCTGTGGCTGGGGCACTCTCAGCAAGTCCCACAGTCTGCCCACCACTCCCCTTAAACCAAGTGTATATCTCTGACAGTTCAGCCAGGATCCACCAACAAATTTGATTCTTTACTGGACGATGTAGCCGAGGTGACAGTCTTGACCAGTGCCCTAGCCTCTTCCCTTTCCTGGTGCTGTATCTCCAAATCCAATGCTCTATCCGGTCTCACCACCACCCTCATACTGGACCACAAACGTTGTCTGCATCTGCTTCTCCATCTGGGGGTAGGTCCTCCACCTCCCCCTCCCCATCTGGGGGCCTTATGTTTTTGCCTCATGGCACCACAGGAATGCAGTTTCCACTGTGGATCTGTAGCCCATCCCACATCTCCTCTGGTGTGTCAAAAAAGTGTGAGCAGACATCCAGGATCTCTTTCAACTTTCTGGGATACAGCAGCATATAATTTAATCCCATTGCTCTAAGCTTTTGTTTGATGCCACTGTAGCCCTGGTATAATCTGGTAAACTAAGGATAACATGGTTCTCAAACTTTGGGTCTCTCTTCTTTCGAACCATCTGCAGGACTTTGTCACAATCTCTGTAGTCAAGGAATTTAGCAATTACAGTCCTGAGGGGAGCCCCTTGTTTGGTTGGTGGGGCAAAGGACCTGTGAACCCTCTACACTGCCAAATATTTTGACAGGTTTGTTTCTGGGAGCGCCATCGCAATCCACTCCTCCAGGAAGAACTCTGGTTTACTTCCCTCAGCATTGTCAGGAAATCCCACAAATCTGACACAACACCCACAGGAGCACGCCTCCACATCCTCCCTAGCCGTACCTCCATTGTACTTGAGCGGGCTTCGAGCACAGTGACCACCGACTTCAGGTGGATGAGCTCCTTGTTTATTTCTGTGTCCTGGTTCTCTGTTTCCACAGCTCTTCAGCCACTTACGCAGGTCGGTGCGGAGCAGATTTATGTTGAGCGTCATGGCTTAAATGTTTGCCTACAATGCAAGGCCTGAAGCTTCAGTGTCTGCCAGGATCTGAGCTTTTGATGGTTCTGTTGCGCCCTGGGGTACCTCATTCTCCCCGTTCGGTGGACCTATGCCCGTGCTCGGGGAGGTGAATCAATAAATTTTCATTTGTTGGGTGCCCCTCATCTGTTTGTCCTTGCCCATTTTCTGCCGGGAAGTAGGCCCATTGTAGACACTGAAGTTGCGATCCTCACCCCTCAAGAGCACTCCTCAGATCAGGACCTCTAGCTAGTAACAGAATGATACAGCACATGTGAGGAAGACAGCTATGGGCCAGTTACAGGTGCGGGGAAGGAGAGGAACGTCCACTCTCAGGTTTCACACAGTTCATATCCTAGTGGGGGGGTTCTCTCAAGTAGTACTTCACTACTGACACTAGAGTTTCCCAATATTAATTATGAGCCTGTATATCGTGTGCAGCCCACAGCCAACTGTATAGAAACCTGCAGTGAACCTCGCAGGGATCATGCTTCGTAGGCTGCAGGACCACCACTCTCCAATGGTTCAGGCTGGGCTCGCTCCTGGGTCACCCAGGTCACATGTTTCTCCTCATATGGGGTATCTATAGGTTACAGTGTAGTTCTGGCAGTTGCAAGGCTCCACTCACAGGCAATGTTTATCGAAACAATGGTTCAGAAGGTGGCCAAAGATTGGTCCAAGGGAGAGGCAGTGTGATATAGTCACTTAAATGTAAGGCACACTTTAGCGACATGACATACTAATATATACATTGCAGAATTAAGCCTACTCAACTTATGTGATTTAGACGTAATGCTTCGGTGAAGGCTATCATTAATAAAAACTATGCAGAGAAAAGGAATGAACTAATCAAAGTCGATAGAGCAGAAAGGACATATGAGGCATGGAGCATGTAGTAAGCAGAGGAAATTACATAGCGAGGCGTCTAAGTAGTGGAGGCAAATCTACAATCTTTGCATCCACTACTTAGACGCCTCGCTAGTTGGGAGTTTGAATTAATACTCCATGACCAGGATGTTACCCTAATATCATGTATCTCTTATAGATTCGGATTGCTCACATATACTTTTTCCTGAAGATGATCTCTAACTAATCGAGATCGAAACGGCGTCAAACCTTTACAATCAGAACACCATATGCATTATTTTATTTTTTAAGGAGTTCTCTAGTGTCTTGTCAATGCGATGTACATATTTTAAAATCACTTTCACTGAGCACCTCACGCTTGTTATCACCTTCCTTTTTTAATTTTTTTATTAAGCCGTCAAGTACATCATAGAATAGCATAGAAAAAACAAATAATAAAATAAAATACAATAAGTTAACCAATCCCTGTTTTACTTTGGGTTTCCTCGCTGTTCCTTTTGAGCCAATTGATCAAGGGTGCCCAGATTTTACCCCCCTTCTCTCTAGCCCGCCAGCCCTTGTTTTTATATAGAGCCATTTCCTGACCATGTATGCTCAATAGAAGATGTAGCCAAGCTTTATACACAGGTGGTTCCGTATCCTTCCATGCTGTGGCTATCAGTAGTCTCGCTACTGCTATGGAAATAAACACAAAATCCCTATGTGCTGTTGATAGCCCAATTCGGCGTTCATACCCAAATAACATAATTGTTGGGCTAATTCCAATCGCACAGTTAATTACATCTTGCCAACATTTCTCAATACCTTTTTTAAGCGGGGTCAACGACTCGCATGTACAAAACATATGTATGCTATCAGCTGGGCTATGCTGGCACCTTGGACACTTGTCCGATTCTCGTTTCCCCCAGCCAAAAAGTTTTGCTGGGGTATAATATAAGTTAAATAAAGTTTTGTAGTGTTGAGCTTTATGATTTGCCGCCCAAAAGATGTTTTGGCTTAGTTCTAGTGATTTCTCCAAATTTATCTCATCATCCCCTATTTTGGTCGCCCATCTTGTCTCAGTTTTGCTTAAGTCATCTGGTATTGTTTCGATCAGTATACGGTACAGGTCTCCAATCCCCCCATCCTCGCGATATATCTTTGTCATGATTCCACACCTGGACAGTCGTAAAACCTCATGATTCCACGCCTGGACAGTAGTAAAACCTCCAAAACTAGACTCTTAAAAGCCCTTACATGATAGCACAGACATAGAGTCTGCAGGGTGTCTATTCTTTTGAGATTCCCATTAAAAAAAACACCCCTACTCCGTGCATCCTGCTTGTTTAATCAAGTGTATATTGCTTTTGGTTTTATCAATGCTTGTTTGATCAAGTGAATATTGCTTGGTTTATCACTGTTTATTTAATTAGGCGTATATTGCGACTATTGTGATGCTTCATGCGTAGTTGCATATTTGTAATGATAGCGCTTTGATTTTAGAAAGAACTTGGTTTGCTTTTAAGACAAAACGGTAGAAAAACCTTGCGCTGAACGCGCGCATGAAAGATTGTGACTTGGTTCGACTGCACGTGGCCTCGCGTCAGAACGCGTGCAGCGTAGTAGTCATTTGGATGTGGTTCTGGTGTGGCAGGGCTATAAAAGCCACACCCGAGTTCCAGAAGGCGTTTAGCCTTCTGACTGCGGTTGCGGTGACATAGTCTCGGCTTACCAGAGCGTTTCCGGATTCCTGGGACTGCAGCTTCTGCAGCATCCACGATTCCTGAAAAAAACGAGGTTGACAACAGGAATTCATCAGCGTCTGAGTCCAGCCCTCCCCCCTAGTTTCTATTTTATAGCCATAGTGTATTGCACAAATCTCTGGTTATACTCTAGTGGTTCTGGGAGGTAAGAAAACAACATCTTGCAGGTAAGAGTGAATTAGTAGGGGGCGTGGCCTGAGGCGTCAAGATGGCGAAAGCACTCTAAGAGTGCTCTGGACCCCCTCCGTCATCCGCCTGGCATCCGCCCGTCCTCAGCTGCAACTTACCGTCTCCAGAAGCAGATCTTGTTCCCCCACACTGTTTGCTTCGTACCGGGCACTCTTGCGAGCGGATCGGACTCCTCCTCGCTGAGACCTGTCTTCTTCCCTCCATCGGCCCCGGCCCTCAAAATGGCATCCCCGGTGGTTCCCCGCGCCTAGGCGGGTGCTCCCCTGCCTGGCGGCCGCGCCTGATAACACCTGCCACCAGAGCCTTCACCGCGGATGTCTTCCCCCCTCCTGCACTCGCTCCCCAGCGGATCCGCCGCCTGCCCCGAGATGGGCCGAAGCCGCCCGTCCAGAATCCGGTCTCCCCCAACCCAAACGAAGATGGACCAATTTACCACGTCGGACTGGGACCCGGGAGGTGAACCACCTGTCACGCCGGGCGCAGCCGGGGGAGATCTCTCCACCATCCTCCAGGCGAAAAGCACCTCTCAGGCCCCCATAGAATCTAAGATCGGCGAGGTGAGGGTGGATGTGGCTCTCATTCGCCAGGACCTGCGCAACGCCACAGCGCACATCACGGAGGCGGAATCCCGGATCTCCACGGCGGAGGATGACATCACCCAGCTTAAGACCGAGGTGGCCCGCCTCCAGACCCAGACCTCGGAACTCCATTGTAGGGCCGAGGACGCTGAAAATATATCAAGGAGGAATAACCTGCGCCTCCTGGGGTTTCCCGAAGGAGTGGAGCAGTGCCGTGCCGACATGTTTGTGGAGACCCGGGTGTGCTCCTGGATTCCCAAGGATGCCTTGTCACCATGGTTTGCTATTGAACGGGCTCACCGATCCCTGGTGCCCAAGACTCTGCCTGGCGTCCCTGCCCGACCCATAATCTTGAGGGTCCTCAACTTTCGAGACAGAGACGCCATCCTTGGGGCAGCCAGGGCACAGGGTCCACTGCATTACCAGACCAGCAAGATAATGGTCTTCCCGGACTACACCAGGGAGGTGCAGGCCCAACGTCGGACCTACGAAGAGGTCAAGCAGAAGCTTCGCAACATGGGGCTCTGATATGGTCTCCTCTTCCCCGCCCGGCTCAAGGTCATCTTCCAAAATAGGACCCTTTTCTTTGACAGCCTCCAGGCGGCGTGGACCTAGCTCACAGAGGAAAGGCCCCTCCTGCCCCGGCCAGCCTCCTCCCCCACCCAACGGGCTCCTCAATAGCCGTGTTGGGCCCTCCCCAAACCCCAGAGGCGCCGGACAAGGTCCCGCAGAAAGACAGAGTGCCGTGGGGAGACGTCCTGCTCTCTGGGTGCGACGTCCCTGCACCATCCGTCTCAAGCCTCGGTCCGGGGTTCCAACACTCCTAGCCCGACCTCCTCACTGATTGACTTGAGTGCCCACCTGGGTCCCTCGAACAGTCTGCGCCACGCCCTTTCCGACTCTGACCTGTCTAGGAGCCCGATGCTCCGAGGAACCGGAGAATCTGAGGTCACCTGAACGATAACACACAGCAAGAGCGCTTCTCATAACCCTCAGAGGCGCCCCAAAGGTAATGGTCTTCGAACATCCCAGGAAGGGGGTGATCTAATCTCCTCTAAACCAACGACTCCAAGAACTATTCCCTCCTTCACTCCATGGACTCAACTTGCATTCTTTGTTGTTTACTTGCCCAACGTGTAGTTGCAGTTGTTCACGATTATCTTAGCCGAACTTATGGAGGGGTTCCATCTCTGCCACAGTCATGTTCCGCTAATCGTTTTAGCTTAGCGACCAGTCTCTTGTTGTTAAACTTGTTTTTCCTTTTCAGGGCGACAGATGCTTCACGTTCAGAAGTGTAGGGTGGGGGAAGTGGGGGGCAAAGGGGGGTAGGAAGACCGTTGTCTCTAGTTCGTTTGTTGTTTGTAGCCGCCCACGGGCCTCTGTTCTCTGTTCCTTTTGGTAGCTACACATGCATACACGCTGCTAGCGACGACACAAGACTCACCTTGATGCACAACTCCTGCCCAGAGGTCCCAGCCAAGGGATCATGTTCACACCGGGACCAGACACTGCCTGCACTTGAACCTCCTCTTCCCTATACTGCTCACTACGATGGCGTCTACCCTATCTAGGGCCCTGCACGTGGTTTCGTGGAATGTCAACGGCCTACTAGACCGCATAAAACTCACCGCTGTCCTTCGAAGCACCCGCCGGTATGCACCAGATATCCTGTTCCTGCAGGAAACGCACCTTCTGGGCACACAATGTCATTTCCTCACCCGGTACGGGTTCGACAGGGTCTGGCACTCTGGGTTCACGCAGGGCTCCCGGGGGGTGGCCATTCTACTCTGGAAAGGGCTGCCCTTCCCCCTGACACAAGCTGACACGGACGCACAAGGCCGA
Source organism: Triturus cristatus (assembly GCF_964204655.1). Taxonomy (NCBI): domain Eukaryota; kingdom Metazoa; phylum Chordata; class Amphibia; order Caudata; family Salamandridae; genus Triturus; species Triturus cristatus. The sequence continues at coordinate 440,566,991 of NC_140593.1, read as the reverse complement.
TATGTGGCCCTGACGGGTAGGATTGAGGGACATCCCTTTAATCTCCTATGCACATATATCCCTCCCTCTGTCATGGTCCCTGCCCTCCGCTGCCTCACACTGGTGCTTTACTCCTTTCCACAAGGCCGGACGGTGATAGGAGGTGACTTCAATGCCGTTTTACAGCCCTCATGTGACACAACGGGTACCCCATCGGCGGCCCGCCTTGCCTCTGCAAAACGATTATCTGACTGGTCCTCGGCCCTGGGTCTCTGCGATGCCTGGAGGGTGTGGAACCCCCGCAAGGTCCAATTTACCCACATGCCGGCGGCTCACCACACCCACTCTCGTATCGCTCTTTATCTGCTATCGGCCGTAGACTGTCAATTGATGTCCGGGTCCACAATCTTACGCAGGGGTGTCTCAGACCACTCACCCGTCTCCCTTCGTCTCGGCAACCCCCCCGGCAGCGCCGAAACGGTATGGCGATTGAATGCCTGGTTCCTGCAGGACGCCAACTTCGTGGAGTCCCTCGGGGAGGAACTGCAGAAATATTTTTCCATGAATGCAGGCTCGGTCACCTCGTCGGGCACCCTGTGGGAGGCCAGCAAGGCCGTCATACGCGGGGTGGCTAGAGGTTTGGTCCACGCGAAACGCCTGGAACAATCTGCCCGACTCATGCAGCTGGAAGCCCAGGCTGCGCAGCTGGAGGAGGCCCAGGCTACCAATGACAATGATGACTCCACCCGACAGTTTACTCTGATCGGAGAAGAAATTCACCGGATCTCGATGGAGTCCGCTAAAATGCTTGCACGGGTGTATGGTAGGGGTGACAAAACTGGCAAACTTCTCCACAATCTGGTGTCCTACCCTAGAGCCAATTTCATTATTCCCGAGATTCGGGATGGAATCGGAACTCACCACACCACCTCCCAAGGCATTGCCCGGACGTTCACGGGCTACTACGCAACCCTTTACGCAGCCCCCCTCCCCCCCAGTCCTCACTGGCGGCTCTGCTGACCAAGATCGGGACTCAACTACCCTGCCTCTCCCAAACGGATTCCAAGGCTCTAGACTGGCCATTCACCCCGGAAGAGATACACGGGGCTATCTCACTGTTGCGCTCCGGCAAAACGCCCGGGCCCAACGGTTACCCCCAAGAATATTACGCGGCCTACCGAGACACATTGGTTCCGCACATACAAGACCTGTTTAAGCACGTAGTTGAAGTGGGGGCCTTCCCACCAGAGACTGATGTGGCCACCATCGTAGTCCTCCCGAAGACGCAGCCGCCCTCCCTCGTGTGTACGGACTACCGCCCCATCTCCCTTATCAATACAGAAATTAAACTCTTCGCCACCGTGGTGGCCCAACGGCTCCGTCCCCACTTACAAGAACTGGTGCATCCCGATTGATGCGGCTTCATGCCCGTCCAGGGGACCCGACACTTCATACGCCGTCTCCACCTTGCCCTTGCGCATCGCCATCTCCTGGCCCTGTATCTTGCACAGCTTTTCCTAGACTTTGAAAAAGCATTTGATACGGTGGATTGGGGTTACCTGGGGGACGTGTTGGAGAGGATGGGCTTCGGCCCCCCTTTCCGACGCCTCATCCGGGTCTTCTATTCCACCCCCAAGGCGAGGGTCCTCATCAACGGTGTGGTTTCAGAGGCATTCCCTATCCGGAGGGGCACCCGCCAGGGCTGCCCGCTCTCGCCGCTTCTATTTGCACTAGCAATGGAACCCCTGGCTTGCCTCATCCGTCAGGATCCCCTCATCCACGGCTCGGCCTGGGATCCGCACCAGATCGACAAAATTGCCCTGTACGCCGATGACGTCCTCCTTTTCCTGACAGACCCGAAGAGCTTGGGCCCGCGATGTCTAGACGCCCTTTCGGCCTTTGAACGGGTCTCCGGCCTTAGGCTTAATCCGGCGAAGTCCACCCTAGTTCCCTTGCACTCTTCTCGGGCGTGCTTCGACTGGCAAACGAACATCCCCCTGCGGAGGCAATCCTTCAAATATCTGGGGGTGTGGGTGGCCCTCCTCCCGGAGCTCGAATGGGCCCTGAACGGATGTATGTTGTTACAACGCACACTTTTACAACGCATGCACTTACAACGCATTTTTTACAACGCACAATCCATTACAATGCATGACATTACAACGCATGACACTACAACGCATTTTTAAAAACTACCTTTACAACGCATTCCATTACAACACATACTACCATTACAACGCATACCATTACAACGCATAATATTAAATTGCATTTAAGGTAAGTATTAGTTAAATTGCATTTAAGGTAAGTATTAGGTAGTATAGGGCTAAAAATTACTTTTCTAACTCCAGGGGGTGCAACAGTAGGGTAAGTGTTGGATAGTATAGAGGTAAAAATTACTATTCTAACTCCAGGGGGTGCAACAGTAGGGTAAATGTTGGATAGTATAGGGGTAAAAATTACTATTCTAACTCCAGGGGGTGCAACAGTAGTGTAAATGTTGGATAGTATAGGGGTAAAAATTACTATTCTAACTCCAGGGGGTGCAACAGTAGGGTAAGTGTTGGATAGTATAGGGGTAAAAATTACTATTCTAACTCCAGGGGGTGCAACAGTAGGGTAAATGTTGGATAGTATAGGGGTAAAAATTACTATTCTAACTCCAGGGGGTGCAACAGTAGGGTAAATGTTGGATAGTATAGGGGTAAAAATTACTATTCTAACTCCAGGGGGTGCAACAGTAGGGTAAGTGTTGGATAGTATAGGGGTAAAAATTACTATTCTAACTCCAGGGGGTGCAACAGTAGGGTAAATGTTGGATAGTATAGGGGTAAAAATTACTATTCTAACTCCAGGGGGTGCAACAGTAGGGTAAATGTTGGATAGTATAGGGGTAAAAATTACTATTCTAACTCCAGGGGGTGCAACAGTAAGGTAAGTGTTGGATAGTATAGGGGTAAAAATTACTATTCTAACTCCAGGGGGTGCAACAGTAGGGTAAGTGTTGGATAGTATAGGGGTAAAAATTACTATTCTAACTCCAGGGGGTGCAACAGTAGGGTAAGTGTTGGATAGAATAGGGGTAAAAATTACTATTCTAACTCCAGGGGGTGCAACAGTAGGGTAAGTGTTGGATAGTATAGGGGTAAAAATTACTAATACTTACCTTAAATGAATTTAACTAATACTTACCTTAAATGCAATTTAATATTATGCGTTGTAATGGTATGCGTTGTAATGGTAGTATGCGTTGTAATGGAATGCGTTGAAAAGGTAGTTTTTAAAAATGCGTTGTAGTGTCATGCGTTGTAATGTCATGCGTTGTAATGGATTGTGCGTTGTAAAAAATGCGTTGTAAGTGTAGTGCATTGTAAAAGTTGCGTTGTAAAGGTTGTTCCCCCCCTGAACAGCACGCCCCTGGTCACTAAAGCCAAGGCGGACCTCAGAAGATGGCAGACCCTTCCCCTTAATCCCCTCGGTAGGAGTGCCCTTTTCAAAATGATGCTCCTCCCCCGCTTCCTATACATCTTGCAAAACGTGACCATTAATTTCCCAGGTGGTTGGTTTCAGGAGCTGGACGGCGTCCTCTCCCGATTTTTATGGGGTGGAGGGAGAACACGTGTGTCCCTAGCGCATTGCCGCATACCCCCCTATGATGGAGGAATGGGGGTGACCAATCTCCAGCTCTACTATCTGGCCACGAGGCTGATTGTGATCCACGACTGGTTCGCGGGCGGCTGGTCCGACCCGGCGTACCGAGTGGAGCTCCGGACGACAGATTTTGCGCAAACTCCAGGCATACCTGTACAGGAGCCCAGTCCCCCGGGATATCCCCCTATCACAAGAAAGGTGCTCATGGCATGGCGAACCGCCCTATGGTACGTTAAATGGGATCAGAAACTCACCAGGCAGACGCGGCTGTGGAGTGGGGCTTGGCTAGAGGAGGTCTCGTCCCTCCAGCACTTCCATAAATGGGACCACATCGGGATCTCGCAGCTCGGGGATGTTTGGGTGGGGGACCATGTCAGATCGTTTGCAGACCTACAACACCGCCACTCCCTACATCCCTCTCAATTCTACAAATACTTGCAGTTGAAGCACGACCTCCAAGTCCACATCTCGGCCCCCACCTCCTTCCCCAAATTTAGTCCCCTGGAGGCCCAAGTGATGATGGGGAACCTGGGTAGAGGGGGGGTGTCCCGGATTTACCGCTCCTTGGTGAACAACGGTCCAGTATCCTTAGACTCACTCCGTGACTGGTGGGAGGGGTGGTTGGGCCCCCTAGAAGACGCAGACTGGAGGGACGCCCTTATGGCACCCAAGACCCTGATGACTTCCTCCAAGCTGCGTCTAGTCCAACTCTACTACCTCCACACGGCATACCTCACCCCGGCGAGTATGTTCAGCGCTCGCCTGCGGTCCCCTCCAGCATGCCCGCGTTGCACGCACGCCCCAGCCGATCTTTATCACATGGTGTGGCAATGCCCCGCTCTTGCACCGTTCTGGGCAGGGGTGGAGCGCGAACTTAAGCAAGCTCTAGGGCGGGAGGTCCCTCATGACCCGCTACACCTGATCCTCGGAGTGTTCGATGGTCTTGATGGATCACGGGCCGACAAGTGTCTTTTGGGCACGGCAGTGGCGGTGGTAAAGTGTGAAATCACTGCGCTTTGGTCCCAGGCCAGACAGCCCACCGTTGGGGTCTGGAGGCGGGGGGTGGACTGGTGTGGTACCCAAGAGAAGCCCCTCTTCGAGGCCCGAGGCTGCCCTGAACTCTTTGGCAAAATATGGGGCAAATGGTTTAATTTATCGCCAGTGTGAAAGGTCTAAATGGTAGTGTATGTGCTGAGCAACGGGCGAGGGCAGGGTTTCGCCCACAAGTGTCGTTTGAGTCTTAATCGTATCCCATTTAATACAATGTACCTGTATAATGTGTATGAATGCTACCAATGTGTTTGTGATCTGAAAAATTTAATAAACTTGATTATCAAAAAAAAGAGTGAATTAGTAACCTGACAATCTTATCCAAAATGAGTATCGGCCCACAATTATTTATTTCAACAGCATTTTTTTTTAGACCTCCCCTTATCTGAATATGTTTGAAATAAGAGCTGTTATTGATCCCAAATTTCTGAACTAACTCCGAAAAGGATATTATTTCTAAAATGACGCTAAGTAGGCTCGCTACCCGAAGGATACCGGCCTGCGCCCAGTCTCTAGCCATACCATTGGTTAATTCCGCAGGGAAAAGCGAGGATCTCCATAGGGGGTATACTCATTAAGCTTGGGAATTTTCAATACCCTGCTAGCTTTAGTCTATATTACTCTGGCTGCCTTCAAGCACTTAAAGCAAATTGTTTTATAATAGCTGGGCTCTAGCTGTCTTAAAAAGAGCCCTGCTGCTTCCTCCCCAATAGCTAAATGATAAATAGATGGTAGGTCTTCCTCCCTACCAGACCTGTCTGCATCCAGCAAGGCACCCATCTGTTGCAGAGTAGATGCCCAATAATAATATAATATATTTGGATCAGCCCAGCCACCCCTGTCCCGTGGAAGGGTTAATGTGCTCAGAGCTCATCTCGTCTTCTGATAATTCCAAATAAAGTTTGAAACGATAGATTTAATTTTCTGAATTGCATTTCCAGGTAATTCTAAGGGGATAGAGCGCAGTTGATATAATATTCTAGGAAAAAACTTCATTTTCAACACATTCACCCTACCTACGATTGTTAAATGTAGTTTGTCCACCCGTCGAAGCTCCGTAGTAGTATCTTCCAACATTGGATCCAGGTTATTTGCCCACAGTGTTTCCAGATCCAACCCTACCTTTACCCCTAAGTATGTTGCCCACTCCACCTGTCACTGAACTTGTAGGTTACATTGTTTGGTAAAGATTACCTGAGTATTTTCCTTATTGAGGCGATATCCTGACCTGCCCCCAAATTCCTCCGCCATCTTCTCAATTTCAATTAATGCTGTTACTGGGATAGAGGTAACTACAGCAATATCGTCCGCATAGGCCAGTATCTTGGTCTCATATCCCCTTGTTTTAAAAGGCTCAATAGTAGAATTCTTAATTATCTGATTGATAAAAGGATCCAAATATATGGTGAAGAGAATTGGGGAACACGGACATCACTGTCTAGTACTCCTCTCCACCGCAACTGAATCTGAAGACTTCCCCATCAGCTGTGGTCTGGCAAATGGTTCGTAATACATTGCTTGAACAGCTGTAATCAATTTAGTGCCAAACCCTCTTGCAGCTAAGGCTCCCCACAAATACTGCCATGACACCACATTAAAAGCCTTCTCGGCATCTAAGAGGATCACAGCCAATTCATCTCCCCTAACTTTCGCTATATCCAACAAGGTAATCACATGCCGGATGTGATCTGTGGTTCCTCTACCAGGCACAAATCCATGTTGCCATGGCAAAACGAACTTGGCTATGACCCTCTGAAGCCGAAATGCCAAAACTTTGGAATACATTTTTGCATCCAAATTTATTAATGATATGGGACGGTATGAACCAGGCAGCATCGGCGGTTTCCCCTTTTTATGAAATATTATTATGTCCGTTTCCTGCCATGATTTAGGAGGGACCCCCCGATGTTGCACATCCAAAAAGAGATTGTGGAGTAGTATAGCCAAATCCGCCTGGAGAAGTTTATATAACTCAACCGGGATTTTATCAGGGCCTGATGCTTTCCCTGAAGAAAGGGATTTTAAATCCGCCACAGTTTCCTCCAATGTAAACACCTCTTCCAACTCCAAGCGTAGCTCTAAATCAAGTCTGCTCAATTGGGGGGAGGAGCCTAGCGCTTGACCAAGATGGCCGCGTGAGCTTAGAGCTCCCGAGACCCTCGCGCCCTCCGTCGACTATCCTGTCTCTAATCCTGATGGTATGCATGGCACCGTGTTGCTGAGTTGTCAGGGAGGCGATTGATGCTACCCGCGGTCGGATCGCCCATCGGGAACCGGACTTACGACTGGCGGAAGATTGCGGCCTAACTCCCGGGGATGCCAGGGGCTAGAGTTGGCAGGATGCCCGACTCCTAGTGGATCAACAACGGCCTGGCGAGGTGTGAACTGTCGGACGGAGGTCCTCGCACTTTCACTTTCGATCTCGTTCCCTTTGTCTGCCCGGACACTGTAGAGCTCTGGGTGGCTTTATTACCCCAGGGACGCTCGGCGGGCTGCTCACTCCTTATCCCTCTCTCTGAGAGGGAACAGTCTTAACTGCACTGGACTGCCCGGAGTCCATTATGTCGGGCAAAGCAGAAGGGGATCGGCTGAAGACTAAGTCCACCAGGCGGGGAACGTATTCCCAAGTCAACAGTATGGACCGCTATGCCCTCCTGAAAGCATCACCGAGTGGATCGAGCCAGGCACCGGATGCCCAGAAGGAGGACTCGCCTGGGACACCGGAGCTCTCCCTACAGGATGTCATGGGCGCGCTCGACGGGATGCAGACCTCGATGGGGAAACAGTTCGAGGCCCTGGCGCATAAGGTGGATGCCATCCTGGTAGATGTCAATCTGATCCGCTCGGACCTGGGCAAGACGAACGAGCGCGTTAAGAACCTGGACCACAAGACCACGGGCCTCACTGATGATGTTGCGGATCTGCAGACCGAGGTTCGGAAGCTGAGGGCCGAGAGTGACCTCGCCGCCCGCCGGCTGGAGGACTTCGAGAGCCGGGCCAGGCGCAACAATGTGCGCGTCATCGGGGTCCCGGAGTCCTCGGATGAGGCTTCGGCGGACCTGCTTGTGGAGGATTTGGTCCTCAATCATCTGAAGCCTAAGGGCCTTGGAAAGTTTTTTGCGGTGGAAAGGGCCCATAGGGTGCCGGGCGGGCGGCCTAAGGCGGGTGCCCCGCCGCGGCCGATTGTCGCCCGGCTCTTTCATTTTCGAGACCGGGACGCTATCCTGCAAGCTTCGAGGGTGACGGGCCCAGTCCCCTTCCAGAATGCGTCGGTGAATTTTTATCCGGACTTCACCCAGCAGGTGCAGAGACAGGGCTTCCTGGGGGTGAAGCGGAGACTTCGGGAACTGGATCTGAAGTATGCCATGCTTTTCCCTGCCAGACTACGGGTGGTGCATGAAGATCGGACATTCTTTTTTGACTCTCCTGTTATGGCCGACGAATCGCTGGACGCTTTGCCCCGGCGACGGACGGGGGATGCCACAGCCGAGCATGGAGACAGTGGCCGGGATGGACAGGGCTGAGATCTCAGAGCCGGCCTGCCTTGTTTTGACCATACCTGAAGATTCGAACAGAGTGCAGTAACTGTGGAGGGTTGCGGGAGGACGAGGGGTGCTCTTTTCCTCCCTTAGGGTACTTTTTGTAGATTTTTTGTTTTTGTAGGGCGACAGGCACACTGCAAGTTGGGGGGGCTTTGTAAGCTGCAGCAGGGGTGCAGGGTGGGGGGAGTTTTGGGGATTTTGTGTTTGTTGTTGGGGGGTTTATTTCTGCAAGGCATGATGATTATCCTCAGGGCTGTTCCATGGTGGCTCCTCGGGTGTGGGGTGGGCCTCTTTCCGTTTGAGGATGGGGGGTAGGGGCTTAAGTGTTATAAGCTGGAATGTTAATGGTTTGGGGGATCGCATCAAGAGGGGGATTGTTTTGCAATTTTTGAAACGCTCATTGCCAGATGTTGTCCTGCTGCAGGAGACGCATCTCATAGGTAATATGTGCTATGCCTTGAATAGGAAGGGGTATAAATTCATTGCACACTCGGGATTCTCTTCTGGGTCCAGGGGTGCGGGCATCCTTGTTAGAGCATCGCTGCCTTTTGAGGTGGACTCCACCATTGTTGACGATAGGGGGAGGTTTGTGGCGGTGGCGGGGCGGTGGGAAGGAAGGACTTTGGTTTTGGTTTCGGTTTATGTCCCGCCGGCCCTGCAGGCCTCCACACTTGCTGAACTGGGCAGGGCTTTGCTGACTCTTCCGGGGGGAATGCTGGTAGTGGGAGGGGATTTCAACGCTGTGGGCTCCGGACTGTTGGATAGATACCCGCCCAGGGACACAGGGGGGGCTCAGAAATGGCTTCCAGACTTCCTGGATACGTTTGGCCTGATAGACTGCTGGAGGCTCCGGCACCCCACACAGAGTCAATACACGTTTCACTCCGGGGCGCATGGCAGCCTCTCCAGGATTGATTACCTGCTTACTCTGGCCGCACATGCCTCGTTGATATCCGAGGCGAGGCACATGGCACGCGGTTTCTCTGACCACTCGCCAGTGTGGATCCGGCTGGATCTAGGTCGGGAGGGAGGAGGGAGGGTGGCCCCCATCAATCCATGGTATTTCCGAGACCCCAAGATGCGCAGCGCCCTGGTAAAGAAGGTGGATAATTACTTTAAGGACAATCTGGGAACCGTGGACTCGGCGGTGTCGCTGTGGGAAGCCTTTAAGACCGTGCTTCGGGGGGAAGCCCTCTCCCTGGTGGTGGCTGCCAAGAATCGGAGGGATGGCGAGGTGCGGCAAGTGGAGGAGGAGATCGCGGCCCTTGAGGGGGCTATGGAGGAGGAGGTTACAGAGTCCTCACTGCATGAGCTCTGCTTGAAGCAGGCGGAGTATAGGGACCTGGTTACGAACGCCGCTAAGACCCTCAGTAGGGAACAACAGGGCCGCCTGTATGATGTTGGTGATAAGGCAGGGAAACTCCTGGCGTGGTTGGACAGGAAAGAACGGGTCAATAGAGTGGTGCCAGAGTTGACGGGGGAGTGGGGAGAGGCGATTGTGGAACCTGAGGGGATTGTGAAGTGTTTCGCGGAGTATTTTCGTAGGGTTTATTCCTCTGTGTCGGACAGGCCGCCCGAGGACTCGTCTGAGCTCCTCCGTGATATCGAGTTGCCCTGCCTCTCTGACATAGATAGGGATGATTTGGATGGTGACATAACGGTTGACGAGGTGGCGGGGGCGATTCGCGCGTTAAACTCGGGTAAGGCCTCTGGACCGAATGGACTGCCGATCGACCTGTATAAACTGTTCCCGGATAGGGTCGCCCCTCACCTGCGCGCCATGTTTTTGGAGGCGCGGGGGGATGGGATCCTTCCGTTGGATCAGCGGCTGGCGTCGATCGTGGTGATACATAAAGAGGGTAAACCCCGAGATAGGTGCGCCTCCTATCGGCCCATTTCCCTCCTCAACGCTGAGCCGAAAATTCTGGCCAAACTTCTGGCTACCCGTTTGAGTAGGGTGCTTGGCGATTTGGTCCATCCGGATCAATCTGGCTTCATCCCGCACCGAAACACAGCATTAAACCTTAGGCGTCTTCATGGCGTTATCGCCAGGGCGGGCACGCTGCGTGAACCGGCTATTGTGGCATCTCTTGATGCCACGATGGCCTTTGACACGGTGGAGTGGGCATACTTATGGGCCGTGCTGGCCAAGTTTGGATTCGGTCGCGGTTTTGTGAGTTGGGTTCGGTTGCTGTACGAGGGGCCACTAGCGAATGTTGTGGTGAATGGTCGGGCATCTACTCCGTTTCAGCTTGGTAGGGGTACTCGGCAGGGTTGCCCCCTGTCGCCTCTGTTGTTCGCCCTCGCCCTTGAACCGTTGGCTGCGTGGATACGTTGGCACCCGGATATACGGGGCCTTCGGTGGTCGCCTGATCACGAGGACCGTATTTCGCTTTATGCCGATGATATCCTACTGTATCTTGCCTCACCTAAGAAGTCACTTATAGTGGTCTGTGACATACTCGCATCGTTCGGTAGGAACTCGGGGCTTGTGATTAATTGGGGCAAATCGTACTTGTACGTTCTTAGTGGCGAGGTCCCACCGATCCCTAGAACATGTTCGATACAGGTTGCCCAGCAGGGTTTCGTGTACTTGGGGATTTTTATATCCATGGATCCTGCTGTGCGCTATGAGAGGAATCTGCTCCCCCCCTTGGCGCGCTTGAGGCGAGATGTTGAAGGTTGGCGGAGGCTGCCGCTCTCCCTTGTTGGGCGTGCGGCCCTGTTCAAAATGATGTCTCTTCCCCGCTTCCTCTATGCCCTCCAGAACTCCTTGGACTGGGTACCGGCCAAATACTTTCGGGAGGTCGAAGGCCTCCAACGGACGTTGCTGTGGGATGGGCGGCCGCGAATAGCTATTTCAAAGTTGACGCTCCCATGGTACGATGGGGGCATTGCGCTCCCAGACATCCGACGGTACTATTGGGCCACGCAGCTGAGCGCGATCAACCATGGGTTTTATGGCCCTGCCCTCAGCCCTGGGTATGCCCTGGATAGGTGGCTGCTTCGTGGCGGCAACTACTACAGGGCGTTGTATTCGCGGTCCTTAGACTCGTCCCTCACGGGGCCCACAGGTGTGGCGGTGCGTGTATGGAAGATGGCGACTGATTCGTTGGGCTGGAAGGATAGGCTCACCCTCGCTACCCCATTGTTTGAATCGGAGAGATTGGGAAGACTCTGGCATACGAAGGGCTTTGATAAGTGGGACCTGATAGGTATATCCAAGGTGGGAGATGTGCTGCATAAGGGGAGGGTGAAGTCCTTCGAGGAGTTGCAGACTGAGTATGAGCTAGGGCCCTCAGAGTATTTCAGGTATATCCAGCTGCGTCACGCCCTCCGATCAGTCCTCGTGGAGGGTGAAAAGGTGCCGGAGTCCTCTCCCAATGAGGACCGAGTCCTTGATGGTCATATGCCCGAGAGCACGATCTCGCTCATATATAAGAAGTTGATTAACGTCCGGGCAGATATGCTTTTGGGGCTGAGAGAACAGTGGACTAGGGATGGCCTTGAGTTGGATAATGAGGACTGGCAGTCAGCGGTTTCTTCTCCTAAGGAGGTTGCGATCCCGTCGCGTCTGAGGCTGGTGCAGCTTAAAATACTGCACCGGGTGTATGTGACGGGGCCAAGGCTGGTCCACATGGGATTTTCGGAGGACGGCCTGTGCAGAAGGGGATGTGGTATGGTGGGTACCTTCCTGCACATCATTTGGGAATGTGGTGTCATTGTGGAGTTCTGGAGGAGAGTCCATGCAGTTATGGGGGAGGTGACGGGCACTGCGGTACAGCCGGAGGCGCGGTGTTGCCTCCTGAACGTCTGGGGGCCCACTGACCTCGATGAGGCGCAGACCCAATGGGTGACTCTGGGTAACATGGTAGCTAAAAGGGATATCGCGCGATTGTGGGGCTCCTCGGGACCCCCTACACTGACCGCGTGGAAGGAGAACATGGACTGGAGCATGTTTAGGGAGAAGACGGTCTACTGCTCTAGAGGTCGCCCCCGGAAGTGGCACGCCATCTGGGGGCGGTGGAACCAATACAGGGGGGGAATATGTCTTGCCCCGGATCTGGAACCTCCCGAGGAACAGCTCTCCCCCTGACCTACTTTCCAGCACAGTTTGGTTTTAGGAACCGTTTTGGGCCTCTGCTGTCCCCCTTCTTCCTCCGTACACAGTCTTGTAACTAGTAGATGAGTGGGGTCCGGCCTCCCCTGGGGGCTTTCGCCATGGGCTTTCAATGTTCTGCCTTGCTGGGGTTTGTTGTGAGTTTTTTCTGTGTTTATTTAAAAATTGGACCTTCGCATTACTCTTTGAGCTGTATTGGGGACACATCACTGTATCTCACTCTCAATGCTGCCGAACCTTCGGGCTGTCGGCTGAATAGCTGTGTCCTGAATTTTGAAATAAAGGTTTTCAAAAAAAAAAAAAAAAAAAAAAAGTCTGCTCAATTGTGGATACTGCCCTGCCGTGGCTGAGTGTGTACCATTAAAAGAGGGATCAGATTGATACAATTTTTTATAAAACTGCTCAAAAACCCCATGATCTTTGCCGGGGTAGTTTCCAGCTGTCCCTCTGACTTCTTAATCTCTATTGTATTATTACAGGAGACCTTTTGTCTGATCCTAAGAGCCAAGAGTCTACTCGCCTTCTCTCCATATTCATACATCTCACTACTGTGTGCTTGATATGTCTGGGCTACTTCAGTTTGAAAATAGCAGTTTAGCTCTATTTTGACACATGTTATTTGATTCCTAACCTCAGTTAGTCTCGCTGATCCCCCCTGCAGCAGCATCTTAGTATGTACTATCTCTAGCTGCTCCAATCTAGTCATGAGAGAGGTGGTCTGATCCCTTCGCATCTTACGTTGCTGGCCAACATAGCTTATGATTTCGCCCCTTAAGCATGCTTTGTAGATATCCCAAACAGTTGTGCGGGATACACTGTATCGATTGATTTACAAAAATTCTCTAGACCATTTTTTAATATACTTTATAAAGTCTTCATCTACTAATAGTTTCCTATCGAAGGTCCAGGAGCGGTGTTCCCCTTCCCTGCATTGGCGCCTTATTTCCAGCAAAAGTGGGTTATGATCTCAAAAGAATTACGGGAGCTTAGTTATCTCAACCTTGCCAAGATTAGTAGCTGAGGTCCAAAAAAAAATGTAAGCGAACATATTTTTAGTGAGGACATGAAAAGAATGTATATCCTGGGTCTGTATTATTTTTGGCTGTCCAAACATCCACCAGATCATGACTAATATTCAGACTGTTTAAGGCCCGGTTGACCCGAGGTTTTCTCCCACTATACCCACTTCCGCTTGAGATCTCAAGATGAACATTAAAATCACCACATAATATTAGCGGGCTTGGCCACAGAGCAAGTTCTATTTCCAGCTCTTCCCAGATCTCGGGATCATCCTGGTTTGAAGCATAAATTGTCCCGATGGTCAGCCCCGAATTTAATGCAACAATGGCCCAACGACCCCACTTATCCGACATAGTCCGATTAATAATACCCACTTGTCATTTCATAAGTATCACTACTCCTCTTATCATGGTGGTCTGTGTTGAGCAAACCACCAGGTCATACCCATTAATCTGGATGACCCCCCTGTTGTTCCATGGAATATTGGTCTCCTGTAGGCAAATAACGTCAGGATTAATAAAGAGCAAGACCTCAAATATCTTGGCTCTCTATTCATTTAAACCAGCCACATTAACAGAAGAAATCCTTAATTTATCCATATCCTACTCCTTGAGAGAACCATCTATGTTGCCTACTATGTATTTCTTCCTTTTCTCTATTTTCCATTAAACTCAGCAATTCTCTGTTCCTTGACTGGCTTTTCTTCCCCTGGCGCCCCAAAGACGGTCTGTCGGAGGAGGTAGTTTCCAAAAAAGACGAGTACTGCACGGGGTCTAGTGTCAGCACCTGCGTGCTGTTTCGTCACCAGCGGAACTCGATGAGCTCATTGTATTTCCTGGGCCTCAACCTCAGGAAATGCCTTGGCCCAAAAGATCCACCATATAAAGATGGACATCCTTTCCACCTAAATCTTCCGGAATACCTAGAAACCGTAAATTCTTTTTACGTTGTTGATTCTCTTGATCTTCAAATTTCCATTGCACATCCACTAGTCTGGCCTCATGAGAGGTGGTCTGCTGCTGGACTGACACCAAATCAGCCTCGATAGTACCTGTTCTTGCTTCAAGCTCAGTTAATCGTTCCGAAATTTCACTGCATACCTTCGCTATTGTACGAACTGAGGCCTGGACTTTACGAATTGCCGCTTGAGAACGTCTATTGTCTTGCCTAGACTCTTCATGATGGGCCATAACTGATTGAAGAATGGCATCTAGTGTTGTAGTGGGCACTGTTTCCGTTGCAGGGACTGATTTTCTTAATCTCCGATTAGCAAATTAGATGGTGAATAGTCCCAATTCCAATCCTGTTCCCCCACCCTTGTTCGGGCTGAAAGAGCTGCTGCTTTTTTTCGATTGTCGAAGCGTTGCAGAGGAATCTTTTCCACTAGCATCATGAGGACTTTCACTTTCTTCCTCTTCACTGCCACTCGCCTGTGATATGGAGTCAACCATCGATTCTGTGCCTTCCGAAAGAGAATAAAAATAGTCAGTTGATTCCATATCTGTTTCTTTCCCAGGATGAACCTTTTGGGCAAAATGCTTTGACTGAGCATGGGGTGGGTTCCCACACTTGAAGCCTATTGCCTATGTTCTTTACATTTGACTAGACCTTGGAGAATAGGTAAGGTTTTTTCCTTTCCTCAAATCTTGTTCACCCTCAGCATCTGGACGGTTACTAGATTCATCTTCTGTCACAGTTGTTGAATCCACATTATCACCATCCTGAAAACACAAACCCATATCCTGCTGTACACTTTCTCTTTCATCCAGCACCCCCTCAGCGGCATTAATGGCAGTATTGGCAGTGAGGGCATCTAACTGGTCCCCCCATGTCAGTCCAGACCCTGCTACAGTTACTCCTTTAGAGGCATTTAATTCATATACCGTCTGTGCACCAGTTATGTCATTTGTCTTCAGTAAATTAAACACAGTTGAGGCAGCATCCCCCCCTTCTCCATTACCTGTCGGATTTCTCCCATAGTTTGAAGTCCAGTAGCCGACTCCTCTGCCACCTGCATTACCTCCTCCGGTGCATTGATAATTTCTTCTCCACCTTCCTCATTCTCCACATTCTCCGTCATCTGTACTGCTTGCTTCTCTGGCCATTTTGATCCGGGAAGCAGTTCTGCAATAAAGGGATCGGCCTGACGTTGCTGGGGCGCTACCTTTCCCGGAAGGTCGTTCTGGATCGGATTTTGCCCACGTCGTCCTAGCAATCGAGATGCGCCTGCTCCAGTTGCTGCTCCGATTACCGCTTATCCATCTTCTACTATTTGGGGCTTCACTGGTGGGGTCACATTGGCCCTCAGAGATGGATTCTCAGAGATCAAGTTTTTTCCTGTCTTTGAGCGTATCGTTGCGGGCTTCATTGCCTTTCTAGGTCTGTAACACTGCAGCCTCTGCAAGCAGATTGGGATCTTTATTTGTCCACAGCCCGAATCGTTACCAAGGCTCAAGGACTGCCAAATCCGCCAGCAGGTAAGGGCTGCTTCTTGTTTTACTGCCGCCACTTCTGAATTAATAACACCGTGATTGATCCTCCCTTCAAGTATTTTCAGTATGAAGTTCAGCGTAGGCAAAATCATGTTCCAGGGGGTTTTAGGGCATCTATATTCTCACAGGGCTCACTGGATCATGCCGGTTGTGCTGCAGCGGTAGCCTAGTTTGCCGCCATCTTGCTTCTAGTCTGGTCAGGGCAAATTCCAGTGCAGGCCAAACAGCGCAACAGTCCTTGTTGTCACTTTCCTATGTGAGCACCTGCACGAGGATTATTCTCTGCGTACTATTGCAAATAAATAAGTATTGTTATCCTGATCATAACTTCTCCCTGGCCACACTTTTACTTGCTCCCTCCAACATTTATTGTCTCTGTTCTTATAATTACTGTGTCCTCCATTCGGGCGCCTCACACTGCTTCTCCCTTGGCCACCTTCTGAACCATTGTTTCTATGAACTTTATTCCACCCTAGGTTTGATTACTGGGGTACCCTTGTTTTCCTTTACCTCTCACAGGCAAGGCATGCAGGGTGGGCCCCAGTGCCCTGCAAGCATCCCATATGGGGCCCCCTCACCACATACCTCCTTGCCGCCAAGCCTGGCACTGTTTGTTCATGATTTGGCTCATGCCAGTCTGGCTTGCCCCAGGGCCTCAGGATCAGCAGCTAGCCAGGCCAGGATCAGCAGCTTCATTGCCCTTCACCTCTGGCCTAAGGATCTGCCAGGGAAACAGGGTGAGAGATCTCACCACCGGCTCCAGCACCATGGTATAGGGCCTTTGTCTCCCATATGGCCAGAACCACGCTGCTTGCACCAGGGTCAGCCTCCTCAGCTCTGGCTCCTTCAGTGTTCGTCTCCACTGAGGAAAAGGGCATTGTGCCTCTTGCACCACTTGTCGGGCCCGCTATCATTGCTCACCCCCAGCAGACTGTTTTTTGCCAAGAGGCTCCGAGCACAACTAGGCCTCTAGTAGTCAGGAACGGGTGACCTACACATCACTGCTGCATCGCAGATGCACCCCTCAATCGCCCTGGGTATCTTGCATGTTTACACCCTCTCCTCCCCCCCAGTATGCACCACAATAAGCTGACATAGTTTCAGGCATTTTTGGGGCCCGGGGGTGGTGGGAAATAATAAGATCTTATTTTTGGGGCCAGAGCGCACGTTTAGTGCTGCCACTCAGCCATCTTGTTGGTCATGCCCCCATTGTTGACCTTCTTTAAGAACAACCTGAAAGATCACTCCTTTGCTGTTTTTAGGTCTCGCTGAGCCCCAGCGTTTGCGCTGGCTCGAAGAGACATTTTGTATGTGGGATTTTCAAAGTGCTGCTGGCTGGCCTAACGCTTGCGTTCACGCGATCGTGAACGCGCGCAGCCGACCGCCAGCAGCACTTTGAAAACTAGTGTGCGTCATCGCGATCACTTTCGCTTTCAGAGCGATCGCAATGACGCACGCGCACACACAACTCCCGCTTCTCCCCACCACATTTTGCATCTCCGGCCACTCGTTTAAATCCCTTTTAATCTGCCATGCTTAACATGTTTGACCCGGTTAATCTAAACATGTGGGTAAAGGAACAACGCAGGACCTTGCAGTCATGGCCGATGGCGGGTCACAGGGAGAGTGCAGGAGCACTGGCATGCAGAGTTGCAGTTTAATTATTAAACTGTTTCTATTATGTTCTGCAGAGCTGCTCGTAAATAGAGCTCCAATCCGGTCTCGATAGCTTGGGGGCGTGGGCAGCAATGACATCAAAGAATGCATGTTTGAGTATATATTCGTATTTATGCAGCTTAACGCTACCTAGCAAGCAACAGACTGCTCAATGGGCAGTTGGGAAACCATTCAAATGTATACACATCAAATCAGGTTTGAGTTACTAGCATGAAACATTTTTTTTCGTTACACAGTTGCATTTCTGCACACATTTATAGTTTGAGCCGCACGCATATAAAGTGATTTGTCCAAAATCATACGATTTTAGTTTAAAAGGTCCTTGGCTTTAGCATCCGAGGTCTTCTATAAAGCCAGCCGAATAAATGAGCACACGAAAGTAACTTATGCTCTGGCAGCATCTCCCCCCTTCTGACACTACAGGAGCCCAGCCTTTTAGAAGATAATGGGGGCTATGCTAAACAGGGCAAAAGTTTTGTATTCGCTCCAACAAATGTTATGGACTATTGAAAATTATTAAACTTGTCATAACTCTTTTGTTATTTTCATATTTTACTAGGTACAATTATCCCATAGTATGGAATGCATGATTTGTACTTCTCCTCAGGAGGTCGTTACTGAAACTGGTAATGGCGCAGCACCCTAGCCAGATTTGTGTGTGCATCGAGTTCAGATTTCGGTTTAGGTGTCTGGACTTGCAGTTCTGTTTATGCCATTACAAAGGCAGGACAGGAACCCATAAAGGACAAGCGTTTGCAATGCAATAGGCCTGGCATGTACCCGAGTTTAAGCTATTGGCATTGTAAATGCCAATGCCATTTATTTATATTTTTAAAAATAAAAGGCATTGGTATTTGCAATGTTAATAGCTCAAACTCGCGTAAATGCGAGACCTATTGCATTGCAAATGCTTGTTTTTGTTTGTTAGTAGAGTCAATAAATGAACTGACCAGGCCATGAGTTTAATTTATCAGATCCGGATCCATGTCCATCTCTGATCTGTCAGCAAGAACAAATATGGAATAAAAAATAATAAAAGAAACCAGTATTGACCTAGAATGGATTATGCATTAACTGGGCACTCTTCTATGCAAATTTTATAGGCTTCAATATATACATATGGAAACCTTTCTAAATTACCTAAAGTCATACACCCACACCGGTGCAAAGCTGTGCCCTGCAAGTGCAGATTTACAAACTAGTTTTATAAATCTAGGTCTATAGTTGTTTGACATTGATATTGGGTTACAAAGTAAATCATTTCTCAGTGATCATTAATCAAGATATTCTTTTATAAAAGATGTATTTTATTAGAATGTATAATAAATTATCCTATTTCGTGCAGCATAAACAACCAAGTCACAGTCCCAAGTATTGTACTCGGAGAAAGGTTAGAATCCGTGTATGATCGGGTTTACAATTAACCCGTGGTTCAACGTGTCTCATTGTGTGCTACCTAAAGCAGTTTTAGATTTGAAGTGGTAATTCCTTAAAACTACACTTCACTCAGGTAGGATATTGGCAAGAGCTTAAGGCTGGTGGTAATGGCTGCATTCTAGACATGTACAATGCCCCATTAGAGTTACAGTTGACTGCATAGAATATAAAATTGCTGTGTGTTTTTCTCAGGGGATACACTTTCATATTACACAACAGTGGAAGCAATGCTCTGCAACATTGGAAACTCTTCTTACATATGACACAGAATAAAATAGACAAAAGTGTACTTAGAGTATTGTAACAAACTATTAACCAAATTTGGAGATCATTCCACATGTGGGTTGTTGACAGAAACTAATTGGGAATTTAAGAGTGTTTGTCAGACTTTTCCTCTATGACAAAGTAAATGCTATAGTCTTAAAATGCTATCTTAGGGTTCATTACATTTACTGCATCAGACACTCTTATTGTCTTTATGAGACGGTATTAAAGATTATCTATTGTGAGCACTATCGCCAAATAGATACATACGTATGAAGTAGTTGTTGATTTTAGTGAGAGACATTTGTTCAAACCACCTGGAAAAATCACTATTTTACTGGTGTTCTTTATTAGTAGAGTTAATACATGTGCAGTCCAAGCAATGGGTTTGCTTTACCTGATTAATGTCGATGTCCGTGTCTGAGTCAACAGAAATACATATCTGGAATAAAAAATAATTACAAAACATAAAACACAGCTTTATCATTTTGGTCTAGAATGGATTATGATCATTATATTTCCTTCTTGATACTTAAATATGTGCACAAGTACTTTAGTGGTATTATTTTCACTATAGAACACTCTTTCTCAAACTGTGGGGCGCAATCCACTGGTGGTTTCCCAGCCTATTTTTGGTAGGTGACAAAAGGCCAAGCAGTTAATAAAGTTGCTTTTAAATTCTGTATTTCTATCGTCACTTTTGCTGCATTTCATAGACAGAGGTCAAATGTCAGGCTATGCCTTCTGACAAATTGCTGCTTATTTTTTTAACTTGGGAATTGGTGTTTACAAATCCCTCTCACTTTGAAGTCAGAGAAAGAAAAGTAAAGTGAATTATGTGGCAATCTTGCTGCAGTGCAGGTAGTGTGAAAGAAAAGGCTCTATGGTGTCAATTTTTGTAACACATAACAAAATGTAAATACCTCTAAGTTAACTGTATATATTCAGCACTAAGAAAAACAAAAATGAAGCACATTTTGTAATTCTGAAGTGTAATGAAAAAATATTTTACTAGGATCAAAAAATATCTAAACACTTTCCATCGTGATTCACAAATGATAAATATTAACTGAAACCCGACCACACATTATTATTGGTGTGCGATATAGATGTATCAGTAAAACTGCATGTCTGGCAAATTTAGTGGCCACTTTAATGAAAAATGGGATGTAAGTAAATTACAGTGCCCAACACACGATCCCTCAATTATATAAAAAAAAACACCGCCATTAAAGCAAGGTGGGTTGCAAATATTTGCCTTATAAAAATTAGGTTATGTTTCTGAAAACTTTGGAAAGAACTGATATATAACATTAAAATTGTTAACTACAATGAAAGAGAAAGTGAGTACTATTTTTGCATTGTACCTACAGGCAATAGACTAACTTATCTACCACAGTGATCTGTCCTTACTTAGCACTTCAATCATAGGCAAATATCCTACCTGGTTCCCTCAAGCTGCCATCCTCGGGCAGTGGAAAAATGAGTACCTCTGAGTTTAGTAACAAATAAACCCCCATATGCATCAAAGTTTTATTTTGCGATTCCTTAATAGCGATTTTTAAGGAATCACTAATAAGGAATCACTAAATTCAATGCACCCAAAAAGTTGCTAAAAAAAACCGAATCGCTAATATTCGCAATCGCTATTAATGATTACATATTACCGACTCGCTAATAGTAAAATCGCAATTAGCGAGCTCGCAAATTGCGAGTCGCTTTTGGTGCAGCTTGATGACATCACAATCAGGAAGTGATGCATCCCATGCTGATTCCAGTATACTGAGAGAGTTAGAGGAGGAGGCAGAGTGCAGGAGCCCAGCTGAAGTTCCAATTTTTGATTTGGCAAAACTGTCCTGGAACAAAAGCATGGCTTCAGGAGCAACTGCGAAGCAGGCAGCTAATCGAAAATGGAAACTGAAATTCTGTGAGGAGGAGATAGAAATCCTCATTGAGGAGGTAGTGAAGAGCCATGACAAGGTGTTTGGCAAACTATCACTCCAGGTCCATGAGTAAGAGAAGTGAAAAATCTGGCTCAGGATATAAGCCAAAGTGAATGCAGTGGGGGTCACCCACCGCGCAATAGAAGACCTGCGCAAACGGTGTTATGACCTGCGCAGCCATGCAAAGGAGAGGGTTGTTGAAAGGCTATCGGAGGCAAAGCAGACTGGAGGTGGACCTGCAACACTGCCTGGGAAAACACCCCTGGAGGACCTAGTGGAGTCCACAGTCCAGCCTGAAGCTGTAGTCAGAGTGACGGAGTTGGACACCTCTGCACCGGCCAGTACATCACAAGGTAAGATGCATGTAAATGACAAATTAATACAGAATAGAAAATTAGAAACATCATATTAGATCAGGTTCAGTGTGCAGAATCCTACTCCAGTCCACATTTTACTTGCTACACCCAAATGCATTATGGGAGGAACAGGCAGGGAAGGGAAGTTGATAGGAAAACAGCATTGTTGGCCACAAGTACAACAAGGAAGCAAAACATATGGGCACTGTGTGTCAGTTAGTAATTTAATGGAACTCAAAAATGCACTATGTGAGACATAAATATTTACATAATAACTGAAAATTGCACTGTTTAACATCACAGATGCGGCTGCACAGGAGTCAGAGGGAAATGATGGCGGAGACACACAGAAGACTCCGGCTGAGGCAGACGTGGAGACACCCATGGCCCCACAAACCAAAAACCCTGCATCCACTAGAAGCAGGTCCACAGTACCACCACTACCTGCCATGGAAGTTGGGGAAGAGAGCGAACATGATACCCAGACATCTCAGCCTGGACCTACACCCACAACAATACCCCAGTCACAGGTCCGGTGCAGCAATAATCAAACCCGGAGGTGCAGGTCAAGGACACAGAAGACAACATTAGAGGATGAAAATCCAAATGTCTGGGGATGGCTGGAGAGCCAAATGCTGAGGGTGCAGCAACTGCAAGCAAAGAACATGAGGCTAATGCAGGCACAGCATTGCACTATGTCTAGCAACATGGCAGACATGAGGGACTGCTTGAAAAAGCTGATTACAGCAGTGGTGGAAGGGCATAGACAGTCCAATGAGGCCATACAGGAGCTATGCAGGGTGATGCAGGAGGACCAGGTGTCCCAATGAAAATGGCATTGCCAATTCTTAGGGTGCCTAGATGGCTACACAAGATCTGTCAACAGGCTGAGCACCAACACAGCTCTGCTGTACCGTCGTTCTGGGGCCATGCAGGTGGAAATGAGCCATTGCTGTGGGGATGTGGCTACATCTGCCTGTGGATTCTGCACCTTATGAATATCCCCCTGCGTCAGCATTCTGGACATTTTTCGCAGCTCTCTGCGCCGACGAGGTTGTCACATCGTCATGGCTCTGCACGCGATTCCGCACGTGACTCCGCATGACGTCACAGGAGCCATAAGAAGCCCACGTCGGCATGATGACTTCAGTTCCACCCGTTTTTTCCGTGCCACCGAGGCAAAACGGGCGGACCGACATAGAGACAACGTATACATAGTATACAGAATTCACACAAATACACTCAGTGTATAAAGAAAGAAGAAAGCTTGCACTTCAAACAAAACAATAGTAAATAAACAGAGGTAACAAAGTCTTGAGTACACATAATATGTCAAAAAACTAAAACCTCAGCTTTTATGGTATAAAAGGGTGGACAACGGGGAGGTGGGTGGGTCTGTGAGGAATCCACAGGCAGATACTGTATCCACCAGAAAAAGTGTTACCGAAGGTAAGTAACTTGTTCTTCTGATGGATACATCTGCCTGTGGATTCCTCAACCTATGAATAGAATCCCACTGCAGTCTCCACCCTTCTATACCAAAAAGTCCTGCAAAACAGAACGTGCAAAATGGCCATACCTCCTCACTTCGGAATCTAAGCAGTAATGCTTCGTAAAAATGTGGAGGGAGGCCCAAGTTGCGGCCTTACAGATGTCGATAACAGGAACACCTCTAGACAATGCAGACGTAGATGATTTAGACCTGGTGGAATGAGCTTGAATGCCCACAGGAGCCTCCTTACCAACCAGGGAGTAGCATATCTTGATGCACAAGATGATCCATCGTGATAAAGTGCGCTTGTGCACCGCCTTGCCCTTCATACGACCAGCATATCCAACAAAGAGCTTGTCATCCTGACGGAAGTCCTTTGTTCTGTCCAAATAGAAGCTAATCGCTCACTTTGGATCTAAACGATGAAGTCTCTCCTCCTCCTTGAAAGGGTGAGCGGGAGGATAGAAAGTAGGAAGGGTAATGGACTGACCTAGGTGGAAGGGAGTCACCACCTTAGGCAGAAAAGCAGCCCTGGTCCTAAGTACCATCCTTTCAGCATATATGGTCAGAAAAGGCGGCTTTGAACTCAAAGCCTGGAGTTCACTCACCCTCCTGGCCAAGGTGATAGTTACCAGGAAGACCGTTTTAAAAGTTAAAAGTCTTAAAGGACAACTATGCATCGGTTCGAATGACGAACCCATTTAAAAAGTTAACACCAAATTCAAGTCCCACTGGGGCATTATAAAAGGAGTGGGAGGAAACATGTTTGTCAGCCCCTTAATACATCTTAAGACTATAGGAGACTTCAATAAAGAAGGATGATCAGGCAAACACAAAAAAAGCCGTCAAAGCCGACAAATACCCTTTTACAGTGGCCACAGCAAAACCCTGCTGGGCCCAATGAAGAAAATAACAAAGAACATGAGATAGATGAGCTTTTAAGGGATCAATAGATTTCTCTCCGCACCACTTAACAAATTTAGACCACCTGTATGAATAGACAGACTTGGTGGAGTGTCGCCTGGCCAATAATATTACGTCTACCACGTCAGGCGGGAGAGAAAAAGAATTCAAGTTGCCCCGTTCAATCTCCAGGCATGAAGGTGCAGGCTCTGGAGGTGGGGGTGTAGAACTTGCCCCTCCATCTGAGAGAGGAGGTCTGTCCTGAGAGGGAGATGGAGCGGAGGGTGTGACGAGAGGTGAAGAAGGTCCCTGTACCACACCCTTCCTTGCCAATCCGGGGCGATCAATATAACTTGGGCCCGGTCTTGGCGAATCTTGCCAGAACCTGAGGAATCAAGGGTATGGGAGGAAACTCGTAAAGCAGTTGTGAGCCCCAACTCATTTAAAACACGTCCCCCAACCCTCCCTGCCCCGGAAACTGGAGACTGCAGAATGACGGGCAGTGCACGTTCTCATGACTGGCAAACAGGTTCACCAGAGGAGTTCCCCACGTCAGGAAGATATGTTGAACTACCTCCGGATGAAGCCTCCATTTGTGATCGGCGGAAAACTGGTAACTTAGACTGTCCGCATGCACGTTTAGCACCCCGGCCAAATGCTTCGCCATCAAGCAAATCCGATGGTCCTGAGCCCAGGACCAGAGTCGCAACGCCTCTCTGCAGAGACAGTACAGCCCTACTCCTCCCTGCTTGTTGACATACCACATCGCAGCAGTGTTGTCCGTCTGACTGTGAAGGGAAGGAAGAAAGGCCTTGAGCGCCAAACGTATCGCCCGCAATTCCAAAAGGTTGATGTGAAACAACCTTTCTTCTGGAGACCAAAGGCCCTTGATCTCCAGATCCCCCAGATGTGCTCCCCACCCTAGGGTAGAGGCATCCGTTATCACTGTGGCCACCGATGGAGGAAGATGGAAAGGTTTTCCTTGAGACAGATTGCCCTCCACGCTCCACCAAGACAGATCCGCTGCAGCTTCTCTGGAGATCCTCACAGACTCCCTGAGATCTCCGCTGTGCTGATACCACTAACTGCGGAGACACCACTAGAGCGCCCTCATGCATGGTTGACCAACAGGATGCAGGAAGCGAACAGACCGAGCAGGCGAAGGACCTTCAGAACTGGAACAACCGCTCCATTGTAAAACAAGGGAATCATAGAGTGAGCATCTTGAACCTCTCCTGCTTGAGAAATAGATTCAAGATTCTGAGATCCAGGATAGGACATAGCCTGCCATCCTTCTTGGGAATCAGGAAATACGGGGAGTAGCATCCATGATCCCTTTCCTGCTCCGGAACCACCCCTATCGCACCTTTTTGTAACAGGGTAAGAACCTCCTTCTGAAGGAGAAGCAAATGATCCTCCGTGCAAAACCCTTGACAAGGAGGGTATGGAGGAGGGAATTCCCTGAAGGGAAGGGCCTACCCATTTTCCATACGATCTAGAACCCAAAGGTCTGAAGTTATTTATTTCCAGTCTTGTAGAAAATGGGTAAGCCGGCCTCCCACAGGACCCACATGATCCAGGATGGCAGATCTAGGGCTGCTTTCCTGCATTACCGGGAGAGGGAGGGGAGGTAGAGGAGGAGGCGGAAGAGGGATGTCGTCCAGCTCCACGAAGGCAACCTCTGCCTTTACCTCTGTAGGATTTATACAGAGGGTTTTGCTGCTGTTGTTGTTGTTGCTGAGGCTGACGGGAACGAAAGGAAGATTTCCCAAAACCACGGTATCTTCTGTAACCATACCCTCAGACTGTAAACCCAGGGATTTTGCTGTGGCTTTACTGTCCTTAAATCTCTGCAACGCTAAGTCAGCTTTTTCCCCGAAGAGCTTAGAACCGTCAAAGGGAAGATTCAAAAGAGCAGCTTGCACATCAGGTGAAACGCCTGAAGATCTTAACCATGCATGCCTCCTAGTAGCAACAGACGAACCCATCACCCTTGCCACCGAATCTGCAGTGTCCAGACCCGACTGGATTACTTGGCGAGCAGCCGCCTGAGAGTCCATCAAGACCTCACCTAAATTGCTCCGATCCTCACCCGATAGCTTAGGGAGAATCTGCTTGGCAGAGTCCATAAGGGCGTGAATATATCAACTCAATAGAGAAGTTGCATTGGTGGATTTCAGTGTCATACTGGCCGACGAACTGACGTCATCACGCCGACGTGGTCTTCTTATGGCTCCTGTGACGTCATGCGGAGTCCCGTACGGAGCCATGACGATGTGACAACCTCGTCGGCGTCAGTACACATAATACGTCAAAAAACTATGATGGTATAGAAGGTTGGACACCCACCTACGGGAGAGGTACTGCTGTGGGATTCTATTCACAAGGTGAGGAATCCACAGGCAGACTGTATCCACCAGAAAAAGCGTTACCGAAGGTAAGTAACTTGTTCTTCAGACTGCATCTAGGGGGGCAGCAATGTACTGGGAGCGAGGAGGCGCCCAGCCTCAGTAGTCTCTGGTGCCAGAGACTACATGCTGGAGGCGCAGTACTAGGAGCACCACAGCTTCTGAAGGCTCCATGAGGGAGGTGGATGAGGCCACTGAAAGGCGTTTGGGAATGCCTGGATG
Organism: Triturus cristatus; assembly: GCF_964204655.1. NCBI lineage: Eukaryota > Metazoa > Chordata > Amphibia > Caudata > Salamandridae > Triturus > Triturus cristatus. The sequence goes on along the minus strand of NC_140593.1, from coordinate 440,540,435 downwards.
ATAAAAATAGGGTGGCGTTGGCAGACAACCTCGTATATGGTGATGTAACCATAATCATTACCAAAGTTGTGACTGACAATCAAGTCCAAGGATGATGTCTTGTTTTTATTTTTGGGTTTACACCCACTGTGCTATTAAGCACCTGGTATGCGTGTATTAACACTACCACATTTCTACATTAAAATAATTCCTGCACAGTTCGACCATGCAGTGTCTTGTCTCATCATTACCCATCTCAAAAATAATGCTGTGTAATTTCTGCACGTGTCCTTCTCCCTTCTGCTAAGCTTGCTCCAGCTGCTGCTTGTAGGGGTGCCCTGGCTGGTTGTCCTCCTCAGGCTCGCTGTCATTTCCAGGGGTCTGCTTCTCTTACTAGCGATATTGTGCAACATGGCACAGGTGGCCACAATTCTGCAGCAGGTCTCAGGTCGGTACTGCAATGGCCCACCAGTCTTGTGGAGGCAGCGAAACCTACTTTTCAGTAGGCCAAAGGTGCACTCGATGACGTTTCGTGTTGAGATATGCGCTGCATTTTAACGCTGCTCACTTGGGGTACTTGGGTTGAGGTATGGTGTAAGGATGTAGTTGCGCACGGAGTATGTGCTGTCACCTACAGGGTAGTAAGCAAAAAGTAAGTGACAGATATCCATTACCATTTGTATATATTGTCAGAGAGATTACAACATCTGTTTACCTAGCAGATATCCTTCTCCAAATTCACCCCCAAGGAGACGAGTGTGTACGAGTCATGTGTGCTGCCAGGGTATTGTGCCACTATGTCAGTGATGATGTTTTTAGCATTGCAGACTACTTGGATATTCAGTGAATGGTAGGATTTACGGTTCCTAAAGATGTATCATTCACTGATGGTGGACAAATGGCTACATGCGTTCCATCAATGCAACCTATTACAAGGGGAAACCGGGCTACCTGATAGAAGTCTAGTTTTGTCTTAAGCTAATCTCGTGGGATTGAGGGAAAGCTAATGTGGTGGTGTATCCCGGTCAACTACAACACCCTGGAAGCTACCTGACTAGTAGATGCAGGGAACATAAGACCTGCACATGAGTGGGAAGGGCATGTGTCCTGGGAGTCTGGCGCTGCAGTAGGGGATCCAGTTCAGCTATCAGATCATGGATCAAGTCAGCATTTAACCTATACTTGTCTTATATCTCTTCCTCTGTCTGCCCCAACAATGTAATGCGCACTCTAAAAATGCGCTACTGTATCCTCCTTCTCTGTGCTGCTGCTCCTAGCCTCATCCTCCTCCCCATGACGTAGAGCGCTCCATTGTGATACATTCTGAGGCCTCCTGGGCCTGTTTAAATACTTTGCTGATGTTCACCACCTGTTTTGATTGTTTTCACCTGTTTACCACCTGCCTGTAAAATTCGGTAATTTGCGATTGCGACTTTTCTAGCATAGCTTTGCGACTCTGTAATAGCGATTCGCAAATAAGGAATCACAATTTTAGACCTCGCATAATTGCGATTCCTTATTGTTGCGATTTTCTTATTTTTTGCAGATTTGTTTTGATGCATTGCAAAGGGCTAATTTGCGAACGCTAAGGGCCTGTTTTACAGATTTGCAATTTTTGCGCTCTCAAATTAGGTTGATGCATGTGTACCAAAATCTCCTATAGCTCCAAGAAATCCCCAGGTAGATGTGTGCTGTACAAACACACGTTGTTTAATTCCCAAACTACCATGGGTTGAAGACAGAAAATGCTGACCGTACAGAATGCTTGATACTTTAACTGGGCCCTTCTTTATGCAGATTTGGTTCACTTTAATATATACACATGGCAACCTTTGTGAATTAACTAAAATCTTACATCCACTCCTGTGAAAAGGTGATCCCAGCAACTGCAGATCTGCAAACTAGTTTTGGGAATCTGGGTCAGTAAACGTTTGACATTGGCAATGAGCGAAAAGGTACATAAGTTCTCAGTGTTCATTAATCAAGATATTCATTCACATGTATTTTAATCGGACTTTTAACTCATTTTAAATCACAGGTGATTTACAACGCTCTATAAATGTTTGACGGATTGATTCAATCTTTTATCGTTTTTAATGCAGCACATTATCCCAATCCGAGAGCCTTATACTTCAGAGGACTCACAGTACTAAGTTATGCCCTTGGAGAATGGTTAGAATCAGTATATTATTGTATTAATGGAACACTGAACTTCAACAAGTCACATTGTGTGCTGTCAGAAAACGTTTCAGATTTGAGGTCCTAATTCCTTAAAACTACACTTCACTTAAGTAGCATATTAGCAAGAACTTGAGGTTGATGTCTAGAGGCGTACAATCGTTCATCTTACATTGGAGTTATAGTTCACTGGGTAGAACATGTCATCCTTCAGTGCATTTTCTTTGAGGATATACTTTCATATTGACAATACTTGAACAAATGATTTGGTCAATTGGAAACTGATGACACAAATGACACAGCATAATGTAGATGAGAATTGAGAATGCACTTTGAGTGCTGGAATATACCATTAACCTCATTTGGAGATAATTTCTCACGTGGGCTCCTGACTCAAACTAAATCAGAATTTGTGAGTATTAATCAGACTCTCATAACAAGGTAAATGCTGCAATCGTAAAATGCTGTCTTGGCATTCTTTAAAAAGTAGTGATGAAATTGTCCAGTGTCATTATATCACTAGAACTTCAGACCCTCTTTTAGTAATAGTGAGATGGTATTCAATGTTATCTACTGTGTGCACTATCTGCAAATAATTATACAACTACAAAGTTGATCTTAATGTGGCATTCATTCAAACTCACCTGGAAAAATCACTCTTTTACTGATGTGCTTTTATTAGTAGAGTAAATAAATGAACCATCCAAGCAATGGATTTGCCTTACCTAGCCAATGCCCATGTCTGAGTCATCAGAAGTGAGGATATACTTTCATATTGACAATACTGGAACAAATGATTTGGTCAATTGGAAACTGATGACACAAATGACACAGCATAATGTAGATGAGAATTGAGAATGCACTTTGAGTGCTGGAATATACCATTAACCTCATTTGGAGATAATTTATCACGTGGGCTCCTGACTCAAACTAAATCAGAATTTGTGAGTATTAATCAGACTCTCATAACAAGGTAAATGCTGCAATCGTAAAATGCTGTCTTGGCATTCTTTAAAAAGTAGTGATGAAATTGTCCAGTGTCATTATATCACTAGAACTTCAGACCCTCTTTTAGTAATAGTGAGATGGTATTCAATGTTATCTACTGTGTGCACTATCTGCAAATAATTATACAACTACAAAGTTGATCTTAATGTGGCATTCATTCAAACTCACCTGGAAAAATCACTCTTTTACTGATGTGCTTTTATTAGTAGAGTAAATAAATGAACCATCCAAGCAATGGATTTGCCTTACCTAGCCAATGCCCATGTCTGAGTCATCAGAAGTCTGGAATAAAAAATAATGGAGAAACATAAAACACAAATGTATTGTTTTAGCCGATGATGTATTATGACAACTTCATTTCCTCAGTGCGACTCAAATATGTTCACAGGTTCTTCAGTGGTGCCTTTCCACTATCGAACGGTGTTTCACAAACTGTGGTTCGTGACCTACTGGTGGGTCGCCAGTCGATGTTTGGTGGGTCATTAAAGTACCAGCATTATGAATGCCTTTAAATTCTGTATTAATTTAGTCACATTTGCTGTGTATCAAAGACAGAGGTCAAATATTTGGCTATGTCTTCTGACAAATTGCTGCTTCTTTTCTTAACATGAGGATTGGGGTTAGTAAAATGAATTATTTGACAATATTGCTGGGGTACAGGTAGTTTGAAAGAAAAGGCTGTAGTAAGTCATTTAATTGTAATACACAACAAAATGTAAATACCTTTAAATGAACTGTACAAATTCAGCAATTAGGAAAGCAAAAATGAAGCACATTTTTTATAAATGTTCACTGAAACCCGAGCACACAATATCATTTGTGTATGATATAGTTTTATCAGTAAAACTGTATGCATTTGTAATTTGGTGGCTACTTCAAAGGAAAATGTGCTTTATTTAAATTATTGTGTGCTACCACACAATTCTTCTATTATATTGATAAACACCACCTCATGTCCATTAAAGCTGGGGGGATTGCCGATAATGTAATCCTCTTCGAATTGTACTTAGAGAATTTAGACTAACTTAACTCCCCCTCCACTCCCCTCCTGGGGTGGCGATCTTGTAATGGAGCTCGTCAAAGAGGACAAACTGCTCCCTTGATCCCACATTACATTAATCATGGTATCCCTTTTTTGGCTCGTGCAGCTTAAGCACATATTGCACTGAGGTTTGCTATAAGTACATCTTTTGATTCAACCTGAGCAATTGTAGCAATTTTATTCTTCTTATGCTAAGCACACCCAAATTTACTCACCCCCCAATCATCGCGCTACACACTTTCATAATTTCATATTTTATCATAGATTTTAATTGTTTCTCACCCTTTTATTGTTTAACTGTATTTTTGTTGAATCATTATTAGTTGCTTCTTATTTACTGTTCCATGCACACTAATATTGATCTACCTCATTGTGTTGCTTTCACATTTCAATCATCTCTTCATCTGCTGCTTGACACTCGCCATTTTACTCAGAGCAGCCCAGGGATGTTTTTAACTTAATGTGAGTTATGCACTAAACATTTTCTACCTCATCTTGACGCCTGTATAATTTTTAATGTTTCCTCGCTGACTGCTTGACAATCTGTTTGTTTCAGGGTTGGGCTCCATGATGTTTTAGCCTAATGGCGCTATCTGTTTACAAATTAATCTACCTCATTGTGATATTCTTTCATTTCATATGTTCCATGAACGGCGATAAGATGTTCTGAATCTATGGCACTACGTACACCCAATTTGAACTACCTCAGTGTGATGCTGCTAGATTTCAATTTGAACCTTAGCCTGCTGCCAGTTTTTCTGCACGTGTACTCTGAACTGCTACAATTTGTTTTAACCTAATGCACTTCTTGCCCCCTAACAAACCCGCCCTTCGTGTTCTGATCAATGTTCTTGATTGTGGAATGGCTGGCTACTAAATTAGCCCTACAATAGCACTTTCCACTTTGCACCCTAGTATTTTACTGAACTGTTCCCTGTCATTGTCCCCCTCTCCTCTGTGTGTCCCTTTCCGTCTCCCTCTCTGCTATATGAGTTGATCCCTTCTACCGGGGCACTTCCATTCTCTTCTCGCCTACCGCACTGGGCTGATGTTGATTTTTGACTCGACTGCTGGACCCCCCCTTTTTCCCCGTCCGCCTGGCCCCCCAACGTATCCCTGTTTCATGCATCATCTTATCACGGCCTTCGTCCTCGTTTGGGGCTAATTTCTCACTCACTGACCTCTCCCCTGTCCCCCCTGTGCCCCCTTACCACTCTTCCCCCACCCAGTGCCCCCTTCCTTTTCTCCTTCCCTCTCACCCTTCCCTATCCCCTGGATCTCGTGTGTCGAACGACCATGCCTCCCCGCAATCACACCCTCATGGCATCAGACTCTCCCATCACTAAACATGGCCCGAACTCCTGGACCATCCTTTACCCACCCAACCTATCCAAAACTGTTAAGAAAAATTTTGAACACAAACTATTAATAGGTCACAAAGAAACCTTATTCGTAGATAATTATCTTAGCCTCACCTCCCTTATCAAAACCAACTACATCTGCTACTCCAAAAGCCCCTCTAAATGGAAAAGCATCCTTCTTCATCACCTCCCCATAACAAAATCTTGCAAAATCCCCTACGGCGTAAAATTGTCTACCTCCCCCTCCGCCACCTTTCCAGGCGAAATTGACATATACATTTTCAAATCTGGAAATATCCTAATCCAAGCCTCCGTAAACTACCTCACTATCTTTGAATGCAACTTTAGCACTTTATCCTACCTTCTGTCTACGCCTGCCCATATCCCTTCAACCTCTTCAACCCAGGAAGTCCTCCCGTCCTCTCCCCCCGTAACGATAACCCCTCCGCTCCCTGACATAGCAATAACCTTGGAAACCTCCCAATCTCTGACCCCTTTAGAATCCTCTCCCCTGCCCGACATTCCTACTTCATACCCAGTCGACCAAACCCTCTCTCCTCTCACCTCGCTTGTCTCTCTTCCTTCTCCTGACAGTCCTACAGCACACCCGGCTGCCCCAACCCCCTCTCCTCCACCTGACTGTTCCCCACGCAACCCTAATCACTCCCTTCTTCCCTCCCCTTCCTCCCAGCCCGTTCACACTAATCCCTCTACTACCCTTCTGCGGACTCCAATTGCTTGCAATCTACTTGACCGCCACCCCCACAACTAAGATGGCATCCCTCATCACTCGCCGTACACCCCCACTTCATCTCATGACCCCTTTGCGACCCCCGTGGAGGCTGGCCTTCCCATTACATTCAATCTTGCTTCCACAACACCCATCCCGATCCACCACCGAGGTTTCCTCCACGTCCTCCCCCCAGAACCCCTTCCCCGGCTAAAATGATACATACCCTTCTCCCCCATCCTCCCTGCCACCCTACCCTCATCAGTTCTAACCCAGTCCCTTCTAAATATTGAACTTCAATTCTCAATCCTGGCTTTGGAACTCATCCCTCAGACAAGACTTTAACTCCCTCACCCTTAGCAATCGCATCATTAACACAATCCAACACCTCCCTCCCTCAGCAAGGGAGTACTACAGCTTGCGATACCTCTTCGTGCGGACCACCACATGGTAACTGTTCTCTTAGACCATCCCATGCCCTGAACCATCTCTCCTCTCCTGACCCCCAGGAACTCAATATTGCCCCCCCATCTCCAAGACGACCGACTCTCCCACTCTCCGTTCAACTATTCCTGTGATTCTGGGAAAAGGCCGCCTCCCACGCCCCCCAGTCTCACCCAGACCCCCTTCACAACTCACTACCATCCATTCTTGCTCCCCCCCTAAAAACAACCCTAAACCCCTCCGCTGCATGCTGGTAAATTGCCGATCGGCTGTCCGACATGCTTCAGAAATCTCTGCAACCATTCATAATGAAACCATAGACATAGCATTTCTCACGGAAACCTGGCTCAATGCCCACTCCTCTTCGATTCTCGACCTGCTCGCTCCTCTGGGTTACTCCATTCTCAGAAAAGATAGACGTGATAAAATTGGCGGGGGCCTTGCCATTATCTAAAAGGATGAACTTCAACTCTCACTTGTTCAGATCCCTGAGCATCTTACTTTTGAATACATCGGTGCAGAACTCAGAGTACAGGGCTCCCCTCCTATCCGACTACATAATATCTACCATCCCCCTGGTGACCCTCTCCCCTTTGTGGAGGAACTGTCTGACCTCCTCACTTGATACAACTCTGCCAGGCACCAACACATTTCAAAGGAGCAACGCTTGACGCCATGGTTACAAGCAAAGATTTGGCTTCCCTCTCCCGCATTGTACCCATTGATTGGTCCGACCATCACCTTATCCTCTTCACGATCTCCAGTGCCAAGCCTTCCCCCACCCACAAAAGCATCAAACACACGAAATTAACTAAAAATCTTCACCTTATTCCTCCAGGCCAGCTAGAGACTAAGATCAAAGCACAACTTCAGCTTACCCCTCCCTCCCAAAACGCAAACGTCGTTGCCGAACATTACAACAAATCCATCATCGAAGTCCTGGACCAAATAGCCCCAGCCAAATTAAAACTTCAAAAAAATAACCCCGCTAAATACTGGTTTAATGCTGATATCAACAATGAGAGACACTCCCTTAGGATGACCGAACGTACATGGAGACAACACCCTTCACCCTCTAATCTTGCTCTCCTTAGAACTGCAAGGGCTTATCACAAAAAACACATCCTTAAAGAAAAGGCCGCCTTCTTCTGTGCCCAACTTGACTGGGCTAAAAGTAGACCCAAGGAACTTTTCAGCATTATTAAAAACCAATCAGCTTCTGCACCACCTAAAATGATTGCAACTAGTGAGAGATGCGAAGAAATCGCGAAAATCTTCTCGGAAAAAATCGCCAAGATTGACCAGTCCTTTGCTTTAACCCCCCCTCCACATTGCTCTTCCCCGCCTACAAAATTTCCACCACACCCCTCCTCATCCCTACTCTTTCTCCAGACGCGGTTCCTCTTCCACTCGCTGTTGTCTCGCCCAAACCCTACTCCGCCAACCCGAGCTCAAAAATAATGCATCTTGGCATAACTTCTGCCCAGTTACTGAGAATGATGTCCTCAACATCATCACTAAGCTTAAACCTTCCTCTCATACCAGGGACCCTCTCCCCACTAACCTTATTAAAGATTCAAAATACATTATTGCCCCACTTTGGACCACCATCTTCAATGCCTCCTTGACCTCGGGCTGTGTCCCTGCTTCCCTCCAAATGGGGCAAATCACCCCCACTCTCAAAAATACTATAGCAGATCCTAATGACCTCAACAATCTGCGACTCATCTCCAACCTGCCTCTTCTTTCCAAGGCCCTTGAAAAATGCGCCCAGCTCCAACTTTACAAACACATCGACTCTTTCAACCTTTTGGACCCATTACAGTCAGGCTTTAGAAAGGGCTGCAGTACAGAAACTGCCATGCTCAACATTATGGATGACAATCACCACTCCCTCGACAAGGGGGAGACCTCCCTTCTCATTCATCTTGACCTCTCTGCTGCCTTTGATACTGTTAACCACTCCGCTTTATTCAACATGCTCAAAGATCGTTTTGGCTTCAATGGTCCTGTCCTCAAATGGTTCACCTCCTTCTTCCAACACCAAACCCAACAAATTAAACTCAATGATTGCCTTTCTAAACCTATGACCATCTCCTTGGGTGTACCCCAGGGTACTATACTGTCTCCCGCTCTATTTAACCTCTTCATGGAACCCCTCACCCTCATTCTCAAACAAGCAAGAATTAATTTCCAATCCAAAGAGGCTTTATTTCGACAAAAAGCATGTCTTAAAAAGCAATACATATCAACACATTTTTTATTTTTTTTTAAAGATAAAAGGAGCCAGTTCATAGCAAAAAATGCATACAATTCATAGTACGAAGGCGCCAATAAATTACATAAAAAGATACATTGTAAAACCAGGATTAAACAAGATACAAAAGCCTATTTGATCTGATCAGCCAAGCCCAGCTTAAAAACTTCGCCAAGCCACAGGCAAAAACGGGCAGTGAATCCGTTTTCAAAATTCGCAAGGCCTCCCTATGGTGTCTGGTGCCTAGCTCTCTACAAAGAGGTTTCAACCACCTGCGACGTGGAGCTTCATAAGCAGGGCATTCGAATAGGAAATGGGGAACTGACTCTATCCTTGTCATACAATGCGCATAAAAAGGAATCGTCTGGGCTGGGGCCTTCCACCTAGCAGTTAGATCACCCACGGGAAGTGTTCCTACTCTAAATTTAAAATACAATGCCCTGTCTCTGGGTTTTGATACAATATCAAGGTAGGGCTCGCCAAATGGGACCTCCTTCACTAAAAGAAATTCAGCAGTGGACCTACATTGTTTGGGATTAGTGTTTCGCCCGTCTAACACCCATCTTCAGTACAGTTTTTTCAAGACAGACTTGGGGGGAGCAGTTCTTAACTGCCAAGCTTCTTCTAAACCCAATTCTACCAGTAGTCGCTTGACTTCCCTCAGCCATCTAATTTTGGGCCAACCAGGCATCGATAGGACCTCTTTCAAACCGTCTGCGTAGCTGGCCAGTTCGGGGACTCTCCAAATGCGAGCCCAAAGAAGGAGAGGACGCAACCTTGCCTGATCACTAATGGGACAACTACCCATGTCAAGCAGTAGTGGTAAGGTTGGAGTGCTGTATGGAAGCCCCATTAAGTCCTTGAGAAATTTATTTTCTGAGCAAGACAGCTGGTCCACATTTTGCGCACCCCAAAGTTCCGCCCCATAAAGCGCCGCACTCACGCCTCTTGCCCTATAAATATCGAGTACCGGGGCAATTGGTTTAAGGGAGGAGGCCCGTTGTTCTTTAAGTAGTGCCCCCGCCACCCTCTTATGGCTCAACAGCATCTTGTGGAGGCGGCAATTCCATCTCATGGTGTCACAGAGGCGAATTCCTGGTAGTCAAATTCTTTGACCCTTTCTAGGGGGACTGATTTTAATATGGGTGGCCTACCAATCTTCTTTGGGGGATTCAGGACCAAATACTTGGTCTTTCCAGTATTAATTTCCAATCCCCTCGAGTCACAGAAAGACTGGAAGCTAGTTAAAAGGCTCTGTAGCCCTGCCGGGGTCTTGGAAATCAGGAGGGTATCGTCTGCAAACAGAAGGGTGGGTACCCTCCTGCCTGCCAACGATGGGGCATCTGAGGGGGTTTGTAAAAGGTGGTCCACCACTCTGTTCACATACAATGAAAACAGAGTGGGGCTAAAACGCATCCCTGACGGACACCTCTATTTACAGGTAATCGTGATGTCTTTTGACCCTGGTTTCCCCACCTGATCTGCGCAAAGTTTTCAGCATGCAACTTGATTAACAGGGACAATAAATATGGGGGCAAACCCAGCCCAGATAACACCCTCCAGAGATGGCTACGGGGGACCAGGTCAAAGGCAGTCCGCAAGTCTATAAATGCAAGGTACAGACTGCCTTTGCCCAGAACAACCACTTTCCAGTAGAGCATCATCAACCGGAATATTTGCTCAATGGTCCCAGTACCTGTTCTAAAACCTGCCTGGAAATCGGACAGGATACCCTTCTCCTCTACCCACTGCAAAACCCTTCCCAGGACCACCTTTCCTGCCACCTTCTGCGTGGAGTCTAGTAAATTTATAGGGCGATAATTTGCTGGGTCGTCCCGACACCCTTTCTTGACAATCGGGACGACCTCAGCACCCCTCCAGGATTCTGCGAGAGCTGCGTCTGCAAAACTAGCATTTAATAATGAGGCAATGAGTTTCCCCCATTCTATCGGGCTGATGCGTAACAGGTCCCCTGGTAGGCCATCCGGCCCGCAGCTTTGTTGGGGACAAGACACTTAATTGCGTCCACCACTTCCTTGACCGTAAACAAAGAGTCTATACTCAGTTCAAGGTGGTCTAATAAAGGGGCATAAATAGAAACTTCCCCATTACCCGTTACCACATTATATAGATGGGAAAAGTGGTCGAACCACAAGGCCTCAGGGATATTACATGTTATGAGCGAGTCCACAGGTTTGTCTCTAGCTCTAATCAGTTCCCAAAAGCCCTTCGAGTCCCTAGCAGAGCTTGCCAGTTTCAGATCACACCAAAACTGGTTCTCCCACTCTAGCTTTGCCCTAGAGACGGCACCTCTATAACTTTTCCTAGCAGTACTAATCAAACCACCGTCCTTAAGTTTAACTGCATTGATTAGGTCCCTTTTAGCGTTACGACAGGCAGGCGAATACCAACCAGGATTGCCCTTAGGGCGACATCTGTTGTTGGCCCTAGAGCTTGCATTGCGAACTGTAAAGAGGTCGCCTAGGGCTTTGGTAGTTTGGACAAACAACGTGGAGATCTCGTGGGCGCTAATTGTGGCAAGGTCCAAACTGGACTGGACGCTTGCCATGGTTGATCTTGCTTCCAGCATCTTGTCCTCATTGCCAACAATATTCCTCCATTTTAGCCGCCTCCCACAATTTGAAGGACATACTTCGCGTGTTGACTTCCAATCATATGGAGTTTGTTCATTAGTCCCTGCCGACCACAAAAGGGACAGTGTCAAGGACAGGGGATTGTGGTCGCTATCAGTAGAGGGGAGAACCACCATATCCATCAAGTGCCCCCAAAGTTTATAGTTCAACAGGATATAATCAATTCTGGAGGATTGACCTACCCTGTTGAACGTATGTGCCCCGCAAGAATCTGACTTTGTCCTACCATTTGCAGCCCTTACATCGTGTTCCAAGGAGAGGGCATTAAGATCAATGGCGCTTTGAGTCCATCTCTTAATTGGTGATACTGAGAGATGGGGGATGCCTCTCCTAGCGTCGTCCTCCTGGGTGCCCAGTATATCTTCGGCTGCTAGGGGTTCAAAGGTACAATTAAAGTCCCCAGCGAGCATGACGAACGAGTCAGAACCACAAGATCTAAGCTCGTCATCAACGCCCGTAAGGGACAATGTCGGCATACCACCCCTAGTACCTCTAACATAAATGTTAAGAATCTCAAGCGCCCTCCCCCCACGTGGCCCTCTAACTGTTAGTCTCTGTAAGTCCAGGGACTTAGTATCTATGCACTGAATAGAATAGCCCAAGGAAATGTTTACCCAGGTTAGTAGGCCGCCGGAAGGGCGACCTCTCCCTCCGGGCGATGGGATAGCCGGTACAACGTAACTAATATAGCCCACTTTGTGTCGGGGCTCCAAGCACCAGGTTTCCTGGAACATACATATCCCGAATGATTCAATAAATGAGTTCCATTCGGGTATGTCGATGTTGCGAGCCAAACCAGCTATGTTCCAGCTGACAACTTTCAAGGCCCTGTTGCCATCTACAGCCTGCCCCGGTGAAGACTCTTTTGCAAAAGAGCTATCCCGAGGGCCAGAGTTAAATGTCACACCTGTAACTAGGCCCTCCCCTCTAGGGACCACCAAGATGGGCGTAGCAGGCTCAGGATGTTCAGTACACTCCCATTCTGAAAGGCCGACATTGGTAACAGGAGGTGAAGGATGGTAAATAAATGGCCTCACTACTTCCATTCTTGTGGCTAAACTACCGCAATCGTCCTCCCCAAGCACTGCAAATGGCTTCGCTGTTGAGTGGCAGACAGCGTGTCAATAGCCATGCCATGACCAATTGGGCGGTGGACATGGATTATTACGAAACAGGCTAAATTGTGACAGGTTAAGGTGGGCTTGTCTACCGGCCCATCCCTCCCAAATGGGGGTTCTGACTGGCCCAGCAAAGGTTTTTCGGGGATTAAAGTAGCTGAGGTCATATATGCCAATATCTCCGCTACCTCCAATTAAACTGCCCTCTCTAGTGGAAAGACTACACTCATAGCTGGCAACCCTAGGATCATCAAAGTTAATTATAATGCAGTCCCCCCTTATATCTTTCGGCCTAGTGCCAATCCAGCTGACCCTCCTTACGTGGATGACCCGGCCACCCATCGAGCTAGGCAAGGGTCTATTTTCCTTTAGCCAGAATACTGTTTTGTTCTTAAGTTCGGCATAAGTCTCATATTTGCCTGGTTTAAGGACTGGCACCCCGGTAAGAACTGCCACAAAGGGCTGGCAGTCAGGGGGTAAATTGACAGTAAGGGCCGGACCTGCGTCAGAATCCATTCCTGGCTGTGGGGTAGGGATTATCATCAGATTGTCTATACTAGGGTTATTCGTCTCAGGGCCATTACTATTTCCAGAATTCTTTGAATTGGCTGGACAACTGTTACCAGAGTCCTTTGACCGTGCGGTCCTTTTAGTAGGGATGGTACTAGCCTTAGGTATCTTGGGTCGAACTATGTCATCCGTTTTGGCCAACCCTGACTTCCGGGCGGCCCCAGAGGAAGCCACAGGATGTACAACGGGAACATTTGCCACGACCACCCCGGGTACTGATACGGCTACAGTGGTGGGGCCCTGTAGGCATGTAGGTGTCGCCCGGGGTACAGATTCCCCCCTAGACCATCTTCCAAAAAATCCCAGGGTATATGTGCGCTTTACAAACACACAAGTTATTTAATACCCAAACTACCATGTGCTGGAGAGAGAGAATGTGTGGCAGCTCAACAATGCAGAATGCTTAATGCTTTAACTAGGCCCTTCTTCGTGCAGCTTTTGTTGACTTTAATTATGCACTGAGAAACCTTTCTGAATTACCTAAAACCTTACATAAACGCTCATGCAAAGTTGTTCCCTGCAAGTGCAGATTTACAAATTAGCTTTGTGAGTCTGAGTCTGTGGTTGTTTGTCATTGACTTTAAGTAAAAAGAGACATCATTTCTCAGTGTTCATTAATAAAGAAATTCATTCACATAACATGTATTAAAATCGGACTTTTCATCAATTCTCCTTAATTTGTAGCACCTAATCCCAATCTGAGTGCCTTATATTTCAGAGAGGCTGTAGTCCCAAGCATTGTCCTCGGAGAACGGTCAGAATCAGTACATTATTGTATTAACAGTTCAGTGAGCCTCAGCAAGTCTAATTGTGCTCTGCCAGAAACAGTTTTAGATTTGAGATAGTGATTCCTTAAAACTACACTTCAAGAGCTGGAGGATGATGGCAATCACTACGTTCTAGAGACATTTAATGGTCCATCATTACATTAGAGCCATTATTCACTGCAAAGAATATGACAACCTTCGGTGTGTTTTTCTAGGAAGATACAGTTTCTAATTTACCACAATAGTGGAATGGATGCTCGGTCAACTGGAAAATGTTCACTCATATGACACAGAATAATGTAGGAGAGAATGTACTTTTAATACTGGAGTATAACATTAACCACATTTGGAGATCATTTCTCACATGGGCTCTTGACCAAACCTATATGACAATTAGTGAGTATTAATCAGACTTTCATAACAAGGTAAATGATATAAACTTAAAATACTACTTTGGCATTCTTTAACCCCTTCAGCGCGGCGTGGATTACCGCGCTGTGCTGAAGGGTTCTTGCGCGGTGCGGGGCCGTGACGGAGTGGTTCCGTCACCCACACAGCGCGACCGACGCGCGTGACGGAACCACTCCGTCACGCGCATCGAAGGGGTTAAAATGTAGTGATAACATTGTTTGGTGTTATTAAATCACTGGAACATCAGACCCTCGTTTAGTATTTATGGGATGATAATAAATGTTATCTACTGTGTGCACTATCTCCAAGTAGTTATATAACTGGGAAGTTGTTGTTGATTTCAATGTTAACAATCATTCAAAACCACCTGGAATAATCACTCTTTTGCTGAAGTGCTTTTATTAGTAGAGTTAATAAATGAACCATCCAAGCAATGGTTTTTCCTTACCTAGTCAACGTCCTGTCAAAGTTGTCAGAAGTCTGGAATAAAAAATAATGGCAAAACAGAAAACAGAGGTAAATTGTTTTAGCCTTTAATGGATTATGATAATTTCATTTCCTCTGTTATACTAAAATATGTACACAGGTTCTTTAGTGGTACATTCTCACCATGGAACGGTGTTTCGTAAACTGTGCTTCGTGACCCACTGGTGGGTCGCCAGCTGATGTTTGGTGGGTCATAAAAGTACAAGCACTAAAAATGCCTTTAAATTATGTCGTCATCCCATCATATTTGCTGTGCATCAAAGACAGAGGTCAAATATTTGGCTATGTCTTCTGATAAATTGCTGCTTATTTTGTTAACATGAGGATTGGGGTTTACAAAGTCCTCTCAATTTCACGTCAGAGAGAGAAAAGTAAATTAATTATTTGACAATCTTGCTGGGGTACAAGGAGTTTGAAAGAAAATGCTGTATTATTTGTAGGAAGGTGGAATCTGACTAATGGTTGCCCCCAACTTTTTTGCCTGGTATTGGAGTGGTTTTTGACTAGTCTGGCTGGGATCCTGCTATCCAGGACCCCAGCCTATCTGCTTTCTCCCTAAACCTAATGTGAAGTACCCTAAGTACAAACCAATTGGATGCTGAGGATGCCCTGACAGTCCCTTGTAGATGGTACCTAGGTACCCAGGGCATGGGTCCCTCAGTAGGCCTACCAGGGCTGCAGCACTTATTGTGCCACCCTGGGACAGCCATACAAACTGACACCACCAGACCACTACTGTAGTCTGGTTAAGGTGGTGCTAACACCCCTTACAGGGATATAGGTATCCTATATCCCACCCCATTACAACACATGTACTCTCATAGGTCACCCCTATAGCAGCCCTTGCTAATCCTACAGGGCAGGGTGCTGAGATATGTGTGAGGGGGGACCCCTACCTGAGTAAGGCCTCTCTGCAACCCTCGTAAAATCATTGCTGGGTTGTTTGTAGTGTAGCCATACCATATACTCTTAACCGCATTATAAGTCTATCGCGATAGCGCGATAACTTGAGAATGACTACACAGAACTATATCGTGTTTGGTGTCAAACATGTAGGAATCATACCCCCAGTCCAGCCATGGGCATGAGGGTACGATTCCCCCCTGCTAGAGGGGCGATATGGGAAAAGCGGCGGAATTGACACACCAATTTAAAAGTGCACAAGTAACACAAAATGGCTACTGCCCGCCACCTACACGACCCTGGCTGGCTGTTGCTGGGGAAAACCCCAGCCTCGCCAGCTGGACAATAGGGCTCCTGTGGCAGGGAGGTGCTAGCATCTCCCCAGACAGGATAATGTGGATTGGAACAGGGTGGGTGCACCAAATGTCCTTTCAGAGTTGCACGTAGGCAGCTGCAGAGACCTCATTCTGCATACACCGCTTGGAACCGGTTCAGGGGCATCCTGCCACTCGCCCAGGCGGGAAACACACAAAGAGGAGAGGGTGTAGCCACCCTTTCCCGCCTCACCACTCATTGGCGGACACTACTCTGGACACTCCCCTAATCTTGGGGATAAAGGTGAATAACGTGGCCCCAGAGCCTCAGATTAATCTTGAACTTTACAGTCTTGACCTTCGACTTGCTGCTGCCCAGCTGACGGAAGAAATCTCCCTTGGGATAAAGGAGTTATCCCCCTGCTTGGCAGGCACCTGAAACACTGCAAGTGACCCGGTTGGAACCTCGCTGCTCCTATGGACTTCGACGACTTCCAGCACCCTTGAGGTGGGTTTCCAGCGCATCCCAGAGGCCAGTGAGTGTGCTCAACGTGTTTGGGCACCGTGGACCGTGTGGGTGCCGAGATCCCCAATACCCCAGGACACCGGCCACCTCTTGCGTAGCACACGACCCTGACCAGTGGGGAAGTTGTGCTTTGGCTCGTTTTTGAGAACACCACTCTACAGCAATTGTGCCAAAGACCAGCGCCCTACCCCCCTCCGGTGGCCCGTGGGTGCCCTTTTACGCACGCCAAATTGCCGCCTCCCGCGGTCCCTTGTTGCTCGACTTGTGGGCCCTAGCGGAGGTCTATTTCAACAATCAAGAGTTCCCCTGGTTGCTCCAGGCCTGCTCTACAGTCTCTCCAAAGGAGACCTCTCCCAGACCTCGTGGGTCTGCACTGTAGCCGATTTGTTTATTCTTGTGGGTTGCGGTTGCCAAGGCTTAGTGGATCCAATCCGGACACTAACACTGCAGCAGCCCTCATCCGATGTGGGACATTCGCCCTCCGGAAGCTGGCCTTCTTTGAAGCCTCCCGGAGCCTGTGGCTGCAGATCCAAGCTACAGCACTTCGCACCTGAAGCACCCGACATCGAAGGGCTCTTTGCTTTGAGCCTCCTGGTCACTTTGCCGTGACCCAGACTCTGTCCCCACTGCTTTCAGGTTCTTCTCTACAATCTTCACATCTTTGATCTTCACGGCATCATCAACGCTTTTGGCTAGCAGCACTTTTGAACATTTTCCTATAGAAAATCAGCCCGCGACCCGACACCAGAATCGACCTATGCACCCGGCTTCCCTGGGGCAGGTAACAGTGGTACCTCGGTACTCTCGTGGTAGTGGGCTCCTCAAAAGCTTAAGTCTAAAGTTTTAACTTTTTACTCCTGCTAGAAGTGACTTTAATCTGTGTAATTTCAACCGCGACATTCTCCATAGACTATAATAGAGATCCCGATAGCAGCTATTTCCACTGCACGCGCCTCCCGTGGGTCCCCTTCCTCATAACCTGGGGTGGATTCTTAAGGGGCCAGCGATCCTAAATGCCCTAGGCATTGTCTGTAGAATTGTCGTGTTTCTTATACCACTTTTTTGATATATGGTTTGGTCCCCCCCTGGGGCCCATTGATTCCTGTGCTATTTATTGTGTTTATAAATGCTTGTTTGAATTGTAACTTTGCCACTAGCCTCATAAAGAGACTGTGGGATTCTGTCTAGAATAAATACATATATTTTATATATATACCTGTGTGGGCTACTCTTTCATTTGGTTATTCAAGAGGTTATTATGGTAAAACAATAAGCTTAACACTCCTTCAAGACTTAGCCTGAAGGCTGCTCTCCACAGCTACCACTAGGATAGCTTTCTTTAAAGGTTGTCTTAAACCTATCATCAATAAGAGTCGAAATTGGACTGGTGCAAGGTGTCCCTATAACTAGGAGACAGCATATGCCAGGCCAACTTCTCACATTGGTGTGCAGCGGTGGGATTCAAGCTTGCCATTGTTTTACCAGATAACAAATTGAATTTCTAAAGTGAAAGCCACTTGGTACCAAAGGTACATATAAATTCAAGCTAGAATACAAATAAGTTCTACTGAACTTAGAAGTTGTGTGTAGAGGGTTTAGCACACCCTGACTACAACTCAAGAAAGGGTCCAGTAGGCCACACCTAGAGTAGGTAGATACACCGCTATCACTACACTAGCAATGCCTTTAGGTTCAGGTGCCCATAAGGCTCTGGAAGGACCCCAAAGGGTTCCAGTCGACAAATATGATCATCTCTCCTTTGCTGATCTTAGGGAGATGTGCACCTTTAGGAAACTGAAGACAAACAAAGGTGCCAATACTCAACGCCTCATGGAGATCCTGCTCATAGCAGACTTTAAGCAGACTTTAGGGTCTGATGAGGTAGATAGGTTGGGTGGGCACCCCTCAGAAGAGGGCCCTCCTAGAGAGGACTCTGGTGAGGACCAGGAAGAGGATGAAGATCCTGACCTGGAAGAACCAGATCACTCACAACATGGAGGTTATGGCCCAAAAGGCACTCTCTCCATCTCTGCCTCTCCTCAGAGGAGAGAATCCTCCCAAGAGAGGAAATGCAGACTGATCCAGTTTGAGCAGGCAAAACTACAGCTCAGGAGAGAACAGTTAGCATTGGACAGGGAGTCCCTGGAGCTACAGAAAGCTTCAAGAAAGTGGGGTCTAGAGACCCCTGGTGGCAGTGATGAAACCCCTAGAGTTAGAGAGAAAGTCCCTGACAATAGGAACCTCCACAAGATTGTGCCCCCCTATAAGACAGGGGATGATATCCACAAATAGATCTCTGCTCTTGAGAGGGCCTGTAAAGTACAAAGGGTCCCAGTAGAGCAGTGGGCAGCAATCCTGTGGCTCTCCTTTGCAGACAAAGGTAGAGACAAGCTCCTCTCTGTAAGAGAAGAGAATGCAGATGATTACTATATCTTGAGAGATGCTTTAATAGATGGGTTTGGCTTAACCACTGATCAATACAGACTTAAGTTCAGAGACACCCAAAAAGCACAGGATCAAGATTGGGTAGACTTTGTTGATTGTGCTACCAAGGCATTGGAAGGTTGGTTAAATGGCAGTAAAGTTAATGATTATAAAGGATTGTACAATCTTATAATGAGGGAGCATATTCTTAATAATTGTCATAACCAACTCTTACACCAGCACCTGGTGGACTCTGATCTGACCTCTCCCCAAGAATTGGGAAAGAAGGCAGACAAATGGGTCAGAACCAGGATCAGGCCCAAGAACCAAGGTGGTGACCAGAAGAAAGATTCTACCAAGCCCAAAGAGAAAGGTGGGGATAATAAAACAGAAAAGTCCCCTGAAGGGCCCCAAACACCCAGTGCTGGGGGTGGGTCCCAAAATACTTCCTCTTCTACCAAGAAACCATATTGCCATGTGTGTAAGCAACCTGGCCAATGGAAAACTGCCTCCAGCTGTCCAAAGAATGGCAATAAAGAAAATGTTCCTCCCATTGCAGCTCCAACACCTCCTGTTACTACTAGTAGTAATCCCCCAGGTGGTGGGAGTGCACCCAAAAATTTAGTTGGGCTTTCTTGGGGAACGCAGGTGGACTCTGGCCTAACCAGGTCCCCTGCACAAGCAACTCTAGTCTGTGATGGTGGCATGGGGTTTGCCAACTTTACCATGGATCCCAAAATTTTGGGCAGGTACAGACAAGAGCCCATGATCAATGGTCAGAAGGCTGTGGCCTACAAGGACACAGGGGCCAGTGTCACCATGGTGACCAAGAGGCTAGTGCCCCTAGAACACCTTTTACCTGGGTTTAGCTACCAGGTGACCAATATAGATGGAATAAGGACAAACCAGCCCATGGCAGTGGTAAATCTCAGCTGGGGAGGGGTCACTGGCCCAAAGAGAGTGGCAGTGTCCCCAAACTTGCCTGTAGATT
This sequence comes from Triturus cristatus, assembly GCF_964204655.1. Lineage (NCBI taxonomy): Eukaryota > Metazoa > Chordata > Amphibia > Caudata > Salamandridae > Triturus > Triturus cristatus. Next base: position 440,520,272 of record NC_140593.1, on the reverse strand, counting down.
GTCTACTGGGGAATGATCTGGAAATCTCAGCCTGGGCTGAGGTGGATCACAAGGCCCACTTGAAAATGGTAGGCATTCCTGAGAGAGTGGATGAGCCCTTAAAGGCCTCACCTCCACCCCAGGAGGAAGTAAAAAGAGTGAAGCCTGAAACATTGGATCACTCTACCCAAACAGAGAGCATAGGGGGAGAGGAACAGTCCTCCCCCCACCAGACTAAAGGTAAGGGTCAAGTTTCTCAGGGAACTGATCCTGCCCCTTGTGAAGTAACTGCCCCAGAAGTGGACAGGTCTGGCCTGGCCACCTCTCTGATGGCAGGGGACCCTTCCAAGGTGGTACCCAGTCTGGAGCAGGTATCCTGCCCCTCTCTACCCTGCCTCAGTCAGCCCAGGGCTGCAGTGGTCAGGGAGGTCAGTGGACCCTCTTAATGGGCCCCTGCCCAGAGGAACCCCCTCATCAGCAGATTAGGGACACCCAGCACAATACTTTTAGCCAGGTGAATATTCCTCTACAAACTGAGGGATCCCCCTTACCCCTAGGTATAGGTACCCCTCACCTGGATGTTGTTGGGCACAGGGAAACCTGGGGCATAGTTGCCCCAAACATTCCAGTGCCCTCCACTATTCCAACCAAAGGGACCCAACCCCCAGCTGTAGGCAGCCAGAGGTTGACCCTTAGGGCCAAATATGACACAGTCATGGGCAGAAAGGCTACCATGGTGACCAGTGACCTGAGGAGGTTGAGACCAACCCAAACAGGGACTCACTTCCAGACTCAGACACCCCACCAGCCCACCTCTGTACCAAAAACCAATACAGGTAATTCCCCTAGACTTTGGAGAAACTCTAGAACCCCTTGGGCTAGGATTTCCCAAGTGGACCATGAGACAGGGAGCAACCATGCTAGTGCAGGTTCTTCCTTGTATGGCCACTCAGGAAATAAAGGCTTATCTTGACACGATTAGCCTTATCTCCTTTCGTTTGGGGTGGGGTTATGTAGGAAGGTGGACTCTGACTAATGGTTGCCCCCAACTTTTTTGCCTGGTATTTGAGTGGTTTTTGACTAGTCTGGCTGGGATCCTGCTATCCAGGACCCCAGCCTATCTGCTTTCTCCCTAAAACTAATGTGAAGTACCCTAGGTACAAACCAATTGGATGCTGAGGATGCCCTGGCAGTCCCTTGTAGATGGTACCCTAGGTACCCTGGGCATGGGTCCCTCAGTAGGCCTACCAGGGCTGCAGCACTTATTGTGCCACCCTGGGACAGCCATACAAACTGACACCACCAGACCACTACTGTAGTCTGGGTAAGGTGGTGCTAACACCCCTTACAGGGATATAGGTACCCTATATCCCACCCCATTACAACACATGTACTCTCATAGGTCACCTCTATAGCAGGCCTTGCTAATCCTACAGGGCAGGGTGCTGAGATATGTGTGAGGGGGGACCCCTACCTGAGTAGGGCCTCTCTGCAACCCTCGTAAAATCATTGCTGGGTTGTTTGTAGTGTAGCCATACCATATACTCTTAACCGCATTATAAGTCTATCGCGATAGCGCGATAACTTGAGAATGGCTACACAGAACCATATCGTGTTTGGTGTCAAACATGTAGGAATCATACCCCCAGTCCAGCCATGGGCATGAGGGTACGATTCCCCCCTGCTAGAGGGGCGATATGGGAAAAGCGGCGGAATTGACACACCAATTTAAAAGTGCACAAGTAACACAAAATGGCTACTGCCCGCCACCTACACGACCCTGGCTGGCTGTTGCTGGGGAAAACCCCAGCCTCGCCAGCTGGACAATAGGGCTCCTGTGGCAGGGAGGTGCTAGCATCTCCCCAGACAGGATAATGTGGATTGGAACAGGGTGGGTGCACCAAATGTCCTTTCAGAGTTGCACGTAGGCAGCTGCAGAGACCTCATTCTGCATACACCGCTTGGAACCGGTTCAGGGGCATCCTGCCCCTCGCCCAGGCGGGAAACACACAAAGAGGAGAGGGTGTAGCCACCCTTTCCCGCCTCACCACTCATTGGTGGACACTACTCTGGACACTCCCCTAATCTTGGGGATAAAGGTGAATAACGTGGCCCCAGAGCCTCAGATTAATCTTGAACTTTACAGTCTTGACCTTCGACTTGCTGCTGCCCAGCTGACGGAAGAAATCTCCCTTGGGATAAAGGAGTTATCCCCCTGCTTGGCAGGCACCTGAAACACTGCAAGTGACCCGGTTGGAACCTCGCTGCTCCTATGGACTTCGACGACTTCCGGCACCCTTGAGGTGGGTTTCCAGCGCATCCCAGAGGCCAGTGAGTGTGCTCAACGAGTTTGGGCACCGTGGACCGCGTGGGTGCCGAGATCCCCAATACCCCAGGACACCGGCCACCTCTTGCGTAGCACACGACCCTGACCAGTGGGGAAGTTGTGCTTTGGCTCGTTTTTGAGCCAAACACTCTACAGCAATTGTGCCAAAGACCAGCGCCCTAGCCCCCTCCGGTGGCCCGTGGGTGCCCTTTTACGCACGCCAAATTGCCTCCTCCCGCGGTCCCTTGTCGCTCGACTTGTGGGCCCTAGCGGAGGTCTATTTCAACAATCAAGAGTTCCCCTGGTTGCTCCAGGCCTGCTCTACAGTCTCTCCAAAGGAGACTTCTCCCAGACCTCGTGGGTCTGCACTGTAGCCGATTTGTTTATTCTTTGTGGGTTGCGGTTGCCAAGGCTTAGTGGATCCAATCCGGACACTAACACCGCAGCAGCCCTCATCCGATGTGGGACAGTCGCCCTCCGGAAGCTGGCCTTCTTTGAAGCCTCCCGGAGCCTGTGGCTGCAGATCCAAGCTACAGCACTTCGCACCTGAAGCACCCGACATCGAAGGGCTCTTTGCTTTGAGCCTCCTGGTCACTTTGCCGTGACCCAGACTCTGTCCCCACTGCTTTCAGGTTCTTCTCTACAATCTTCACATCTTTGATCTTCACGGCATCATCGACGCTTTTGGCTAGCAGCACTTTTGAACATTTTCCTATAGAAAATCAGCCCGCGACCCGACACCAGAATCGACCTATGCACCCGGCTTCCCTGGGGCAGGTAACAGTGATACCTCGGTACTCTCGTGGTAGTGGGCTCCTCAAAAGCTTAAGTCTAAAGTTTTAACTTTGTACTCCTGCTAGAAGTGACTTTAATCTGTGTAATTTCAACCGCGACATTCTCCATAGACTATAATAGAGATCCCGATAGCAGCTATTTCCACTGCACGCGCCTCCCGTGGGTCCCCTTCCTCATAACCTGGGGTGGATTCTTAAGGGGCCAGCGATCCTAAATGCCCTAGGCATTGTCTGTAGAATTGTCGTGTTTCTTATACCACTTTTTTGATATATGGTTTGGTCCCCCCCTGGGGCCCATTGATTCCTGTGCTATTTATTGTGTTTATAAATGCTTGTTTGAATTGTAACTTTGCCACTAGCCTCATAAAGAGACTGTGGGATTCTGTCTAGAATAAATACATATATTTTATATATATACCTGTGTGGGCTACTCTTTCATTTGGTTATTCAAGAGGTTATTATGGTAAAACAATAAGCTTAACACTCCTTCAAGACTTAGCCTGAAGGCTGCTCTCCACAGCTACCACTAGGATAGCTTTCTTTAAAGGTTGTCTTAAACCTATCATCAATAAGAGTCGAAATTGGACTGGTGCAAGGTGTCCCTATAACTAGGAGACAGCATATGCCAGGCCAACTTCTCACATTGGTGTGCAGCGGTGGGATTCAAGCTTGCCATTGTTTTACCAGATAACAAATTGAATTTCTAAAGTGAAAGCCACTTGGTACCAAAGGTACATATAAATTCAAGCTAGAATACAATAAGTTCTACTGAACTACACTAGCAATGCCTTTAGGTTCAGGTGCCCATAAGGCTCTGGAAGGACCCCAAAGGGTTCCAGTCGACAAATATGATCATCTCTCCTTTGCTGATCTTAGGGAGATGTGCACCTTTAGGAAACTGAAGACAAACAAAGGTGCCAATACTCAACGCCTCATGGAGATCCTGCTCATAGCAGACTTTAAGCAGACTTTAGGGTCTGATGGGGTAGATAGGTTGGGTGGGCACCCCTCAGAAGAGGGCCCTCCTAGAGAGTACTCTGGTGAGGACCAGGAAGAGGATGAAGATCCTGACCTGGAAGAACCAGACCACTCACAACATGGCACTCTCTCCATCTCTGCCTCTCCTCAGAGGAGAGAATCCTCCCAAGAGAGGAAATGCAGACTGATCCAGTTTGAGCAGGCAAAACTACAGCTCATGAGAGAACAGTTAGCATTGGACAGGGAGTCCCTGGAGCTACAGAAAGCTTCAAGAAAGTGGGGTCTAGAGACCCCTGGTGGCAGTGATGAAACTCTCAACAAAAAGGGAGCCAAGGGGGTCAAAGGGTAGGTAGCCCCCCACTCAGGACCATATAACAAAACGAAACCTACCCCGGGGGAACAAATTTAATATTTTTATATTTATTTTTGCTCTAGGTACCCAATACTTGATGTGCCTATCTCACTCAAAACCTCTTGTGTTTCTGCCACGTAAGTGGAAATCTAATATTATACACAGATCGTGTCTATTATTACAGCCTGTGAGAACGGAAGCTCCTCTGTGTCTATGCGTTTCCCTTCACTAGTGTGCTGTGAAGTACTATTAGTAGTAAAACCAAAGGTGCAAAGCAAAAAAGGTGTGAAAGGCCGGCAGTGCCTCACGGAAGCAGCCCCAACGAGGTTGTGTAGACAGGTACTCGCCTACTACCTCCTGTTATCATCATAGGCTACTGCCGCCCAAACAGAAAAAAAGAAGGAAGGAAAAAAGGAGTGCTGGAATCCTCATACTAATCCTAATGTCTAGTGTCTAGAAAACAATTCATATAGTGACATGTGTCTAATTGTATAGAAAAAAAGAGGAAATGTCGACCCAACAGCGGGGGGACTGAGTCTGATCAGGACCCAAGTCACTCCAATTAAAACCGAGCAGCACTACACTAGCTATGTGAAGCTTTATTCTGTGCTGTGTAGCTGCTCATTAAAACCAACATGTTTCGTTGCCCAATGAAATTTGGCGGCAACTTCTTCAGGGCTAGGGTCGACTGGTCTCTCTGAGTCGCTAGTACAGACCAGTGGTTAGTTTATCAGCACCTGGGGGAAACACAATTAAAAACACACACTCAGTCTATCACCCAAATGGTCAATACGGGTCCTTCGCAAGTACATAAGAGCAACTGCTCGTCCACTATGGTGCCTGCACCACAACTGACGTTCATATTTACCATCATAGATGATGTCTGTCAGCATACCTGAACCTTTGGTATGTATGGATGTATGTGTTGTCATAAAAACCTGGACTGCTTGCTCAGAGGCTGCGGAATCGCGTTTCTGGAAGGGCACAAAGATATAACAGTTATTAAGGTGCCCCGATATGGGCTATCAAGTCCCCTCTGCTCATGTATCATTTATCAACTCGTTATTAATAAGCCATCATGTCGTGTTTCCAGGGCCCAGCAATGGTAACAGCATTGTAGTCTTCCCCTGATTGTGTTATAGCTTAATATATGTTCCATATCATTGCATGTCCATACGTTTGATATTCGATCGCTGCGCTGTGTGTTCATGGCACTGCGACTGCCTGCTGCTAAGGGAAACATAGCCTACCCCAATACAAAACAGTCCTTCGCTAAGCGCTTGCCGTATGCTAACGCTGGAATAGGAATACAGCCCTCATTAGCGTGCACGAGTAGGGCCTGCTCCTGTAATCACCCAGTATGGTCTTACCTCGTCAGCCTGCTCGTCCGGACGTAGCTCATCCTCCATCACGGAGGGGAAGGCTACTTCCTGCTTAAATGCGTCACGCGCGCTGTGATACGCGCATGTGCAGTTGTGTACTGAAGGTACTGGCGGCCATATTGTGTAAACCGCCCGTACTGATTCCACTCCACCTGATGTCTCCCTTGTTATAGTTAGGGTATGCTGTGGTGTAAACTTGGACTCTCAGATTGGTATTTGTAGGGACCTCAAGCACCACTACAAAGAATGTTTCAAAAAAATAATTGATCAGGTATTGATGTACTTCGCCTGCAGTCATATTTGTCTAGATTATGAGGGCTGTTAAGGATGGGTTACAAATGCGCTAGAATCACTAATCTCATGTATACACCCATCTGCTCATGTATAAATTTCTGGCATATTCGATACAGCTGGTAAGTGGGGTTATATATGCGTGATCAGCAGCCTTATATGATGATACCCACCACAGGTACTAGATGTACTGCCTCACTGTGCTACCTTACCCCACTCAATGAAATCGTTAAGGCCCTGTTGGTCTGCTTTCTCTTGGTAAATCCAACGAGCCTCCTTGGTCGACAACCTGGCTTCCATGTTGTAGGTGTCACCAAACACTCGCTCCAGTACCACCCAGCGTATATCTCTTGGGTTATGTCCGGCTGCCAGGAAATGCTGGACCAATTTCGTGGTCAGTTTTCCCACCCTGATAGTACTCAGGTGTTCCTGTACTCTGATCTTTACTTTGCGTGTGGTGAGACCAATATACTGCAAACCACATGGACACGTCAGTCTATAGATGACATTATTTGTATTGCAGTTACTGAATGTGTTCAAGTGCCAGATCTTACCACCTACCAAGATGACACTTTTGGTAGGGGTAGTGAGATCACACACTGTACATCCGCCACATTGGTAGTGCCCCGGCGGGATGCCAGTGTCCTTGGTCTTAAACTGGGGTCGTGAATGCACTAAGCGGTCGCGCAGGTTGTTGGACCGCTTGAAGGCAAATCGTGGATGTGGCATCGTCATAGTCGGAGTGTTGAGCAAGGGCCAGTGTTTCCTGATGACCTGTCTAACTTTGGTGGACAAAGGACCAAAGGTTGTAACCACCGGGATACAATCCCCTTTGGTTTTGGGTGTTCTTTCTAAAAGAGCAGCTCTGGGAGTATTCAGGGCTCGTTTCCGGGCTTGTTTGATTATCTTCGTGGGGTATGATCGTTCCTCCAGTTTACAAGATAAGGCTTCAGCTTGTGTGACGAATTCCTCTGTGAATGAACAGTTCCTGCGATACCGCAAGAACTGTCCCACGGGCAGATTGTCTCTCAAGGCCCTAGGGTGGTAGGATCTGTAATGCAGCAGGGAATTCTTGTCTGTAGGTTTTTGATGGACATTAGTGACAAGTTTATGATTTTCCGCCCTGATGCCCAAATCCAAATATGTGGCTGCCGTATCACTGATGGTCCATGTGAATTTGAGGCACTCGTCCAGGCTGTTGAGCCAGACGAGGAATTCATCCAGATCAGTCCTTGATCCCGTCCATATACACAAGACATCGTCAATATATCGCCTCCAGAGGGCAATATTCATCTGGAAGGGATTATTGCGATGTAGGACGTAGCCGGTCTCAAATTGGCCCACGTAAATACAAGCCAGACTGGGGACAAATGTAGCCCCCATAGATGTCCCGGACACTTGCAGATATAGCTGATCTTTATAGGCAAAACATTTTTTTGTAAGAGCCAGTTCAACACATTGGAGCACAAAGGATTTTGGAACATCGTAGAACCATTCACAAGACCCCAGGGCGCGTGCTGCTGCCACCAGCGTGGCTTCCTGGGGGATACTCGTGTATAACGATTCTATATCAATTGTCACCAGGAATTGATGTTGAGGGTCATACTTGATGTCATTTAGGGTCCTTAAAACATCGGTAGTGTCCTGAACGTATGATGGTTGAGTGATCACACATTCCCTAAGGAAAAAGTCGGCATACTGGGACAGTGGTTCCAGAATCGATTGAATCCCCGAGACAATGGGACGTCCCGGGGGGGGCCTCTGTGCTTTATGGATCTTCGGGACAATATAAAAAGCCGGGATCCTGGGCTTCTCATTAATCAAAAACTCAGCTTCCTTTGCCGTCAACCATTTCTTTTCTTTAGCTTCAGCGACCATTTTGTGGATGGTCGTCTGAAGGTTCTTGGTGGGGTCCCTCATCAAAGGTTGATAGTTTTGGCGAACGCCTAGAAGCCTAGCTACTTGTCACTAATGTCCATCAAAAACCTACAGACAAGAATTCCCTGCTGCATTACAGATCCTACCACCCTAGGGCCTTGAGAGACAATCTGCCCGTGGGACAGTTCTTGCGGTATCGCAGGAACTGTTCATCCACAGAGGAATTCGTCACACAAGCTGAAGCCTTATCTTGTAAACTGGAGGAACGATCATACCCCACGAAGATAATCAAACAAGCCCGGAAACGAGCCCTGAATACTCCCAGAGCTGCTCTTTTAGAAAGAACACCCAAAACCAAAGGGGATTGTATCCCGGTGGTTACAACCTTTGGTCCTTTGTCCACCAAAGTTAGACAGGTCATCAGGAAACACTGGCCCTTGCTCAACACTCCGACTATGACGATGCCACATCCACGATTTGCCTTCAAGCGGTCCACCAACCTGCGCGACCGCTTAGTGCATTCACGACCCCAGTTTAAGACCAAGGACACTGGCATCCCGCCGGGGCACTACCAATGCGGCGGATGTACAGTGTGTGATCTCACTACCCCTACCAAAAGTGTCATCTTGGTAGGTGGTAAGATCTGGCACTTGAACACATTCAGTAACTGCAATACAAATAATGTCATCTATAGACTGACGTGTCCATGTGGTTTGCAGTATATTGGTCTCACCACACGCAAAGTAAAGATCAGAGTACAGGAACACCTGAGTACTATCAGGGTGGGAAAACTGACCACGAAATTGGTCTAGCATTTCCTGGCAGCCGGACATAACCCAAGAGATATACGCTGGGTGGTACTGGAGCGAGTGTTTGGTGACACCTACAACATGGAAGCCAGGTTGTCGACCAAGGAGGCTCGTTGGATTTACCAAGAGAAAGCAGACCAACAGGGCCTTAACGATTTCATTGAGTGGGGTAAGGTAGCACAGTGAGGCAGTACATCTAGTACCTGTGGTGGGTATCATCATATAAGGCTGCTGATCACGCATATATAACCCCACTTACCAGCTGTATCGAATATGCCAGAAATTTATACATGAGCAGATGGGTGTATACATGAGATTAGTGATTCTAGCGCATTTGTAACCCATCCTTAACAGCCCTCATAATCTAGACAAATATGACTGCAGGCGAAGTACATCAATACCTGATCAATTATTTTTTTGAAACATTCTTTGTAGTGGTGCTTGAGGTCCCTACAAATACCAATCTGAGAGTCCAAGTTTACACCACAGGATACCCTAACTATAACAAGGGAGACATCAGGTGGAGTGGAATCAGTACGGGCGGTTTACACAATATGGCCGCCAGTACCTTCAGTACACAACTGCACATGAGCGTATCACAGCGCGCGTGACGCATTTAAGCAGGAAGTAGCCTTCCCCTCCGTGATGGAGGATGAGCTACGTCCGGACGAGCAGGCTGACGAGGTAAGACCATACTGGGTGATTACAGGAGCAGGCCCTACTCGTGCACGCTAATGAGGGCTGTATTCCTATTCCAGCGTTAGCATACGGCAAGCGCTTAGCGAAGGACTGTTTTGTATTGGGGTAGGCTATGTTTCCCTTAGCAGCAGGCAGTCGCAGTGCCATGAACACACAGCGCAGCGATCGAATATCAAACGTATGGACATGCAATGATATGGAACATATATTAAGCTATAACACAATCAGGGGAAGACTACAATGCTGTTACCATTGCTGGGCCCTGGAAACACGACATGATGGCTTATTAATAACGAGTTGATAAATGATACATGAGCAGAGGGGACTTGATAGCCCATATCGGGGCACCTTAATAACTGTTATATCTTTGTGCCCTTCCAGAAACGCGATTCCGCAGCCTCTGAGCAAGCAGTCCAGGTTTTTATGACACCACATACATCCATACATACCAAAGGTTCAGGTATGCTGACAGACATCATCTATGATGGTAAATATGAACGTCAGTTGTGGTGCAGGCACCATAGTGGACGAGCAGTTGCTCTTATGTACTTGCGAAGGACCCGTATTGACCATTTGGGTGATAGACTGAGTGTGTGTTTTTAATTGTGTTTCCCCCAGGTGCTGATAAACTAACCGCTGGTCTGTACTAGCGACTCAGAGAGACCAGTCGACCCTAGCCCTGAAGAAGTTGCCGCCAAATTTCATTGGGCAACGAAACATGTTGGTTTTAATGAGCAGCTACACAGCACAGAATAAAGCTTCACATAGCTAGTGTAGTGCTGCTCGGTTTTAATTGGAGTGACTTGGGTCCTGATCAGACTCAGTCCCCCCGCTGTTGGGTCGACATTTCCTCTTTTTTTCTATACAATTAGACACGTCACTATATGAATTGTTTTCTAGACACTAGACATTAGGATTAGTATGAGGTTTCCAGCACTCCTTTTTTCCTTCCTTCTTTTTTTCTGTTTGGGCGGCAGTAGCCTATGATGATAACAGGAGGTAGTAGGCGAGTACCTGTCTACACAACCTCGTTGGGGCTGCTTCCGTGAGGCACTGCCGGCCTTTCACACCTTTTTTGCTTTGCACCTTTGGTTTTACTACTAATAGTACTTCACAGCACACTAGTGGAGGGAAACGCATAGACACAGAGGAGCTTCCCTTCTCACAGGCTGTAATAATAGACACGATCTGTGTATAATATTAGATTTCCACTTACGTGGCAGAAACACAAGAGGTTTTGAGTGAGATAGGCACATCAAGTATTGGGTACCTAGAGCAAAAATAAATATAAAAATATTAAATTTGTTTCCCCGGGGTAGGTTTTGTTTTGTTATATGGTCCTGAGTGGGGGGCTACCTACCCTTTGACCCCCTTGGCTCCCTTTTTGTTGAGAGTTATGAGAACGGCAGCATAGCCGTGAGAGCTTTTTTACTTGAAAATAAATCACTAGGTACACACACCAGATTACCCCCATAGTATATGGGAGGTAAATCCAGTCTTTTCAGTCCTCGTCAACCTTGCCCTTCCAGTACATCGCAGTTGAGCCACTGCCCATTTCCGTCCGGCTGCCTCCACGTGGTCAGGTCCTCCTTTCAACATGGACCGTTTTTGTTTGGCTTTTACAGACGACCATATCGCCTCTATCCTAGCAGGGCCGTCACTGCTCCCAAATGCGCCCTTGAGTGGCATAGGTTCAGCCAGGGAAGAATGGGAAAAACTGTCCAGTATTAGAAAACAACAAATCAGAATAGCCCTACACGGCGCCCTCATGACTGAATACCTACGGGCGGGGGCTGCTCCAGCCAGTCTACTGGTCCGTATAGAACCCAAAATCTTTCTAGAGGATAAACGGTTCCGGGTAGACTGGAGCTACATAGCAAATAAATGTACCCGCGACTGGTTGGTATTAATTATCAACACTGCAAAGAGGTTAAGTGAGGAGCTGCTCAAGGAAATATTAGATCTAGAAACAGCCCTGAAAGCAGATACCACCATAAAAGACATTAAGGAACAGCTTACCATAATTCAGAATGATGTGGCGGAATATCAAATCTATATGGTGAATCAAAAGATGAAGGGCCTCAAAAGAAATCTTGAGAGATTTAGCCATGAATGGGCATTCCCCTATGTTGAGGACAGTCATTACCAGCAACCCCCTGAAGCACCAACTTATTCACGAGGGTCCAGGGGGGGAAGACGCCTAGGTAGATGCAAGTTCAACAATTGGACGATCGACAATACGAGCAGTGAGGATGATGACATCATTGAACAACCTTCCACCTCTAGCACCATTCCAACCACCAACCAAAGAGTGAGGTTCAACACCACAGACAGGTCCAATGAAGATCTAGGTGTCTTATTGAGGAATTTTTTAGAACAACGCCCCCCGGATCAGAGAGGGATCAGTCACAGGGGCAGGGGCAGAGGCAGAGCACGCCACAACAACAACGCACAATGGCAGAATTTTTCACCCAGGATCACACGCAGCAGGGGCAGAACACCCCTATAATAAGAAAGGAGAACGACATTGTGGTCAACCTATCATCACATGCCTTAACAGCTGATGAGCATAGGGTTCTGAACAAGGGTCTGGGATACGTGCCAACACCTAAACATGACAGCTTTAGGCTTCGGGGCGAATTACATGGTCTCATGAGGAAAATCAAACTCAAAAAATTCTTTGAGGGGAAGGAGGTTGAAGCCCCTTCGGTTTTTTCTACCAACTTACGACGTCCTTCACTATTCTGCCCTCCTACTCATTCCGTTGGCCCCGAGGTCCTAGTCTTCGAACAGAAGGTGATGCAGGACATCACCGCTCTGGAGGAACAACAGCACAGTCACAGCCGTAGCAACATGACACATGCTGATTGGCTAGCAGTACAATCCCTCCAGCAGAACAGTACGATCACTATCAAGCCTGCTGATAAGGGCGGAGCAGTGGTAGTACTCAACACTGCTGACTATGAAACCGAGGTAGCTAGGCTTCTAGGCGTTCGCCAAAACTATCAACCTTTGATGAGGGACCCCACCAAGAACCTTCAGACGACCATCCACAAAGTGTGTGTTTTTAATTGTGTTTCCCCCAGGTGCTGATAAACTAACCGCTGGTCTGTACTAGCGACTCAGAGAGACCAGTCAACCCTAGCCCTGAAGAAGTTGCCACCAAATTTCATTGGGCAACGAAACATGTTGGTTTTAATGAGCAGCTACACAGCACAGAATAAAGCTTCACATAGCTAGTGTAGTGCTGCTCGGTTTTAATTGGAGTGACTTGGGTCCTGATCAGACTCAGTCCCCCCGCTGTTGGGTCGACATTTCCTCTTTTTTTCTATACAATTAGACACATGTCACTATATGAATTGTTTTCCAGACACTAGACATTAGGATTAGTATGATGTTTCCAGCACTCCTTTTTTCCTTCCTTCTTTTTTTCTGTTTGGGCGGCAGTAGCCTATGATGATAACAGGAGGTAGTAGGCGAGTACCTGTCTACACAACCTCGTTGGGGCTGCTTCCGTGAGGCACTGCCGGCCTTTCACACCTTTTTTGCTTTGCACCTTTGGTTTTACTAGGATGAATGACGTTACAACGCACACTTTTACAACACATGCACTTACAACGCATTTTTTACAACGCATAATCCATTACAACGCATGACATTACAGCGCATGACACTACAACGCATTTTTAAAAAATACCTTTACAACGCATTTCCATTACAACGCATACTACCTTTACAACGCATACCATTACAACGCATAATATTAAATTACATTTAAGGTAAGTATTAGATAGTATAGGGGTAAAAATTACTATTCTAACTCCAGGGGGTGCAACAGTGGGGTAAGTGTTGGATAGTATAGGGTTAAAAATTACTATTCTAACTCCAGGGGGTGCAACAGTAGGGTAAGTGTTGGATAGTATAGGGGTAAAAATTACTATTCTAACTCCAGGGGGTGCAACAGTAGGGTAAGTGTTGGATAGAATAGGGGTAAAAATTACTATTCTAACTCCAGGGGGTGCAACAGTAGGGTAAATGTTGGATAGTATAGGGGTAAAAATTACTATTCTAACTCCAGGGGGTGCAACAGTAGGGTAAGTGTTGGATAGTATAGGGGTAAAAATTACTATTCTAACTCCAGGGGGTGCAACAGTAGGATAAGTGTTGGATAGTATAGGGGTAAAAATTACTATTCTAACTCCAGGGGGTGCAACAGTAGGGTAAGTGTTGGATAGTATAGGGGTAAAAATTACTATTCTAACTCCAGGGGGTGCAACAGTAGGGTAAGTGTTGGATAGTATAGGGGTAAAAATTACTATTCTAACTCCAGGGGGTGCAACAGTAGGGTAAGTGTTGGATAGTATAGGGGTAAAAATTACTATTCTAACTCCAGGGGGTGCATCAGTAGGGTAAGTGTTGGATAGTGTAGTGTAATATTATGCGTTGTAATGGTATGCGTTGTAATGGTAGTATGCGTTGTAATGGAATGCGTTGTAAAGGTAGTTTTTAAAAATGCGTTGTAGTGTCATGCGTTGTAATGTCATGCGTTGTAATGGATTATGCGTTGTAAAAAATGCGTTGTAAAGGTAGTGCGTTGTAAAAGTTGCGTTGTAAAGGTTGTTCCCCGTTTTACTACTAATAGTACTTCACAGCACACTAGTGGAGGGAAACGCATAGACACAGAGGAGCTTCCCTTCTCACAGGCTGTAATAATAGACACGATCTGTGTATAATATTAGATTTCCACTTACGTGGCAGAAACACAAGAGGTTTTGAGTGAGATCGGCACATCAAGTATTGGGTACCTAGAGCAAAAATAAATATAAAAATATTACAATTTGTTTCCCCGGGGTAGGTTTCGTTTTGTTATATGGCAGTGATGAAACCCCTAGAGTTAGAGAAAAAGTCCCTGACAATAGGAACCTCCACAAGATTGTGCCCCCCTATAAGACAGGGGATGATATCCACAAATGGATCTCTGCTCTTGAGAGGGCCTGTAAAGTACAAAGGGTCCCAGTAGAGCAGTGGGCAGCAATCCTGTGGCTCTCCTTTGCAGACAAAGGTAGAGACAAGCTCCTCTCTGTAAGAGAAGAGGATGCAGATGATTACTATATCTTGAGAGATGCTTTAATAGATTGGTTTGGCTTAACCACTGATCAATACAGACTTAAGTTCAGAGACACCCAAAAAGCACAGGATCAAGATTGGGTAGACTTTGTTGATTGTGCTACCAAGGCATTGGAAGGTTGGTTAAATGGCAGTAAAGTTAATGATTATAAAGGATTGTACAATCTCATAATGAGGGAGCATATTCTTAATAATTGTCATAACCAACTCTTACACCAGCATCTGGTGGACTCTGATCTGACCCAAGAATTGGGAAAGATGGCAGACAAATGGGTCAGAACCAGGATCAGGCCCAAGAACCAAGGTGGTGACCAGAAGAAAGATTCTACCAAGCCCAAAGAGAAAGGTGGGGATAATAAAACAGAAAAGTCCCCTGAAGGGCCCCAAAAACCCAGTGCTGGGGGTGGGTCCCAAAATACTTCCTCTTCTACCAAGAAACCATATTGCCATGTGTGTAAGCAACCTGGCCACTGGAAAACTGCCTCCAGCTGTCCAAAGAATGGCAATAAAGAAAATGTTCCTCCCATTGCAGCTCCAACACCTCCTGTTACTACTAGTAGTAATCCCCCAGGTGGTGGGAGTGCACCCAAAAATTTAGTTGGGCTTTCTTGGGGAACGCAGGTGGACTCTGGCCTAACCAGGTCCCCTGCACAAGCAACTCTAGTCTGTGATGGTGGCATGGGGTTTGCCAACTTTACCATGGATCCCAAAATGTTGGGCAGGTACAGACAAGAGCCCATGATCAATGGTCAGAAGGCTGTGGCCTACAAGGACACAGGGGCCAGTGTCACCATGGTGACCAAGAGGCTAGTGCCCCTAGAACAGCTTTTACCTGGGTTTAGCTATCAGGTGACCAATATAGATGGAATAAGGACAAACCAGCCCATGGCAGTGGTAAATCTCAGCTGGGGAGGGGTCACTGGCCCAAAGAGAGTGGCAGTGTCCCCAAACTTGCCTGTAGATTGTCTACTGGGGAATGATCTGGAAATCTCAGCCTGGGCTGAGGTGGATCACAAGGCCCACTTGAAAATGGTAGGCATTCCTGAGAGAGTGGATGAGCCCTTAAAGGCCTCACCTCCACCCCAGGAGGAAGTAAAAAAGAGTGAAGCCTGAAACAATGGATCACTCTACCCAAACAGAGAGCATAGGGAGAGAGGAACAGTCCTCCCCCCACCAGACTAAAGGTAAGGGTCAAGTTTCTCAGGGAACTGATCCTGCCCCTTGTGAAGTAACTGCCCCAGAAGTGGACAGGCCTGGCCTGGCCATCTCTCTGATGGCAGGGGACCCTTCCAAGGTGGTACCCAGTCTGGAGCAGGTATCCTGCCCCTCTCTACCCTGCCTCAGTCAGCCCAGGGCTGCAGTGGTCAGGGAGGTCAGTGGACCCTCTTAATGGGCCCCTGCCCAGAGGACCCCCTCATCAGCAGATTAGGGACACCCAGCAGAATAGTTTTAGCCAGGTGAATATTCCTGTACAAACTGAGGGATCCCCCTTACCCCTAGGTATAGGTACCCCTCACCTGGATGTTGTTGGGCACAGGGAAACCTGGGGCATAGTTGCACCAAACATTCCAGTGCCCTCCACTATTCCAACCAAAGGGACCCAACCCCCAGCTGTAGGCAGCCAGAGGTTGACCCTTAGGGCCAGATATGACACAGTCATGGGCAGAAAGGCTACCATGGTGACCAGTGACCTGAGGAGGTTGAGACCAACCCAAACAGGGACTCACTTCCAGACTCAGACACCCCACCAGCCCACCTCTGTACCAAAAACCAATACAGGTAATTCCCCTAGACTTTGGAGAAACTCTAGAACCCCTTGGGCTAGTATTTCCCAAGTGGACCATGAGACAGGGAGCAACCATGCTAGTGCAGGTTCTTCCTTATATGGCTACTCAGGAAATAAAGGCTTATCTTGACAAGAGTAGCCTTATCTCCTTTCGTTTGGGGTGGGGGGGGGGGGTTATGTAGGAAGGTGGACTCTGACTAATGGTTGCCCCCAACTTTTTTGCCTGGTATTTGAGTGGTTTTTGACTAGTCTGGCTGGGATCCTGCTATCCAGGACCCCAGCCTATCTGCTTTCTCCCTAAAACTAATGTGAAGTACCCTAGGTACAAACCAATTGGATGCTGAGGATGCCCTGACAGTCCCTTGTAGATGGTACCCTAGGTACCCAGGGCATGGGTCCTTCAGTAGGCCTACCAGGGCTGCAGCACTTATTGTGCCACCCTGGGACAGCCATACAAACTGACACCACCAGACCACTACTGTAGTCTGGGTAAGGTGGTGCTAACACCCCTTACAGGGATATAGGTACCCTATATCCCACCCCATTACAACACATGTACTCTCATAGGTCACCCCTATAGCAGGCCTTGCTAATCCTACAGGGCAGGGTGCTAAGATATGTGTGAGGGGGACCCCTACCTGAGTAGGGCCTCTCTGCAACCCTCGTAAAATCATTGCTGGGTTGTTTGTAGTGTAGCCATACCATATACTCTTAACGGCATTATAAGTCTATCGCGATAGCGCGATAACTTGAGAATGGCTACACAGAACCATATCGTGTTTGGTGTCAAACATGTAGGAATCATACCCCCAGTCCAGCCATGGGCATGAGGGTACGATTCCCACCTGCTAGAGGGGCGATATGGGAAAAGCGGAGGAATTGAGACACCAATTTAAAAGTGCACAAGTAACACAAAATGGCTACTGCCCGCCACCTACACGACCCTGGCTGGCTGTTGCTGGGGAAAACCCCAGCCTCCCCAGCTGGACAATAGGGCTCCTGTGGCAGGGAGGTGCTAGCATCTCCCCAGACAGGATAATGTGGATTGGAACAGGGTGGGTGCACCAAATGTCCTTTCAGAGTTGCACGTAGGCAGCTGCAGAGACCTCATTCTGCATACACCGCTTGGAACCGGTTCAGGGGCATCCTGCCCCTCGCCCAGGCGGGAAACACACAAAGAGGAGAGGGTTTAGCCACCCTTTCCCGCCTCACCACTCATTGGTGGACACTACTCTGGACACTCCCCTAATCTTGGGGATAAAGGTGAATAATCTTGAACTTTACAGTCTTGACCTTCGACTTGCTGCTGCCCAGCTGACGGAAGAAATCTCCCTTGGGATAAAGGAGTTATCCCCCTGCTTGGCAGGCACCTGAAACACTGCAAGTGACCCGGTTGGAACCTTGGTGCTCCTACGGACTTCGACGACTTCCAGCACCCTTGAGGTGGGTTTCCAGCGCATCCCAGAGGCCAGTGAGTGTGCTCAACGAGTTTGGGCACCGTGGACCGCGTGGGTGCCGAGATCCCCAATACCCCAGGACACCGGCCACCTCTTGCGTAGCACACGACCCTGACCAGTGGGGAAGTTGAGCTTTAGCTCGTTTTCGAGCCAACCACTCTACAGCAATTGTGCCAAAGACCAGCACCCTAGCCCCCTCCGGAGGCCCATGGGTGCCCTTTTACGCACGCCAAATTGCCGCCTCCCGCGGTCCCTTGTTGCTCGACTTGTGGGCCCTAGCGGAGGTCTATTTCAACAATCAAGAGTTCCCCTGGTTGCTCCAGGCCTGCTCTACAGTCTCTCCAAAGGAGACCTCTCCCAGACCTCGTGGGTTTGCACTGTAGCCGATTTGTTTATTCTTCGAGGGTTGCGGTTGCCAAGGCTTAGTGGATCCAATCCGGACACTAACACCGCAGCGACCCTTATCCGACGTGGGACAGTCACCCTCCAGAAGCTGGCCTTCCTTGAAGCCTCCCGGAGCCCGTGGCTGCAGATCCAAGCTACAGCACTTCGCACCTGAAGCACCCGACATCGAAGGGCTCTTTGCTTTGAGCCTCCTGGTCACTTTGCCGTGACCCAGACTCTGTCCCCTCTGCTTTCAGGTTCTTCTCTACAATCTTCACATCTTTGATCTTCACGGCATCATCAACACTTTTGGCTAGCAGCACTTTTGAACATTTTCCTATAGAAAATCAGCCCGCGACCCGACACCAGAATCGACCTATGCACCCGGCTTCCCTGGGGCAGGTAATAGTGGTACCTCGGTACTCTCGTGGTAGTGGGCTCCTCAAAAGCTTAAGTCTAAAGTTTTAACTTTGTACTCCTGCTAGAAGTGACTTTAATCTGTGTAATTTCAACCGTGACATTCTCTATAGACTATAATAGAGATCCCAATAGCAGCTATTTCCACTGCACGCTCCTCCCGTGGGTCCCCTTCCTCATAACCTGGGGTGGATTCTTAAGGGGCCAGCGATCCTAAATGCCCTAGGCATTGTCTGTAGAATTGTTGTGGTTCTTATACAACTTTTTTGATATATGGTTTGGTCCCCCCCTGGGGTCCATTGATTCCTGTGCTATTTATTGTGTTTATAAATGCTTGTTTGAATTGTAACTTTGCCACTAGCCTCATAAAGAGACTGTGGGATTCTGTCTAGAATAAATACATATATTTTATATATATACCTGTGTGGGCTACTCTTTCATTTGGTTATTCAAGAGGTTATTATGGTAAAACAATAAGCTTAACACTCCTTCAAGACTTAGCCTGAAGGCTGCTCTCCACAGCTACCACTAGGATAGCTTTCTTTAAAGGTTGTCTTAAACCTATCATCAATAAGAGTCGAAATTGGACTGGTGCAAGGTGTCCCTATAACTAGGAGACAGCATATGCCAGGCCAACTTCTCACATTATTTCATTTATTTACATACAACAAAATGTAAATATCTGTAAATGAACTGTACACATTTAACAGTTAGGAAAGCAAAAACAAAGCATATTTCTTCTAATTCTGCAGTGCGATGGAAACAAATATTTTAGTAGGATAAAAACAAATTAAGAGCCTTTACTTTGTGATACCGAAATGATAAATACTCAGTCAAACCAGACCACACATTACCAATTGGTCGATTTAGTTTTATCAGTAAAGCTGTACGCATATGTATTTAGTGGCCACTTGAAAAGAAAATGTGCTTTATGTAAATAAGAGTGTGCTACCACACAATGCTTCTATTATATTGATAAACACCATCTTAAATCCATTAAAGCTAGGTGGGTTGCCAATATTTGCTTTATAAAAATTGGGTCGTGGTTCTGAAAAGTTGGGAAAGCACTGCAATATAACATTAAAATTGTTAACTTAAAGGAATGATGAATGTGAAATGCTGGCTTGGTATATGATGCAAACTTATGTAAGTGGGCACCCTGCACCAATGCAGATAACCTTTATGATGATTTTAGTGGTCTTAAACAACTTTAGAAAGCTCTCAGAGTGGTAGCTGTAGAGAGCAGCCTTCAGGCTTAGGCCAGGAGGAGTGTAAATCAGCTTGTTTTACCAGAACATAATCTTATAGGCACAGATTAAGTAAAAAATGAACCACGTAGTGTATTTATAAGAATACGTATTTATTATAAGACACTCACTAACACATACAGATATCTCATAACCGGAGACATGCACAATGCACACAATATTTTTCAATAGAATCAGGTAATTAGCACAAAATACAAAGAGGTCACCAGGGGGAGACCAAACCATGTACTAAAATATTGGTATGCGAACCACGACTCAAGTTAAGACTATACCCAGAAGACGTAGAAGTGCTGGGGACCCAAGGAACTACCCAAGGTAAGTAACCAGAAACCCCATGTAGGCTGAGTGCAGAGTAGGAACTCGACCGCGGGATCACTGCAAGTCAATGAGTAAGTCGTGGTTGCAATTTTAAAGAAGGACCCTTTCCAGTTGACCCTGAAGAAACCCCATGGAAGACAGAAGGTTGGAAAGCCACCCCATTCGTGGAGACCCTAGGAACAAAGATACCTACTCCAGGGAAGCCTTGTGCATAGGTGTGAAGTGTCGTCTGAAACTGCTGTCGAACTCAATGTAGGACTTCAGGAAGATGCCGGTGCTGGAGAAAGTGAAAGTGTCCAATGGAACCCAAAGGTGCATTCAGGAAGGGAAATATCTGCAAGCAGAGGGGACAGAGTCTATGTCATTCAGGAGTGACCCAGAGGCACGGAAGAAAAATGCCCACCGATTTTGAGTATTGCAGGGAGGCTGACGGTCACTTTGACACTACAGCTGTGCAGACCAGGCAATGCTGTGGATAACCAGGAGCTGCGTACCAGCTTTCCCACTTCAGATGTCGAGAGTTGAGGGGTCATTATCTGTCGGGAACACCAAAATGCCTTGACAACTGCAACTAATGTAGAAGTCGAAGAAGTTACAATGTCGGAACCATCAAGGTCCAGGAGACTCACCACAAGCAGGGGAGTCAGGGCAGACTCTCAAGAGGACCCACAGGCCAGAGGCACTGGAGTTGCGAGAGGAATTCGAGCAGCTCACCAAAGATGCAGGACCACGGTGCAAGTGATGTGGTAAGGACAAATAACTTGGTCACTAGAGATGCTTGAGGCTACTTGGAGCCCGAAGATCTTGGTGGAAGGAAGCCAACAAGCCTTTGCAACTGCAAGTCAATGAAGTGCACAGGGTTTGGTTCCTGCGGCTCGAACGAGAGATACTGGACTCAAACTTGGTGAGAGGACAGGGCAGGCCTCGAAGGATGTGGAGAAACACCACCTGTGTTGCTGCGCCTTTCGGAGTCCATGGGAGTCCAGGATCAGCAGACCGATCAGCTTAGTTGCGGGGCCAGTGGATGCAGGAGAGTGACCCCATCACTTGAAGGGAGATTCCTTCAGGTGTCTTTGATGCCCACAGGCTATAGAAGGTTACTGTATGATGCACAGACATGGACGTTGCAGCAGACAAGCAGGGTGAGTAGATCAGAAGCAGCAGGAGTCTTCCTGGTTGCAGCCTTAATGCCAGGGTGAAGTCCAGCGAAATCCAGAGTGCCCAGATGGTTGAAAAAGAAGTGGTATCTGAAATTAATCTTGCCCATCGACAAATCTAGGGACCCACCCTCATGTAAGCCCTTATGTACCCTTAGGAAAGGGTTGGGATGATTCAGGGTTCCCTCCCAAGGGAGGGGTCGGACAGTGGGAGGATACTCTCATGTCCTTTGTCCAGTTTCACGCCAGAGTGGGAGCCAACAGCTCCCTGAGCTGGTTTGAACTGAACTATGCAAGGAGGGTACCAAGTGTGCCCCTCAAGCTGGCAAGCACTCCCACCCAGCCCCAATACACTAAACCCTGTCTGGGAGGTGGTCACACCTCCCTCTGACAGGATACCTATTTTTCTGGCTTTACCTGCTCGATGTTCACTCAGCAGCAGGAGGGCAGAATCTTGTCTCTGGTCGGCAGCAGCCATGTTGTGCTGTCCGGGCCAAGAAGACTGGTACCGAGAACACCGAGGTCCTTCCAGAGGAGCTTTACAGTGTATGGAATCATACCTCCCACACTGTTTATGGCTGTGGGGGTATGATTTCAACATGTTGGATACCAAACATGATAGGGTACATTACAGCCAGTGTCGAGGTGGTCAACGCATAATGACACAGTGCCCCTCTATATGTTAAATGGCTGTCTAACTTACAACCCGGGAGAATAGACCTCGTAGGCTGTAGGGGTGTCCTCCTCATGCAGGGCCACCCTTGAACTTAGAACCGAGCACCCTGCCTTCAGGATTGAAAGGCCTGCTATAAGGGTGACTTATAGGTTTTAAGTGCATTGACCTAAGATAGAGGTAAACCTATATATTTTTTAATTGGTGCTAGCACCAGATTACACACGCTGCAATGGGAGGCCTGTAGTTACAGTTTGAGAGGTCTCTCATGGGTGACATAATACATGTCACCCATGGGAGAACCCTGGTGTGCCTATATCCTTGGTACCTTAGTACCATATACTAGGGACTGATAAGTGTACACTAGTGTCCAATCTGGGATGTACATAAGTACTTACCATACCAATTGAGGGGAGAAAGCACAGAGACTGGGGTCCTGATTACCAGGATCCCAGTCAGACTAGCCAGAAACAGCATTACATCAAGCAAAAATTGGGGGTAACCATAACTGCAGATCCTACTTTCCTACAACAAAGTAGGTGATCCTCTTTGCATTGTACTTACGGGCTTTAGACTAACTTATCCACTGCAGTGATCCGTCCTTACTTAGCACCCCATTCATAGGCAAATATCCTCACTGGTGCATTCAACCTTTCATCCACTCGCAGTGCAAAAATGAATGCCACTGAGTTGAGTAACAAAAAACATCTCCTATAAGTCAAAGAAATCTCCAGGTAGATGTGCGCTTTATAAACACACATGTTATTTAACACCCAAACTACCATGTGCTGGAGAGAGATAATGTGTGGCAGCTTAACAGTACATGCGAGCACAGAAGGTTTGATGCTTTAAATTGGCCCTTCTCCATGCAACTTTTGTTGACTTCAATATATACACCGACAAACCTTTCTGAATTTCCTAAAATCGTACGTAAACCTCGTGCAAAGGTATGCCCTGCAAGTGCAGATTTACAAACTAGTTTTGTAAATCTGGTTTTGTAGTTGTTTCACATTGACACTGAGTGAAAAGAGACATAACTTCTCAGTGTTCATTAATCAAGATATTCATTCACATAAGATGTATTGAAATAGGACTTTTAATCAATTATCCTTATTCATGCAGCACATTATCCCTATCTGAGTGCTTTATACTTCAGAGGAGTTGTAGTCCGAAGTATTGTTCTTAGAGAAATGTCAAAATCGGTACATTATTGTATTAACAGTACAGTGAGCTTCAGCAAGTCTCATTGTGTTCTGCCAGAAGCAGTTTTAGATTTGAGGTAGTAATACCTTATATCAGCAATAGCTTGAGGTTGATGGCAATGACTGACTTCTGGAGACATAAACTGCTCCAGCCTCACATTAAGGTTATAGATGACTGCTTTTGAATATGACTTCCTTCAATGTGTTTTTCTTGGAAGATGAACTTTCTTATTGACAATGATACTGGAATGGGTGCTCTGTCAACTGGAAATTGTTCACACGTATGACAAAGAATAAAGTAAAAGAAAATGTACTTTGAGAACTGGAATATACCATTAACAACATTTGGAGATCATGTCTCACATCGGTTCTTGACTAAAACTAATTGAGAATTTGTGCGTTTTAATCAGACTCTCATCACAAGGTAAATGCTTTAATCTTAAAATGCTATCTTAGCATTCTTTAGAAATGTAGTGATGATATTGTCTTGTGTTACTAAACCACTAGAACATCAGACCCTCTTTTTGTCATTATGAGATGGCATTAAATGTTGTCTACTGTGTGCACTATCTCCAAATAGTTATACAACTAGAATGTTGCTGTTGATTTTAATGTGACATTCATTCAAAACCACCTGGAAAAAACAATCTTTGGCTGATATCCTTTAGGTGTAAAGTTAATAAATGAGCCGTCCAAGCCTTGTTTTTTCTTTACTTCGTCACTGTAATCGTCCATTTCTACATCATCACAATTTTTTTAGAATAAAAAATTATGAAGAAAGAGGAAAAATTGATTTATTGTTTTGGCATTTAATGCTTTATGATAATGTAATTTCCTCTGGTATACTCAAATATGTATATAAAAAGATTGAGAGTGACCCCTTGAAACTCAAGGGAAATGAGGTATTTGTCGACGGTTGTTTGCTGCCATGGTTTGAATGTGACTCAAGTTGGGGTCCTAACTTTTCTAAATTCAAATATTTTCAAATTCAAAGTTGGGCCACTGGGAAAAATCATCTTATAGGTCGATACAATGACTTTGAGGCAAAATTGGCATTGGAAGCTTGTTTTAAAAAAGAAGTGGCGACATGGTACTGGGCTATAATTGACTTGGAAGATGGCCCTTTTCTTCTGCCGGAGGAACTATGGGGAGAGAGCTTGCCGAAGATCGCGACAGAAGACCAATGGCAAGTAACTATGTCGATATTATATAAAGTGGTTAAACCTGCGAATTTAAGAAGAAACCACTTGTTCACTCTCCACAGGGCATATTGGACTCCAAAGCGGCTGGCAAAATTCAAAGAAGGTGGTAATGTAAGATGCCCTAAGTGTAATAGCCCAAATGAAGATGACATTCACATGTTTGTAACATGCCCGGCGATCAAGATCTTTTGGGACGCTGTAAGTAAATGTTTGGCAGTTATGCTCAAGCAAAAGATTGAGGTAAGCCCTGAGAACATTATCACAGGTAGACTGGATCTACAAGGTAAGGGCTTGGACGATAGAGCAAAATTGGTGTTTTATGCCATACTGTTGGCCCGAAGGGAAATCTGAAAACTTTGGGTTTCTCCTGACTCCCCCACAGATCTCATGTGGATTAGAGCTATGAGAGACATTGGTAAATTGGACTTGGTAGTTCCCCTGAAAAAGAAACATAGATTTTGGCTGTTATTTTTTGATCATTATGGGTGATGGGTTGGGGGAAGTTTGCTTTTAATATTGAAATATTGTGTTGGTGGAGACTTCCAGTCCTATGATTAAGTTGCTTTTTATCTTTTGGAGAATTTTGCGGTAGGAAGCTGGAGTGAGGATCTTGTATCGTCGCTTCTCCAGCTCTCTGTTTAGCAGACCTCCTTGAATATAAGATAACTTACACCCTTGGGCGTTACACAGATAGAATGGGTGGAAAGCGGCACATGAGGACAAAAAAAAAAAAAAAAAAGGGAAATAAGGTATATAAACCAGAAAAGAGAGAGGATTCCCTTGATTCTACAATTTGAACAGCACAACGTATTATGTCTCAAAAAGTTTTTCTTGTGAAAAAATTATTTTTTATTTAAAAACATATTTCTCATTGTATGGACAAAATAAAAATCACAAAACATTTCATGATAATTCGAATGAAGTTATTAAAAAAACATCATACAATACATGTCAATTCAATCTCATTTGCATTTAACAATATAACACAATTATGACCAGCATAATATGGAGACAGACAAAAAAACGTAAAGCCCAATTTCTCTTCTTTACACGTGCACATCAAAATGAACTCAACAACAGTTTGATATACATTGATAAATCGGTATATTATTATCTGTGTTAGTCCTTTGATCGTGCTTATCCTCAGCGTCGACGCGTTTGATGGCTTAAACTGATATTACCATCTTTGTCAAGACCACATAATTCTGTCTCCCACCACAATTAGTGTTTTCCTAAAAACCAAATATATACAGTTACTGATCCACATAGTACATATAGTTGCTGTTTACAACAATCTCATAGTTGCTGTGCTATTCCTTTAGTATTGGTTAGCCTCTTGTTATTGTCAGTTACTTCACTTCAAGAGTTCACTTGCACCTTACTAATATGAGGGACAGTTTTATAATGATCACTTCTTAGAGAATCAAGTGGTATATGCCTTTACATCATTTCTTTACAATAGGCCTGTTGTTTATCAATCCCAACAATCCTTTGATAGCTGCTATTCTACTATGCTCCCTTCTTCCTATTCCCAAATACATTTGCTTGTATTTATGAGGGCAATTATTCCTCTACCGTGCCAATAAACCAAAGGTTATTATTCTTTGTTCTTAATCGAAAGGTTTTCACACGATTGAACCTAAATCTAAAACCTCTCTTCGTGCGGCTTGATATCAGTATTTTCTCACCTTAAAGTATGTCATTTATTTGTAATACACAACAAAATGTAAATATCTGTGAATGAACTGTACGCATTCAGTAGTTAGGAAAGCAAACATAAAGCACATTTTTGACATGCTGAAGTGCGACGGACACAAATATTTTTATTGGATAAAAAAAAAATCAATAGCCTATTTTCTTGGTGATGCACAAATGATAAATATTCTTTGAAACCCAACCACACATTATCATTAGTGTGGGATATAGTTTTATCAGTAAAACTGTATGCATGTGTAAATTAGTGGGCACTTCAAAGGAAACTTTGGTCTATGTAAATGACTGTGCGCTACCATATGATGCATAAATTATAATAAAATACACCACCTCATGTCCATTAAAGCTTGTGTGTTGCAAATATTTGCCTTCTAAAAAATGTGTCGTGGTTCTAAAAATGTTGGAAAGCATTACTATACAACATTAAAATGATTAACTTAAAGGAAAGAAAAAGTAAGCAATAATCTTCACATTGTGTTTACAGGTTTTAGACTAACTTATCTACTGCAGTGATCTGTCTTTACTTAGCACCCCATTCATAGGCAAATATCCTCACTGGCCTCCTCAACCTTTCATCCTAGGGCAGAGCAAATATGAGTATCACTGAGTTGAATAACAAAAACATCTCCTATAAGTCTAAGAAATCCCCGCGTAGATGAGCACTTTCCAAAAACACGCATTTTATTTAATTCCCCAACTGCCATGTACTGGAGATAGAGAATGCATGGCTGCTCAACAACGCATGAGAAAATAGATTACTTGATGCTTTAACTAGGCCCTTCTCCATGCAGCTTTGGTTGACTTCAAAATATACACTGAGAAACCTTTGTGAATTACCTGAACTCTTACATCGACCCGTGCAAAGGTGCGCCCTGCAACTGCAGATTTACAAACTAGTTTTGTGAACCTGGCTCTGTAGTTACTTGACATTGACACTGAGAGAAAATAAACATAGTTTCTCAGTGTTCATTAATCAAGATATTCATTCACTAAAGATATATATTACAAAAGGACTTTTAACCAATTACCCTTACTCGTGCAGCACATTATCCTCATCTGAGTGCCTTATTTTTTAGAGGAGATGTGGTCCCAAGTATCGTCCTTGGAGAAAATCAGAATCTGTACCTTATTGTATTAAAAGTTCAGTGAGCTTCAGAAAGTTTAATTGTCTGCTGCCAGAAGCAGTTTTAGATGGAGATAGTAATCACTTAAAGCTACATTCACTCAAGTAGGATATTGGCAAGAGCTTGAGGTTGATGGCAATGGCTGCCTTTTAGAGTCATACATACAATTCTCCATACTTACACTAGTTATAATTCACTGTGTAGAATATCACATCCTTCAGTTTGTTTTTCTTGGAAGATACACTTTCTTTTTGACAGTAATAGTGGAATGAATACTTTGGTCGAGTGGGAACTGTTCACACATAACCCACAAAATAAAGTAAAAGAGAATGTACATCATGTAATGAAATATACCATTAACCACATTTGGAGATAATTTCTCACATGGTTTCTTGATTAAAACTAATTGAAAATGTGTAAGTATTAATCAGACTTTCATAATATGGTAAATGCTATAATCATAAAATGCTATCATGGCATTCTTTAAAATGTAGTGATGACATTGTCTTGTGTTATTATATCACTAGAACATTAGACCATCTTTTTATCTTTATGAGATGGTATTAAATGTTATCTATTGCCTTGAGCAATTCTTAATCCACTAAGAAGGGAGGTGTATTCTCTGAGCTTCTGATAAACTGCAACCTGTATTTTATTAATGGTCGCACCCCCTCAGATAGTGCTGCTAGAGTAACCGTTAACAATGGGAGAAGCGCTTCTATAATAGACTATATCTCAATCAATATAGAGTGCTTGGCATATGTGCGCGATATGACAGTTGTCGTGAGAGTGGAGAGTGATCATGATCCTGTGGTACTCTGCGTAGAATTGTGCAGGAGGGAGTTGTCAAAAACAGCCTATTGGAAGTGTGGCATCGAACTGTAGAAAAAGATACGATGGAGCAGGGAGAAATATCTACAAATACTGCCATTGCTGGAGAGTGTAGTGATTAAGTATGGTTGGGTAATTCTGAATTTTCTATGTGGTGATAATGGTGTAACCCTAGTAGCCTACAAAAAGATGTCAGAGGAGCTGAAAGCCCTTTGGTCAAAGCCCATTGGGCCTGCAGGCGCCTTTTTGGTTGATGGGTTACTCGGCATGATGAGGAATGCTATAGAATGAAGGGAGTTTTATTATCTGCCTTAGTACAACAACACCATTGCCTATACAGCAAATTACTATTCAGAGAATGTAGGGCCGATTATATACGGCTCCTGAGAACTAAGAAATTGCAGTATCAACTAACTCTCTGGGTAGCATTAAAGGAGGCGGCACAGGAAAAAAACTGCAAAAACTCTGGCAATTGCTATCATGGGCTGAGAGGGGCTTAGTGCACACCAGTGAAACTCCTATTGGGCCATATGTCTAGTCTGGTCACTTTAGTAATTTATATAGTGTCAACCCCATAACACCTCTGACAGCCCGAGAGAACATCTGCTCTGGGCCTTGTGTCATTGATATTTTAGTACCAGCGCTGGTGAGAGTCCTGACTGATGTAAAAAAACACAAAGCCCTAGGCCCTGATATGGTGCCCACTGATATATATTGCGAAGAGCCAAACTTATGGGGGTAACATCCTTACTAAAGTGTTTAATTCAGCACTTGCTGGAAACGCTGCTCCCCCTTCATGGAGCTCGGCCGTTCTTGTGCTGATCGATAAGAAAGGCGATTGATCTAGTTCATCCAACTACCGTCAGTTCTCCCTTCTAGATGGCAAAGGAAAAATTCTGGGGAAAGTTGTGCTCAACCGCCTTCAGGGGTGGGTCGATGCTCATAACATCTTGACTGAAGTGCAAGCTGGGTTTAGGCCTGGCATTGGAACCATTGATCAAGCTCTCCGGTTGTATATGATCTCTTATAAGTTTACAATGGTGAGGATGACATTGCTGTACCTAATATTTGTGGACTTAAAAGCAGCTTTTCATTTAGTAGATAGAGAGAAGCTGTGGAGATCATTGGAGAAATTGGGTGCTGACTCCTTGCTAATAATGGCCATACAGGCTCTGCATATTGATAACACAGCCAAAGTACTGTACGGGCCAGGGGGGAGTGCACCGCACCCTTCCAGGTCAAAAGAAGTATTGACTCCCATGCTATTTAGCCTCTTTTTAAATTATGCAGATGACCACTTGATGGTAGACACCAAAGATATTCCAACTGTAGCTGGGAAGAGGGTGCCAATACTACTACTATACGCAGATGATGCAATATTGATGGCACAAACAGAAAACGCCACCCATAGACTACTAACACGTTTTGTGGAGTATTGCGACAAGAAGTCATTAACCATAAATGGTAGTAAAACAAACTGTATGGTATTGAGGCCCTCCTCTTGCTTCAAGCGAAAGCCTTTCGTCGAAGGTATCCCACTGGATATTGTCGAGCAGTTTGACTATTTGAGTATTCGATTTACAGAGAATTTGCGATGGGATAGCGAAATATAGAAGGCCACGCTAGTGCTGAGGCAATTGACTGGAGCAGTTTTAAAGTTTAGACACCAGGCTGGTGCCAGAAGTATAAGTGTTATTTTACAAATATATAAGCAAAGGGTAGTGGTAGCCGCACTGTATGGTGCAGAATTATGGGGATTCTGGAATGTCTGCCCACTCCAAGTTGCTGAGAAAAATTTCCTCCATAATTTCTGGGGTTTGGGCCGGGTACCCCTCTAGCGGAACTGTACACAGAGTTTAATTTTATCCCGATATCAGAAACTATTGCTCTTAGGCAAATTCTCTACTGGGTGAGATTGGTAAGAAACCCTAAGATCACAGTTTTTTAGAAACTCTTGAGGAAGTCACAGCCAGTTGCTCTGTCGAGGATATACATGGTCATCACATGTACAAAAAAGGTTGAAGGAATTACAGTTGATATCTCTGTGGGATGCTTCTGGAAGTGTTAGACAGGATACTGCAGCTATGATTAAAGAACGGTACCATGATTATATGCAGATAAAAAATTCTGGGAGCTAAAGCCGGGATCTTTGATGAGTATTTACTTCAACAACACCTATGGTCTTTCATGCCCAGAATACCTGGACATGGTATAGCCTGAATTAAATCGAACACTGTATTTAACATTCCGGCATGGTATCCTTCCAACTAGGGATTTCTTGATAGGTATACATATGTTTGATGGCCGATTTGATTGCTATGAGTGTTGGTGGTCTGGATAATCTAACCCACTTTATGCTGCTTTGCAAAAAATATGTAGCCGCCTGGCGGAGATGGCTTCTTCCCCTTATCAAACACTATAGGGTCAGATGTGTGAAACCAGCAAAGGCTGTATGTATCAAATCAGATGATGTGAATGTGGTTACCTCTTTAGCGTCATATTTATGGGTTACGTGGCCATGCTTGAAAGAGTTGCCCTTCACTCTAGGATTATGCTTAAGTAGGTAAGCTTTATGAACTTGGTTGTTTCTACCATGGAACACATTATAATTGTATCTATCAGTAGAATAACTTTGTATTACTTTAAAGTACCACACTCTTACTTCCTAGGTGGATGGACAAACTGTTTACAACTGGAAAAAGACAATCTTTAACTCCCTATGTTTCCATAATTAAAAGTGTTGCATATCATTTATATTTAGGAGGTGACCTTCGACTGTAATATTTACCTTCCCCAATGCAATTGTACCTTATTATGCCAGAAGAACTCAGGGAACATACCATTATTTTACGTATAAGTCGAATAATTTTGCACTATTTCTTTGCACTGCACCTTTACTTCTTAGGTGGGGGAAAAAACTGCTCACAACTGGAAGAAAAGTAAATTCTTAACTCTTTATGTTTTTAACCAAGAGTGATGTATATTTTTATATTTAGGAGGTAGCCTCTGACGGTAATATGTACCCTTTCCCATTGCACTTGCACTTTACTGTGGTTGAAGAATTCAACCAATCTCTTCTTCTCAGGATGTGTGCCCTGAGTGAAATGTCACTTTTCTGTCTTCTGCATTTTACATTTTTTTATGAATTCATTGATAGATTGATGTGCACATGTTTGTTTTAATTGTCCCTATATGGCATGTTTTTCATTTTTAATATATTATAAGGCTGTCAGCCAAAACAATAAATAAAATAATAAGAAGAATAAGAAGAAGAATTGTATTGTGTGCACTATGTCCAAATAGTTAAAGTTGCTGTTGATTTTAGTGTGATATTCATTTAAACCCACCTGGAAAAATCACTCTTTTGCTCATGTGCTTTTAGTAGTAGAGTTAATAAACGAACCATCCAAGCAATGGTTTTGCTTAACCTCGTCGATCTCCATGTCCTCTTCAGAAGTCTGAAATAAAAAATAATGGAGAAACTGAAAACACAGATTTATTGTTTGGGCCTATAATGGATTATGATAATTTCATTTCCTTTGTTACACTCAAATATGTACTCAGGTACTGCAGTAGCACCATTTTCCATGGAGAAAGGTGTTTCACAAACTGTGGTTCGTGACCCACTGGTGATTCGCCACCTTGTGTTTGGTGGGTCATAAAAGTAAAAGCTATAAAAATGCCTTTAAATTCTGTATTCATTTTGTCACATTTGCTGTGCATCACAGACAGAGGTCAAATATTTGGCTATGTCTTCTGACAAATTGCTGCTCATTTGTTATCATTGGGGATTGGTGTTTATAGACATCTCTATGTTTTAATTGTCCCTATATGGCATGTTTTTCATTTTTAATATATTATAAGGCTGTCAGCCAAAACAATAAATAAAATAATAAGAAGAATAAGAAGAAGAATTGTATTGTTTGTACTATGTCCAAATAGATAAAGTTGCTGTTGATTTTAGTGTGATATTCATTTAAAACCACCTGGAAAAATCACTCTTTTGCTGATGTGCTTTTAGTAGTAGAGTTAATAAACGAACCATCCAAGCAATGGTTTTGCTTAACCTCGTCGATCTCCATGTCCTCTTCAGAAGTCTGAAATAAAAAATAATGGAGAAACTGAAAACACGGATTTATTGTTTGGGCCTATAATGGATTATGATAATTTCATTTCCTTTGCTACACTCAAATATGTACTCAGGTACTGCAGTAGCACCATTTTCCCCGGAGAAAGGTGTTTCACAAACTGTGGTTCGTGACCCACTGGTGATTCGCCACCTTGTGTTTGGTGGGTCATAAAAGTAAAAGCTATAAAAATGCCTTTAAATTCTGTATTCATTTTGTCACATTTGCTGTGCATCACAGACAGAGGTCAAATATTTGGCTATGTCTTCTGACAAATTGCTGCTCATTTGTTATCATTGGGGATTGGTGTTTATAGACATCTCTATGTTTTAATTGTCCCTATATGGCATGTTTTTCATTTTTAATATATTATAAGGCTGTCAGCCAAAACAATAAATAAAATAATAAGAAGAACAAGAAGAAGAATTGTATTGTGTGCACTATGTCCAAATAGTTAAAGTTGCTGTTGATTTTAGTGTGATATTCATTTAACCCCTTCAGCGCGGCGCGGATTCCCGCGCCACGCTGAAGGTTCGTTGCGCGGGCGGGCTCATGACGGAACGGTTCCGTCATGAGCACAGCCCAACCGACGCTCATGACGGAACCGTTCCGTCATGAGCGTCGAAGGGGTTAAAACCACCTGGAAAAATCACTCTTTTGCTCATGTGCTTTTAGT
Organism: Triturus cristatus; assembly: GCF_964204655.1. Lineage (NCBI taxonomy): Eukaryota > Metazoa > Chordata > Amphibia > Caudata > Salamandridae > Triturus > Triturus cristatus. The sequence continues at coordinate 440,487,322 of NC_140593.1, read as the reverse complement.
AGTAGAGTTAATAAACGAACCATCCAAGCAATGGTTTTGCTTAACCTCGTCGATCTCCATGTCCTCTTCAGAAGTCTGAAATAAAAAATAATGGAGAAACTGAAAACACAGATTTATTGTTTGGGCCTATAATGGATTATGATAATTTAATTTCCTTTGTTACACTCAAATATGTACTCAGGTACTGCAGTAGCACCATTTTCCCTGGAGAAAGGTGTTTCACAAACTGTGGTTCGTGACCCACTGGTGATTCGCCACCTTGTGTTTGGTGGGTCATAAAAGTAAAAGCTATAAAAATGCCTTTAAAGTCTGTATTCATTTTGTCACATTTGCTGTGCATCACAGACAGAGGTCAAATATTTGGCTATGTCTTCTGACAAATTGCTGCTCATTTGTTATCATTAGGGATTGGTGTTTATAGACATCTCTATGTTTTAATTGTCCCTATATGGCATGTTTTTCATTTTTAATATATTATAAGGCTGTCAGCCAAAACAATAAATAAAATAATAAGAAGAATAAGAAGAAGAATTGTATTGTGTGCACTATGTCCAAATAGTTAAAGTTGCTCTTGATTTTAGTGTGATATTCATTTAAAACCACCTGGAAAAATCACTCTTTTGCTCATGTGCTTTTAGTAGTAGAGTTAATAAACTAACCATCCAAGCAATGGTTTTGCTTAACCTCGTCGATCTCCATGTCCTCTTCAGAAGTCTGAAATAAAAAATAATGGAGAAACTGAAAACACAGATTTATTGTTTGGGCCTATAATGGATTATGATAATTTCATTTCCTTTGCTACACTCAAATATGTACTCAGGTACTGCAGTAGCACCATTTTCCCTGGAGAAAGGTGTTTCACAAACTGTGGTTCGTGACCCACTGGTGATTCGCCACCTTGTGTTTGGTGGGTCATAAAAGTAAAAGCTATAAAAATGCCTTTAAATTCTGTATTCATTTTGTCACATTTGCTGTGCATCACAGACAGAGGTCAAATATTTGGCTATGTCTTCTGACAAATTGCTGCTCATTTGTTATCATTGGGGATTGGTGTTTATAGACATCTCTATGTTTTAATTGTCCCTATATGGCATGTTTTTCATTTTTAATATATTATAAGGCTGTCAGCCAAAACAATAAATAAAATAATAAGAAGAATAAGAAGAAGAATTGTATTGTGTGCACTATGTCCAAATAGTTAAAGTTGCTGTTGATTTTAGTGTGATATTCATTTAACCCCTTCAGCGCGGCGCGGATTCCCGCGCCACGCTGAAGGTTCGTTGTGCGGGCGGGCTCATGACGGAACGGTTCCGTCATGAGCACAGCCCAACCGACGCTCATGACGGAACCGTTCCGTCATGAGCGTCGAAGGGGTTAAAACCACCTGGAAAAATCACTCTTTTGCTCATGTGCTTTTAGCAGTAGAGTTAATAAACGAACCATCCAAGCAATGGTTTTGCTTAACCTCGTCGATCTCCATGTCCTCTTCAGAAGTCTGAAATAAAAAATAATGGAGAAACTGAAAACACAGATTTATTGTTTGGGCCTATAATGGATTATGATAATTTAATTTCCTTTGTTACACTCAAATATGTACTCAGGTACTGCAGTAGCACCATTTTCCCTGGAGAAAGGTGTTTCACAAACTGTGGTTCGTGACCCACTGGTGATTCGCCACCTTGTGTTTGGTGGGTCATAAAAGTAAAAGCTATAAAAATGCCTTTAAAGTCTGTATTCATTTTGTCACATTTGCTGTGCATCACAGACAGAGGTCAAATATTTGGCTATGTCTTCTGACAAATTGCTGCTCATTTGTTATCATTGGGGATTGGTGTTTATAGACATCTCTATGTTTTAATTGTCCCTATATGGTATGTTTTTCATTTTTAATATATTATAAGGCTGTCAGCCAAAACAATAAATAAAATAATAAGAAGAATAAGAAGAAGAATTGTATTGTGTGCACTATGTCCAAATAGTTAAAGTTGCTCTTGATTTTAGTGTGATATTCATTTAAAACCACCTGGAAAAATCACTCTTTTGCTCATGTGCTTTTAGTAGTAGAGTTAATAAACTAACCATCCAAGCAATGGTTTTGCTTAACCTCGTCGATCTCCATGTCCTCTTCAGAAGTCTGAAATAAAAAATAATGGAGAAACTGAAAACACAGATTTATTGTTTGGGCCTATAATGGATTATGACAATTTCATTTCCTTTGCTACACTCAAATATGTACTCAGGTACTGCAGTAGCACCATTTTCCCTGGAGAAAGGTGTTTCACAAACTGTGGTTCGTGACCCACTGGTGATTCGCCACCTTGTGTTTGGTGGGTCATAAAAGTAAAAGCTATAAAAATGCCTTTAAATTCTGTATTCATTTTGTCACATTTGCTGTGCATCACAGACAGAGGTCAAATATTTGGCTATGTCTTCTGACATATTGCTGCTCATTTGTTATCATTGGGGATTGGTGTTTATAGACATCTCTATGTTTTAATTGTCCCTATATGGCATGTTTTTCATTTTTAATATATTATAAGGCTGTCAGCCAAAACAATAAATAAAATAATAAGAAGAATAAGAAGAAGAATTGTATTGTGTGCACTATGTCCAAATAGTTAAAGTTGCTCTTGATTTTAGTGTGATATTCATTTAAAACCACCTGGAAAAATCACTCTTTTGCTCATGTGCTTTTAGTAGTAGAGTTAATAAACTAACCATCCAAGCAATGGTTTTGCTTAACCTCGTCGATCTCCATGTCCTCTTCAGAAGTCTGAAATAAAAAATAATGGAGAAACTGAAAACACAGATTTATTGTTTGGGCCTATAATGGATTATGATAATTTCATTTCCTTTGCTACACTCAAATATGTACTCAGGTACTGCAGTAGCACCATTTTCCCTGGAGAAAGGTGTTTCACAAACTGTGGTTCGTGACCCACTGGTGATTCGCCACCTTGTGTTTGGTGGGTCATAAAAGTAAAAGCTATAAAAATGCCTTTAAATTCTGTATTCATTTTGTCACATTTGCTGTGCATCACAGACAGAGGTCAAATATTTGGCTATGTCTTCTGACAAATTGCTGCTCATTTGTTATCATTGGGGATTGGTGTTTATAGACATCTCTATGTTTTAATTGTCCCTATATGGCATGTTTTTCATTTTTAATATATTATAAGGCTGTCAGCCAAAACAATAAATAAAATAATAAGAAGAATAAGAAGAAGAATTGTATTGTGTGCACTATGTCCAAATAGTTAAAGTTGCTGTTGATTTTAGTGTGATATTCATTTAACCCCTTCAGCGCGGCGCGGATTCCCGCGCCACGCTGAAGGTTCGTTGCGCGGGCGAGCTCATGACGGAACGGTTCCGTCATGAGCACAGCCCAACCGACGCTCATGACGGAACCGTTCCGTCATGAGCGTCGAAGGGGTTAAAACCACCTGGAAAAATCACTCTTTTGCTCATGTGCTTTTAGTAGTAGAGTTAATAAACGAACCATCCAAGCAATGGTTTTGCTTAACCTCGTCGATCTCCATGTCCTCTTCAGAAGTCTGAAATAAAAAATAATGGAGAAACTGAAAACACAGATTTATTGTTTGGGCCTATAATGGATTATGATAATTTAATTTCCTTTGTTACACTCAAATATGTACTCAGGTACTGCAGTAGCACCATTTTCCCTGGAGAAAGGTGTTTCACAAACTGTGGTTCGTGACCCACTGGTGATTCGCCACCTTGTGTTTGGTGGGTCATAAAAGTAAAAGCTATAAAAATGCCTTTAAAGTCTGTATTCATTTTGTCACATTTGCTGTGCATCACAGACAGAGGTCAAATATTTGGCTATGTCTTCTGACAAATTGCTGCTCATTTGTTATCATTGGGGATTGGTGTTTATAGACATCTCTATGTTTTAATTGTCCCTATATGGTATGTTTTTCATTTTTAATATATTATAAGGCTGTCAGCCAAAACAATAAATAAAATAATAAGAAGAATAAGAAGAAGAATTGTATTGTGTGCACTATGTCCAAATAGTTAAAGTTGCTCTTGATTTTAGTGTGATATTCATTTAAAACCACCTGGAAAAATCACTCTTTTGCTCATGTGCTTTTAGTAGTAGAGTTAATAAACTAACCATCCAAGCAATGGTTTTGCTTAACCTCGTCGATCTCCATGTCCTCTTCAGAAGTCTGAAATAAAAAATAATGGAGAAACTGAAAACACAGATTTATTGTTTGGGCCTATAATGGATTATGACAATTTCATTTCCTTTGCTACACTCAAATATGTACTCAGGTACTGCAGTAGCACCATTTTCCCTGGAGAAAGGTGTTTCACAAACTGTGGTTCGTGACCCACTGGTGATTCGCCACCTTGTGTTTGGTGGGTCATAAAAGTAAAAGCTATAAAAATGCCTTTAAATTCTGTATTCATTTTGTCACATTTGCTGTGCATCACAGACAGAGGTCAAATATTTGGCTATGTCTTCTGACATATTGCTGCTCATTTGTTATCATTGGGGATTGGTGTTTATAGACATCTCTATGTTTTAATTGTCCCTATATGGCATGTTTTTCATTTTTAATATATTATAAGGCTGTCAGCCAAAACAATAAATAAAATATTAAGAAGAATAAGAAGAAGAATTGTATTGTGTGCACTATGTCCAAATAGTTAAAGTTGCTGTTGATTTTAGTGTGATATTCATTTAAAACCACCTGGAAAAATCACTCTTTTGCTCATGTGCTTTTAGTAGTAGAGTTAATAAACGAACCATCCAAGCAATGGTTTTGCTTAACCTCGTCGATCTCCATGTCCTCTTCAGAAGTCTGAAATAAAAAATAATGGAGAAACTGAAAACACAGATTTATTGTTTGGGCCTATAATGGATTATGATAATTTAATTTCCTTTGTTACACTCAAATATGTACTCAGGTACTGCAGTAGCACCATTTTCCCTGGAGAAAGGTGTTTCACAAACTGTGGTTCGTGACCCACTGGTGATTCGCCACCTTGTGTTTGGTGGGTCATAAAAGTAAAAGCTATAAAAATGCCTTTAAAGTCTGTATTCATTTTGTCACATTTGCTGTGCATCACAGACAGAGGTCAAATATTTGGCTATGTCTTCTGACAAATTGCTGCTCATTTGTTATCATTGGGGATTGGTGTTTATAGACATCTCTATGTTTTAATTGTCCCTATATGGTATGTTTTTCATTTTTAATATATTATAAGGCTGTCAGCCAAAACAATAAATAAAATAATAAGAAGAATAAGAAGAAGAATTGTATTGTGTGCACTATGTCCAAATAGTTAAAGTTGCTCTTGATTTTAGTGTGATATTCATTTAAAACCACCTGGAAAAATCACTCTTTTGCTCATGTGCTTTTAGTAGTAGAGTTAATAAACTAACCATCCAAGCAATGGTTTTGCTTAACCTCGTCGATCTCCATGTCCTCTTCAGAAGTCTGAAATAAAAAATAATGGAGAAACTGAAAACACAGATTTATTGTTTGGGCCTATAATGGATTATGACAATTTCATTTCCTTTGCTACACTCAAATATGTACTCAGGTACTGCAGTAGCACCATTTTCCCTGGAGAAAGGTGTTTCACAAACTGTGGTTCGTGACCCACTGGTGATTCGCCACCTTGTGTTTGGTGGGTCATAAAAGTAAAAGCTATAAAAATGCCTTTAAATTCTGTATTCATTTTGTCACATTTGCTGTGCATCACAGACAGAGGTCAAATATTTGGCTATGTCTTCTGACATATTGCTGCTCATTTGTTATCATTGGGGATTGGTGTTTATAGACATCTCTATGTTTTAATTGTCCCTATATGGCATGTTTTTCATTTTTAATATATTATAAGGCTGTCAGCCAAAACAATAAATAAAATAATAAGAAGAATAAGAAGAAGAATTGTATTGTGTGCACTATGTCCAAATAGTTAAAGTTGCTGTTGATTTTAGTGTGATATTCATTTAACCCCTTCAGCGCGGCGCGGATTCCCGCGCCACGCTGAAGGTTCGTTGCGCGGGCGGGCTCATGACGGAACGGTTCCGTCATGAGCACAGCCCAACCGACGCTCATGACGGAACCGTTCCGTCATGAGCGTCGAAGGGGTTAAAACCACCTGGAAAAATCACTCTTTTGCTCATGTGCTTTTAGTAGTAGAGTTAATAAACGAACCATCCAAGCAATGGTTTTGCTTAACCTCGTCGATCTCCATGTCCTCTTCAGAAGTCTGAAATAAAAAATAATGGAGAAACTGAAAACACAGATTTATTGTTTGGGCCTATAATGGATTATGATAATTTAATTTCCTTTGTTACACTCAAATATGTACTCAGGTACTGCAGTAGCACCATTTTCCCTGGAGAAAGGTGTTTCACAAACTGTGGTTCGTGACCCACTGGTGATTCGCCACCTTGTGTTTGGTGGGTCATAAAAGTAAAAGCTATAAAAATGCCTTTAAAGTCTGTATTCATTTTGTCACATTTGCTGTGCATCACAGACAGAGGTCAAATATTTGGCTATGTCTTCTGACAAATTGCTGCTCATTTGTTATCATTGGGGATTGGTGTTTATAGACATCTCTATGTTTTAATTGTCCCTATATGGCATGTTTTTCATTTTTAATATATTATAAGGCTGTCAGCCAAAACAATAAATAAAATAATAAGAAGAATAAGAAGAAGAATTGTATTGTGTGCACTATGTCCAAATAGTTAAAGTTGCTCTTGATTTTAGTGTGATATTCATTTAAAACCACCTGGAAAAATCACTCTTTTGCTCATGTGCTTTTAGTAGTAGAGTTAATAAACTAACCATCCAAGCAATGGTTTTGCTTAACCTCGTCGATCTCCATGTCCTCTTCAGAAGTCTGAAATAAAAAATAATGGAGAAACTGAAAACACAGATTTATTGTTTGGGCCTATAATGGATTATGATAATTTCATTTCCTTTGCTACACTCAAATATGTACTCAGGTACTGCAGTAGCACCATTTTCCCTGGAGAAAGGTGTTTCACAAACTGTGGTTCGTGACCCACTGGTGATTCGCCACCTTGTGTTTGGTGGGTCATAAAAGTAAAAGCTATAAAAATGCCTTTAAATTCTGTATTCATTTTGTCACATTTGCTGTGCATCACAGACAGAGGTCAAATATTTGGCTATGTCTTCTGACAAATTGCTGCTCATTTGTTATCATTGGGGATTGGTGTTTATAGACATCTCTATGTTTTAATTGTCCCTATATGGCATGTTTTTCATTTTTAATATATTATAAGGCTGTCAGCCAAAACAATAAATAAAATAATAAGAAGAATAAGAAGAAGAATTGTATTGTGTGCACTATGTCCAAATAGTTAAAGTTGCTGTTGATTTTAGTGTGATATTCATTTAACCCCTTCAGCGCGGCGCGGATTCCCGCGCCACGCTGAAGGTTCGTTGCGCGGGCGGGCTCATGACGGAACGGTTCCGTCATGAGCACAGCCCAACCGACGCTCATGACGGAACCGTTCCGTCATGAGCGTCGAAGGGGTTAAAACCACCTGGAAAAATCACTCTTTTGCTCATGTGCTTTTAGCAGTAGAGTTAATAAACGAACCATCCAAGCAATGGTTTTGCTTAACCTCGTCGATCTCCATGTCCTCTTCAGAAGTCTGAAATAAAAAATAATGGAGAAACTGAAAACACAGATTTATTGTTTGGGCCTATAATGGATTATGATAATTTAATTTCCTTTGTTACACTCAAATATGTACTCAGGTACTGCAGTAGCACCATTTTCCCTGGAGAAAGGTGTTTCACAAACTGTGGTTCGTGACCCACTGGTGATTCGCCACCTTGTGTTTGGTGGGTCATAAAAGTAAAAGCTATAAAAATGCCTTTAAAGTCTGTATTCATTTTGTCACATTTGCTGTGCATCACAGACAGAGGTCAAATATTTGGCTATGTCTTCTGACAAATTGCTGCTCATTTGTTATCATTGGGGATTGGTGTTTATAGACATCTCTATGTTTTAATTGTCCCTATATGGCATGTTTTTCATTTTTAATATATTATAAGGCTGTCAGCCAAAACAATAAATAAAATAATAAGAAGAATAAGAAGAAGAATTGTATTGTGTGCACTATGTCCAAATAGTTAAAGTTGCTGTTGATTTTAGTGTGATATTCATTTAACCCCTTCAGCGCGGCGCGGATTCCCGCGCCACGCTGAAGGTTCGTTGCGCGGGCGAGCTCATGACGGAACGGTTCCGTCATGAGCACAGCCCAACCGACGCTCATGACGGAACCGTTCCGTCATGAGCGTCGAAGGGGTTAAAACCACCTGGAAAAATCACTCTTTTGCTCATGTGCTTTTAGTAGTAGAGTTAATAAACGAACCATCCAAGCAATGGTTTTGCTTAACCTCGTCGATCTCCATGTCCTCTTCAGAAGTCTGAAATAAAAAATAATGGAGAAACTGAAAACACAGATTTATTGTTTGGGCCTATAATGGATTATGATAATTTAATTTCCTTTGTTACACTCAAATATGTACTCAGGTACTGCAGTAGCACCATTTTCCCTGGAGAAAGGTGTTTCACAAACTGTGGTTCGTGACCCACTGGTGATTCGCCACCTTGTGTTTGGTGGGTCATAAAAGTAAAAGCTATAAAAATGCCTTTAAATTCTGTATTCATTTTGTCACATTTGCTGTGCATCACAGACAGAGGTCAAATATTTGGCTATGTCTTCTGACATATTGCTGCTCATTTGTTATCATTGGGGATTGGTGTTTATAGACATCTCTATGTTTTAATTGTCCCTATATGGCATGTTTTTCATTTTTAATATATTATAAGGCTGTCAGCCAAAACAATAAATAAAATAATAAGAAGAATAAGAAGAAGAATTGTATTGTGTGCACTATGTCCAAATAGTTAAAGTTGCTCTTGATTTTAGTGTGATATTCATTTAAAACCACCTGGAAAAATCACTCTTTTGCTCATGTGCTTTTAGTAGTAGAGTTAATAAACTAACCATCCAAGCAATGGTTTTGCTTAACCTCGTCGATCTCCATGTCCTCTTCAGAAGTCTGAAATAAAAAATAATGGAGAAACTGAAAACACAGATTTATTGTTTGGGCCTATAATGGATTATGATAATTTCATTTCCTTTGCTACACTCAAATATGTACTCAGGTACTGCAGTAGCACCATTTTCCCTGGAGAAAGGTGTTTCACAAACTGTGGTTCGTGACCCACTGGTGATTCGCCACCTTGTGTTTGGTGGGTCATAAAAGTAAAAGCTATAAAAATGCCTTTAAATTCTGTATTCATTTTGTCACATTTGCTGTGCATCACAGACAGAGGTCAAATATTTGGCTATGTCTTCTGACAAATTGCTGCTCATTTGTTATCATTGGGGATTGGTGTTTATAGACATCTCTAGGTTTTAATTGTCCCTATATGGCATGTTTTTCATTTTTAATATATTATAAGGCTGTCAGCCAAAACAATAAATAAAATAATAAGAAGAATAAGAAGAAGAATTGTATTGTGTGCACTATGTCCAAATAGTTAAAGTTGCTGTTGATTTTAGTGTGATATTCATTTAACCCCTTCAGCGCGGCGCGGATTCCCGCGCCACGCTGAAGGTTCGTTGCGTGGGCGAGCTCATGACGGAACGGTTCCGTCATGAGCACAGCCCAACCGACGCTCATGACGGAACCGTTCCGTCATGAGCGTCGAAGGGGTTAAAACCACCTGGAAAAATCACTCTTTTGCTCATGTGCTTTTAGTAGTAGAGTTAATAAACGAACCATCCAAGCAATGGTTTTGCTTAACCTCGTCGATCTCCATGTCCTCTTCAGAAGTCTGAAATAAAAAATAATGGAGAAACTGAAAACACAGATTTATTGTTTGGGCCTATAATGGATTATGATAATTTAATTTCCTTTGTTACACTCAAATATGTACTCAGGTACTGCAGTAGCACCATTTTCCCTGGAGAAAGGTGTTTCACAAACTGTGGTTCGTGACCCACTGGTGATTCGCCACCTTGTGTTTGGTGGGTCATAAAAGTAAAAGCTATAAAAATGCCTTTAAAGTCTGTATTCATTTTGTCACATTTGCTGTGCATCACAGACAGAGGTCAAATATTTGGCTATGTCTTCTGACAAATTGCTGCTCATTTGTTATCATTGGGGATTGGTGTTTATAGACATCTCTATGTTTTAATTGTCCCTATATGGTATGTTTTTCATTTTTAATATATTATAAGGCTGTCAGCCAAAACAATAAATAAAATAATAAGAAGAATAAGAAGAAGAATTGTATTGTGTGCACTATGTCCAAATAGTTAAAGTTGCTCTTGATTTTAGTGTGATATTCATTTAAAACCACCTGGAAAAATCACTCTTTTGCTCATGTGCTTTTAGTAGTAGAGTTAATAAACTAACCTTCCAAGCAATGGTTTTGCTTAACCTCGTCGATCTCCATGTCCTCTTCAGAAGTCTGAAATAAAAAATAATGGAGAAACTGAAAACACAGATTTATTGTTTGGGCCTATAATGGATTATGACAATTTAATTTCCTTTGCTACACTCAAATATGTACTCAGGTACTGCAGTAGCACCATTTTCCCTGGAGAAAGGTGTTTCACAAACTGTGGTTCGTGACCCACTGGTGATTCGCCACCTTGTGTTTGGTGGGTCATAAAAGTAAAAGCTATAAAAATGCCTTTAAATTCTGTATTCATTTTGTCACATTTGCTGTGCATCACAGACAGAGGTCAAATATTTGGCTATGTCTTCTGACATATTGCTGCTCATTTGTTATCATTGGGGATTGGTGTTTATAGACATCTCTATGTTTTAATTGTCCCTATATGGCATGTTTTTCATTTTTAATATATTATAAGGCTGTCAGCCAAAACAATAAATAAAATAATAAGAAGAATAAGAAGAAGAATTGTATTGTGTGCACTATGTCCAAATAGTTATAGTTGCTGTTGATTTTAGTGTGATATTCATTTAACCCCTTCAGCGCGGCGCGGATTCCCGCGCCACGCTGAAGGTTCGTTGCGCGGGCGGGCTCATGACGGAACGGTTCCGTCATGAGCACAGCCCAACCGACGCTCATGACGGAACCGTTCCGTCATGAGCGTCGAAGGGGTTAAAACCACCTGGAAAAATCACTCTTTTGCTCATGTGCTTTTAGTAGTAGAGTTAATAAACGAACCATCCAAGCAATGGTTTTGCTTAACCTCGTCGATCTCCATGTCCTCTTCAGTAGTCTGAAATAAAAAATAATGGAGAAACTGAAAACACAGATTTATTGTTTGGGCCTATAATGGATTATGATAATTTAATTTCCTTTGTTACACTCAAATATGTACTCAGGTACTGCAGTAGCACCATTTTCCCTGGAGAAAGGTGTTTCACAAACTGTGGTTCGTGACCCACTGGTGATTCGCCACCTTGTGTTTGGTGGGTCATAAAAGTAAAAGCTATAAAAATGCCTTTAAAGTCTGTATTCATTTTGTCACATTTGCTGTGCATCACAGACAGAGGTCAAATATTTGGCTATGTCTTCTGACAAATTGCTGCTCATTTGTTATCATTGGGGATTGGTGTTTATAGACATCTCTATGTTTTAATTGTCCCTATATGGTATGTTTTTCATTTTTAATATATTATAAGGCTGTCAGCCAAAACAATAAATAAAATAATAAGAAGAATAAGAAGAAGAATTGTATTGTGTGCACTATGTCCAAATAGTTAAAGTTGCTCTTGATTTTAGTGTGATATTCATTTAAAACCACCTGGAAAAATCACTCTTTTGCTCATGTGCTTTTAGTAGTAGAGTTAATAAACTAACCATCCAAGCAATGGTTTTGCTTAACCTCGTCGATCTCCATGTCCTCTTCAGAAGTCTGAAATAAAAAATAATGGAGAAACTGAAAACACAGATTTATTGTTTGGGCCTATAATGGATTATGACAATTTCATTTCCTTTGCTACACTCAAATATGTACTCAGGTACTGCAGTAGCACCATTTTCCCTGGAGAAAGGTGTTTCACAAACTGTGGTTCGTGACCCACTGGTGATTCGCCACCTTGTGTTTGGTGGGTCATAAAAGTAAAAGCTATAAAAATGCCTTTAAATTCTGTATTCATTTTGTCACATTTGCTGTGCATCACAGACAGAGGTCAAATATTTGGCTATGTCTTCTGACAAATTGCTGCTCATTTGTTATCATTGGGGATTGGTGTTTATAGACATCTCTATGTTTTAATTGTCCCTATATGGTATGTTTTTCATTTTTAATATATTATAAGGCTGTCAGCCAAAACAATAAATAAAATAATAAGAAGAATAAGAAGAAGAATTATATTGTGTGCACTATGTCCAAATAGTTAAAGTTGCTCTTGATTTTAGTGTGATATTCATTTAAAACCACCTGGAAAAATCACTCTTTTGCTCATGTGCTTTTAGTAGTAGAGTTAATAAACTAACCATCCAAGCAATGGTTTTGCTTAACCTCGTCGATCTCCATGTCCTCTTCAGAAGTCTGAAATAAAAAATAATGGAGAAACTGAAAACACAGATTTATTGTTTGGGCTTATAATGGATTATGACAATTTCATTTCCTTTGCTACACTCAAATATGTACTCAGGTACTGCAGTAGCACCATTTTCCCTGGAGAAAGGTGTTTCACAAACTGTGGTTCGTGACCCACTGGTGATTCGCCACCTTGTGTTTGGTGGGTCATAAAAGTAAAAGCTATAAAAATGCCTTTAAATTCTGTATTCATTTTGTCACATTTGCTGTGCATCACAGACAGAGGTCAAATATTTGGCTATGTCTTCTGACAAATTGCTGCTCATTTGTTATCATTGAGGATTGGTGTTTATAGACATCTCTATGTTTTAATTGTCCCTATATGGCATGTTTTTCATTTTTAATATATTATAAGGCTGTCAGCCAAAACAATAAATAAAATAATAAGAAGAATAAGAAGAAGAATTGTATTGTGTGCACTATGTCCAAATAGTTAAAGTTGCTGTTGATTTTAGTGTGATATTCATTTAACCCCTTCAGCGCGGCGCGGATTCCCGCGCCACGCTGAAGGTTCGTTGCGCGGGCGAGCTCATGACGGAACGGTTCCGTCATGAGCACAGCCCAACCGACGCTCATGACGGAACCGTTCCGTCATGAGCGTCGAAGGGGTTAAAACCACCTGGAAAAATCACTCTTTTGCTCATGTGCTTTTAGTAGTAGAGTTAATAAACGAACCATCCAAGCAATGGTTTTGCTTAACCTCGTCGATCTCCATGTCCTCTTCAGAAGTCTGAAATAAAAAATAATGGAGAAACTGAAAACACAGATTTATTGTTTGGGCCTATAATGGATTATGATAATTTAATTTCCTTTGTTACACTCAAATATGTACTCAGGTACTGCAGTAGCACCATTTTCCCTGGAGAAAGGTGTTTCACAAACTGTGGTTCGTGACCCACTGGTGATTCGCCACCTTGTGTTTGGTGGGTCATAAAAGTAAAAGCTATAAAAATGCCTTTAAATTCTGTATTCATTTTGTCACATTTGCTGTGCATCACAGACAGAGGTCAAATATTTGGCTATGTCTTCTGACATATTGCTGCTCATTTGTTATCATTGGGGATTGGTGTTTATAGACATCTCTATGTTTTAATTGTCCCTATATGGCATGTTTTTCATTTTTAATATATTATAAGGCTGTCAGCCAAAACAATAAATAAAATAATAAGAAGAATAAGAAGAAGAATTGTATTGTGTGCACTATGTCCAAATAGTTAAAGTTGCTCTTGATTTTAGTGTGATATTCATTTAAAACCACCTGGAAAAATCACTCTTTTGCTCATGTGCTTTTAGTAGTAGAGTTAATAAACTAACCATCCAAGCAATGGTTTTGCTTAACCTCGTCGATCTCCATGTCCTCTTCAGAAGTCTGAAATAAAAAATAATGGAGAAACTGAAAACACAGATTTATTGTTTGGGCCTATAATGGATTATGATAATTTCATTTCCTTTGCTACACTCAAATATGTACTCAGGTACTGCAGTAGCACCATTTTCCCTGGAGAAAGGTGTTTCACAAACTGTGGTTCGTGACCCACTGGTGATTCGCCACCTTGTGTTTGGTGGGTCATAAAAGTAAAAGCTATAAAAATGCCTTTAAATTCTGTATTCATTTTGTCACATTTGCTGTGCATCACAGACAGAGGTCAAATATTTGGCTATGTCTTCTGACAAATTGCTGCTCATTTGTTATCATTGGGGATTGGTGTTTATAGACATCTCTATGTTTTAATTGTCCCTATATGGCATGTTTTTCATTTTTAATATATTATAAGGCTGTCAGCCAAAACAATAAATAAAATAATAAGAAGAATAAGAAGAAGAATTGTATTGTGTGCACTATGTCCAAATAGTTAAAGTTGCTGTTGATTTTAGTGTGATATTCATTTAACCCCTTCAGCGCGGCGCGGATTCCCGCGCCACGCTGAAGGTTCGTTGCGCGGGCGAGCTCATGACGGAACGGTTCCGTCATGAGCACAGCCCAACCGACGCTCATGACGGAACCGTTCCGTCATGAGCGTCGAAGGGGTTAAAACCACCTGGAAAAATCACTCTTTTGCTCATGTGCTTTTAGTAGTAGAGTTAATAAACGAACCATCCAAGCAATGGTTTTGCTTAACCTCGTCGATCTCCATGTCCTCTTCAGAAGTCTGAAATAAAAAATAATGGAGAAACTGAAAACACAGATTTATTGTTTGGGCCTATAATGGATTATGATAATTTAATTTCCTTTGTTACACTCAAATATGTACTCAGGTACTGCAGTAGCACCATTTTCCCTGGAGAAAGGTGTTTCACAAACTGTGGTTCGTGACCCACTGGTGATTCGCCACCTTGTGTTTGGTGGGTCATAAAAGTAAAAGCTATAAAAATGCCTTTAAAGTCTGTATTCATTTTGTCACATTTGCTGTGCATCACAGACAGAGGTCAAATATTTGGCTATGTCTTCTGACAAATTGCTGCTCATTTGTTATCATTGGGGATTGGTGTTTATAGACATCTCTATGTTTTAATTGTCCCTATATGGTATGTTTTTCATTTTTAATATATTATAAGGCTGTCAGCCAAAACAATAAATAAAATAATAAGAAGAATAAGAAGAAGAATTGTATTGTGTGCACTATGTCCAAATAGTTAAAGTTGCTCTTGATTTTAGTGTGATATTCATTTAAAACCACCTGGAAAAATCACTCTTTTGCTCATGTGCTTTTAGTAGTACAGTTAATAAACTAACCTTCCAAGCAATGGTTTTGCTTAACCTCGTCGATCTCCATGTCCTCTTCAGAAGTCTGAAATAAAAAATAATGGAGAAACTGAAAACACAGATTTATTGTTTGGGCCTATAATGGATTATGACAATTTAATTTCCTTTGCTACACTCAAATATGTACTCAGGTACTGCAGTAGCACCATTTTCCCTGGAGAAAGGTGTTTCACAAACTGTGGTTCGTGACCCACTGGTGATTCGCCACCTTGTGTTTGGTGGGTCATAAAAGTAAAAGCTATAAAAATGCCTTTAAATTCTGTATTCATTTTGTCACATTTGCTGTGCATCACAGACAGAGGTCAAATATTTGGCTATGTCTTCTGACATATTGCTGCTCATTTGTTATCATTGGGGATTGGTGTTTATAGACATCTCTATGTTTTAATTGTCCCTATATGGCATGTTTTTCATTTTTAATATATTATAAGGCTGTCAGCCAAAACAATAAATAAAATAATAAGAAGAATAAGAAGAAGAATTGTATTGTGTGCACTATGTCCAAATAGTTATAGTTGCTGTTGATTTTAGTGATATTCATTTAACCCCTTCAGCGCGGCGCGGATTCCCGCGCCACGCTGAAGGTTCGTTGCGCGGGCGGGCTCATGACGGAACGGTTCCGTCATGAGCACAGCCCAACCGACGCTCATGACGGAACCGTTCCGTCATGAGCGTCGAAGGGGTTAAAACCACCTGGAAAAATCACTCTTTTGCTCATGTGCTTTTAGTAGTAGAGTTAATAAACGAACCATCCAAGCAATGGTTTTGCTTAACCTCGTCGATCTCCATGTCCTCTTCAGTAGTCTGAAATAAAAAATAATGGAGAAACTGAAAACACAGATTTATTGTTTGGGCCTATAATGGATTATGATAATTTAATTTCCTTTGTTACACTCAAATATGTACTCAGGTACTGCAGTAGCACCATTTTCCCTGGAGAAAGGTGTTTCACAAACTGTGGTTCGTGACCCACTGGTGATTCGCCACCTTGTGTTTGGTGGGTCATAAAAGTAAAAGCTATAAAAATGCCTTTAAAGTCTGTATTCATTTTGTCACATTTGCTGTGCATCACAGACAGAGGTCAAATATTTGGCTATGTCTTCTGACAAATTGCTGCTCATTTGTTATCATTGGGGATTGGTGTTTATAGACATCTCTATGTTTTAATTGTCCCTATATGGTATGTTTTTCATTTTTAATATATTATAAGGCTGTCAGCCAAAACAATAAATAAAATAATAAGAAGAATAAGAAGAAGAATTGTATTGTGTGCACTATGTCCAAATAGTTAAAGTTGCTCTTGATTTTAGTGTGATATTCATTTAAAACCACCTGGAAAAATCACTCTTTTGCTCATGTGCTTTTAGTAGTAGAGTTAATAAACTAACCATCCAAGCAATGGTTTTGCTTAACCTCGTCGATCTCCATGTCCTCTTCAGAAGTCTGAAATAAAAAATAATGGAGAAACTGAAAACACAGATTTATTGTTTGGGCCTATAATGGATTATGACAATTTCATTTCCTTTGCTACACTCAAATATGTACTCAGGTACTGCAGTAGCACCATTTTCCCTGGAGAAAGGTGTTTCACAAACTGTGGTTCGTGACCCACTGGTGATTCGCCACCTTGTGTTTGGTGGGTCATAAAAGTAAAAGCTATAAAAATGCCTTTAAATTCTGTATTCATTTTGTCACATTTGCTGTGCATCACAGACAGAGGTCAAATATTTGGCTATGTCTTCTGACATATTGCTGCTCATTTGTTATCATTGGGGATTGGTGTTTATAGACATCTCTATGTTTTAATTGTCCCTATATGGCATGTTTTTCATTTTTAATATATTATAAGGCTGTCAGCCAAAACAATAAATAAAATAATAAGAAGAATAAGAAGAAGAATTGTATTGTGTGCACTATGTCCAAATAGTTAAAGTTGCTGTTGATTTTAGTGTGATATTCATTTAACCCCTTCAGCGCGGCGCGGATTCCCGCGCCACGCTGAAGGTTCGTTGCGCGGGCGGGCTCATGACGGAACGGTTCCGTCATGAGCACAGCCCAACCGACGCTCATGACGGAACCGTTCCGTCATGAGCGTCGAAGGGGTTAAAACCACCTGGAAAAATCACTCTTTTGCTCATGTGCTTTTAGTAGTAGAGTTAATAAACGAACCATCCAAGCAATGGTTTTGCTTAACCTCGTCGATCTCCATGTCCTCTTCAGAAGTCTGAAATAAAAAATAATGGAGAAACTGAAAACACAGATTTATTGTTTGGGCCTATAATGGATTATGATAATTTCATTTCCTTTGTTACACTCAAATATGTACTCAGGTACTGCAGTAGCACCATTTTCCCTGGAGAAAGGTGTTTCACAAACTGTGGTTCGTGACCCACTGGTGATTCGCCACCTTGTGTTTGGTGGGTCATAAAAGTAAAAGCTATAAAAATGCCTTTAAAGTCTGTATTCATTTTGTCACATTTGCTGTGCATCACAGACAGAGGTCAAATATTTGGCTATGTCTTCTGACAAATTGCTGCTCATTTGTTATCATTGGGGATTGGTGTTTATAGACATCTCTATGTTTTAATTGTCCCTATATGGTATGTTTTTCATTTTTAATATATTATAAGGCTGTCAGCCAAAACAATAAATAAAATAATAAGAAGAATAAGAAGAAGAATTGTATTGTGTGCACTATGTCCAAATAGTTAAAGTTGCTCTTGATTTTAGTGTGATATTCATTTAAAACCACCTGGAAAAATCACTCTTTTGCTCATGTGCTTTTAGTAGTAGAGTTAATAAACTAACCATCCAAGCAATGGTTTTGCTTAACCTCGTCGATCTCCATGTCCTCTTCAGAAGTCTGAAATAAAAAATAATGGAGAAACTGAAAACACAGATTTATTGTTTGGGCCTATAATGGATTATGACAATTTCATTTCCTTTGCTACACTCAAATATGTACTCAGGTACTGCAGTAGCACCATTTTCCCTGGAGAAAGGTGTTTCACAAACTGTGGTTCGTGACCCACTGGTGATTCGCCACCTTGTGTTTGGTGGGTCATAAAAGTAACAGCTATAAAAATGCCTTTAAATTCTGTATTCATTTTGTCACATTTGCTGTGCATCACAGACAGAGGTCAAATATTTGGCTATGTCTTCTGACATATTGCTGCTCATTTGTTATCATTGGGGATTGGTGTTTATAGACATCTCTATGTTTTAATTGTCCCTATATGGCATGTTTTTCATTTTTAATATATTATAAGGCTGTCAGCCAAAACAATAAATAAAATAATAAGAAGAATAAGAAGAAGAATTGTATTGTGTGCACTATGTCCAAATAGTTAAAGTTGCTCTTGATTTTAGTGTGATATTCATTTAAAACCACCTGGAAAAATCACTCTTTTGCTCATGTGCTTTTAGTAGTAGAGTTAATAAACGAACCATCCAAGCAATGGTTTTGCTTAACCTCGTCGATCTCCATGTCCTCTTCAGAAGTCTGAAATAAAAAATAATGGAGAAACTGAAAACACAGATTTATTGTTTGGGCCTATAATGGATTATGACAATTTCATTTCCTTTGCTACACTCAAATATGTACTCAGGTACTGCAGTAGCACCATTTTCCCTGGAGAAAGGTGTTTCACAAACTGTGGTTCGTGACCCACTGGTGATTCGCCACCTTGTGTTTGGTGGGTCATAAAAGTAAAAGCTATAAAAATGCCTTTAAATTCTGTATTCATTTTGTCACATTTGCTGTGCATCACAGACAGAGGTCAAATATTTGGCTATGTCTTCTGACAAATTGCTGCTCATTTGTTATCATTGGGGATTGGTGTTTATAGACATCTCTATGTTTTAATTGTCCCTATATGGTATGTTTTTCATTTTTAATATATTATAAGGCTGTCAGCCAAAACAATAAATAAAATAATAAGAAGAATAAGAAGAAGAATTATATTGTGTGCACTATGTCCAAATAGTTAAAGTTGCTCTTGATTTTAGTGTGATATTCATTTAAAACCACCTGGAAAAATCACTCTTTTGCTCATGTGCTTTTAGTAGTAGAGTTAATAAACTAACCATCCAAGCAATGGTTTTGCTTAACCTCGTCGATCTCCATGTCCTCTTCAGAAGTCTGAAATAAAAAATAATGGAGAAACTGAAAACACAGATTTATTGTTTGGGCTTATAATGGATTATGACAATTTCATTTCCTTTGCTACACTCAAATATGTACTCAGGTACTGCAGTAGCACCATTTTCCCTGGAGAAAGGTGTTTCACAAACTGTGGTTCGTGACCCACTGGTGATTCGCCACCTTGTGTTTGGTGGGTCATAAAAGTAAAAGCTATAAAAATGCCTTTAAATTCTGTATTCATTTTGTCACATTTGCTGTGCATCACAGACAGAGGTCAAATATTTGGCTATGTCTTCTGACAAATTGCTGCTCATTTGTTATCATTGAGGATTGGTGTTTATAGACATCTCTATGTTTTAATTGTCCCTATATGGCATGTTTTTCATTTTTAATATATTATAAGGCTGTCAGCCAAAACAATAAATAAAATAATAAGAAGAATAAGAAGAAGAATTGTATTGTGTGCACTATGTCCAAATAGTTAAAGTTGCTGTTGATTTTAGTGTGATATTCATTTAACCCCTTCAGCGCGGCGCGGATTCCCGCGCCACGCTGAAGGTTCGTTGCGCGGGCGAGCTCATGACGGAACGGTTCCGTCATGAGCACAGCCCAACCGACGCTCATGACGGAACCGTTCCGTCATGAGCGTCGAAGGGGTTAAAACCACCTGGAAAAATCACTCTTTTGCTCATGTGCTTTTAGTAGTAGAGTTAATAAACGAACCATCCAAGCAATGGTTTTGCTTAACCTCGTCGATCTCCATGTCCTCTTCAGAAGTCTGAAATAAAAAATAATGGAGAAACTGAAAACACAGATTTATTGTTTGGGCCTATAATGGATTATGATAATTTAATTTCCTTTGTTACACTCAAATATGTACTCAGGTACTGCAGTAGCACCATTTTCCCTGGAGAAAGGTGTTTCACAAACTGTGGTTCGTGACCCACTGGTGATTCGCCACCTTGTGTTTGGTGGGTCATAAAAGTAAAAGCTATAAAAATGCCTTTAAATTCTGTATTCATTTTGTCACATTTGCTGTGCATCACAGACAGAGGTCAAATATTTGGCTATGTCTTCTGACATATTGCTGCTCATTTGTTATCATTGGGGATTGGTGTTTATAGACATCTCTATGTTTTAATTGTCCCTATATGGCATGTTTTTCATTTTTAATATATTATAAGGCTGTCAGCCAAAACAATAAATAAAATAATAAGAAGAATAAGAAGAAGAATTGTATTGTGTGCACTATGTCCAAATAGTTAAAGTTGCTCTTGATTTTAGTGTGATATTCATTTAAAACCACCTGGAAAAATCACTCTTTTGCTCATGTGCTTTTAGTAGTAGAGTTAATAAACTAACCATCCAAGCAATGGTTTTGCTTAACCTCGTCGATCTCCATGTCCTCTTCAGAAGTCTGAAATAAAAAATAATGGAGAAACTGAAAACACAGATTTATTGTTTGGGCCTATAATGGATTATGATAATTTCATTTCCTTTGCTACACTCAAATATGTACTCAGGTACTGCAGTAGCACCATTTTCCCTGGAGAAAGGTGTTTCACAAACTGTGGTTCGTGACCCACTGGTGATTCGCCACCTTGTGTTTGGTGGGTCATAAAAGTAAAAGCTATAAAAATGCCTTTAAATTCTGTATTCATTTTGTCACATTTGCTGTGCATCACAGACAGAGGTCAAATATTTGGCTATGTCTTCTGACAAATTGCTGCTCATTTGTTATCATTGGGGATTGGTGTTTATAGACATCTCTATGTTTTAATTGTCCCTATATGGCATGTTTTTCATTTTTAATATATTATAAGGCTGTCAGCCAAAACAATAAATAAAATATTAAGAAGAATAAGAAGAAGAATTGTATTGTGTGCACTATGTCCAAATAGTTAAAGTTGCTGTTGATTTTAGTGTGATATTCATTTAACCCCTTCAGCGCGGCGCGGATTCCCGCGCCACGCTGAAGGTTCGTTGCGCGGGCGAGCTCATGACGGAACGGTTCCGTCATGAGCACAGCCCAACCGACGCTCATGACGGAACCGTTCCGTCATGAGCGTCGAAGGGGTTAAAACCACCTGGAAAAATCACTCTTTTGCTCATGTGCTTTTAGTAGTAGAGTTAATAAACGAACCATCCAAGCAATGGTTTTGCTTAACCTCGTCGATCTCCATGTCCTCTTCAGAAGTCTGAAATAAAAAATAATGGAGAAACTGAAAACACAGATTTATTGTTTGGGCCTATAATGGATTATGATAATTTAATTTCCTTTGTTACACTCAAATATGTACTCAGGTACTGCAGTAGCACCATTTTCCCTGGAGAAAGGTGTTTCACAAACTGTGGTTCGTGACCCACTGGTGATTCGCCACCTTGTGTTTGGTGGGTCATAAAAGTAAAAGCTATAAAAATGCCTTTAAAGTCTGTATTCATTTTGTCACATTTGCTGTGCATCACAGACAGAGGTCAAATATTTGGCTATGTCTTCTGACAAATTGCTGCTCATTTGTTATCATTGGGGATTGGTGTTTATAGACATCTCTATGTTTTAATTGTCCCTATATGGTATGTTTTTCATTTTTAATATATTATAAGGCTGTCAGCCAAAACAATAAATAAAATAATAAGAAGAATAAGAAGAAGAATTGTATTGTGTGCACTATGTCCAAATAGTTAAAGTTGCTCTTGATTTTAGTGTGATATTCATTTAAAACCACCTGGAAAAATCACTCTTTTGCTCATGTGCTTTTAGTAGTAGAGTTAATAAACTAACCTTCCAAGCAATGGTTTTGCTTAACCTCGTCGATCTCCATGTCCTCTTCAGAAGTCTGAAATAAAAAATAATGGAGAAACTGAAAACACAGATTTATTGTTTGGGCCTATAATGGATTATGACAATTTCATTTCCTTTGCTACACTCAAATATGTACTCAGGTACTGCAGTAGCACCATTTTCCCTGGAGAAAGGTGTTTCACAAACTGTGGTTCGTGACCCACTGGTGATTCGCCACCTTGTGTTTGGTGGGTCATAAAAGTAAAAGCTATAAAAATGCCTTTAAATTCTGTATTCATTTTGTCACATTTGCTGTGCATCACAGACAGAGGTCAAATATTTGGCTATGTCTTCTGACATATTGCTGCTCATTTGTTATCATTGGGGATTGGTGTTTATAGACATCTCTATGTTTTAATTGTCCCTATATGGCATGTTTTTCATTTTTAATATATTATAAGGCTGTCAGCCAAAACAATAAATAAAATAATAAGAAGAATAAGAAGAAGAATTGTATTGTGTGCACTATGTCCAAATAGTTATAGTTGCTGTTGATTTTAGTGTGATATTCATTTAACCCCTTCAGCGCGGCGCGGATTCCCGCGCCACGCTGAAGGTTCGTTGCGCGGGCGGGCTCATGACGGAACGGTTCCGTCATGAGCACAGCCCAACCGACGCTCATGACGGAACCGTTCCGTCATGAGCGTCGAAGGGGTTAAAACCACCTGGAAAAATCACTCTTTTGCTCATGTGCTTTTAGTAGTAGAGTTAATAAACGAACCATCCAAGCAATGGTTTTGCTTAACCTCGTCGATCTCCATGTCCTCTTCAGTAGTCTGAAATAAAAAATAATGGAGAAACTGAAAACACAGATTTATTGTTTGGGCCTATAATGGATTATGATAATTTAATTTCCTTTGTTACACTCAAATATGTACTCAGGTACTGCAGTAGCACCATTTTCCCTGGAGAAAGGTGTTTCACAAACTGTGGTTCGTGACCCACTGGTGATTCGCCACCTTGTGTTTGGTGGGTCATAAAAGTAAAAGCTATAAAAATGCCTTTAAAGTCTGTATTCATTTTGTCACATTTGCTGTGCATCACAGACAGAGGTCAAATATTTGGCTATGTCTTCTGACAAATTGCTGCTCATTTGTTATCATTGGGGATTGGTGTTTATAGACATCTCTATGTTTTAATTGTCCCTATATGGTATGTTTTTCATTTTTAATATATTATAAGGCTGTCAGCCAAAACAATAAATAAAATAATAAGAAGAATAAGAAGAAGAATTGTATTGTGTGCACTATGTCCAAATAGTTAAAGTTGCTCTTGATTTTAGTGTGATATTCATTTAAAACCACCTGGAAAAATCACTCTTTTGCTCATGTGCTTTTAGTAGTAGAGTTAATAAACGAACCATCCAAGCAATGGTTTTGCTTAACCTCGTCGATCTCCATGTCCTCTTCAGAAGTCTGAAATAAAAAATAATGGAGAAACTGAAAACACGGATTTATAGTTTGGGCCTATAATGGATTATGATAATTTCATTTCCTTTGCTACACTCAAATATGTACTCAGGTACTGCAGTAGCACCATTTTCCCTGGAGAAAGGTGTTTCACAAACTGTGGTTCGTGACCCACTGGTGATTCGCCACCTTGTGTTTGGTGGGTCATAAAAGTAAAAGCTATAAAAATGCCTTTAAATTCTGTATTCATTTTGTCACATTTGCTGTGCATCACAGACAGAGGTCAAATATTTGGCTATGTCTTCTGACAAATTGCTGCTCATTTGTTATCATTGGGGATTGGTGTTTATAGACATCTCTATGTTTTAATTGTCCCTATATGGCATGTTTTTCATTTTTAATATATTATAAGGCTGTCAGCCAAAACAATAAATAAAATAATAAGAAGAATAAGAAGAAGAATTGTATTGTGTGCACTATGTCCAAATAGTTAAAGTTGCTGTTGATTTTAGTGTGATATTCATTTAACCCCTACAGCGCGGCGCGGATTCCCGCGCCACGCTGAAGGTTCGTTGCGCGGGCGGGCTCATGACGGAACGGTTCCGTCATGAGCACAGCCCAACCGACGCTCATGACGGAACCGTTCCGTCATGAGCGTCGAAGGGGTTAAAACCACCTGGAAAAATCACTCTTTTGCTCATGTGCTTTTAGTAGTAGAGTTAATAAACGAACCATCCAAGCAATGGTTTTGCTTAACCTCGTCGATCTCCATGTCCTCTTCAGAAGTCTGAAATAAAAAATAATGGAGAAACTGAAAACACAGATTTATTGTTTGGGCCTATAATGGATTATGATAATTTAATTTCCTTTGTTACACTCAAATATGTACCCAGGTACTGCAGTAGCACCATTTTCCCTGGAGAAAGGTGTTTCACAAACTGT
Organism: Triturus cristatus; assembly: GCF_964204655.1. Classification (NCBI taxonomy): domain Eukaryota; kingdom Metazoa; phylum Chordata; class Amphibia; order Caudata; family Salamandridae; genus Triturus; species Triturus cristatus. Next base: position 440,462,599 of record NC_140593.1, on the reverse strand, counting down.
GGTTCGTGACCCACTGGTGATTCGCCACCTTGTGTTTGGTGGGTCATAAAAGTAAAAGCTATAAAAATGCCTTTAAAGTCTGTATTCATTTTGTCACATTTGCTGTGCATCACAGACAGAGGTCAAATATTTGGCTATGTCTTCTGACAAATTGCTGCTCATTTGTTATCATTGGGGATTGGTGTTTATAGACATCTCTATGTTTTAATTGTCCCTATATGGTATGTTTTTCATTTTTAATATATTATAAGGCTGTCAGCCAAAACAATAAATAAAATAATAAGAAGAATAAGAAGAAGAATTGTATTGTGTGCACTATGTCCAAATAGTTAAAGTTGCTCTTGATTTTAGTGTGATATTCATTTAAAACCACCTGGAAAAATCACTCTTTTGCTCATGTGCTTTTAGTAGTAGAGTTAATAAACTAACCATCCAAGCAATGGTTTTGCTTAACCTCGTCGATCTCCATGTCCTCTTCAGAAGTCTGAAATAAAAAATAATGGAGAAACTGAAAACACAGATTTATTGTTTGGGCCTATAATGGATTATGACAATTTCATTTCCTTTGCTACACTCAAATATGTACTCAGGTACTGCAGTAGCACCATTTTCCCTGGAGAAAGGTGTTTCACAAACTGTGGTTCGTGACCCACTGGTGATTCGCCACCTTGTGTTTGGTGGGTCATAAAAGTAAAAGCTATAAAAATGCCTTTAAATTCTGTATTCATTTTGTCACATTTGCTGTGCATCACAGACAGAGGTCAAATATTTGGCTATGTCTTCTGACAAATTGCTGCTCATTTGTTATCATTGAGGATTGGTGTTTATAGACATCTCTATGTTTTAATTGTCCCTATATGGCATGTTTTTAATTTTTAATATATTATAAGGCTGTCAGCCAAAACAATAAATAAAATAAGAAGAAGAATAAGAAGAAGAATTGTATTGTGTGCACTATGTCCAAATAGTTAAAGTTGCTCTTGATTTTAGTGTGATATTCATTTAAAACCACCTGGAAAAATCACTCTTTTGCTCATGTGCTTTTAGTAGTAGAGTTAATAAACTAACCATCCAAGCAATGGTTTTGCTTAACCTCGTCGATCTCCATGTCCTCTTCAGAAGTCTGAAATAAAAAATAATGGAGAAACTGAAAACACAGATTTATTGTTTGGGCCTATAATGGATTATGATAATTTCATTTCCTTTGCTACACTCAAATATGTACTCAGGTACTGCAGTAGCACCATTTTCCCTGGAGAAAGGTGTTTCACAAACTGTGGTTCGTGACCCACTGGTGATTCGCCACCTTGTGTTTGGTGGGTCATAAAAGTAAAAGCTATAAAAATGCCTTTAAATTCTGTATTCATTTTGTCACATTTGCTGTGCATCACAGACAGAGGTCAAATATTTGGCTATGTCTTCTGACATATTGCTGCTCATTTGTTATCATTGGGGATTGGTGTTTATAGACATCTCTATGTTTTAATTGTCCCTATATGGCATGTTTTTCATTTTTAATATATTATAAGGCTGTCAGCCAATACAATAAATAAAATAATAAGAAGAATAAGAAGAAGAATTGTATTGTGTGCACTATGTCCAAATAGTTAAAGTTGCTGTTGATTTTAGTGTGATATTCATTTAACCCCTTCAGCGCGGCGCGGATTCCCGCGCCACGCTGAAGGTTCGTGGCGCGGGCAAGCTCATGACGGAACGGTTCCGTCATGAGCACAGCCCAACCGACGCTCATGACGGAACCGTTCCGTCATGAGCGTCGAAGGGGTTAAAACCACCTGGAAAAATCACTCTTTTGCTCATGTGCTTTTAGCAGTAGAGTTAATAAACGAACCATCCAAGCAATGGTTTTGCTTAACCTCGTCGATCTCCATGTCCTCTTCAGAAGTCTGAAATAAAAAATAATGGAGAAACTGAAAACACAGATTTATTGTTTGGGCCTATAATGGATTATGATAATTTAATTTCCTTTGTTACACTCAAATATGTACTCAGGTACTGCAGTAGCACCATTTTCCCTGGAGAAAGGTGTTTCACAAACTGTGGTTCGTGACCCACTGGTGATTCGCCACCTTGTGTTTGGTGGGTCATAAAAGTAAAAGCTATAAAAATGCCTTTAAAGTCTGTATTCATTTTGTCACATTTGCTGTGCATCACAGACAGAGGTCAAATATTTGGCTATGTCTTCTGACAAATTGCTGCTCATTTGTTATCATTGGGGATTGGTGTTTATAGACATCTCTATGTTTTAATTGTCCCTATATGGTATGTTTTTCATTTTTAATATATTATAAGGCTGTCAGCCAAAACAATAAATAAAATAATAAGAAGAATAAGAAGAAGAATTGTATTGTGTGCACTATGTCCAAATAGTTAAAGTTGCTCTTGATTTTAGTGTGATATTCATTTAAAACCACCTGGAAAAATCACTCTTTTGCTCATGTGCTTTTAGTAGTAGAGTTAATAAACTAACCATCCAAGCAATGGTTTTGCTTAACCTCGTCGATCTCCATGTCCTCTTCAGAAGTCTGAAATAAAAAATAATGGAGAAACTGAAAACACAGATTTATTGTTTGGGCCTATAATGGATTATGACAATTTCATTTCCTTTGCTACACTCAAATATGTACTCAGGTACTGCAGTAGCACCATTTTCCCTGGAGAAAGGTGTTTCACAAACTGTGGTTCGTGACCCACTGGTGATTCGCCACCTTGTGTTTGGTGGGTCATAAAAGTAAAAGCTATAAAAATGCCTTTAAATTCTGTATTCATTTTGTCACATTTGCTGTGCATCACAGACAGAGGTCAAATATTTGGCTATGTCTTCTGACATATTGCTGCTCATTTGTTATCATTGGGGATTGGTGTTTATAGACATCTCTATGTTTTAATTGTCCCTATATGGCATGTTTTTCATTTTTAATATATTATAAGGCTGTCAGCCAAAACAATAAATAAAATAATAAGAAGAATAAGAAGAAGAATTGTATTGTGTGCACTATGTCCAAATAGTTAAAGTTGCTCTTGATTTTAGTGTGATATTCATTTAAAACCACCTGGAAAAATCACTCTTTTGCTCATGTGCTTTTAGTAGTAGAGTTAATAAACTAACCATCCAAGCAATGGTTTTGCTTAACCTCGTCGATCTCCATGTCCTCTTCAGAAGTCTGAAATAAAAAATAATGGAGAAACTGAAAACACAGATTTATTGTTTGGGCCTATAATGGATTATGATAATTTCATTTCCTTTGCTACACTCAAATATGTACTCAGGTACTGCAGTAGCACCATTTTCCCTGGAGAAAGGTGTTTCACAAACTGTGGTTCGTGACCCACTGGTGATTCGCCACCTTGTGTTTGGTGGGTCATAAAAGTAAAAGCTATAAAAATGCCTTTAAATTCTGTATTCATTTTGTCACATTTGCTGTGCATCACAGACAGAGGTCAAATATTTGGCTATGTCTTCTGACAAATTGCTGCTCATTTGTTATCATTGGGGATTGGTGTTTATAGACATCTCTATGTTTTAATTGTCCCTATATGGCATGTTTTTCATTTTTAATATATTATAAGGCTGTCAGCCAAAACAATAAATAAAATAATAAGAAGAATAAGAAGAAGAATTGTATTGTGTGCACTATGTCCAAATAGTTAAAGTTGCTGTTGATTTTAGTGTGATATTCATTTAACCCCTTCAGCGCGGCGCGGATTCCCGCGCCACGCTGAAGGTTCATTGAGTGGGCGAGCTCATGACGGAACGGTTCCGTCATGAGCACAGCCCAACCGACGCTCATGACGGAACCGTTCCGTCATGAGCGTCGAAGGGGTTAAAACCACCTGGAAAAATCACTCTTTTGCTCATGTGCTTTTAGCAGTAGAGTTAATAAACGAACCATCCAAGCAATGGTTTTGCTTAACCTCGTCGATCTCCATGTCCTCTTCAGAAGTCTGAAATAAAAAATAATGGAGAAACTGAAAACACAGATTTATTGTTTGGGCCTATAATGGATTATGACAATTTCATTTCCTTTGCTACACTCAAATATGTACTCAGGTACTGCAGTAGCACCATTTTCCCTGGAGAAAGGTGTTTCACAAACTGTGGTTCGTGACCCACTGGTGATTCGCCACCTTGTGTTTGGTGGGTCATAAAAGTAAAAGCTATAAAAATGCCTTTAAAGTCTGTATTCATTTTGTCACATTTGCTGTGCATCACAGACAGAGGTCAAATATTTGGCTATGTCTTCTGACAAATTGCTGCTCATTTGTTATCATTGGGGATTGGTGTTTATAGACATCTCTATGTTTTAATTGTCCCTATATGGCATGTTTTTCATTTTTAATATATTATAAGGCTGTCAGCCAAAACAATAAATAAAATAATAAGAAGAATAAGAAGAAGAATTGTATTGTGTGCACTATGTCCAAATAGTTAAAGTTGCTGTTGATTTTAGTGTGATATTCATTTAAACCCTTCAGCGCGGCGCGGATTCCCGCGCCACGCTGAAGGTTCGTTGCGCGTGCGGGCTCATGACGGAACGGTTCCGTCATGAGCACAGCCCAACCGACGCTCATGACGGAACCGTTCCGTCATGAGCGTCGAAGGGGTTAAAACCACCTGGAAAAATCACTCTTTTGCTCATGTGCTTTTAGTAGTAGAGTTAATAAACGAACCATCCAAGCAATGGTTTTGCTTAACCTCGTCGATCTCCATGTCCTCTTCAGAAGTCTGAAATAAAAAATAATGGAGAAACTGAAAACACAGATTTATTGTTTGGGCCTATAATGGATTATGATAATTTAATTTCCTTTGTTACACTCAAATATGTACTCAGGTACTGCAGTAGCACCATTTTCCCTGGAGAAAGGTGTTTCACAAACTGTGGTTCGTGACCCACTGGTGATTCGCCACCTTGTGTTTGGTGGGTCATAAAAGTAAAAGCTATAAAAATGCCTTTAAAGTCTGTATTCATTTTGTCACATTTGCTGTGCATCACAGACAGAGGTCAAATATTTGGCTATGTCTTCTGACAAATTGCTGCTCATTTGTTATCATTGGGGATTGGTGTTTATAGACATCTCTATGTTTTAATTGTCCCTATATGGTATGTTTTTCATTTTTAATATATTATAAGGCTGTCAGCCAAAACAATAAATAAAATAATAAGAAGAAGAATAAGAAGAATTGTATTGTGTGCACTATGTCCAAATAGTTAAAGTTGCTCTTGATTTTAGTGTGATATTCATTTAAAACCACCTGGAAAAATCACTCTTTTGCTCATGTGCTTTTAGTAGTAGAGTTAATAAACTAACCATCCAAGCAATGGTTTTGCTTAACCTCGTCGATCTCCATGTCCTCTTCAGAAGTCTGAAATAAAAAATAATGGAGAAACTGAAAACACAGATTTATTGTTTGGGCCTATAATGGATTATGACAATTTCATTTCCTTTGCTACACTCAAATATGTACTCAGGTACTGCAGTAGCACCATTTTCCCTGGAGAAAGGTGTTTCACAAACTGTGGTTCGTGACCCACTGGTGATTCGCCACCTTGTGTTTGGTGGGTCATAAAAGTAAAAGCTATAAAAATGCCTTTAAATTCTGTATTCATTTTGTCACATTTGCTGTGCATCACAGACAGAGGTCAAATATTTGGCTATGTCTTCTGACAAATTGCTGCTCATTTGTTATCATTGAGGATTGGTGTTTATAGACATCTCTATGTTTTAATTGTCCCTATATGGCATGTTTTTCATTTTTAATATATTATAAGGCTGTCAGCCAAAACAATAAATAAAATAAGAAGAAGAATAAGAAGAAGAATTGTATTGTGTGCACTATGTCCAAATAGTTAAAGTTGCTCTTGATTTTAGTGTGATATTCATTTAAAACCACCTGGAAAAATCACTCTTTTGCTCATGTGCTTTTAGTAGTAGAGTTAATAAACTAACCATCCAAGCAATGGTTTTGCTTAACCTCGTCGATCTCCATGTCCTCTTCAGAAGTCTGAAATAAAAAATAATGGAGAAACTGAAAACACAGATTTATTGTTTGGGCCTATAATGGATTATGATAATTTCATTTCCTTTGCTACACTCAAATATGTACTCAGGTACTGCAGTAGCACCATTTTCCCTGGAGAAAGGTGTTTCACAAACTGTGGTTCGTGACCCACTGGTGATTCGCCACCTTGTGTTTGGTGGGTCATAAAAGTAAAAGCTATAAAAATGCCTTTAAATTCTGTATTCATTTTGTCACATTTGCTGTGCATCACAGACAGAGGTCAAATATTTGGCTATGTCTTCTGACATATTGCTGCTCATTTGTTATCATTGGGGATTGGTGTTTATAGACATCTCTATGTTTTAATTGTCCCTATATGGCATGTTTTTCATTTTTAATATATTATAAGGCTGTCAGCCAATACAATAAATAAAATAATAAGAAGAATAAGAAGAAGAATTGTATTGTGTGCACTATGTCCAAATAGTTAAAGTTGCTGTTGATTTTAGTGTGATATTCATTTAACCCCTTCAGCGCGGCGCGGATTCCCGCGCCACGCTGAAGGTTCGTGGCGCGGGCAAGCTCATGACGGAACGGTTCCGTCATGAGCACAGCCCAACCGACGCTCATGACGGAACCGTTCCGTCATGAGCGTCGAAGGGGTTAAAACCACCTGGAAAAATCACTCTTTTGCTCATGTGCTTTTAGCAGTAGAGTTAATAAACGAACCATCCAAGCAATGGTTTTGCTTAACCTCGTCGATCTCCATGTCCTCTTCAGAAGTCTGAAATAAAAAATAATGGAGAAACTGAAAACACAGATTTATTGTTTGGGCCTATAATGGATTATGATAATTTAATTTCCTTTGTTACACTCAAATATGTACTCAGGTACTGCAGTAGCACCATTTTCCCTGGAGAAAGGTGTTTCACAAACTGTGGTTCGTGACCCACTGGTGATTCGCCACCTTGTGTTTGGTGGGTCATAAAAGTAAAAGCTATAAAAATGCCTTTAAAGTCTGTATTCATTTTGTCACATTTGCTGTGCATCACAGACAGAGGTCAAATATTTGGCTATGTCTTCTGACAAATTGCTGCTCATTTGTTATCATTGGGGATTGGTGTTTATAGACATCTCTATGTTTTAATTGTCCCTATATGGTATGTTTTTCATTTTTAATATATTATAAGGCTGTCAGCCAAAACAATAAATAAAATAATAAGAAGAATAAGAAGAAGAATTGTATTGTGTGCACTATGTCCAAATAGTTAAAGTTGCTCTTGATTTTAGTGTGATATTCATTTAAAACCACCTGGAAAAATCACTCTTTTGCTCATGTGCTTTTAGTAGTAGAGTTAATAAACTAACCATCCAAGCAATGGTTTTGCTTAACCTCGTCGATCTCCATGTCCTCTTCAGAAGTCTGAAATAAAAAATAATGGAGAAACTGAAAACACAGATTTATTGTTTGGGCCTATAATGGATTATGACAATTTCATTTCCTTTGCTACACTCAAATATGTACTCAGGTACTGCAGTAGCACCATTTTCCCTGGAGAAAGGTGTTTCACAAACTGTGGTTCGTGACCCACTGGTGATTCGCCACCTTGTGTTTGGTGGGTCATAAAAGTAAAAGCTATAAAAATGCCTTTAAATTCTGTATTCATTTTGTCACATTTGCTGTGCATCACAGACAGAGGTCAAATATTTGGCTATGTCTTCTGACATATTGCTGCTCATTTGTTATCATTGGGGATTGGTGTTTATAGACATCTCTATGTTTTAATTGTCCCTATATGGCATGTTTTTCATTTTTAATATATTATAAGGCTGTCAGCCAAAACAATAAATAAAATAATAAGAAGAATAAGAAGAAGAATTGTATTGTGTGCACTATGTCCAAATAGTTAAAGTTGCTCTTGATTTTAGTGTGATATTCATTTAAAACCACCTGGAAAAATCACTCTTTTGCTCATGTGCTTTTAGTAGTAGAGTTAATAAACTAACCATCCAAGCAATGGTTTTGCTTAACCTCGTCGATCTCCATGTCCTCTTCAGAAGTCTGAAATAAAAAATAATGGAGAAACTGAAAACACAGATTTATTGTTTGGGCCTATAATGGATTATGATAATTTCATTTCCTTTGCTACACTCAAATATGTACTCAGGTACTGCAGTAGCACCATTTTCCCTGGAGAAAGGTGTTTCACAAACTGTGGTTCGTGACCCACTGGTGATTCGCCACCTTGTGTTTGGTGGGTCATAAAAGTAAAAGCTATAAAAATGCCTTTAAATTCTGTATTCATTTTGTCACATTTGCTGTGCATCACAGACAGAGGTCAAATATTTGGCTATGTCTTCTGACAAATTGCTGCTCATTTGTTATCATTGGGGATTGGTGTTTATAGACATCTCTATGTTTTAATTGTCCCTATATGGCATGTTTTTCATTTTTAATATATTATAAGGCTGTCAGCCAAAACAATAAATAAAATAATAAGAAGAATAAGAAGAAGAATTGTATTGTGTGCACTATGTCCAAATAGTTAAAGTTGCTGTTGATTTTAGTGTGATATTCATTTAACCCCTTCAGCGCGGCGCGGATTCCCGCGCCACGCTGAAGGTTCATTGAGTGGGCGAGCTCATGACGGAACGGTTCCGTCATGAGCACAGCCCAACCGACGCTCATGACGGAACCGTTCCGTCATGAGCGTCGAAGGGGTTAAAACCACCTGGAAAAATCACTCTTTTGCTCATGTGCTTTTAGCAGTAGAGTTAATAAACGAACCATCCAAGCAATGGTTTTGCTTAACCTCGTCGATCTCCATGTCCTCTTCAGAAGTCTGAAATAAAAAATAATGGAGAAACTGAAAACACAGATTTATTGTTTGGGCCTATAATGGATTATGACAATTTCATTTCCTTTGCTACACTCAAATATGTACTCAGGTACTGCAGTAGCACCATTTTCCCTGGAGAAAGGTGTTTCACAAACTGTGGTTCGTGACCCACTGGTGATTCGCCACCTTGTGTTTGGTGGGTCATAAAAGTAAAAGCTATAAAAATGCCTTTAAAGTCTGTATTCATTTTGTCACATTTGCTGTGCATCACAGACAGAGGTCAAATATTTGGCTATGTCTTCTGACAAATTGCTGCTCATTTGTTATCATTGGGGATTGGTGTTTATAGACATCTCTATGTTTTAATTGTCCCTATATGGCATGTTTTTCATTTTTAATATATTATAAGGCTGTCAGCCAAAACAATAAATAAAATAATAAGAAGAATAAGAAGAAGAATTGTATTGTGTGCACTATGTCCAAATAGTTAAAGTTGCTGTTGATTTTAGTGTGATATTCATTTAAACCCTTCAGCGCGGCGCGGATTCCCGCGCCACGCTGAAGGTTCGTTGCGCGTGCGGGCTCATGACGGAACGGTTCCGTCATGAGCACAGCCCAACCGACGCTCATGACGGAACCGTTCCGTCATGAGCGTCGAAGGGGTTAAAACCACCTGGAAAAATCACTCTTTTGCTCATGTGCTTTTAGTAGTAGAGTTAATAAACGAACCATCCAAGCAATGGTTTTGCTTAACCTCGTCGATCTCCATGTCCTCTTCAGAAGTCTGAAATAAAAAATAATGGAGAAACTGAAAACACAGATTTATTGTTTGGGCCTATAATGGATTATGATAATTTAATTTCCTTTGTTACACTCAAATATGTACTCAGGTACTGCAGTAGCACCATTTTCCCTGGAGAAAGGTGTTTCACAAACTGTGGTTCGTGACCCACTGGTGATTCGCCACCTTGTGTTTGGTGGGTCATAAAAGTAAAAGCTATAAAAATGCCTTTAAAGTCTGTATTCATTTTGTCACATTTGCTGTGCATCACAGACAGAGGTCAAATATTTGGCTATGTCTTCTGACAAATTGCTGCTCATTTGTTATCATTGGGGATTGGTGTTTATAGACATCTCTATGTTTTAATTGTCCCTATATGGTATGTTTTTCATTTTTAATATATTATAAGGCTGTCAGCCAAAACAATAAATAAAATAATAAGAAGAAGAATAAGAAGAATTGTATTGTGTGCACTATGTCCAAATAGTTAAAGTTGCTCTTGATTTTAGTGTGATATTCATTTAAAACCACCTGGAAAAATCACTCTTTTGCTCATGTGCTTTTAGTAGTAGAGTTAATAAACTAACCATCCAAGCAATGGTTTTGCTTAACCTCGTCGATCTCCATGTCCTCTTCAGAAGTCTGAAATAAAAAATAATGGAGAAACTGAAAACACAGATTTATTGTTTGGGCCTATAATGGATTATGACAATTTCATTTCCTTTGCTACACTCAAATATGTACTCAGGTACTGCAGTAGCACCATTTTCCCTGGAGAAAGGTGTTTCACAAACTGTGGTTCGTGACCCACTGGTGATTCGCCACCTTGTGTTTGGTGGGTCATAAAAGTAAAAGCTATAAAAATGCCTTTAAATTCTGTATTCATTTTGTCACATTTGCTGTGCATCACAGACAGAGGTCAAATATTTGGCTATGTCTTCTGACATATTGCTGCTCATTTGTTATCATTGGGGATTGGTGTTTATAGACATCTCTATGTTTTAATTGTCCCTATATGGCATGTTTTTCATTTTTAATATATTATAAGGCTGTCAGCCAAAACAATAAATAAAATAATAAGAAGAATAAGAAGAAGAATTGTATTGTGTGCACTATGTCCAAATAGTTAAAGTTGCTGTTGATTTTAGTGTGATATTCATTTAAAACCACCTGGAAAAATCACTCTTTTGCTCATGTGCTTTTAGTAGTAGAGTTAATAAACGAACCATCCAAGCAATGGTTTTGCTTAACCTCGTCGATCTCCATGTCCTCTTCAGAAGTCTGAAATAAAAAATAATGTAGAAACTGAAAACACGGATTTATAGTTTGGGCCTATAATGGATTATGATAATTTCATTTCCTTTGCTACACTCAAATATGTACTCAGGTACTGCAGTAGCACCATTTTCCCTGGAGAAAGGTGTTTCACAAACTGTGGTTCGTGACCCACTGGTGATTCGCCACCTTGTGTTTGGTGGGTCATAAAAGTAAAAGCTATAAAAATGCCTTTAAATTCTGTATTCATTTTGTCACATTTGCTGTGCATCACAGACAGAGGTCAAATATTTGGCTATGTCTTCTGACAAATTGCTGCTCATTTGTTATCATTGGGGATTGGTGTTTATAGACATCTCTATGTTTTAATTGTCCCTATATGGCATGTTTTTCATTTTTAATATATTATAAGGCTGTCAGCCAAAACAATAAATAAAATAATAAGAAGAATAAGAAGAAGAATTGTATTGTGTGCACTATGTCCAAATAGTTAAAGTTGCTGTTGATTTTAGTGTGATATTCATTTAACCCCTTCAGCGCGGCGCGGATTCCCGCGCCACGCTGAAGGTTCGTTGCGCGGGCGGGCTCATGACGGAACGGTTCCGTCATGAGCACAGCCCAACCGACGCTCATGACGGAACCGTTCCGTCATGAGCGTCGAAGGGGTTAAAACCACCTGGAAAAATCACTCTTTTGCTCATGTGCTTTTAGTAGTAGAGTTAATAAACGAACCATCCAAGCAATGGTTTTGCTTAACCTCGTCGATCTCCATGTCCTCTTCAGAAGTCTGAAATAAAAAATAATGGAGAAACTGAAAACACAGATTTATTGTTTGGGCCTATAATGGATTATGATAATTTAATTTCCTTTGTTACACTCAAATATGTACCCAGGTACTGCAGTAGCACCATTTTCCCTGGAGAAAGGTGTTTCACAAACTGTGGTTCGTGACCCACTGGTGATTCGCCACCTTGTGTTTGGTGGGTCATAAAAGTAAAAGCTATAAAAATGCCTTTAAAGTCTGTATTCATTTTGTCACATTTGCTGTGCATCACAGACAGAGGTCAAATATTTGGCTATGTCTTCTGACAAATTGCTGCTCATTTGTTATCATTGGGGATTGGTGTTTATAGACATCTCCATGTTTTAATTGTCCCTATATGGTATGTTTTTCATTTTTAATATATTATAAGGCTGTCAGCCAAAACAATAAATAAAATAATAAGAAGAATAAGAAGAAGAATTGTATTGTGTGCACTATGTCCAAATAGTTAAAGTTGCTCTTGATTTTAGTGTGATATTCATTTAAAACCACCTGGAAAAATCACTCTTTTGCTCATGTGCTTTTAGTAGTAGAGTTAATAAACTAACCATCCAAGCAATGGTTTTGCTTAACCTCGTCGATCTCCATGTCCTCTTCAGAAGTCTGAAATAAAAAATAATGGAGAAACTGAAAACACAGATTTATTGTTTGGGCCTATAATGGATTATGACAATTTCATTTCCTTTGCTACACTCAAATATGTACTCAGGTACTGCAGTAGCACCATTTTCCCTGGAGAAAGGTGTTTCACAAACTGTGGTTCGTGACCCACTGGTGATTCGCCACCTTGTGTTTGGTGGGTCATAAAAGTAAAAGCTATAAAAATGCCTTTAAATTCTGTATTCATTTTGTCACATTTGCTGTGCATCACAGACAGAGGTCAAATATTTGGCTATGTCTTCTGACATATTGCTGCTCATTTGTTATCATTGGGGATTGGTGTTTATAGACATCTCTATGTTTTAATTGTCCCTATATGGCATGTTTTTCATTTTTAATATATTATAAGGCTGTCAGCCAAAACAATAAATAAAATAATAAGAAGAATAAGAAGAAGAATTGTATTGTGTGCACTATGTCCAAATAGTTAAAGTTGCTGTTGATTTTAGTTTGATATTCATTTAAAACCACCTGGAAAAATCACTCTTTTGCTCATGTGCTTTTAGTAGTAGAGTTAATAAACGAACCATCCAAGCAATGGTTTTGCTTAACCTCGTCGATCTCCATGTCCTCTTCAGAAGTCTGAAATAAAAAATAATGGAGAAACCGAAAACACGGTTTTATAGTTTGGGCCTATAATGGATTATGATAATTTCATTTCCTTTGCTACACTCAAATATGTACTCAGGTACTGCAGTAGCACCATTTTCCCTGGAGAAAGGTGTTTCACAAACTGTGGTTCGTGACCCACTGGTGATTCGCCACCTTGTGTTTGGTGGGTCATAAAAGTAAAAGCTATAAAAATGCCTTTAAATTCTGTATTCATTTTGTCACATTTGCTGTGCATCACAGACAGAGGTCAAATATTTGGCTATGTCTTCTGACAAATTGCTGCTCATTTGTTATCATTGGGGATTGGTGTTTATAGACATCTCTATGTTTTAATTGTCCCTATATGGCATGTTTTTCATTTTTAATATATTATAAGGCTGTCAGCCAAAACAATAAATAAAATAATAAGAAGAATAAGAAGAAGAATTGTATTGTGTGCACTATGTCCAAATAGTTAAAGTTGCTCTTGATTTTAGTGTGATATTCATTTAAAACCACCTGGAAAAATCACTCTTTTGCTCATGTGCTTTTAGTAGTAGAGTTAATAAACTAACCATCCAAGCAATGGTTTTGCTTAACCTCGTCGATCTCCATGTCCTCTTCAGAAGTCTGAAATAAAAAATAATGGAGAAACTGAAAACACAGATTTATTGTTTGGGCCTATAATGGATTATGATAATTTCATTTCCTTTGCTACACTCAAATATGTACTCAGGTACTGCAGTAGCACCATTTTCCCTGGAGAAAGGTGTTTCACAAACTGTGGTTCGTGACCCACTGGTGATTCGCCACCTTGTGTTTGGTGGGTCATAAAAGTAAAAGCTACAAAAATGCCTTTAAATTCTGTATTCATTTTGTCACATTTGCTGTGCATCACAGACAGAGGTCAAATATTTGGCTATGTCTTCTGACAAATTGCTGCTCATTTGTTATCATTGGGGATTGGTGTTTATAGACATCTCTATGTTTTAATTGTCCCTATATGGCATGTTTTTCATTTTTAATATATTATAAGGCTGTCAGCCAAAACAATAAATAAAATAATAAGAAGAATAAGAAGAAGAATTGTATTGTGTGCACTATGTCCAAATAGTTAAAGTTGCTGTTGATTTTAGTGTGATATTCATTTAACCCCTTCAGCGCGGCGCGGATTCCCGCGCCACGCTGAAGGTTCGTTGCGCGGGCGGGCTCATGACGGAACGGTTCCGTCATGAGCACAGCCCAACCGACGCTCATGATGGAACCGTTCCGTCATGAGCGTCGAAGGGGTTAAAACCACCTGGAAAAATCACTCTTTTGCTCATGTGCTTTTAGTAGTAGAGTTAATAAACGAACCATCCAAGCAATGGTTTTGCTTAACCTCGTCGATCTCCATGTCCTCTTCAGAAGTCTGAAATAAAAAATAATGGAGAAACTGAAAACACAGATTTATTGTTTGGGCCTATAATGGATTATGATAATTTAATTTCCTTTGTTACACTCAAATATGTACTCAGGTACTGCAGTAGCACCATTTTCCCTGGAGAAAGGTGTTTCACAAACTGTGGTTCGTGACCCACTGGTGATTCGCCACCTTGTGTTTGGTGGGTCATAAAAGTAAAAGCTATAAAAATGCCTTTAAAGTCTGTATTCATTGTGTCACATTTGCTGTGCATCACAGACAGAGGTCAAATATTTGGCTATGTCTTCTGACAAATTGCTGCTCATTTGTTATCATTGGGGATTGGTGTTTATAGACATCTCTATGTTTTAATTGTCCCTATATGGTATGTTTTTCATTTTTAATATATTATAAGGCTGTCAGCCAAAACAATAAATAAAATAATAAGAAGAATAAGAAGAAGAATTGTATTGTGTGCACTATGTACAAATAGTTAAAGTTGCTCTTGATTTTAGTGTGATATTCATTTAAAACCACCTGGAAAAATCACTCTTTTGCTCATGTGCTTTTAGTAGTAGAGTTAATAAACTAACCATCCAAGCAATGGTTTTGCTTAACCTCGTCGATCTCCATGTCCTCTTCAGAAGTCTGAAATAAAAAATAATGGAGAAACTGAAAACACAGATTTATTGTTTGGGCCTATAATGGATTATGACAATTTCATTTCCTTTGCTACACTCAAATATGTACTCAGGTACTGCAGTAGCACCATTTTCCCTGGAGAAAGGTGTTTCACAAACTGTGGTTCGTGACCCACTGGTGATTCGCCACCTTGTGTTTGGTGGGTCATAAAAGTAAAAGCTATAAAAATGCCTTTAAATTCTGTATTCATTTTGTCACATTTGCTGTGCATCACAGACAGAGGTCAAATATTTGGCTATGTCTTCTGACATATTGCTGCTCATTTGTTATCATTGGGGATTGGTGTTTATAGACATCTCTATGTTTTAATTGTCCCTATATGGCATGTTTTTCATTTTTAATATATTATAAGGCTGTCAGCCAAAACAATAAATAAAATAATAAGAAGAATAAGAAGAAGAATTGTATTGTGTGCACTATGTCCAAATAGTTAAAGTTGCTGTTGATTTTAGTTTGATATTCATTTAAAACCACCTGGAAAAATCACTCTTTTGCTCATGTGCTTTTAGTAGTAGAGTTAATAAACGAACCATCCAAGCAATGGTTTTGCTTAACCTCGTCGATCTCCATGTCCTCTTCAGAAGTCTGAAATAAAAAATAATGGAGAAACCGAAAACACGGTTTTATAGTTTGGGCCTATAATGGATTATGATAATTTCATTTCCTTTGCTACACTCAAATATGTACTCAGGTACTGCAGTAGCACCATTTTCCCTGGAGAAAGGTGTTTCACAAACTGTGGTTCGTGACCCACTGGTGATTCGCCACCTTGTGTTTGGTGGGTCATAAAAGTAAAAGCTATAAAAATGCCTTTAAATTCTGTATTCATTTTGTCACATTTGCTGTGCATCACAGACAGAGGTCAAATATTTGGCTATGTCTTCTGACAAATTGCTGCTCATTTGTTATCATTGGGGATTGGTGTTTATAGACATCTCTATGTTTTAATTGTCCCTATATGGCATGTTTTTCATTTTTAATATATTATAAGGCTGTCAGCCAAAACAATAAATAAAATAATAAGAAGAATAAGAAGAAGAATTGTATTGTGTGCACTATGTCCAAATAGTTAAAGTTGCTCTTGATTTTAGTGTGATATTCATTTAAAACCACCTGGAAAAATCACTCTTTTGCTCATGTGCTTTTAGTAGTAGAGTTAATAAACTAACCATCCAAGCAATGGTTTTGCTTAACCTCGTCGATCTCCATGTCCTCTTCAGAAGTCTGAAATAAAAAATAATGGAGAAACTGAAAACACAGATTTATTGTTTGGGCCTATAATGGATTATGATAATTTCATTTCCTTTGCTACATTCAAATATGTACTCAGGTACTGCAGTAGCACCATTTTCCCTGGAGAAAGGTGTTTCACAAACTGTGGTTCGTGACCCACTGGTGATTCGCCACCTTGTGTTTGGTGGGTCATAAAAGTAAAAGCTATAAAAATGCCTTTAAATTCTGTATTCATTTTGTCACATTTGCTGTGCATCACAGACAGAGGTCAAATATTTGGCTATGTCTTCTGACAAATTGCTGCTCATTTGTTATCATTGGGGATTGGTGTTTATAGACATCTCTATGTTTTAATTGTCCCTATATGGCATGTTTTTCATTTTTAATATATTATAAGGCTGTCAGCCAAAACAATAAATAAAATAATAAGAAGAATAAGAAGAAGAATTGTATTGTGTGCACTATGTCCAAATAGTTAAAGTTGCTGTTGATTTTAGTGTGATATTCATTTAACCCCTTCAGCGCGGCGCGGATTCCCGCGCCACGCTGAAGGTTCGTTGCGCGGGCGGGCTCATGACGGAACGGTTCCGTCATGAGCACAGCCCAACCGACGCTCATGATGGAACCGTTCCGTCATGAGCGTCGAAGGGGTTAAAACCACCTGGAAAAATCACTCTTTTGCTCATGTGCTTTTAGTAGTAGAGTTAATAAACGAACCATCCAAGCAATGGTTTTGCTTAACCTCGTCGATCTCCATGTCCTCTTCAGAAGTCTGAAATAAAAAATAATGGAGAAACTGAAAACACAGATTTATTGTTTGGGCCTATAATGGATTATGATAATTTAATTTCCTTTGTTACACTCAAATATGTACTCAGGTACTGCAGTAGCACCATTTTCCCTGGAGAAAGGTGTTTCACAAACTGTGGTTCGTGACCCACTGGTGATTCGCCACCTTGTGTTTGGTGGGTCATAAAAGTAAAAGCTATAAAAATGCCTTTAAAGTCTGTATTCATTTTGTCACATTTGCTGTGCATCACAGACAGAGGTCAAATATTTGGCTATGTCTTCTGACAAATTGCTGCTCATTTGTTATCATTGGGGATTGGTGTTTATAGACATCTCTATGTTTTAATTGTCCCTATATGGTATGTTTTTCATTTTTAATATATTATAAGGCTGTCAGCCAAAACAATAAATAAAATAATAAGAAGAATAAGAAGAAGAATTGTATTGTGTGCACTATGTACAAATAGTTAAAGTTGCTCTTGATTTTAGTGTGATATTCATTTAAAACCACCTGGAAAAATCACTCTTTTGCTCATGTGCTTTTAGTAGTAGAGTTAATAAACTAACCATCCAAGCAATGGTTTTGCTTAACCTCGTCGATCTCCATGTCCTCTTCAGAAGTCTGAAATAAAAAATAATGGAGAAACTGAAAACACAGATTTATTGTTTGGGCCTATAATGGATTATGACAATTTCATTTCCTTTGCTACACTCAAATATGTACTCAGGTACTGCAGTAGCACCATTTTCCCTGGAGAAAGGTGTTTCACAAACTGTGGTTCGTGACCCACTGGTGATTCGCCACCTTGTGTTTGGTGGGTCATAAAAGTAAAAGCTATAAAAATGCCTTTAAAGTCTGTATTCATTTTGTCACATTTGCTGTGCATCACAGACAGAGGTCAAATATTTGGCTATGTCTTCTGACATATTGCTGCTCATTTGTTATCATTGGGGATTGGTGTTTATAGACATCTCTATGTTTTAATTGTCCCTATATGGCATGTTTTTCATTTTTAATATATTATAAGGCTGTCAGCCAAAACAATAAATAAAATAATAAGAAGAATAAGAAGAAGAATTGTATTGTGTGCACTATGTCCAAATAGTTAAAGTTGCTGTTGATTTTAGTGTGATATTCATTTAACCCCTTCAGCGCGGCGCGGATTCCCGCGCCACGCTGAAGGTTCGTTGCGCGGGCGGGCTCATGACGGAACGGTTCCGTCATGAGCACAGCCCAACCGACGCTCATGACGGAACCGTTCCGTCATGAGTGTCGAAGGGGTTAAAACCACCTGGAAAAATCACTCTTTTGCTCATGTGCTTTTAGTAGTAGAGTTAATAAACGAACCATCCAAGCAATGGTTTTGCTTAACCTCGTCGATCTCCATGTCCTCTTCAGAAGTCTGAAATAAAAAATAATGGAGAAACTGAAAACACAGATTTATTGTTTGGGCCTATAATGGATTATGATAATTTCATTTCCTTTGTTACACTCAAATATGTACTCAGGTACTGCAGTAGCACCATTTTCCCTGGAGAAAGGTGTTTCACAAACTGTGGTTCGTGACCCACTGGTGATTCGCCACCTTGTGTTTGGTGGGTCATAAAAGTAAAAGCTATAAAAATGCCTTTAAAGTCTGTATTCATTTTGTCACATTTGCTGTGCATCACAGACAGAGGTCAAATATTTGGCTATGTCTTCTGACAAATTGCTGCTCATTTGTTATCATTGGGGATTGGTGTTTATAGACATCTCTATGTTTTAATTGTCCCTATATGGTATGTTTTTCATTTTTAATATATTATAAGGCTGTCAGCCAAAACAATAAATAAAATAATAAGAAGAATAAGAAGAAGAATTGTATTGTGTGCACTATGTCCAAATAGTTAAAGTTGCTCTTGATTTTAGTGTGATATTCATTTAAAACCACCTGGAAAAATCACTCTTTTGCTCATGTGCTTTTAGTAGTAGAGTTAATAAACTAACCATCCAAGCAATGGTTTTGCTTAACCTCGTCGATCTCCATGTCCTCTTCAGAAGTCTGAAATAAAAAATAATGGAGAAACTGAAAACACAGATTTATTGTTTGGGCCTATAATGGATTATGACAATTTCATTTCCTTTGCTACACTCAAATATGTACTCAGGTACTGCAGTAGCACCATTTTCCCTGGAGAAAGGTGTTTCACAAACTGTGGTTCGTGACCCACTGGTGATTCGCCACCTTGTGTTTGGTGGGTCATAAAAGTAAAAGCTATAAAAATGCCTTTAAATTCTGTATTCATTTTGTCACATTTGCTGTGCATCACAGACAGAGGTCAAATATTTGGCTATGTCTTCTGACATATTGCTGCTCATTTGTTATCATTGGGGATTGGTGTTTATAGACATCTCTATGTTTTAATTGTCCCTATATGGCATGTTTTTCATTTTTAATATATTATAAGGCTGTCAGCCAAAACAATAAATAAAATAATAAGAAGAATAAGAAGAAGAATTGTATTGTGTGCACTATGTCCAAATAGTTAAAGTTGCTGTTGATTTTAGTGTGATATTCATTTAAAACCACCTGGAAAAATCACTCTTTTGCTCATGTGCTTTTAGTAGTAGAGTTACTAAACGAACCATCCAAGCAATGGTTTTGCTTAACCTCGTCGATCTCCATGTCCTCTTCAGAAGTCTGAAATAAAAAATAATGGAGAAACTGAAAACACGGATTTATAGTTTGGGCCTATAATGGATTATGATAATTTCATTTACTTTGCTACACTCAAATATGTACTCAGGTACTGCAGTAGCACCATTTTCCCTGGAGAAAGGTGTTTCACAAACTGTGGTTCGTGACCCACTGGTGATTCGCCACCTTGTGTTTGGTGGGTCATAAAAGTAAAAGCTATAAAAATGCCTTTAAATTCTGTATTCATTTTGTCACATTTGCTGTGCATCACAGACAGAGGTCAAATATTTGGCTATGTCTTCTGACAAATTGCTGCTCATTTGTTATCATTGGGGATTGGTGTTTATAGACATCTCTATGTTTTAATTGTCCCTATATGGCATGTTTTTCATTTTTAATATATTATAAGGCTGTCAGCCAAAACAATAAATAAAATAATAAGAAGAATAAGAAGAAGAATTGTATTGTGTGCACGATGTCCAAATAGTTAAAGTTGCTGTTGATTTTAGTGTGATATTCATTTAACCCCTTCAGCGCGGCGCGGATTCCCGCGCCACGCTGAAGGTTCGTTGCGCGGGCGGGCTCATGACGGAACGGTTCCGTCATGAGCACAGCCCAACCGACGCTCATGACGGAACCGTTCCGTCATGAGCGTCGAAGGGGTTAAAACCACCTGGAAAAATCACTCTTTTGCTCATGTGCTTTTAGTAGTAGAGTTAATAAACGAACCATCCAAGCAATGGTTTTGCTTAACCTCGTCGATCTCCATGTCCTCTTCAGAAGTCTGAAATAAAAAATAATGGAGAAACTGAAAACACGGATTTATAGTTTGGGCCTATAATGGATTATGATAATTTCATTTCCTTTGCTACACTCAAATATGTACTCAGGTACTGCAGTAGCACCATTTTCCCTGGAGAAAGGTGTTTCACAAACTGTGGTTCGTGACCCACTGGTGATTCGCCACCTTGTGTTTGGTGGGTCATAAAAGTAAAAGCTATAAAAATGCCTTTAAATTCTGTATTCATTTTGTCACATTTGCTGTGCATCACAGACAGAGGTCAAATATTTGGCTATGTCTTCTGACAAATTGCTGCTCATTTGTTATCATTGGGGATTGGTGTTTATAGACATCTCTATGTTTTAATTGTCCCTATATGGCATGTTTTTCATTTTTAATATATTATAAGGCTGTCAGCCAAAACAATAAATAAAATAATAAGAAGAATAAGAAGAAGAATTGTATTGTGTGCACTATGTCCAAATAGTTAAAGTTGCTCTTGATTTTAGTGTGATATTCATTTAAAACCACCTGGAAAAATCACTCTTTTGCTCATGTGCTTTTAGTAGTAGAGTTAATAAACTAACCATCCAAGCAATGGTTTTGCTTAACCTCGTCGATCTCCATGTCCTCTTCAGAAGTCTGAAATAAAAAATAATGGAGAAACTGAAAACACAGATTTATTGTTTGGGCCTATAATGGATTATGATAATTTCATTTCCTTTGCTACACTCAAATATGTACTCAGGTACTGCAGTAGCACCATTTTCCCTGGAGAAAGGTGTTTCACAAACTGTGGTTCGTGACCCACTGGTGATTCGCCACCTTGTGTTTGGTGGGTCATAAAAGTAAAAGCTATAAAAATGCCTTTAAATTCTGTATTCATTTTGTCACATTTGCTGTGCATCACAGACAGAGGTCAAATATTTGGCTATGTCTTCTGACAAATTGCTGCTCATTTGTTATCATTGGGGATTGGTGTTTATAGACATCTCTATGTTTTAATTGTCCCTATATGGCATGTTTTTCATTTTTAATATATTATAAGGCTGTCAGCCAAAACAATAAATAAAATAATAAGAAGAATAAGAAGAAGAATTGTATTGTGTGCACTATGTCCAAATAGTTAAAGTTGCTCTTGATTTTAGTGTGATATTCATTTAAAACCACCTGGAAAAATCACTCTTTTGCTCATGTGCTTTTAGTAGTAGAGTTAATAAACTAACCATCCAAGCAATGGTTTTGCTTAACCTCGTCGATCTCCATGTCCTCTTCAGAAGTCTGAAATAAAAAATAATGGAGAAACTGAAAACACAGATTTATTGTTTGGGCCTATAATGGATTATGATAATTTCATTTCCTTTGCTACACTCAAATATGTACTCAGGTACTGCAGTAGCACCATTTTCCCTGGAGAAAGGTGTTTCACAAACTGTGGTTCGTGACCCACTGGTGATTCGCCACCTTGTGTTTGGTGGGTCATAAAAGTAAAAGCTATAAAAATGCCTTTAAATTCTGTATTCATTTTGTCACATTTGCTGTGCATCACAGACAGAGGTCAAATATTTGGCTATGTCTTCTGACAAATTGCTGCTCATTTGTTATCATTGGGGATTGGTGTTTATAGACATCTCTATGTTTTAATTGTCCCTATATGGCATGTTTTTCATTTTTAATATATTATAAGGCTGTCAGCCAAAACAATAAATAAAATAATAAGAAGAATAAGAAGAAGAATTGTATTGTGTGCACTATGTCCAAATAGTTAAAGTTGCTCTTGATTTTAGTGTGATATTCATTTAAAACCACCTGGAAAAATCACTCTTTTGCTCATGTGCTTTTAGTAGTAGAGTTAATAAACTAACCATCCAAGCAATGGTTTTGCTTAACCTCGTCGATCTCCATGTCCTCTTCAGAAGTCTGAAATAAAAAATAATGGAGAAACTGAAAACACAGATTTATTGTTTGGGCCTATAATGGATTATGATAATTTCATTTCCTTTGCTACACTCAAATATGTACTCAGGTACTGCAGTAGCACCATTTTCCCTGGAGAAAGGTGTTTCACAAACTGTGGTTCGTGACCCACTGGTGATTCGCCACCTTGTGTTTGGTGGGTCATAAAAGTAAAAGCTATAAAAATGCCTTTAAATTCTGTATTCATTTTGTCACATTTGCTGTGCATCACAGACAGAGGTCAAATATTTGGCTATGTCTTCTGACAAATTGCTGCTCATTTGTTATCATTGGGGATTGGTGTTTATAGACATCTCTATGTTTTAATTGTCCCTATATGGCATGTTTTTCATTTTTAATATATTATAAGGCTGTCAGCCAAAACAATAAATAAAATAATAAGAAGAATAAGAAGAAGAATTGTATTGTGTGCACTATGTCCAAATAGTTAAAGTTGCTGTTGATTTTAGTGTGATATTCATTTAACCCCTTCAGCGCGGCGCGGATTCCCGCGCCACGCTGAAGGTTCGTTGCGCGGGCGGGCTCATGACGGAACAGTTCCGTCATGAGCACAGCCCAACCGACGCTCATGACGGAACCGTTCCGTCATGAGCGTCGAAGGGGTTAAAACCACCTGGAAAAATCACTCTTTTGCTCATGTGCTTTTAGTAGTAGAGTTAATAAACGAACCATCCAAGCAATGGTTTTGCTTAACCTCGTCGAACTCCATGTCCTCTTCAGAAGTCTGAAATAAAAAATAATGGAGAAACTGAAAACACAGATTTATTGTTTGGGCCTATAATGGATTATGACAATTTCATTTCCTTTGCTACACTCAAATATGTACTCAGGTACTGCAGTAGCACCATTTTCCCTGGAGAAAGGTGTTTCACAAACTGTGGTTCGTGACCCACTGGTGATTCGCCACCTTGTGTTTGGTGGGTCATAAAAGTAAAAGCTATAAAAATGCCTTTAAATTCTGTATTCATTTTGTCACATTTGCTGTGCATCACAGACAGAGGTCAAATATTTGGCTATGTCTTCTGACATATTGCTGCTCATTTGTTATCATTGGGGATTGGTGTTTATAGACATCTCTATGTTTTAATTGTCCCTATATGGCATGTTTTTCATTTTTAATATATTATAAGGCTGTCAGCCAAAACAATAAATAAAATAATAAGAAGAATAAGAAGAAGAATTGTATTGTGTGCACTATGTCCAAATAGTTAAAGTTGCTGTTGATTTTAGTGTGATATTCATTTAAAACCACCTGGAAAAATCACTCTTTTGCTCATGTGCTTTTAGTAGTAGAGTTAATAAACGAACCATCCAAGCAATGGTTTTGCTTAACCTCGTCGATCTCCATGTCCTCTTCAGAAGTCTGAAATAAAAAATAATGGAGAAACTGAAAACACGGATTTATAGTTTGGGCCTATAATGGATTATGATAATTTCATTTCCTTTGCTACACTCAAATATGTACTCAGGTACTGCAGTAGCACCATTTTCCCTGGAGAAAGGTGTTTCACAAACTGTGGTTCCTGACCCACTGGTGATTCGCCACCTTGTGTTTGGTGGGTCATAAAAGTAAAAGCTATAAAAATGCCTTTAAATTCTGTATTCATTTTGTCACATTTGCTGTGCATCACAGACAGAGGTCAAATATTTGGCTATGTCTTCTGACAAATTGCTGCTCATTTGTTATCATTGGGGATTGGTGTTTATAGACATCTCTATGTTTTAATTGTCCCTATATGGCATGTTTTTCATTTTTAATATATTATAAGGCTGTCAGCCAAAACAATAAATAAAATAATAAGAAGAATAAGAAGAAGAATTGTATTGTGTGCACTATGTCCAAATAGTTAAAGTTGCTGTTGATTTTAGTGTGATATTCATTTAACCCCTTCAGCGCGGCGCGGATTCCCGCGCCACGCTGAAGGTTCGTTGCGCGGGCGGGCTCATGACGGAACGGTTCCGTCATGAGCACAGCCCAACCGACGCTCATGACGGAACCGTTCCGTCATGAGCGTCGAAGGGGTTAAAACCACCTGGAAAAATCACTCTTTTGCTCATGTGCTTTTAGTAGTAGAGTTAATAAACGAACCATCCAAGCAATGGTTTTGCTTAACCTCGTCGATCTCCATGTCCTCTTCAGAAGTCTGAAATAAAAAATAATGGAGAAACTGAAAACACGGATTTATAGTTTGGGCCTATAATGGATTATGATAATTTCATTTCCTTTGCTACACTCAAATATGTACTCAGGTACTGCAGTAGCACCATTTTCCCTGGAGAAAGGTGTTTCACAAACTGTGGTTCGTGACCCACTGGTGATTCGCCACCTTGTGTTTGGTGGGTCATAAAAGTAAAAGCTATAAAAATGCCTTTAAAGTCTGTATTCATTTTGTCACATTTGCTGTGCATCACAGACAGAGGTCAAATATTTGGCTATGTCTTCTGACAAATTGCTGCTCATTTGTTATCATTGGGGATTGGTGTTTATAGACATCTCTATGTTTTAATTGTCCCTATATGGCATGTTTTTCATTTTTAATATATTATAAGGCTGTCAGCCAAAACAATAAATAAAATAAGAAGAAGAATAAGAAGAAGAATTGTATTGTGTGCACTATGTCCAAATAGTTAAAGTTGCTCTTGATTTTAGTGTGATATTCATTTAAAACCACCTGGAATAATCACTCTTTTGCTCATGTGCTTTTAGTAGTAGAGTTAATAAACTAACCATCCAAGCAATGGTTTTGCTTAACCTCGTCGATCTCCATGTCCTCTTCAGAAGTCTGAAATAAAAAATAATGGAGAAACTGAAAACACAGATTTATTGTTTGGGCCTATAATGGATTATGATAATTTCATTTCCTTTGCTACACTCAAATATGTACTCAGGTACTGCAGTAGCACCATTTTCCCTGGAGAAAGGTGTTTCACAAACTGTGGT
This sequence comes from Triturus cristatus, assembly GCF_964204655.1. Classification (NCBI taxonomy): domain Eukaryota; kingdom Metazoa; phylum Chordata; class Amphibia; order Caudata; family Salamandridae; genus Triturus; species Triturus cristatus. The sequence continues at coordinate 440,437,107 of NC_140593.1, read as the reverse complement.
TCGTGACCCACTGGTGATTCGCCACCTTGTGTTTGGTGGGTCATAAAAGTAAAAGCTATAAAAATGCCTTTAAATTCTGTATTCATTTTGTCACATTTGCTGTGCATCACAGACAGAGGTCAAATATTTGGCTATGTCTTCTGACAAATTGCTGCTCATTTGTTATCATTGGGGATTGGTGTTTATAGACATCTCTATGTTTTAATTGTCCCTATATGGCATGTTTTTCATTTTTAATATATTATAAGGCTGTCAGCCAAAACAATAAATAAAATAATAAGAAGAATAAGAAGAAGAATTGTATTGTGTGCACTATGTCCAAATAGTTAAAGTTGCTGTTGATTTTAGTGTGATATTCATTTAACCCCTTCAGCGCGGCGCGGATTCCCGCGCCACGCTGAAGGTTCGTTGCGCGGGCGGGCTCATGACGGAACGGTTCCGTCATGAGCACAGCCCAACCGACGCTCATGACGGAACCGTTCCGTCATGAGCGTCGAAGGGGTTAAAACCACCTGGAAAAATCACTCTTTTGCTCATGTGCTTTTAGTAGTAGAGTTAATAAACGAACCATCCAAGCAATGGTTTTGCTTAACCTCGTCGATCTCCATGTCCTCTTCAGAAGTCTGAAATAAAAAATAATGGAGAAACTGAAAACACAGATTTATTGTTTGGGCCTATAATGGATTATGATAATTTAATTTCCTTTGTTACACTCAAATATGTACTCAGGTACTGCAGTAGCACCATTTTCCCTGGAGAAAGGTGTTTCACAAACTGTGGTTCGTGACCCACTGGTGATTCGCCACCTTGTGTTTGGTGGGTCATAAAAGTAAAAGCTATAAAAATGCCTTTAAAGTCTGTATTCATTTTCTCACATTTGCTGTGCATCACAGACAGAGGTCAAATATTTGGCTATGTCTTCTGACAAATTGCTGCTTATTTGTTATCATTGGGGATTGGTGTTTATAGACATCTCTATGTTTTAATTGTCCCTATATGGTATGTTTTTCATTTTTAATATATTATAAGGCTGTCAGCCAAAACAATAAATAAAATAATAAGAAGAATAAGAAGAAGAATTGTATTGTGTGCACTATGTCCAAATAGTTAAAGTTGCTCTTGATTTTAGTGTGATATTCATTTAAAACCACCTGGAAAAATCACTCTTTTGCTCATGTGCTTTTAGTAGTAGAGTTAATAAACTAACCATCCAAGCAATGGTTTTGCTTAACCTCGTCGATCTCCATGTCCTCTTCAGAAGTCTGAAATAAAAAATAATGGAGAAACTGAAAACACAGATTTATTGTTTGGGCCTATAATGGATTATGACAATTTCATTTCCTTTGCTACACTCAAATATGTACTCAGGTACTGCAGTAGCACCATTTTCCCTGGAGAAAGGTGTTTCACAAACTGTGGTTCGTGACCCACTGGTGATTCGCCACCTTGTGTTTGGTGGGTCATAAAAGTAAAAGCTATAAAAATGCCTTTAAATTCTGTATTCATTTTGTCACATTTGCTGTGCATCACAGACAGAGGTCAAATATTTGGCTATGTCTTCTGACATATTGCTGCTCATTTGTTATCATTGGGGATTGGTGTTTATAGACATCTCTGTGTTTTAATTGTCCCTATATGGCATGTTTTTCATTTTTAATATATTATAAGGCTGTCAGCCAAAACAATAAATAAAATAATAAGAAGAATAAGAAGAAGAATTGTATTGTGTGCACTATGTCCAAATAGTTAAAGTTGCTGTTGATTTTAGTGTGATATTCATTTAAAACCACCTGGAAAAATCACTCTTTTGCTCATGTGCTTTTAGTAGTAGAGTTAATAAACGAACCATCCAAGCAATGGTTTTGCTTAACCTCGTCGATCTCCATGTCCTCTTCAGAAGTCTGAAATAAAAAATAATGGAGAAACTGAAAACACGGATATATAGTTTGGGCCTATAATGGATTATGATAATTTCATTTCCTTTGCTACACTCAAATATGTACTCAGGTACTGCAGTAGCACCATTTTCCCTGGAGAAAGGTGTTTCACAAACTGTGGTTCGTGACCCACTGGTGATTCGCCACCTTGTGTTTGGTGGGTCATAAAAGTAAAAGCTATAAAAATGCCTTTAAATTCTGTATTCATTTTGTCACATTTGCTGTGCATCACAGACAGAGGTCAAATATTTGGCTATGTCTTCTGACAAATTGCTGCTCATTTGTTATCATTGGGGATTGGTGTTTATAGACATCTCTATGTTTTAATTGTCCCTATATGGCATGTTTTTCATTTTTAATATATTATAAGGCTGTCAGCCAAAACAATAAATAAAATAATAAGAAGAATAAGAAGAAGAATTGTATTGTGTGCACTATGTCCAAATAGTTAAAGTTGCTGTTGATTTTAGTGTGATATTCATTTAACCCCTTCAGCGCGGCGCGGATTCCCGCGCCACGCTGAAGGTTCGTTGCGCGGGCGGGCTCATGACGGAACGGTTCCGTCATGAGCACAGCCCAACCGACGCTCATGACGGAACCGTTCCGTCATGAGCGTCGAAGGGGTTAAAACCACCTGGAAAAATCACTCTTTTGCTCATGTGCTTTTAGTAGTAGAGTTAATAAACGAACCATCCAAGCAATGGTTTTGCTTAACCTCGTCGATCTCCATGTCCTCTTCAGAAGTCTGAAATAAAAAATAATGGAGAAACTGAAAACACAGATTTATTGTTTGGGCCTATAATGGATTATGATAATTTAATTTCCTTTGTTACACTCAAATATGTACTCAGGTACTGCAGTAGCACCATTTTCCCTGGAGAAAGGTGTTTCACAAACTGTGGTTCGTGACCCACTGGTGATTCGCCACCTTGTGTTTGGTGGGTCATAAAAGTAAAAGCTATAAAAATGCCTTTAAAGTCTGTATTCATTTTGTCACATTTGCTGTGCATCACAGACAGAGGTCAAATATTTGGCCATGTCTTCTGACAAATTGCTGCTCATTTGTTATCATTGGGGATTGGTGTTTATAGACATCTCTATGTTTTAATTGTCCCTATATGGCATGTTTTTCATTTTTAATATATTATAAGGCTGTCAGCCAAAACAATAAATAAAATAATAAGAAGAATAAGAAGAAGAATTGTATTGTGTGCACTATGTCCAAATAGTTAAAGTTGCTCTTGATTTTAGTGTGATATTCATTTAAAACCACCTGGAAAAATCACTCTTTTGCTCATGTGCTTTTAGTAGTAGAGTTAATAAACTAACCATCCAAGCAATGGTTTTGCTTAACCTCGTCGATCTCCATGTCCTCTTCAGAAGTCTGAAATAAAAAATAATGGAGAAACTGAAAACACAGATTTATTGTTTGGGCCTATAATGGATTATGATAATTTCATTTCCTTTGCTACACTCAAATATGTACTCAGGTACTGCAGTAGCACCATTTTCCCTGGAGAAAGGTGTTTCACAAACTGTGGTTCGTGACCCACTGGTGATTCGCCACCTTGTGTTTGGTGGGTCATAAAAGTAAAAGCTATAAAAATGCCTTTAAATTCTGTATTCATTTTGTCACATTTGCTGTGCATCACAGACAGAGGTCAAATATTTGGCTATGTCTTCTGACAAATTGCTGCTCATTTGTTATCATTGGGGATTGGTGTTTATAGACATCTCTATGTTTTAATTGTCCCTATATGGCATGTTTTGTATTTTTAATATATTATAAGGCTGTCAGCCAAAACAGTAAATAAAATAAGAAGAAGAATAAGAAGAAGAATTGTATTGTATGCACTATGTCCAAATAGTTAAAGTTGCTCTTGATTTTAGTGTGATATTCATTTAAAACCACCTGGAAAAATCACTCTTTTGCTCATGTGCTTTTAGTAGTAGAGTTAATAAACGAACCATCCAAGCAATGGTTTTGCTTAACCTCGTCGATCTCCATGTCCTCTTCAGAAGTCTGAAATAAAAAATAATGGAGAAACTGAAAACACAGATTTATTGTTTGGGCCTATAATGGATTATGATAATTTCATTTCCTTTGTTACACTCAAATATGTACTCAGGTACTGCAGTAGCACCATTTTCCCTGGAGAAAGGTGTTTCACAAACTGTGGTTCGTGACCCACTGGTGATTCGCCACCTTGTGTTTGGTGGGTCATAAAAGTAAAAGCTATAAAAATGCCTTTAAATTCTGTATTCATTTTGTCACATTTGCTGTGCATCACAGACAGAGGTCAAATATTTGGCTATGTCTTCTGACAAATTGCTGCTCATTTGTTATCATTGGGGATTGGTGTTTATAGACATCTCTATGTTTTAATTGTCCCTATATGGCATGTTTTTCATTTTTAATATATTATAAGGCTGTCAGCCAAAACAATAAATAAAATAATAAGAAGAATAAGAAGAAGAATTGTATTGTGTGCACTATGTCCAAATAGTTAAAGTTGCTGTTGATTTTAGTGTGATATTCATTTAAAACCACCTGGAAAAATCACTCTTTCGCTGATGTGCTTTTAGTAGTAGAGTTAATAAACGAACCATCCAAGCAATGGTTTTGCTTAACCTCGTCGATGTCCATGTCCTCTTCAGAAGTCTGAAATAAAAAATAATGGAGAAACTGAAAACACGGATTTATTGTTTGGGCCTATAATGGATTATGATAATTTCATTTCCTTTGTTACACTCAAATATGTACTCAGGTACTGCAGTAGCACCATTTTCCCTGGAGAAAGGTGTTTCACAAACTGTGGTTCGTGACCCACTGGTGATTCGCCACCTTGTGTTTGGTGGGTCATAAAAGTAAAAGCTATAAAAATGCCTTTAAATTCTGTATTCATTTTGTCACATTTGCTGTGCATCACAGACAGAGGTCAAATATTTGTCTATGTCTTCTGACAAATTGCTGCTCATTTGTTATCATTGGGGATTGGTGTTTATAGACATCTCTATATTTCCCGCCAGAGAGAGAAAAGTAAAATTAATTATTTGACAGTTTGCTGGCGTAGAAGGAAGTTTGAAAGAAAAGGCTGTTATATGTCATTTATTTGTACACAACAAAATGTAAATACCTGTAAATGAACTGTACACATTGAGCAGTTAGGAAAGCAAAAATAAAGCAAATTTTTTGTCATTCTGAAGTGCGACAGAAACAAATATTTTAATCAGATAAAAACAAATCACCAGCCTTTACTTGGTGATGTACGAATGATAAATACGCACTGAAACCCGCCCACACATTATTAATTGTGTGCGATATCGTTTTATCAGTAAAGCTGTATGCATGTGTAAATTAGTGGCCACTTCAAAGGAAAATGTGCTTTCTGTAAATGACAGTATGCAACAACACAATGCTTCTATTATATTGATAAACAGCATTTCATGTCCATTAAAGCTAGGTGGGTTGTCAATATTTGCCCTCTAAAAATTGGGTTGTGGTTCTAAAATGTTTGGAAAGCACTGCTCTATAACATTAAAATTACTAACTTAAAGGAAAGACGAAGTAGGTGATCCTCTTCACATTGTTCTAACTTATCTACTGCATTGATCTGTCCTTACTTAGCACCTAATTCATAGGCAAATATGCTCACTGATACACTCAACCTTTCATCCACAGGCAGTGCAAAAATGAGTGCCACTGAGTTGAGCAACAAAAAATATCTCCTATAAGTCCAAAAAACTTCACAGGTAGATGTGCGCTTTACAAACACGCATGTTATTTGACACCCAAACTACCATATGCTGGAGAGAGAGAATGTGTGGCAGCTCAACAATACATGAGAGTATAGAATGCTTGATGCTTTAACTAGGCCCTTCTCCATGCAGCTTTTGTTGACTTCAAAATATACACTGAGAAACCTTTCTGAATTACCTAAAATCTTACGTAAACCCCGTGCAAAGGTAAATCTGGGTCTGTAGTTGTTTGACATTGACACTGAGTGAAAAGAGACATAATTTCTCGGTGTTCATTAATCAAGATATTCATTCACATAAGATTTATTAAAATAGGACTTTTAATTAATTATCCTTATTTATGCAGCACATTATCCCTATCTGAGTGCTTCATACTTCAGAGGCGTCGTAGTCCCAAGTATTGTCCTCAGGGAAATATCAAAATCAGTACAATGTTGTATTAACAGTACAGTGAGCTTCAGCAATTCTCATTGTGGGCTGCCAGAAGCAGTTTTCGATTTGAGGTAGTTATACCTTAAAACTACACTTCAGTCAAGTAGGATATCAGCACCAGCTTGAGGTTGATGGCAGTGACTGCCTTCTGGAGACATACAATGCTCCAGTCTCACACTAAAGTTATAGCTCACTGCGTTGAATATGACTTCCTTCAGTGTGTTTTTCTTGGAAGATAAACTTTCTTATTGACAACAATACAGAAATGGGTGCTTTGTCAACTGAAAATTGTTCACACGTATGACACAGAATAAAGTAAAAGAGAATGTACTTTGAGTACTGGAATATATCACTAACAACATTTGGAAATCTTTTCTCACATGGGTTCTTGACTAAAACGAATTGAGAATTTGTGTTGATTAATCAGACTTTCATAACAAGGTAAATGCTATAATCTTAAGATGCTATCTTAGCATCCTTAAAAATGTAGTGATGATGTTGTCTTGTGTTACTATATCACTAGAACATCAGACCCTCTTTTTGTCATTATGAGATGGCATTAAATGTTGTCTACTGTGTGCCCTATCTCCAAATAGTTATACAACTAGAATGTTGCTGTTGATTTTAATGTGACATTCATTCAAAACCACCTGGAAAAAACACTCTTTGGCTGATATGCTTTTAGTAGTAAAGTTAATAAATGAGCCGTCCAAGAAATTTTTTTTCTTCACCATGTCACTGTGATCTTCCATTTCCACGTCATCACAATATTTCTAAAATAAATATTATGAAGAAACAGGAAAAATTGATTTATTATTTTGACCTTTAATTCTTTATGATAATTTTGTTTCCTCCGTTATACTAAAAAATGTACAGAGGTTCTTCAGTCGTAACATTTTCACTTTAGAACGGTGTTTCTCAAACTGTGGTTCTTGACGCTCTGGTGGGTCCCCAGGCGGTGTTTGGTGGGTCAAAAAAGTACAGCCAATAAAAATGCCATTTAATTATGTATTCATTTTGTCACATTTGCTGTCCTTCAAAGAATGAGTTCAAATATTTGGCTATGTCTTCTGATAAATAGCTGCTTATTTTGTTACAGACTACTCTCAATTTCCCATAAGAGAAAGAAAGATAAAATGTATTATTTGTAAATCTTGCCGGGGTATAGGGAGTTTGAAAAAAAGGCTGTAGTATGTAATTTATTTGTATTACACAACAAAATGTAAACGCTTGTTAATGAACTGTACACATTTAGTGGTTGGGAAAGCAAAAATGAAGCACATTTTATTTAATTCTGAAGTGAGATGGAAGTCTGCTGCCAGAAGCAGAGTTAGATTTGAGGTAGTAATTCCTTAAAACTACATTCACACAAGTAGGATATTAGCAAGTGCTTGAGGTTCATGGCAATGGCTGCCTCTTAGAGTCATACATGCAGTGCTCCATCCTTACATTAGTTATAATTCATTGTGTAAAATATCACATCCTTCAGTGTGCTTTTCTTGGAGGATACAGTTTCTTATTGACAGTAATAGTGGAATGGATACTTTGGTCAATTGGAAACAGTTCACACATATGACACAAAATATTGTAAAAGAGAATATACTTTGAGTACTGATAGATACCATTAACCACACTTGGAAATCATTTCTCACATGGTTTCTTGATTAAAACTAATTGAGAATTTTTAAGTATTAATCAGACTTTCATAACATGGTAAATGCTATAATTTTAAAAAGCTGTCTTAGCATTCTTTTAAATGTAGTGATGACATAGTCTTGTGTTATTATATCACTAGAACATCACATCCTCTTTTCAGCTTTATGAGATCGAACAAATGTTATCTATTGTGTCCAATAGTGACATTCATTTAAAACCACCTGGAAAAATCACTCTTTTGCTGATATGCTTTTATTAGTAGAGTTAATAAATGAGCAATGGTTTTACTTTACCTCGTCAATGTCCATTTTTTCGTCCGACCTCTGGAATAAAAACTAATGGAGAAAAAGAAACCACAGATTTATAGTTTTGGCCTATAATGGATTAAGACAATTTATTTTCTTTCGTTATACTCAAATATGTACACAATTTTCACTATAGAACAGTGTTTCGCAAACTGTGATTTGTGGCCCACTGTTGGGTCACCAGCTAATGTTTGGTGGGTCATGAAAGCACAGTCAATGAAAATGTCTTTAAAATCTGTATTCCTTTTGTCACGTTAGCTGTGCATCAAAGACAGAGGTCACATATCTGGCTATGTCTCCTTAACATGGGATTGGTGTTTACAAACTCCTGTCGATTTCCCATCAGAGAAAGTAAAATAAAATGAGTTATTTGACAAGCTTGCTGTAGTATAGGGAGTGTGAAAGAAAAGGCTATAGTATGTCGTTATTTGTAATGAACAACAAAATGTAAATACCTGTAAATGAATTGTACACATTCAGCAGTTTGGAAAACAAAAATAAAGCACATTGTATTTCATTTTGCAGTGCAATGGAAACACATTTTTTAACAGGGTAAAAAATAAATCAAGAGCCTTTACTCTGTGATGCACAAATTATAAATGTCCACAGAAACCCAAACACACATTATCATTTGTGTGCACTATAGCTTTATCAGTAAACATATATATCTGTGTAAATTTAGTGTCCACTTCAAAGGGAAATGTGATCTCTGTAAATGACAGTTCGTTACCACACAATGCTTCAATTATATCTAAAAACACTGCCTTATGTCCATTAAAGGTAGGTGGGTTTCAATTGCGTGCCCTCTAAAAATTGGGTCATGGTTCAAAAAAGTTTGGAATACACTGCTATGTAACATTAACATTTTTGACTACAAGGAAAGAGAAAGAGAAAGTGAGTAATCCTCTTTGCATTGTACTTAAAGGCAGTAGTCTAACATATCTACTTCAGTGATCTGTCCTTACATAGCACCCCATTCATAGGCAAATATCCTCACTGGTCTGCTCAACCTTTCATCCTCGGGCAGTGCAAAAATGAGTGCCATTGAGTTGAGTAACAAAAGATATCTCCTATAATTCCAAGATATCCCCAGGTAGACGTGCGCTTTACAAACACAAGTTATTTAATTCCCAAACTACCATAGGTTGTAGAGAGAGAATGTGTGGTAGCTCATGACAGTACAAAATGCTATCGAGAACAAGGAGCCAGGAGCTCTGAAATGCATTGAGCCTTGATTTGCGGCCATGCAATAAAACATGCTGGTGGAAGCATATAAGTTGTGTTGTGTCTTTTTTTGAAGTATGGAGCACGTTCGATGGATTTGTAGGGGCTCGCTACCCTATCGCGACTTACAGCAGAGGATGCTGCAGCAGGGGATGCATTGGTTCTGCTGGGGCAAGCACCTGGGTTCACTTCCAATGGGCAAGGCACAGGAGCAGGGTAGACGACTTTTATGTCCCAGAGTCTTCAAATCATTAGATTAGTCAGATAACCCTCATAGTCACTTTGGGTTTACGTGAGCGAGGACCAGTCTTTACCCACTGAGACAGAGCAGCAGACTGCAGGGCAACACAGTCAGGGGGCCGTTTTCCAGAGCAGCAGTCCAGCAGAGAGGCAGTCCTTAAGCACAGCAGTTCTTCCGCCTGGCAGGGTGGTTTCAGGTCCAGAAGTGGACTTATTTGTCAGAGGTCCAGTACTTATACCCAGTTGTGCCTTTGAAGTGGGGGTGACTTCAACAATGGGTCTTTAAAGTCATATAGTTTCTCCCTTCCTGCCTTGCTTCCAGACTCACTACAGGGGAGTATGCAGCCCTTTGTGTTTGAACAGGACACAGACTGTTCAGGAATAGGTCTGCGGCTGTGCCCAGCTCCTCCTTCTCATCTTCCCAGGAAGATTTGTCAACTAATACCTAAGTTCCCTTTGTTTGTGGCTGCCCAGAAGGAAATACCAAGGTCCAGCTGTCACTCAGCCCAGCCAGTGATCAGGCAGGCCGCAGACATCAAATGGCTATGAGCAGGAAAATGCCTAACTTTCTAATAGTAACAATAAATCTAACTTGGCCATTAAAGAGGTTTTATCATTACCATTCCATAGGTACTATACATGGCAGAACTACCTTCTCTCTATTAGGAATTGCAGCTTATTAAATGTAATAAGGAATCCCTAATGTTAACCTAACATTTGACAGGAATAGGCCTTACAGTAGTGAAAAATGAGTTTGGAAGATTTTCACTACCAGAACAGGTCAAAGTTACAAGTATATGTCCTACCTTTTGATTATGAGTTTAAGGCTTGGCAAGGGGGTTTAAATGCCATGTCGACATAGCAGTGTAAACTGCATACACAGGCTCTCCAAGGGCAGGCCTGAGACAGGTTCAAGAGCTACTTGAGTGGTGGCACAAACAGTGCTACAGTCCCACTAGTAGCATTTAATGTACATGCCCTGGGTACATGTAATGCTCTTTACTAGGGACTTATAAGTCAATTAAATGTGCCAATTGTGGCTACATCAATCAAACCATGTTTAGGGGAGAGAGCACAGCCTTTTAGCACTAATTAGCAGTGGTAAAGTGCTCAGAGTTTTAGCCAACAAAAATCAATCAGCAAAATATGAAGCAAGCAGGGAAATTGTTTGGGGGGGAAGACCAGCCTAAGGCTGTCAGGCCTAACACATGACCCGACTCAGCTGGAAGTGAGGAGAGCTACCCAACATCTTGGGAGTTCTCTCATTAAGGCAGAAGAACCTGCAGAGGCCATTATCATTGGCGTTGTCTACCCTAGGTCGATGTTCCACCATAAAGTCCATTCCATATAGGGAGATAGACTACCTCAGCAATTTTGGATTCTCACTCCTCATTTGCATTAACCACCTGAGGTGTCTGTGGTCTTTCTGAATCTGAAAGTGAGTCCCAAAGATGTATTATCTCAATTTCTCCAGTGTCCAGACCACAACAAAGGATTCCCTTTGAATAGCCCTCCACCACTGTTCCCTGGAAATTAACCTACTAGGGGAAAAAATCTGCAGGTTGGTCTAGGTCCAGCCCCTTCAACTGTTATAAAACTGCCACTATGTCATGTTCTTAGAAATCAGTCTGCACAATGAATTCGCTGGAAAAGTCAGGGGCTTTGAGCATGGGGCTGTGCACATGGCCTGCATCAGGGATTCAAATAGTTTTTATTGCATGCCTCTGTACAAATCACATTTCTGGGCTGTTTTTCCAAGTCAGCTCAGTCAAGGGGTCATATCCTTTACACACCTCCTGTAGAAACATTCCTGGGCTGTTTATTCCAAGTCAGCTCAGTCAAGTGGCCATATACATTGACAAACCTCCTGTAGTAACCTGTGAGGCCTAGGAAGGCTTTTATCTCATTTCAGGGTTTTGGGGGCTCCCAGGCATGATGGTTTCTATCTTGGCCTGGAGGGGCTGCACCTTACCCCTGTCCACCAGGTGTCCCAAGTATACCACAGACCTCTGCCTTATCTGGCACTTACTGACATTGATAGTCAAGCCTGCCTTTTGCAGGGCCTGAAGCACTTCCTGCAGGTGAAAAAGGTGGTCCTTCAAGCTGCTACTGAAGACAGCTTTGTCATCCAAGTAAGCAGCACTGAAGGCCCCCATGCCAGTTAGGACCTGGATCACTAACCTCTAGAAAATGGCTGGGGCATTCTTGAGTCCAAAGGACATCAAACAAAATTGTTAACGGCCCTCTGGAGTGAAGAAGGCTAACCTCTCCTTGGCTCCTTCTGTTAGGGCAATCTGCCAGTATCCTATAGCAAGTTCAAAAGTACTCCTGAACAGGGCAGCCCCTAGCCTGTCAATCAACTAATCAGCTCGGGGGAGGGTATGAGCATCAGTCTTGGTAACTAAATTCACCCCTTATAATCCACACAGAACCGGAATTCTGGTGTGGTGCCCTGTGGTGCAGCTTATGGTACCAGCACCACTGGGCAGGGCCAGGGGCTACTGGAGGGTTCGATCAGCCCCAATTTCAACATCTTAGATAACTCATCCTTGATGCTGATCCTCACTTTGTCTGACAGCCTATAGATTTTTATCTTGACAGGAAGGCTGTCTCCCGTGTCCATATCATAGGTACACAGATGGGGATTGCCAGGAGTGAGGAAAATCAGAGAGGAAAACTGTCCCAGCAACTGGTGGCATTCCCTCTTCTATTCTTAAGTCAGGGTAGGGAAAAGGTTTACACCTTCCAATCAGCCATCCTTCTCTTCAGATGCTAGGAGATCAGAGAGAGATTTACTCTCCACTTCCTCCCCACCATCTGTCAACAACCATATGGTGGCCTCAGACCTCCCAATGTGTGGTTTGAGACGTTGATATGGAGAACCCTCTGGGGGTGTCTTGAGGTCCATCAGGTTGTCATGAGTCACAATTAGGCCTAGAGCTAAACACTGCCATGTTTACATGTACATGGGTTTACTCCTAAAAGTTTCCTTCACTCTCACACAATTTCTTTTGCCACACATTTGACACCATGACAGTGCAGATTAGTTTCTAGGAAACTATACTTGCTTACAAACTAACTTCACAAGTACACTATCATGATACCTTGACACATCATGTACAAGGCCTATACGTACATTGTGCAACTGTGGCTATTTGTTTCATACATATGGCGACAGAGCTCTCTAAAACACCTAAACAATGGGGACCTGACCAAAATCTTTGCCCAAGGAAAGGATGCCTTTTGTTATAGACATCTGTTTCCGGGTGTTGGCGGAGGAGAGCTGTCATTTCTGTCATTTGTGAGGTTTCTATATGCTGATGCTTCAGCCCAGCAGCCTGCTGATATCTCTACGAGGGGGGCCTATATTCTTTCCCTTCAGGTAACAGGGTATGGATCATCCAGTATGGGGATTCTTGGTAGAAAACACACCCTAGACACTTAGGTTAAGGGATGCATAGTAGGAAAACACTATATTTCTATATTGTTTTATATGCTTTCATATATATATTGCTTTAGCACAATGGTGGCCCTTTTCATTCTGTTCACTGTCCTAATACTTCTAATAACTAATTTTCTCATTACAGGACATATATTTTATACAAGAATCACGTTGGTTGAATAAATAGTGAAAACGCCCCACTGTGTATTCCGTGTCTATTTCTATGAAAGAAAGAGAACATGAATGACTGAGCAAAAGAGTTCTAGATCTGTTACCAAAATTCCTGGGGATGATGGTTGGTATGTTCAGCCATGGCCAGAACCATTTGCTACCCGCCTATATATCCTTAGGGGGTGCATGAAATCAGCCTGGCAGCATCCCAACGGATATGCTGTCCATAAATGTGTGTAGTTCCTATCATAGAGTGGAAACTACATGACATGGTGCAGCCAATTTTGTCTGGGTTCTTATTTTGGTGGATCGCCTGAGTAGTTCAATCGTGCCTTCTCAGGAACCCCTACTTACCTCCTAACCGTAGACATCCATGGTGGTAGAGAGAATCCTCCTCAGCTGGGTAGGTAACTCCTATGTATTGGCTGTAGTCTGTTCAAGCTTGAACAATTGATGGATCTACTTTCCATTGTGTTACCCTCTCTGTAATTCATTTATAATTATGTCTGACAATGGAAATCCTTGGGCATTGAACATTACTGAGAACGGCTGACATGTTCTCACATCCAGCGGTGGAGATAATTACTTCATGGTTGAGCCATACAAAGCATTTAGGACAGAGGTGTTCTATTGTTGGGTTAGCCTCACGGCTGCAGAAAACATCACCCAACTATTTCACACCTACACTTGGGATGAAATACTGGATAACTATACTCCATAAGAAGAGATAGAAATACATCTAACCTACCAAGAACACATAAATTGGTTCAAAGGCACCCTCCCACACATAACAGCAAACGTTAGGCACGGTTCTCTCAGCAATAAGGGAGCAACATGTCCAGTTTTAGCCGGCTACAAACTGTATTCTAATGTTGATAATTCACCAACAGCAGAGCTACAAACACAATACAAATTTTTAGTAAAGAAATATAGATGTCTTACACAGTTCGTTATGCAAACATTAACACGTCACGAACTGCTCAAGCTGCACAACCACAATTGGCTGCTCCAGGTATCAGCCCACAAATGCTAAATGCAGCGATGGGCGATGTTCCTGTCAGATGGGAAAAGATTCTGTTCTGGATTGCACAAAAACAAGCCAGCTTAAAGCTCTGTTTCCCCAGACGGGCCTGCAGGAACAAAACAGAATATTAACTATTTTCTAGCCTATTGGGATGGTTCTCTCTGTGGAAGACTTCACAAATTGGGGTACAGTATTTGCTGCACCAGAATGCACGGTATCCCTTCCTGGCTGTTTTGCCTGACGTGCTGAAATAACTTCAGAATGAGTACATGGCAGAACCTGCCCTGGATTTGGAAATGGAACTCATGGGCAATTTTGCCGCAGTAGCTACCATTATTTTAAGCGACATAAAGGAGGAAGCAGCAGCTTTGGCTATATGCCAGCGCATACGGGATTTGACTTCTACACAGCAGGAGCACATATTGGACAAGTTACTTACCTTCAGTAACACCTAATCTAGCAGAAACATGATCTACCCACAAATTCCTTACCTTTAAACTTCCAGGCGTCATTCTGAATCTGGAAGATTTTTCTGAGCAATACCCCTGCGTGTCGGTAGGTGGCGTCAGTTGACTCTGCGTGATGTCATCTGCGTCATATTCATCGTCATTGTGACATCCGCGTCGTCAATATAACTGACAATCAGGCGCGCTGATGTCAGTACTTTTCACGGCTTTCTATGAGCGGAGCCATGTAGTGCCTGACCATGGTGTGTTAAACATGAGAATCTAGGGCCCTGAAGGGGAATATCCCTGACACTAAAAATGAGTCCGCAGTGCAGGGAGGATGGGAGTGTCGGTAAGGAAACTGCGGTTAGATGATGTCTCTACCAGATAATGCATTTCCGAAAGTAAGTAATGTATCCATCTAATAGAGAAATCTAGCCACAGATTCCTTACCTTTGAACAGAAACCCAAACAATATCATGCCTGGAGGAGAGACTGTGGAATGGTTAGACCAGGAAGTCCTGCAAGACAGAACGACAAAATAGGCCTTCTCTGCGAACCTGGAAATCCAGGCAGTAGTGTCTGACAAACATGTGCAGCGATGCCTAAGTGGCCAGTTGGTAGATATCAAAAACAGGGACACCACGCTGGAGAGCCGTGGTGACTGCTTTTGCCCTGCTGGAATGGGCTCTAAGCCCTTCAGGAGACTTTTTCTTCACTACGCCATAGCAGATTTTGATATAGAGGATATCCCAGCAGGTTATAGTACTCTTTTGGACAGCACGCCCTTTCTTTACACCCACATACACTACAAAGTTGGTCATTCACCCGGAACTCTTTGGTTCGATTGAGATTGAACGATAATTCTCTTTTTGGGTCCAGACAATGGAGACACTCCTCTTCCTTGAAAAGGTGCGGAGGTGCATGGAAGGTGGGTAGAGTAACCGACTGCCCCATATGAAAAGATGCGCTAGTCCGGAGGACCACTTTATCCGGGAAGACCGTCAGGTAAGGAGGCTGTGATAACAGTGCCTGCAGTTCGCTCACCCTTCTGACAGAAGGTATTGCCTCTGAGAAGGCTATTTTGATGGTAAGCAGCCGTAGAGGGCAGTTGTGCAGCAGCTCGAACGGTGCACACATCAGAAAAGTGAGAACCAAATTAAGGTCCCATTGTGGAATAATAAAGGGTGACTGGGGAAGCAAGTGTGTTAACTCCTTCAAGAATCTCAACACCAGAGGTGATTTGAAAAGAGAAGGCTGATCAGGCAGCCGATGAAATGAGGAAAGGGCTGAAAAATAGCCCATCTAGGTGCTCAGAGCAAAGCCCCGCTGGGCCAAGGAAAGTATGAATAGGAAGATATCAGATAAAGATGCAGATAGAGGGTCAATAGACTGGTCTGTGCAATAGTTACAAAATGGATTTCATTGGCGGGCGTATACCGATTTTGTGGAGGGATGCCTGGCTGCCAGAATAACTAGCTGGGAGGTCAAAAGCTGGTAACTGTCACCGCTCAATCTCCATGCAAGGTAGAGGAGAGTGGACAGGTCCGGGTGGATGACCCTTCCCTGCTGCTGTGACAGAAGATCCTCCTGAAGGGGCAACCTGATTGGAGGATCAATGCTCATGTCTAGAACCTCAGGATACCAAACTCTCCGTCCCCAATCCGGAGTCACAAGAATACCTTGTGCCCAGTTGCTCATGTGTTCTTGAGCATTCTGGGTAGGAGTGGTATATGTGGAAGAGCATACAGGAGGCCTGAGCTCCACTTGTGGCAAAAAGCATCGCCGCCTTGGAAAGTCCAACGCTCAAAGCTGATGACATTGCACGTTCTCTTTGGATGAGAACAGATCTGACCAAGGCTCTCCCAACCACTGAAAAAGACCTTGTGCCACCTCCGAATGGAGACGCCACTCATGACCTGCAAGGTATATTCGGCTGAGCTCATCCGTCCTTGCGTTTAGAGAACTGGCTAGGTGTTGAACCACCAGGAAAATATCCTGTTGTTCCAGCCAAGTCCAGAGATGCAGGGACTCTTGAGAGAGAGTCCATGACCCTACTCCGTCCTGTTTGTTGCAGTACCGCATGGAAGTAGTGTTGTCTGTGAACCCCTGTACCAACCTTCCCTTTATTGACAGCAAAATGGCTTTCAATGCCAGTCGGATCACCCAAACCTTTAACAGATTGATATGGAGCTTGGCTTCCACCGGAGACCAGAGTCTTCTGATCTCTACCTCCCCCAGATGGCCACCCTATCCCAGAAGGGACGCATCTGTCACTACTGTGAGATCTTAGTGGGGATGGAGAGGGGTCTGCCCTTGATCCAATCGCGGTCTGTTAGCCACCACATCTTTTGCAGTGTACTCCAAAATCTGAACCAGGTCAGTGAGATTTCCTCGATGCTGTGCCCATTGGAACTTCAGGTCCCACTGCAAAGCTCGCATATGCCACCATGCATGGTCCACTAGCAGGATGCAGTTCATGATGCCCAACAGCCTCAGAGTCATTCTCACCGAAATCCAGGATGCAGACTGAAACACTGGTATCATAGCCTGAATATCCTGAATTCGCTGTTCACGAGGGTAGGCCCAAAACTGCACTGTGTCCAGTACCGCTCCAATGAAAGGGAGCATCTGAGAGAGGGTCAGGTGTGACTTCAGCACGTTGATAGTGAACCTTAGCGAATGCAGGAGGCTTGCCATAGTCTGGAGATGGGAGACAACTGTTTGGGACAAGCCCACATTCAGTGGCAATGACAACCAGTCATCGAGATCGGGGAAAACTGGAACCCCTGATCTCCGCAGATGGGCTGGGACCACTGCCATCACCTTTGTGAACACCAGAGGGATGCTGGTGAGGCCGAAGGGGAGCACTACAAATTAAAAGTGCTCATAGCTCTCCATAAACCGAAGATAGCGACAATGGGTAGGGAGGATGGGGATTTGAAAATAGGCATCCTGCAAGTCCAGCACTACCATCCAGTTCCAGGGCACACAGGACCTGAGCTAGGGTGAGCATCTTGAACTTCTCCTTTTTGAGGAAGTGGTTGAGGGCTCTTAGGTCTAGGATAGGAATAAGGCCTCTGTCCTTTTTTGGGACCAAAAAATAGCGGAAATAACAACCATAGCCTATTTCTGGCCCAGGAACCCTCTCTATAGCTCCCTTGGCCAAGAGAGTCCTGGCTTCCTCGAGCAGCAGGGCAAGGTGATCCTCCATCAGCCGATTGTACACTGGAGGCATAGATGCAAGGGTAAAAACAAAAGCAAAAACAACTGCAAAAACAAAAATGTGGACTCAAGCTATCCTGGCTGAAGAGGGGTGAAACCCCGAAACCTGTCCTTGAATACTTGTTTCCGGTCCAGGGAGGACCTGGCTTGGCAGTTCGGTGTGGACTATTCCCAGAAGGCACAAGGTCAAGACTGATTTGCATATGGCCAGGTCTAAACTGGGGTGGCATGGTGAGCAAAAGAATGATGGATTCAACCCAGATCTCTTGACTGGGGGTGAATGTTTTGATTTGTTCTGCATTCTGTCCATCAATTATGTGTCTTTTGCTTTCTTGCCCTAGGGGTGCCAGGTATGCCCAGACGTGGGTCCTGGGCTCACTGTGCCACTGAAATCAAGCTATCCTGGCTGAAGAGGGGTGAAACCCCGAAAGCGATCCTAGGATGCTCCATGGAGGACCTGGCTTGGCAGTTCGGGCTGGACAGTTCCCATGAGGCACAGGGTCAAGACTGATTTGCATATGGCCAGGTCTAAACTGGGATGGCAGGGTGAGCAAAAGAATGATGGATTCAATCCAGATCTCTTGACTGGGGGTGAATGTTTTGATTTGTTCTGCATGTTGTCCATCAATTGTGTGTCTTTTGCTTTCTTGCCCATAGATGGAATGGTAGTCTTGTAGGGTAAGGATAGCCCCTTCGGACTATTTGCAACAACCACTTTTCCGATGTGATGTTCCACCAGTGGTGGAGATGATGGCGTACTCGGCCACCGACTGGCTGTAAATGATCCCGGAGGATCGGACTAGGAAGGTTTTGCGGTAGAGGAGGGGATTGTGGCTTGGCTCAAGTTCCGACCTGAGAGGTCGGGGCGAACCGCGTCCATGGCCCCGCAGAGGTTGCTGAACTTGCAGGCCCGCAGGGTGGAATAGAGTTGGAGTGGTTGGTAGCCCCTCCCTTAGCCACGAAAGGAGCAAAAAGCAGATGGAGGCCAGGAAGTTGTGGTGAGGCCTAAGGACATGGCCGCAGCCCACGAGTCCTTGAAATGCTCACGGGCAGCCTCTGCTTTGTCTCCAAAGAGACGGAAGCCATCAAAGGGCATGTCCATGAGGTTAGCTTAGACATCTCCCCAAAAAACAGACGTTCTCAGCCCGGAGTGGCGACGTACTGCCACCATTGTGAAAATCGCTCTACCAAGCGAGTGTGTCATGCCCAAACCGCATCTGATGGCAAACGGTGCTGCATCTCCCCCTTCTGAAATAGCTTGGGAGAGTAGAGGCCAGTCCTCCTCCAAGATTCTGGGCAGCACCTGTGCAACCGGATCCCATATAGAATGGGAATAACAGCCCAAAAGTAATGCGGTGTTCACCAGCTGCACTGCCAGACTGGTTGAAGAAAACACATTCTTTCCAAAGCTCTCCAGTCTCTTGTATTTCTTGTCCGGAGGTACGGAAGGGAACGCGCCACACGAAGTGGAAGCCTGGACCATCAAGCTTAGTGGGGTGGGTGGTGAGGAAAGCTGGGTGCCCCGACAGGGCGATGGCCGCGGGCAATCGTACTATTCACAGAAGCCTCTGCGCTGGGTTTAAACCAGTTGCCTAGAAGGACATCCATCAAGGCCTCATTAAAAGGCAGTAAGGGTTCCAAGCTGGAGACCCCAGGCTGCAGGACCTCTGTCAAGACCTAAGTCTTGACAAACGCCGGTAGATGACGTCGGTCGACTCCGCTTGAAGTTGTCGGCGTCGTGTTTGTCGTCGTCATGACATTTGCATTGTCAATATAACAGCCACTCCGGTGCGCTGACGTCAGTCCTTTTCATTTCATGACAGCCAGCGCCGTTCCGTTGAAGAGAGCTATCCCCTGTCCATTTTTTACTTTTGTTGACTTCTTTTGGTGTGTAGGAATGTCAAGTGAGAAGACTTCGGGGCTCAAGCCATGTAGCACCTGTCACCGCGCCATGTCGGTCACGGACCACCACTTAGTATGTGTTCGGAGCTTGGAGCGCAACCATGACTCAAGGTCATGCTCTGACTGCGCCACAAGCTTAGAGGGAGCCATCTCTAAAGCTGCTCGTGGCCCAGCGTCTGGCACCATGGAGGTCACCTCGTCGGTCTCGATCCCGGTCCAGGTCTCGGTCAAGAGGAAGATCCGAGCACCGCTCCGGAGAATCAAAGTCCTCTTCGTCAGTCGTCAAAGTCAGGTAAGAGGCACCTGTACCTGTCCTGGCTGTGAAAAGTACCAGAACTGTACTTCTTCTGCCCCTTGCAGGTCACAAAGACAAAGATTTGTTTCCATTGATCTGATCAAATGACACTATGTGGCTGAATCTCAACAGTAAGCCATGTGGCCCCTGGGTAGCTACCTGCCTCCTCTCACTACCGTATAGGAAGTTCAGATAGAAACTTTAATAACTTAATGTAGGAAAGTAGGATCTGCTTTAATGGTTACCCTAACATTTGGCTTGTGGGATCCTGCTAATCAGGACCCCAGTCTCTGTGCTTTCTCCCCGAAATTGGTATGGTAAGTACTTAGGTAAATCCCAGTTTGGATCCTCGTGTATACTTATCAGTCCCTAGTATATGGTAATAAGGTACCCAGGGCATAGGCAAACCAAGGGTCCCCCATGGGCTAAAGCATGTATTATGCCTCCCATGAGGGACCACTCAAACTGTAACTATAGGCCTGCCATTGCAGCCTGTGTAAGCTGGTGTTAGCACCACTTACGAAAGATATAGGTTTACCTATATCTAGAGTCACTGCACTTAAAACCTATAAATCACCCCAAAGCAGTCCTTTCAATCCTGGTGCTCGGTTCTAAGTGTGAGGGTGCCCTGCATGAGCAGGACACCCCTACAGCCTACGGAGTCCATAATAAGTCCATAATCCCGGTTGTAAGTGAGACAGCCATTTAACATATAGATGGGCACTGTGTCTTTACCCAATGACCATCTCGAAACTGGCTGTAACATACTCAATCATGGTTGCTATCAAACATGTTAGAATCATATACCCACACTGGAAAGAGTGTTGGGGGTATAATTCCATGCAAACATGTTGAAATCATACCCCCCGCGTAGATGGTGTAGGAGGTATGATTCCATGCACTGTAAAGCTCCTCTGGGAGACCCTCAGTGTACTCTGGATCAGTCTTCTAGACCCAGACAGCACAACAGGGATGCTGCCGACCCGAGACAAGATTCTGCCATCCTTCTGCTGAGCCAAACTCGATCAGGGGAACAATAGGAATACTGTCACAGGGAGGTGTGACCACCTCCCAGACAGTGTTAAGTGTATTGGGGCCGGGTGGGAGCACTTGCCAGTGCCACTTAGTCTGCTTGAAGGACACACTTGATGCCCTCCTTGTGTAGTCCAGTTCAAACCAGTTCAGGGAGCCGTTGGCTTCTACTCTTGAGCGAAACTGGACAAAGGACATGGGAGTATCCTCTCCACTGTCTGACCCCTCCTCTGGGTGGGAACCCTGAATTGTCCCAACCCTTTCCTTAGGGTACTTAAGGGCTTACCTGAGGGTGGGTCCATATATTCGTTGAGGAACAAGATTAATTTCAGACACCACTTCTCCTTCAACTGTCTGGGCACTCTGGACTGCTGGAATTCGCTCTGGTCAGCAAGGCTGCAACCGGGAAGACTCCTGCTGCCCCTGATCTCATTGCACTGCTCGTCTTCTGCAATGTCCTTGCCTGTGCATAGTTCCAGGAACCTTCCAAGACCTGTGGGCATCCAAGACACCTGAAGGAATCTCCCTTGAAAGGAAGGAGTCACTTCCCTGCATCCTAAGGCAACGCAACTAAGCTGACCGTTCAGCGATCCTGGGCTCCCACGGTCTCCGAAAGGCTCAGCAACACAGGTGGTGGTTCTCAACATCTCGCAAGGCCTGCCATGTCCTGTCACCAAGTTTGAGGCCAGTATCCCTCGTAAGAGCTGCAGGAACCGAACCCCTGTGCACTGCGTTGACTTGCAGTTGCAAAGACTTGTTGGCTTCCTTCCACCAAGAGCTTCAGGCTCCAAGTAACTCTAGCCTCAAGCATCTCCAGTGACCAAGATCTTGGTCCTCACTGCATCACTTGCACTGTGGTCCTGCATCTTTAGTGAGCTGCTCGATGTCCTCTAGCGACTCCAGTGCATCTGGCCTGTGAGTCCTCTTTTGGGTCATCTTTGAATTCTTTGGGCTCCCCTGATTTCTCTGGGCCTGCCCTGGCTTTCCTTCTTGTGGTGAGTCTCCTTGACCTAGCTGGTCCCGACATTGTACCTTCTTCAACTTCCACATTGGTTGCAGTTGCCAAGGCTTTTTGGTCCTCCCGACGAACACCGACCCCTCAACTCTAGACATCCAGCATGGGACAGCTCGTACCCAGCTCCTGGTTGTCCACAGCATCACCTGGTCCACACAGCTGCACTTTCAAGGTCACTGTCAGCTTCCATGCAACACTCGACATCAGTGGGAATTCGTCTTCCGTGCCTCCGGGTCACTCCTAAGAGGCATAGAGTCTGTACCCTCTGCTTGCAGGTACTCTGCTTCCTGAATTCACCTTTGGGTTCCACCGGACACTTTCACCTTCTCCAGCAGCGACATCTTCATGAAGTCCTCCATTGAGTTTGACCGCGGTTTCCGACGCCACTTCACACCTATGCACCTGGCTTCCCTGGTGTAGGTAACCTGGTTACTAGGGTATCTACGGGTGGGGTGGCTCTCCAACCTGCTGTCTTCCACTGGGTTTCTTCAGGGTCCACTGAGAAGGGTCCTTTTTAAAAAAAATTGCAACCACGACTTACCCATTGACTTGCATTGATCCTGCGGTTGTGTTCCCAATCTGCACAAGGCCTCCGTGGGGCTCCTGGTTACTTACCTCGGATGGTTCCTTGGGTCCCCGGCACTTCTACGTCTTCTGGGTATAGTCCGGACTTGAGTCGTGGTACATTTACCACTATTTTATTTTATGGCTTGGTCTCCCCCTGGAGACCACTGTGTATTTTGTGTTACTTACCTGTTTCTTTTGAAAAGTATTGTGTGCATTGGGTACATCTCCGGTTAGGAGATATCTGTATGTGTTAGTGAGTGTCTTATAATAAATACATATTTTTATAAATACACTGTGTGGTTCTTTTTCACCTAAACTATACCATTAAGATTATGTTTTGGTAAAACAAGCTGCTTGACACTCCTTCTGGACTAAGCCCGAAGGCTGCTTTCCACAGCTACCATTTAGAGAGCTTGATCAGATTGTCTAAGACCACTAAAATCACTATAAGGGTTGTCTGTATTGGTGCAGGGTGCCCACTTACATAAATATACATCATATACCAAGCCAGCTTCCCATATTGCTGTGCAGTGGTTGAGATTCAAGCCTTCATTGTTTTACCAGATAATTTTGATGTGGATTGATTGGAAAAAAAAAATCACAAATATTAGGCGCATATAATACAGCTCAGAAGAAGGAAGTGCTACTGAACTTAGGGTTGGGTAGTGAAGAGTCTAGCACAACCTTTTCTCCAACATCAGAGAGTTTAGGTTCCACTAGGTTAGGTAGGTGCAACACCTCACTACACCTAGATCCATTTCTTTAGTTGAGGATACTGGTGTACCCCAGTCTGCTAAGTACAGTGGTCTAAAGTTCCAGGAACTAAGGACCCTGTGTAGTCTTAGAAAGATAAAGACAGGTGTCAACCTCACCATTAAACTGCTCTTAGAGCTCCTGCATAAGGATGATGGTCATCCTGTAGAGGGAGAAGGACAGGATAATGTGGGCGGGGGGATACTCCTGAAGAGGGAGCACCAGGAGCTCTTCCTAATGATCTAAATTCTGAGTATGGGTAAGAGGACTCAAATGATTCCAACCTGCCAAACTCTGACCCCTCAGGGCATAGTGCAGATGGCACAGAGGAGATATCGTTTGTTCCTCTTGGGAGAGTCCAGAGTAGACCAAGGAGGTCTCGATCCTCCTCTAGAGAATCCAATAACTCAGACTCTTCCATAGGGATCTCCATATCTTGTAAGATGGGCATCTCTTTTGACAGGAAATAACAATTACTCAAACTTGAGAAAGCTAGGCTTAGGCTCAGGAAAGATCAGTTGGCCTTTAACAAAGAGTCCCTGGAAGTACAGAAGGCTAGGAAATAACTGGGACTAGAGTCCCATGGTGACAGCAACAATGTCCCTAGAATCAGAGAAACGTCTTTTGACAATAGGAACCTGAGCAGGATATTCCCTCCTTACTAGGAGGGGGTGATATCCTTAAATGGATCACTGCTTTGGAGAGGCCTGTAAAGTTCAAAGGGTACCTCAAGAGCAGTGGGCAGTTATCCTGTGACTCTCCTGTGCTAACAAAGGTAGAGATAAGCTCCTCGCTTTTAGAGAAGAGGATGCTGACAATTACTCAGTACTGAACAGTGCTCTCATAGATGGGTTAGGCTTAACCACTGAACAGTACAGGTTTAAGTTCAGGGGCACCCAAAAAGCACACACCCAGGACCGGGTAGATTTTGTAGACAGTGCTAATAAGGCTCTGGAACGCTGGCTTCATGGAAGCAAGGTTCAGGACTATGAAGGATTGTACAATTTGATTATGAGGGAGCACATCCCTAATAACTGTCAGAACCAGCTTTTACATCAGTACCTGGTGGATTCTGATCTGACCTCTCCCGAAGAATTGAGAAAGAAGACAGACAAATGGGTTCTCACCAGGGTTAAGCAGAAAAACCATTGCAATTGAGGTACACAGAAGAACCAGTATTCTTCTAAATACCAGGATAAGGGTGGGGACAAGGCTAAGGATAAAAAAGAGTCTTCACAAGGACCCCAAAAACCTGAATCTGGGGAGGAGTCCCAAAATTCCAAGAAAAGCAAAAGGAAACCTTAGTGCCACCTGTATAAAGTGAAGACCCATTGGAAAAGGGATGCTGATTGTCGAAAGGCCAAGCAAACTACTACTATTACCCCTGCCCCTGCGGCACCGGCTCCCCCTAGCACAAGTACAAGTGGTAGTACAGCAACCAAGGGATTAGTGGGGTTAACCTTGGGTTCTGAAAGGGGTTCTGACTTAGTCAGAACTCCAGCTCAGGCTGTTCTAGCATGTGATGGTGGCATAGATCTTGCCACCTTACTAGTCAGTCCCACTAACTTGGGCAAGTACAGACAACAACCTTTAATTAATGGAAAATAAGCTACGGTTTACAGAGACATAGGGGCCAGTGTCACTATGGTGACAGAGAAGCTTGTGTCCCCATATCAGATTATACTTGGACAAATGTACCAAGTCACCAATGCTAGCAATGTCAGGACTGACCATTCCTTGGCAGTTGTGAACTTCAGCTGCGGAGGGGTAACTGGACCTAAAAAGGTTGTGGTATCTCCAGACCCACCTGTAGATTGTTTGTTTGGCAATGATCTAGAGACCTCAGCCTGAGCTGAAGTGGAGTTCAGGACTCATGCAGAGATGATGGGCATCTCTGCCAGTGTGTTTGCTGTTACCAGGGCTCAGGCAAAACAGCTCACCATTGACAAAACACTGGATCCTGGAAAAATGGACCAGGCGCTCCCCAAGAGAAGGAAGAGAAAGGGTAAGGAATTGCCCTCCTCACAAATCCCCAGTGAAGATCAGTCACCTGAGGAAGATGATCTTAGCCCCGGTGAAGATACTGTCCCAGAGGAACTTGGGTCTGACCAGGCAAAGTTTATGGGGGCAGGGTGCCCTTCCAGGGCAGATCCGAGTTTGGAGCAGCAGTCCTGCCCCTCTCTTGATCCCCTCAGACAGCAAGCTTCTGCCGAGGAAGTAGGGAATATCAGTGGGTGTCATATGATCTATTGGGAAGATGAGCTTCTGTAGTCTGAAGGTAGAGACCCCAAGCCTGGTGCCATCAGGAGGTTGGTAATACCCGAGGTTCAGAGGTTTTCTATTATCACTGGCACATGGTATTCCTCTTGTAGGATACTTTTGAGGACCTGGCTTGGCAGTTCAGGCTGGACTGTTCCCATGAGGCACAGGGTCAAGACTGATTTGCATATGGCTGGGTTCAAACTGGAATGGCATGGTGAGCAAAAAAACGATGGATTTAGGCCCAGATCTCTGTACTTGGGTGAATGTATGACATTGTTCTGCATTCTGTCCATCAACTGTTATTTTTGCATTTGTTACCCCGAGTGGGACGGGTATGCCTAGACGTAGGTCCCGTGCTCTCCATGCCACTGGAATTAAGCTATCCTAGCTGAAGAGGGGTGAAACCCCGAAACCGGTCCTAGGATGCTTGTTTCCAGTCCAGGGAGGACCTGGCTTGGCAGTTCGGGCTGGACTGTTCCCATGAGGCACAGGGTCAAGACTGATTTGCATATGGCTGGGTTCAAACTAGAATGGCATGGTGAGCAAAAAATCGATGGATTTAGGTCCAGATCTCTGTACTGGGGTAAATGTATGACATTGTTCTGCATTCTGTCCATCAACTGTTATTTTTGCATTTGTCACCCCGAGTGGGACGGGTATGCGTAGACGTAGGTCCCGTGCTCTCCATGCCACTGGAATCAAGGTATCCTGGCTGAAGAGGGGTGAAACCCCAAAACCGGTCCTAGGATGCTTGTTTCCAGTCCAGAGAGGACCTGGCTTGGCAGTTCGGGCTGGACTGTTCCCATGAGGCACAGGGTCAAGATAATTTGCATATGGATGGGTTCAAACTGGAATGGCATGGTGAGCAAAAAAACGATGGATTTAGACCCAGATCTCTGTACTGGGGTGAATGTATGACATTGTTCTGCATTCTGTCCATCAACTGGTGTTTTTACATTTGTCACCCCGAGTGGGACGGGTATGCCTAGACGTAGGTCCCGTGCTCTCCATGCCACTGGAATCAAGCTATCCTGGCTGAAGAAGGGTGAAACCCCGAAACCGGTCCTAGGATGCTTGTTTCCAGTCCAGGGAGGACCTGGCTTGGCAGTTCGGACTGGACTGTTCCCATGAGGCACAGGGTCAAGGCTGATTTGCATATGGCTGGGTTCAAACTGGAATGGCATGGTGAGCAAAAAAACGATGGATTTAGGCCCAGATCTCTGTACTGGGGTGAATGCATGACATTGTTCTGTATTCTGTCCATCAACTGTTGTTTTTGGATACTTAGGGAAAACCAACACTTGGGACAGGCTTGTTCCTCACTTTCACTGGCTTCATATATCTGAAGACACAAAGGATTTGTGTCGCGCCTGTGTCACAGGCCAAGCCAGCAGTAAGTCAGGTGGCATCACAAAGTTCCCCTTGATTCCACTTCCAGTGGTTGGGGTCCCCTTTGAAAGGGTCGGCATTGACATTGTTGGTCCCTTGAACCCTCCAAGGTACACACTTCATGTCTAGTTATATCACTGCCATGTGGAAAGGGTTTACTGTACCCTACCATTCACAGTGCAATGGGCTTGTTGAAAGGTTCAACAAGACCCTCAAAGGTATGATCATGGGACTACCAAAAAAGCTCAGGCGAAAATGGGATGTCTTACTACCCTGCCTTCTCTTTGCATACAGAGAGGTTCCTCGGAAGGGGGTTGGCCACTGCACATTTGAGCTTCTGTTTGGACATCCAGTTAGTGCTCCATTGTGTCTAGTGAAGGAAGGCTGGGTGCGACCTCTCAAACCTCCTAAACAGGACATAGTGGACTATGTCCTTGGCCTGCGTTCTTGCATGGCTGAGTACATGAAAAAGGCCGGCAAAAACCTGGAGGCCTGCTAAGAACTCCAAAAAGCTCGGCATGACCAAAAAGCCATATTGACTGTTTATCAGCCAGGCTATAAAGTGTGGGTGTTGGAGCCTGTGCCCCAGCAGCTCTCAAGGACAGGTGGAGTGGCCCCCATACAATCCCCAAACAGAAAGGTGAGGTCACTTCTACTTGCGGGACCTAGGTACTCCAAGAAGTCCACACAGGGTACTTTATGTGAACCGCCTGAAACCTTTTGTGGACAGGGTTGACATGGGACAGGAGGAAGAGGGTGACTCTCTCCCTGATCTCCTCTCTCAGAACCCTGATGTTGGGTCAGCAGATGGATTAGCCTTGGCAGGTAGCCTCACTGACCAACAGCAAGCTGATTGCAGGAGGTCATCAATCAGTACAATATGTTCTCCCTGACACCCAGTTAACCCAGCTGGTGTACCCATGAAGTGGACGCAGGTCATAGTCTGTCTGTTAAGAGTACAATCTACAGACAGCCTGACCATGTCAGGGATTGCATCTGGACAGAGTTCCAAAAGATGCTGGAATTGGGGGCCTTTTGATGGCCCCAGGGCTAGTCCAGTAGTCCTTGTGCCAAACCTCACACCAAGGGTGAAAAAAGAGAGACAAAGTTATGTGTGGACTATAGAGGCCCCAATGCAGTCACTAGGACTGATGTTCATCCAATTCACAAGGCAGATGAACTCATAGATACTTTGGCACCAGAAGAGTTTCTGAGTACATTTGACCTGACAGATGGCTACTGGCAAATCAGACTAGGTGAGGGTGCCAAGACAAAAACAACATTCTCAAACCCTAGTGGGCATTATCAATTTATTGTGATGCCCTTTGGTCTGAAGAATGCACCTGCCACATTTCAGAGGCTGGTGAATAAAGTCTTAAGAGGTCAGGAATCCTATAGTGCAGCAAATCTAGATGATATAGCTGTCTTTAGCTTCAACTCGGAGGATCACCTGGTCCACCTTGGAAATGTTCTGGAGGCCCTGCAAACGGCAGGTCTGACTATCAAGGCCACCAAGTGCCAGTTAGGGCAGAGCAAGGTTGTATACTTGGGCCACCTGATAGGTGGAGGCCAGGTTCAACCATTGGAGAGCAAAATTCGGACCATTGTGGACTGGGTTGCTCTCACTACCCAGATTCAGGTCAGAGCTTTCTTGGGCCTGACTGGGTATTACAGAAGATTTGTAAAGGTATATGGGTCCATAGTGACACCCCTGAATGATCTTACATTAAAGACAATGTCCAACAAAGTTTGGTGGACAGTAAGCTATCAAAAGGCATTTGATGACCTAATGCAGGCCACGTGCAGTACTCCCATCCCGCAAAGTCCTGAATACTCCAAAACTTTCATTGTCCAGACAGATGCATCCGAGATAGGGGTAGGAGCTGTGTTATCACAACTTAATGCAGAGGGCCAGGATCAATCAGTAGCTTTTATCAGCAGAAGGTTGACCCGCCAGGGAGAAACGTTGGTTAGCCATTGAGAGGTAGGCCTTTGCTGTGGTCTGGGCCTTGAAGAAGCTGAGGCCATACCTATTTAGAACTCACTTCATTGTTCAGTCAGACCACACGCCCCTCTTATGGCCTAAACAGATGAAGGGTGAAAACCCCAAACTTTTGAGGTGGTCCATTTCCCTACAGGGCATGGACTATACAGTGGAACAAAGACCTGGGAATAACCATGCCAATGCAGATGGACTCTCCAGATGTTTCCACTTAGAAAATGAAGATTCAACTGGGCAAGGTTAGTCTCATCTCCTTAAGTTTGGGGGGGGGGGGGTTGTGTAGTAAAGTAAGATCTGAATTTATGGTTACCCCCACTTTTTGCTTGATGTAATCCTGTTCTGACTAGTCTGACTGGGATCCTACTAATCAGGACCTCAGTCTCCGTGCTCTCTCCCCTAAATTGGTATGGTAAGCACTTAGGTACATCCCAGATTGGACACTGGTGTATACTTATCAGTCCCTAGTATATGGCACTAAGGTACCCAGGGCATAGACAAACCAAGGGTCCCCCATGGGTTGATGCATGTATTATGCCACCCATGAGGGGCCACTCAAACTGTAACTATAGGCCTGCCATTGCAGCCTGTTTAAGCTGGTGTTAGCACCACTTACGAAAGATATAAATTTACCTATGTCTAGGTACACTGCACATAAAACCTATAAGTTATCCCTAAAGCAGGCCTTTCAATCCTGAAGGCAGGGTGCTCAGTTCTAAACATGAGGGTGCACCTTCATGAGGAGGACACCCCTACAGCCTATGCAGTCAATTCTCCCAAGTTGTAAGTGAGACAGCCATATAATATTTAGAGGGGCACCGCGTCATTACGCAATGACCAAATCGAAACTGGCTGTAACGTACCCTAGTTGTTTGGTATCCAACATGTTGGAATCATACCCCCACAGCCTAACCAGTGTGGGAGGTATGATTCCATGCACTGTAAAGCTCCTCCGGGAGGCCCTCAGTGCTCCCAGTACCAGTCTTCTAGGCCCAGACAGAATAACATGGCTGCTGCCGACCAGAGGCAAGATTCTACCCTCCTGCTGCTGAGCCAAACTTCGGCAGGGAAAGGTAGAACAATAGGTATCCTGTCACAGGGAGGTGTATTGGGGTAGGGTGGGAGCACTTGCCAACTCCACTCAGTCTGTTTGAAGGGCACACTTGGTGCCCTCCTTGCATACTCCAGTTTGAGCCAGTTCAGGGAGCCCATTGCTTCCACTCTGATGCAAAACAGATCAAAGGACATGGGAGTATCCTCCCTACTGTCCATCCCCTCCTCTGGGAGGCACTTCTGATTCGCCTAACCATTTTACTAGGGAATTTAAGGGCTTGCCTGTAGGTGGGTCCTCAGATTCATTGTGGGACAATACTCAAGCCTGAAATCACATCACTCTTCAACCATCTGGAAACTTGGACTTCGTTAGATTTCACCTGGAACCGAGACTGTATCAAAGATGTATCCTGCTGCTCCTGGTCTCACTGTTCTGCAAGTCTTCTTTGTTGTCTGTGTTTGTTCTTCTTCCAGGATCTTCAACAGGCCAGTGGGCATCAAGGACACCAAAATAATCACCCTGGGAGTGAAGGAGTCACTCCCCTGCCTCTGCAGCTCCTGACATCCCACAGACTTTGAAAGTCGCAGCAACAAAGGTGGTAGTTGTAAGAAGTTGGTCTGGTATATGCTGTCCACTAGTTATAGTGGGCACCTTGCACCAGTCAGGACCAAACACTTTGGGACTTAGGAAGTTCTAGGGTCAACACCCACGGGAGCACCGGAGTACTCGTGTTACCTCACCCAGGGAAGCCGGGTGCATAGGTGTCAAATGGTGTCGGGTCGCGTTGTCGGTTTCAATGGGAGCTGGCAAAGTAGTGCTGCTGCCGGGAAGATGCGAAGTGTCCCAAGAGATCCAAGCCTGGATCGAAGATGTGAAGAACCTGAAAGCAGAGGGGACAGAGTGTGGGTCACTTGCCAACGACCAGGGGCACGATAGACGAATGCCCACCGATGTCGGGTGTTTCAGGTGAAGAAGGTGAAGCTTGACTCTTCAGCCACGAGGACCAGGAGGCGTCGAGGACAACCAGGAGCTGGATTTGAGCTGTCCCACAAAGGATGTCGAGTGCTGCAGCGTTGCTGCCCGGATTGGACACAACCAGCCTTGGCAACGGCAACCCACGCAGAAAGGAGAAAGATGCTTCGGTGCAGACCAGCAAGGTCTGAGGGACTCACCACTTGGTAAGGAGTCAGGGCATGTCTGGAGCAACCAGGAAAGCCCAAGGAAAATCAAAGTCACCGTCACAGGGTCCCACCAGTCAACAGACTAGGGATCACGAAGGTACCTCAAGAGGAAACACAAAATGGCGGCCCACGGATCACTCGGGTTGACTAGGCCGACAATCTTCAGTGGATTTTTTGCTTGAGGTGGGGGCTACAAGTAACCCCAAGCACAACTTCAGGAGACGTCGAGAAATCAATGCACTTGCAAAAGTGCACGGTGACCAGGAGTTCTGGTTCCACCTTACTCACGAGGGCTGTGGGTCTCAGCTTTGCTGAGATGTCTGGAAATCCTCTTCCTGGGCTGCAAATACTTCGGAGTCCGGCGGGAGCTTCGGAGATGCAGACCGGCAAAATGCTTTGTTGGTGCCTGCCAAGCAGGGGAGTCACTCCTTGACCCCAAGGGAAATTTCTTCAGTCCTCTAGTCTTGAGTAGAGCGTTGAAGTTCCAGGATTCAGCTTCAGAGTTTCATCCAGAGATATCTAAAGTCCTGTTGCCAGGGGTTCCTTACTTATGCCTAAGGAAGGGGTTGGACTAACTCTGGGGACCTACCTATGGGAGGGTTTGGAAAGAGGGGTGGCTACACCCATTTCCTTTGTCCAGTTTCGCGCCAGAGCAGGCTGGAAGCCCCTGAACCAGTTTGAGCTGGACTATGCACAGGGACACCAAATGTGCCCCCAGTGCAGGACTTCAAAGCACTCTGAGAGTGCTCCCGCCCAGCCCCAATACACATCAGCCTGTCTGGGAGGTGGTTACACCACCCTGTGACAGGAAACCTATTGTCCAGGCCTCCCCTGCCGGAGTTTCGGTCAGCAGCAGGAGGCCAGACACTTGTCTGTGGCTGCAGCATCCATTTTGTGATGCCAGGGATCTGTTAAGTTGGTACCGGGTATACCGGTGCTGTCATGTCTCTCCCTCTAGAAGGGTGGGATCATACTCCCACACCAGTTACTGGTGTGGGAGTATGATTCCAAGGTGTTTGACACCAAACACGTGTTTCCGTGTCCAAAGTTAGCATTTACCATTTGGTTATAATGCACTTAAGAGCATATGGTCAGGCTGCACCACTGACAACCCCGGAGAAGAGATTCCGAAGGCTGCAGAGGGGCTCAGCTCATGCCTGGGCACCCTCTCACATATAACCAAGCACCCTCCCTTCAGGATTGATAAGGCCTGCCATAGGGGTGACTGATAGGTTTCTATGTGCAGTGTTAGGTGAGGTACAGTGAACCTATACCTCAGTAAGGGTTGCATGCATCACCTTACCCAGGCTGCAGTAGCAGAACTGTGGTGTCATTTTGGAGGGCTTTCCAGGGGTGGCAAAATACATGCTTCAGTACCTGGTAGGCCTCCGGGTTTCTTATGCCCTGGGTACATAGTATACCATATACTAGGGACTCACAAGGGTATCCCAGAATCCAATCTAGAGTGTACCTAAAGTACATGGAATCAATTTAGAGAGGAAGCAGCTAGGCTGGGGACCTGAATAGCAGGGTCCCAGCCAGACTAAAGTCGAAATACAGTGAAACACCAGCAAAAAAGTGGGGGTAACCATGTGAAGCAGATCCTACTCTCCTACAGTAAATCTGCATCTCGGTTGAGGCCTGACCTGTCCTCCCTGCAACTTTGAGGCCAGTATTCCTTGTCGGAACCGCAGAGAACGAAACCCTGTGCAACGCGTCAATTTGTCATTGTCAAGGCTTGTGTGCTCTGCACTTTAGAGACCTTTGAACTACTAGAAGCTCCAGTCTCCAGCATCTCTTCCTGCCAAGATCATTGTCCTCACCATATCCTCTGCACTGTGGGGTTCGGAGTCTCTTGGACCTTGCTGGTCACAACGTTGCTCCTTCTTTGCTTTCCACGCCTTTTGCAGCTGCCAAGGCTTGTTGGTCTTCTCTGCCTCCTGATTTTGGTCGCATTTCGCATTCCACTTTTTAGGTCTCGCAGACCTACCGCTGTAGTGCGCATGCGCTCCTCGCCCTGCAAGGCTTATTGTAATCGATAAGATTTCATAAGTGGTGTTTAAGCCCCGCCCCTGCATTTCATTGGCTTGCGTCATCATTCATGCTAAACGCTGGTTTCAAAATGTACAGAAGGCTTCTTAGTTCCTCCTTGTTACCGCCCTGTCTAATTTTAGCCCCGCCCATCCGGACTGCAAGGTGTTCTTGTGGTGGTACACTATTGACTTTATTAGTTGGTGTAGGCACTTTTTTCATTAAAGTGAATCTGCTTTCACGTCTATGCATAGCATACATTTTTGCGGCGTTACACTGTTTTCTTGATTATTATTATTGGTTGTAGGCAATTCTTCATTTAAGTGAAGCAGCTTTCACGTGTTTGTGTTGTGTTGATGCGTGACAAAGGAAGAGCCGATTGTCTAATAATAAGCCACAGAGAGGTTAGTACGTTCGGGGCAATACGCTGCGTGTTCAATTGTTGCTCTTCTGCTCTCACGGGAGAGGTTAGTACGTTCGGGGCAATACGGTGTGTGTTCAATTGTTGCTCTTCTGCTTTCACAGGAGAGGTTAGTGCATTCGGGGCAATACGCTGCGTGTTCAATTTTTCCTTTTCTGTTTTCACGTCGCTGTGCATGTTTGAGTTGTGACGATTTGTGGCGAAGGAAGCGCCGACTGTCCACCGATTGTTTAATAATAAGCCACAGAAGAAGGCCAATGGGTAGGAAAAGTAGTGGATCAGCGGGGGGAGATACAGATGGGAGACGCACAGATAGTGCAGACATTCGCTTCCTACTTTCAGAATTTTTACACGGCCCAGGAGATCAGTACCCCGGTAGCGATAGACATATCTGGACAATATTCAGACCCCGAGCCTGGATGATGATGATAGGGAGCAGCTAGAAGCGGACATATCGGAAGACGAGCTCAAGGACGCGATAGCTAAATTGCGCCCTGGAAAGTCCCCAGGTTCGAATGGATTCAGA
This sequence comes from Triturus cristatus, assembly GCF_964204655.1. NCBI lineage: Eukaryota > Metazoa > Chordata > Amphibia > Caudata > Salamandridae > Triturus > Triturus cristatus. The sequence goes on along the minus strand of NC_140593.1, from coordinate 440,402,819 downwards.
GCGGAGTTTTATAAGAAGGGGCGGACCTCTTGGCCGCGCACCTCTTGGAACTATTCAGAGACGCGGCTGAAAATGGAATCCTACCTTTGGACCTTAAATTAGCCATGATCATCCCTATTTACAAGCCGGGGAAACCCCCTGAGGATTGTGCTTCGTATTGCCCAATCTCCCTTGTTAATATAGAGGTCAAACTCCTGGCGACTATATTGGCTCTATATTTTCGCCAAGTCATCATGACTTTGGTGCATCGGGATTAGATGGGCTTCCTTCCAGATAGGGTGACCAGGCAAAACCTGCGGAGAACTCACAATTGGCTCATGGAGGTGCAGGAGCGTGACGATCCCCAGAATGTTTCTCTCCTTAGACGCGGAAAAGTGCTTGACGCTGTGCATTGGCCCTTTTTAGAGGCTACTCTAGTTAAGTTTGGGATTGGCCCCAAGTCAATGGGTCGGCCTCCTTTATACAGACCCATGGGCCCGGGTTAAAGTTAACGGGTTATTCTCCAACATCTACCCTATCCGACAGGGAACTCGGCAGGGGTGCCCGCTATCCCCCCTACTCTTCCCCCTCACAATAGAAATAGTAGCATGTGAGATCCGACAGAAACAGGGGATACGGGGGTTCCAAATTACACCGACGGACGAGGGGGAAGAAAAGATCTCACTATGCAGATGATATCTTGTTATACGTTACTCAACCGGATGACACAATCCCAGCACTGTTCGAACTCATGGATAGATATGGGTCCTTTTCGGATTATGCCATAAATTGGCACAAGTCGGTCGTATATAGTCCAAAACCCCAGTAGGTCTGGTCCTCTCTTCCTGGGGCCCTCCAGGTAGCGCAGACAGGTTTTACGTATCTGGGGATTTACCTCCCCACAGATAGACAACTTTCATATCAAAACAACATTCAGCGGGTCATAACGAATTTAGCGCTTCCCCCCACGATCTTGGGCCAGGCGGCCATGTTCAAAATGATCACCCTGCCCCGCTTTCTGTATGCCCTCTAAAATGAGTATTTCCTCCTCTCTAGGCAGACATTCCGGGCAATAGATGCGGAACTGCGCTCATTGCTGTGGCTCCGGAAACACGCGAGGATTGCCCTGGGCACGCTCCAGCGGAACCAATATAATAGAGGTGTATCCTTGCCATACATTGAGGCCTACTACTGGGCGGTACATCTAACACCTGTGAATGAATGGATCCACACCCCTGCTGACCACCCCACCTACAGGCTAGAGAGGGACACAATGGCGCAGCGTTCATGCTTCCACTTCCTGTACGGGGGACGAGGTAAGGGTCACCTACTCCCGGCAACACAAGTAACGCTGGAGGTTGGGACTGAGCAACCAAGGTAATGGGCTGGGTTCGCAAACCAACAAAACAGACACCAATATGGCACTGCACCTGGTTGAAGGAGCTACATAAACTTAGGGGCTTTGGGGGATGGGATGTCATTGGCAATTCCAATATAGGTGATGTAGTGGCTAAGGGAGAACTAAAAACTTTTACGACACTAGCAGCGGAGTTCAGCCTACACGCTACCCACATTTTTAAGGATGCACCGCTAAGACATGCCTGGGCGGCCGAGGACTCACTTTCTACTACCCTGCCCGAATATGCCCTGCTGGAGGGTCGCCTACTACAGGAGCAGATATCCCATAAGGCAGTCTCCCTCACATACAAGACTCAGTGGATTGGGAGGTATCCCTGATGCATTGCAGAGAGGTGGCAATTAAATCTCGCCTTCGACTCATCTAATATAAGATATTGCATAGAGTGTACTACCATAGGGCCCGACTCCGTCATATGGGTTGAGCCAGTGAACCCCATTGTTTGAGATGTAGACAGCCACAGGGGGACTTCTATCATACTATTTAGGATTGCCCCATTATCCACACATACTGGGTATACGTCCTGGAGGAACTAAGTAAAGTACTGGGAGAAACACTACCCCTAGACCCCAAATTTGTATTGTTGGGTATATCCGGGGACGTTAATTTGGGATGCCCTCAGCTAATCTTCGCACAACTAGCACTGGTGGTAGCAAAACGAGATGTGGCCCACGCCTGGAGGGCAGTACAGCCTCCCCAATTGGGGGAATGGAAGAGAGGGATGGATATGTACATGGCGGCAGAAAGAGTTACATATAAGGCGAGAGGGTGCCCGCGAAAGTTCCGTAGGGTGTAAGGGAAAATGGAGGAAATATTATAGAATGGATGGATGGCTGGGAGCTGACTAGCCAGTTACATCTGTTGGGCCCGATTGTGCCTACTACAAGGGGATTCTTGGGCCTGCCTCTCAGGCAGATGAGAGACTTGGGAAAGACCTTGCTGGTGAGGACACTGGTCGAGACACCCACAGTTATGCTTGGCCCATGGGGGGGTGGGGGGGAGGGGATGTGCTGTAAGATGTGGATCATATGTAATTGTTCTTGCACGACTGTGACTAAATGTGACATGCTGATGGTTTTTGTGTTGGTTAAAAATGCAAATAAAAATATTTATTAAAAGAAATAATAATAAGCCACAGACAAGGTAGTACGTCCGGGGCAATAGGCTGCGTGTTAACTAGAATGGGGCAAGCCATGAGACAAAGAGGGAGGTAGAGGCTCACGGGGAGACAGAGCAAGAGTGATACAGAGGCAGTAAGAGTGAGTGATATGCGCCAGTAAACACCAGTTTGATAAGGAGCCAGCCACAGACAGGTTAGTATGTTCGGGGCAATACGCTGTGTGTTCATCTCTTGCTCTGCTGCTTTCATGCCGCTGTGGATCTTTGTGTTGTGTTGATTTGTGGCGAAGGAAGCGCTGACTGTCCGCCAATTGCCTAATAATAACCCATGGACAGGTTAGTACGTTGAGGCTTCTTAGTCCCTCCTTGTTACCGCCCTGTCTCCTTTTGGCCCCGTCCACCCGGACTGGATCTTTCACTTGCGGAGTTGCACTGCAGATGCCAATCTGAGTCTCCAGGGGAAGAAGAGGAAACAAAGAAGGTAAAGAAGCCTTCCAGCTGCCCTCTCGTCCCTCCCTCCCAGTCAGGAGCTATCCTCCAAGCGTGGTGTAAATACACCAATGGCCTTCTGTCCGGCCCCAGGGGTCAGATTTTCTCCTCTGCTCTTCATCCTTCTGTAGTTACTGAAAGGTGCCACTGAAAAATCCTCCCCCTTTTAGGTGCTCGTGTTTTTTTATTTGCATGGAAAGTAGAGGGACAAAACTCTAGGGTGCTAAAGCCAGCCTCTTCCTCAGTGTCCAGTTTAACTGCTGACATCATCACAGCTCATAAAATGGCCAAGGCGTCCTTAGAACAAAAGGAAAGAGATCGCTGCACTCCGAATTGAACTGTGTGGGTATGCTGGGTAGACAGTTACTCGTGGTTAGGGTGCTCAAGGTGATCACCTCCTGTCCAGTGAGGCGCAAATCAAATAAGCTGCGGTGAACCTTACAGGTGTAAGGGTAGAGACTTGAGCACGCCTCTAGGCAAAATCAATTGCTGCGATGAAGGTGTCCTTAGAACAGGGCTATGCCGCCAGCGGGCAGTGGGCTGGCAGCTTTGCGGGACCATTTCTCGGGGTGAGGAAGGTCATCCAGGACACAGCACGGCTATACACAGCGTAGAAGTATGCTCACAGCCCCTCGTTTTTGGTATAAAGGCGGTCACAACAGGTGCTAAATAGAACAGATTTCCTAATGTCCCAAAGAGACTCCTGTGATATGGTTGCAGTAAGGCTTTCTGGTCACATTGCGGATCCGTACCGTGACACAATCCGCTAAGGACATGCTGGCTTGTGCCCCGTCCATCTGCTCTTCTATTAAGACCCTGTCGGTCTCGTGATTACAGAGCTATGCTTGTACAGGGCCTGTGTTGGGCAGCTAACACCGCAGCCAAAACAGGCTCGCCCCTGGCCGTAGAATCTTCTTCTGAGAGGGACAGGCAGTGAGCGACGACATCGTGCCCCGAAGTGAGGAGGGGGTCGGAGTACTTGCAGTGTATTCATCTCGTGGCTCGGGGTGTCAAGTTAAATAAATAATGTAATTCTTTCGAATTGTGTTTGCTTCAGATGGATAATCAACAGATTGCGCGTTTCTGTATCCCAAAACAAAGTATAATTATCATGCCCCCTTGGGCAAAGAATACAAATTCCAAAATAAACAAGGCATGATTTTGATTCGTTTGAAAGCTATGTGACTCTGCGGTCCAGATGTGTGAACAATACAAGCAAGAACAAGCCTTTGCAATGCATTAAGTCTCGCATTTACGCGAGTTTGAGCTATTGACATTGCAAATGGCAATGCCTTTTATTTTTGTTTACGTTTTTAAAACATAACTAAAAGGCATTGTCATTTAAAATGCCAATAGCTTAAACCTGTGTAAATGTGAAACCTATTGCATTGCAAATGCTTGTTTAGTATATGGTTTGGTCTCCCCATGAAGACCTCAATATTTCGTGCCATATACCTTTTTTGCAATTGAAGTATTATTGTGTATTTGTGTTTATATCTCCGGGTAGGAGATATAACAATGTGTTGGTGAGTGTTGTGTAATAAATAGACATATTGCTATATATACAATGTGTGGTTTCTTTTTTTGTTTAACCTACACTACATGATTACATCTGGTAAAACAAGCTGATTAATACTATTTTGAGATAAGCCTGAAGGCTACTTTCCACAGCTACCACTGTGAGAGCTTTCTACAGTTGTCAAAGGCCACTAAAATCACCACAAGGGCTGCATGGATTAGTGAAAGTTGCTTCACTTAAATAAGTGTACACCATATACCAAGCCAGCCTCCGACATTGGTGTACAGCGGTTGGGATTCAAAAGTGCATTGTTTTATTAGCTAATCTAGGTGTGGTCAGATGAAAAACCGTCACTAGCATAGGCACAAATAAAATACTTTTTGTAAGTAGGAGGCTCTACTGAATTTTTGGGATTGTCAGTAAAGGTTCTAGCGCAACCCTTTCTCCAATCTTTGGAAGTTTCGTTTTCACTATATTAGGTAGGTGCAACACCACACTACACCTGGTTACCATGTCTGTAGTTGGGGAGGCCAGTGGGGCCTGGAACCCAGGACATTAGCTGCATCTAGAACACTAAATACAGGTAGTAACTCTAATAAAGAGGAACTCCTAGAGATGCGCCTGCAGTATGACATTCAGAATCCTAAAGAGTCAGAAGGGCAGGGTGACTTTGGTATGGATGGGGCTCAAGAAGAGGGTCGGCGTTTCACCCCAGTGACCACAATTCTGAGCATGGTCAGGAGGAGTCTGAGGACCCCACACTTGTAAACTCTGATCCCACGGGGAATGGGTCAAGTGACCCAGAGGAGGCCCCTAGAGATAGGTCCACCCAGCCGCGGCTCGCACAGGTAAATGCAGTGTGGGGGTAATGCAGAGTGGAAGGGTATGCGGGGTGGGGGGTAGTGGAGTCAGACATAGGACGGCACTTTGAAAACAAACTAAATAAATAAATAAAAGCACTTTCCTTGCGCTCGCCGCATCGCTGAAGTCTGCACATGTCCAACCCCAGGGAAAGTCATGAGCAGTGGAGACTGAACGAATGGCCCATCCAGCACCAACAGAGAGCACAAGGGAAGAATAAAAGTTCTCTTTCCTCCAGAAGAAACTGCCCCAGGGGAGGTCAGGTCTGTCTTGGCAGAGCCACTGAGGACATGGGAGTCTTCCAAGGAGGAACTAAGTCTGGAGCAGGTATACTGCCCATCTCTGCCAGACCTCAGCCCGCCAGGTGCTGCAGAGGCCAGGGATGTCAGTGAACTTCACAGGGCCTACTGCCAAGAGGAATCCCCTCAATCACAGATTAGGGAACCCTAGCCTAGTAGTACTAGCCAGGTGGATATCCCTCAACAATCTGAGATATCCCTCTTACCCTTAACAAGTGACATACACCAAATGGACTCAGTAGGGCAAAGGAAGACCTGGGACAAGCCTGTTCCACCCCTTCACTGGCCACACATAGTTCCAGACCAACAGGTTCAACCAAAAGCTGTAATCAGCAAAAGGTTGACTCTTAAGGATGAGTACAAGTCAACAAGGAAGATGATACCAACCCTGTTGCGGCCTCACTTGCTTATTCCCCACAAGCCCCTCTCTTGGCTTAAACAGTTGACAGGTAGACATCCCAAACGTTTGAGAGGGGCCATGCCCTTACAGGGGAGGAACTTCTCAGTGGACCATAAAATAGTCCACTGAGTCCATGCCAGTGCAGTTATACCATCCTTTTATGGCCACTTAGGACATAAAGACTCATCTGGACAAGGTTAGCCTTATCTCCTTACGTTTGGGGGGTTATGTAGGAAGGTAGGATCCTTCTAGCATGGTTACCACCATATTTTGCCTGTTGTCAATATATTTTTGACTAGTCTGACTGGGATTCTGCTAACCAGGACCCCAGTCACTGTGCTTTCTCCCTACATTGACTATGGTAAGTACTTCTGTACATCCACAATTGACTACTGATGTAGACATATAAGTCCCTAGTATATGGTACTAAGGTACTCAGGGCATAGGTACATCAAGGGTTTCCATAGAGCTGCAGCATGTATTGTGCCACACATGAGAGACCACTCATACTGTGACTACAGGCCTACCATTGCAGTCAGTGTAAACTGGTGCTAGCACCACTTACCACAGATATAAGTTGTCTTATATCTGAGGTCACTAAACTTAAAACCTATTAGTCACCCCTAAGGCAGGCCTTTAGTCCTGAAGGCAGGGTGATGTGTTAGAAGTGTGAGGGTGCCCCTGCATGAGCAGGACACCCCTACAAAACCCAGAGTTGATTCTCCAGGCTGTATAAGTGCGGCCAGCCATTATGATACATATATTGGCCAACCGTCATTACAAAATGGCTAACTATGTAGTGGCTCTGCCGAACCTGGGCATGTTTGATATCAAACATGTTGGAATTATTCTCCAACACCATTACCATTGTTGGAGGTATAATTCCCTGCACTGGGGAGCTCCTCTTGGAAGCCCCTACTACTTCTGGTAACACTCTTACAGGGTATGCCAGCAAGCCTATGCTGCTGCTGACCCCAGACACAATTCTGCCATCCTGACTGTAGGAAGGTGGAATCTGACTGCATGGTCACCCCCACTTTGTTCCTGGTGTTTTGCTGGTGTTTGACTAGTCTGGCTGGGATCCTGCTATTAAGGACCCCAGTTTATCTGCTTTCTCCTCTAAATTGATTGCATGTACTTTGGGTACACTCCAGATTGGATACTGGGGTACACTTATCAGTCTCTAGTACATGGTACACCATGTACCCAGGGCATAGGTACCCCAGAGGCCTCCCAGGGGCTGCAGGATGTATGTGGCCACCCCTGAGAGGCCATTCAAACTGACAGTACAGGTCTGCTACTGCAGCTTGTGTAATGTGGTGCATGCACCCATTACTTAGATATAGGTTCACTATATCTATTCTAAATCACTACACATATAAACCTATCAGTCACCCCTATGGCAGGCCTTATCAAACCTGAATGCAAGGTGCTGGGTTTTATGTGAGAGGGTGCCCCTGCATGAGCAGAGCTCCTCTGCAGCCTTCGGTACCTATTTCCCGTGGTTGTCTGTGATGCAGCCAACCATATATATTTAGTGCATTATAAACTCGCGGTAAATGCTAACTTTAAAACAGCTGCTAAGAAACATGTTGTGTTTAGTGTCAAACAGCTTGGAATCATACCTCCCCGCCAGTAACTGGTGGGGGAGGTATGATTCCACCCTTCTAGAGGGACTTATTTGAAACACCGTTGCACCCTGTACCAGCTTTCTCGACCTGGGCATCACAAAATGGATCCTGCCAGCCACAGACACGATTCTGCCCTCCTGCTGCTGAGCTGAGCTTGAGCAGGGGAAGGCTTGACAATAGGTTTCATGTCACAGGGAGGGGTGACCACATCCCAGACAGGATTTAGTGTATTGGGGCTGGGTGGGTGCACTCTGAGAGTGTTTGAAAGTCTGCACTGGGGGCACATTCGGGGTCCCTGTGCATAATCCAGCTCAAACTGGTTGCAGGAGCCATTTGCTCCTGATCTGGCGCGAAACTGGACAAAGGACATGGGTGTAGCCCCCCCTCTGTCCTGACCATCCGATAGGTGGGTCCCCAGAGTTTGTCCAACCTCTTCCTTGGGTATAAAGTAGGAACCCTGACTACAGGACTTTAGATTTTACCTGGACTAAACTCTGCAAGCAGAAACCAAGTACTTCGACAGTCTACACTTCGCTGGACGACAGAAGAATCTCTCTTGGAGTAAAGGAGTTACTCCCCTGCAACAGCAGGCACCTTAACGCATCTGACCGGTTTGCATCTCCTGAGCTCCTGAGGACTCTGAAAATTTCTGCAACACAGGCGGTGGGTTCCTGAGGTCTCTGAGGTTGATCTGCCCTCTCAGCAATTCTGAGACCGGTGTCCTTCGTGGAGACCGTGCAACCCGAACCCCTGTGCAGCATGTACTTTTGCAGCAGCATATGCTTTTTGGCAATCCCTGAGGCTGTGCTTTGGGCTATGTGTAGTCTTGACCCCGAGCAGTATTTCCATCCAAGATTTCCGGCCTACACTCCACGAGTGTTCCGCGGGCTGGTATTTAGTGATTCAGCTCGAGGTCCCTTTGCGATCCCTGGTCCGTTGGCCTGTGGGTCCCTGTGAAGGTAACTTTCACTTTCTTTGGGCTTGTCTGGTTGCTCTAGATGTGCCCTGACTCTCCATTGCTTGGGGAGTCCCCAGGACCTTGCTGGTCCTCACCTTAACATGTTTCCTCTGCCCGCGTGGGTTGCCGTTGCCAAGGCTTGTTGGTGTTCGATACGGACACTGCCCCCCCAGCACTCAACATCCTTTGTGGGACAGCTCATCTCCGGACTTTGGTCATCATCGACATCTCCTGGTCCCCGTGGCTGCAGAGTCAAGCATCCAATCTTCTCACCTGAAGCACCCGGCATCGGTGGACATTCGTCTACCGAGCCCCTGGTCACCCTGAAGTGACCCAAACTCTGTTCCCTCTGCTTTCAGGTTCTTCTCACTTCAGATCCAGGCTTGGATTCCACCAGACATTTTTCATCTTTCCGGCAGCAGCACTTCTTCGCATCACGCCATTGAAAACAATGAGGGTTTCCGACACCACTTGACTGCTATGCACCCAGCTCCTCTGGGATAGGTAACATGGGTACCTCAGTACTAATGAGGGTGCTGGCCTTAGAACCTTCTATGTTCCAAAGTGTTTGCTTGAAGTCCTCTCCGAAGTGTTCTTAAACTTTAATTTTCCAACCGCAACTTTCCCATAGAGTTGTACGTAGCTCGCGTCTGTGTTCTCACACTGCACCCGTTCTCCGTGGGTCCCCTGTGTCACTACTTTGGGTGGTTCCTTGGGGTCTCTACGATTCTACGTGCTATAGGCACTGTGTCTAGTGAAGTCGTGATCATTATAGTATATGGTTCGGTCTCCCCCTGGAGCCTGCTGTGTATTGTGCTATTTACTGTCGTTCTATTGATTACTATTGATTAAGTATTGTGTGCCTTGTGCTCTAATCTCATAAAGAGATTAGTAGATAGTGTTTAGTAATAAATACATCTATTTTATATATCTCTTGTGTGGTTCTCCTTTCATTTGGTCATTCAGGAGGTTCTTATCTGGTGAAACAAGCTGCTTTACATTCCTTCGAGACTTAGCCTGAAGGCTTCTCTCCACAGCTACCACTAGGATAGCTTTCTATAAAGGTTGTCTTTAACCTAATCATCAATAAGGGTCGTTTGGACTGGTGCAAGGTGCCCACTTTAATTAGTGGACAGCATATACCAGGCCAACTTCTCACACTGATGTTGAGCTGAACTCGAGCATGAGAAGGTAGAACAGTAGGTTTCTTGTCACAGAGAGGTGTGACCATCTCCCAGACAGGTCTTAGTGGATTGGTCTGGGGTGGGGCCGCTTGCCAGCACCACCAGACTGCTTTGAAGGGCACATTTGGTGCCCTCCTTGCATACTCTGGTTTGAGCCACTTCAGGGAGCCCTTGGGACATGGGAGTGTCCGCCCCTCCGTCCAGCCCTACATCTGGGAGGCAACCCTTTGTTGCTCTTACTCCTTTCCTAGGGTATTTCAGGCATACCTGTGGGTGGGTCCTCAGATTCGTCAAGGGAGAAAACTCAAGCCTAAAGCCACGTCACATTCTGGACACTTGGACTTCGCCTGGAACTGAGGCTGCATCAAGGAAGGCTCCTGCTGCTCACTGTTCTGCATGTCTTCTGTGCCATCTGTGTCTGTGCATCTTCCTGGATCTTCAACAGACCTGTGGACATCAAGGAAACCCAAAGTAATCTTCCTTGGAGTGAAGCAGTCAATCCCCTGCATCTGTAGGCACTGCAACTAGGTTGACCGGTCTGCTGATCCTGACGTCCCATGGACTTCAAAAGGCTCAGCAACATAGGTGGTGGTTCTGCAACTTCCTTGAAGCCGGAACCGCTGGGACCCAACCCTTGTGCACCGTGTTGACTTACCGTTGCCAAGGCTTGTTGGCTCTGCACTTCAGAGACCTTCAGGCGACAAGAAGCTCCAGCCTCCAACACTTCGTTCTGCCAAGATCAGTGTCCTCACCGCTTTCTCTGCACCATGGGCCTTCATCTTTGGTGAGCTGGTAGAGGTCCTCTTGCGACTCCTGTACCTTTGGCCTGTGGATTCTCTCTAGGGTCTTCTTTTGCTGCAGTGGACTCCCCTGCTTTCTTGGGGTCTGCTCGCTCTCTCCTGCTTGTGGTGAGTCCCTTGAACCTTGCTAGTCCTAACGTTGCTCCTTCTTCGCTTTCGATGCCTGTTGCAATTGCCAGGGCTTGTTGGGGCTCCCGCCGGACACCAATTCCTGGTTCTCAACTTCTGATGTGGGACAGCACATGTATGGCTTCCTCAGTGTTGCCTGGTCCCCATGGCTTCTGCGACAATGTCACCGTCAACTCTTCTGAACCATCCGACATAAGTGGGCATTGCTCTTCCGTGCCTCTTCCATCACCTCCGAATGGCATAGACCCTGTTTTTTTTATTTTTATTTTAATTTTAAAAGTTTTATATAGCACTAGCTTAACCAGTAGGTATCAGAGCGCTTTATATACACACTATAAAAAAAACAGACGGAAATTGCAATACATAGTAGGCAGGCAAATACAGCATGAAAAATAAGGTGGTTTACACAGTTCGGTCACCAACTATCCTTGAATGTCAAGAGGGAGGAGTAAACTCGGATATTGAAGTCTAGGTTAGCTGACGTTGGTCAGGAAAGTATTTGTTAAGGAGATGGAGTTTCAGGTCCCTTTTGAAGCAGGAGAAGTAGGGGTTGCATCTGAGGACTCTCGGGAGAGCGTTCCATGAATGAATGAATGAATGAATGAAAGAAAAAAATATTTAGTAAAGCGCATTGTGGCCAAGCGGCTTCCTGGCGCTGAGAGCTCTGGCCATCAGTCACAGAAGAAGCCCAGGGATTTAGCAGGAGTACGCCTGAGAGAACAGAAGGGTTTACAGCGCTTTACGGAAATGGGAATAGATAGGGATAGAACGCATAGACAGGGGAAGGCTGTTCCAGAAACGGGGGGCCAGGACAGAAAATGTGGTACCTCCCGTTCTGGACTTGTGGAATCGGGGGACATTGAGGAGGGCCAAAGTGGAGGAGCGAAGAGTGCGGGTGGGGGTGTGAGAGGAAATGAGAGAACTGATAAAAGCCGGGGCAGAACGGGCATGGGCCCGAAAAACTAAACAACCCAATTTAAAGAGGGATCTCTGATGAACGGGGAGCCAGTGAAGGGACTTGAGTACAGGGGTGATATGATGGGTTTTGGGGAGGTGAAGGATGAGACGGGCAGCCTGGTTCTGGATAGCTTGTAGGCGACGTATTTCATAGGCTGGCATGCCCACATACAGGCTGTTCCCGTAATCAAGACGGGAAGTGATCAGGGCCGTAATGATGATTTTGAGGGCGTCAAAGGAAAAAAAGCGAGAAATTTTTCGGATAAGCTGAAGAGATAAAAAAGCAAGAAAATACGACGGAACTAACTTCGGCGTGCATAGAAAGGTCCTGGCTAACCCTAATACCCAAGGTCCGAACAGAAGAGACAGGTGCAGGAGAGGGACCAAAGGTAGGGGGCCAGAAGGCAGAGGACCAAGGGCTAGATGAACCACCCGTCAAGACCAGCTCAGTCTTGTCCGGGTTGAGTTTAAGATGATTTAAACTCATCCACTCAGAAATGAAGACCAGGGTGGAGCGAAACTTTGAGAGGGACAAAGAAGAGGAGGAAAGATCAAAGACGAGCTGGAGGTCATCTGCGTAATTATACACAGAGACCCCCAGATCGAGAAGAGAAATGATAAGAGGATAGATATAAAAATTGAAGAGAAGAGGGGAGAGAGAAGAACCTTGAGGGACCCCACAGGAAACCAAACGGGTGGGGGCAGAGAAGCTGGAAAGATGAACCGCTTGAGAACGTCACTTAAGAAAGGACGCGAGCCAGGAGAAAGCGGAGCCCCGGATGAGAAGGAGGGAATGGTCAACCGTGTCAAACGCAGCGGACAGATCGAGGAGCACCAAAGCTTGAGGAAGGGTGGAATCGGCTTTCGATTTAAGCTCATCAAGAACTGCGAGGACCACCGACTCCGTAGAGTGGCCCGGGCGAAAGCCCGCTTGATGGGAAGCCAAAAGGTGGTTCTCCTCGATATAGGTGGACAGGCAGGAGGTGACGTGACTTTCCAGGATCTTGCCCAGGTAAGGGAGATGGGCCTGAAATTTGAAGGAAGGGAGGAATCTAAACCAGGCTTTTTAAGGATAGGCAAAACAATAGCGGATTTAAAGGATGAAGGAACTGAGCCCAGGGAGAGGGAGGCGTTGAGAAGGGAAAGGGGAGGAGTAGGGCAATTAGTGAATAACACTCTCAGAATACGTGCCGGGGCACAGTCGGCCGGAGAGCCGGACTTAATATTAGTGAGCAGGGCAAGAAATGAGTCCAAAGAAATAGGCGAGAAAAGGTCAAGAAAAGAAGAGGGCGCAGGAAGAACAGGAGAAAAGGAAAAAGGGGATACAGAAGGGTTGTTGGATTTGATCTTAACGATCTTCTCAATGAAATAATCGTTGAGTAAGGAACAGGGAGCCTGAGAGGGGATGAGATTAGGACTGGCGCGATCTGAGATCACCAAGTTATGAACCAGAGAGAAAATCTCTTTGGATTTATTAGCGGAAAGAGCAACTTTCTCTGAGAAGTACTTAGTTTTGGCCGAGAGAACGGCTCTCTTATATTCATTTAAGAGGAGTTTGTATTTGGCCCGGAGGACAGGGCAATAATTGCGTCTCCAGTGACGCTCAGAACGTCTGAGGTCCAATTTGAGAGCTTTTAGCTCAGTATTGAACCATTTATGGGCATCATGAGGACGGACGGCCTTAATTTTCCTAGGGGAGCAACCCAATCGCAGGAGGAGGACAGCCAGGTGCTAACCGCGTCAGCTTGGGAATCAAGAGAAAGCTCAGAGAAGTCAGGAATAGAAGAAGCAAGGGAGAGGGAAAGGGAATTCAAATCAGCCCGGTTCCAACTACGTGCAACAATGTTTTTAGGTAAGGGAGGTTTATCAGGGGCACCAAGGTTGATAGAAAAGGATATGAGAGAGTGGTCGGACCAGGTGCAAGGGAGGATGCTGGGGGAAAAAACCGTGCAGCGTGATGACCAAATTTGGTCAAGTATATGACCCTGGTCGTGGGTGGGGGCAGTAACATGGGCCGAGAAGTTAAGACACTGAAGGGTGGTCGAAAAATCTTTGGAAGACATATCTTCCTTAGGATCGCCCGGTCAAAAATTAAAGTCTCCCAACAGGAGGACCGAGGAGTTATTTACCACGAGCGTGGCTAGAAGTTCCTGCAGGGTGGCTACAAACAGGGGCATGTTCTGAGGGGGTCGGTACATAAGGACAACCGTGAGGGGAACTAAAAGGTTAACTGAGCGGGCCACCAGAAAGTCCACGCTGGGTATGGAGGAATGGGGAAGGAGCTGAAACTGCAAGCTGGAGCGGACAAACATGGCCACACCCCCACCAACCTTGCCATCAGGGCGATCCGCCCGGAGGGCGTAATAGGAATCGGGGAGAATTGCCAGGACGTCAGGAAGTGAATCGGTCGAAAGCCAAGTTTCAGTAAGAAACAGAAAGTCAGGGGACTCGGTGTTCAAGAGGTTAAATAATTCCAGTTGATGCTTTCCGGCCGAGCGAGTATTGAGGAGGCAGGCAGAGACAATATAAGGAGAGGAAGGGGGATGAGTGGCAGGAAGGGACCCCAAAGAAGGAGGGGGGAAGGTAGACGAGGCAGGGGACATGGAAAAAGGACAAGGTGCGGAAATGCCAAGAGAGTCAAGGTGCTGCAACAGGGGAGGGGGAAGTGGTAGGTTAACTGAGTGGGACAGCAGTTGAGCAGAGGAGTAGACCACTAAAGGAACAGGATCTGTGGCCCCTGGTCCCGGCCCGTCACGGACGGGCGCAGACGGGCTTAACTTAGGCGCAACTTCGTCGCGCCCGCTGCGCACGTCCGCTGCGCTGCCGGGGTTGTGGTGCCATGAAATAGAGTACACAAGAAACACAGTATGGGCGTGGCAGGGGGTGGAGGGACCAAAAGGCTGCACCGCCAACCCCAGAGCAGCCCAAGATGGCGACCTCGCCCGTCCCCGAGGTGAGCAATCAGCGAGAGGCACTCTGGAGCGCATGCAGATAGGGCGGCTTAAAACAAAGGAGTGGGCAAAGTCCAGAGCGCAGTCACAGGGACACACAAAGTTCTGATTAAAAATGCAAGGGAGGCAGGTAACGTTGCTCCCGGTAAGCGCCTCGGGAGATCTGTAGTGCAGGCCAAAGCTGGGCGTGGATGTTGCAGTGCGCCGGATATACTTGCCAGGGGGGGAGGGACCAAAAGGCTGCACCGCCAACCCCAAAGCAGCCCAAGATGGCGACCTCGCCCGTCCCCGCTCCAATTACCTGACCGGCAAAGGAGAAGAGCAATCAGCGAGAGGCGCTCTGGAGCGCGTGCAGGTAGGGGGACTTAAAACAAAGGAGTGCTCAAAGTCCAGAGCGCAGTCTCTGATTAAAAATGCAAGGAAGGCAGGTAACGTTGCTCCCGGTAAGCGCCTCGGGAGATCTGTAGTGCAGGTCAAAGCTGGGCGTGGATGTTGCCGTGCGCCGGATATACTTGCCAGGGGGGGAGGGACCAAAAGGCTGCACCGCCAACCCCAGAGCAGCCCAAGATGGCGACCTCGCCCGTCCCCGCTCCAATGACCTGACCGGCAAAGGAGGAGAGCAATCGGCGAGAGGCGCTCTGGAGCGCGTGCAGGTAGGGGGGCTTAAAACAAAGGAGTGCGCAAAGTCCAGTGCGCAGTCACAGGGACACACAAAGTTCTGATTAAAAATGCAAGGAAGGCAGGTAACGTTGCTCCCGGTAAGCGCCTCCGGAGATCTGTAGTGCAAGTCAAAGTCCATATCCTAGGAGCGTTGCCAGAAAACGATTGGTATTGAGTGGTTTTCTTTTTCAGTTTCGGAGGAATAAGAAGGAGCGAGTTGGAGCTTCTCAGAGTTCTTGATTGACCTGCCCTTACCAGTTTGTTGTTCAGGTAGTTGGGGGCCGGAGAGTGAATGGTTTTGTGTGTGATGCAGGCCAGCTTGTAAATACACCTCCCTTCCAAGTGAAGCCAGTTGATGGAGTTGAGAGCTGGAGTGATGTGTTCAAATCTTTTTACTCCAGATACGAGTCGAGCAGCCATGTTCAGCACTGCCCTTAGAGGGGCTAGGTGAGCTTTTGGAGTCCCTGTTAGGATAGCGTTCCCGTAGACGATTTTAGAGAGAACTAGGGATTGGACTACTGTCTTGAGGATATCTTGGGGAAGAAAAGGTTTCCATTTTTTTTAGGTGTTTTAGAGAGAAAAGAGCACTTTTTGCAGAGTTTTTGATGTGGGCCTCCAAAGATAAGTTCTTGACAAGGGTGATGCCTAGAGACTTAACTGAGTCGGATAGGATGATGGGGCAGTTTAGTGCGACCAGATTCTTGAGCCACTCTTGGATTGGACGATGGTTGCTTTTTGGAGAGAATAGGATTAGTTCCGTTTTATTTGGGTTGAGCTTTAAGTGGTTAGCGTTGAACCAAGTTTGGATCTCGGTTAGAGTGGCATTGAGGTGACGGATGTCGCTGGGAGACTTGATTTTGAAATAGATTTGGGTGTCATCAGCGTAAAGGTGGTAATTCACTCCAGCTTTTTTTAAGATGATTGTGAGGGGCTCCATGAAGGGATTGAAGAGGGATGGGGAGAGGATCGAGCCTTGCGGGATCCCAAGTGTGACTTTTGTTGGCTTCGAGAGACAGGAGTTGATTTTAATTTGTTGCGAGCGGTGTTGCAGGAAGGAGGTGAACCATTTCAGTACTGTGCCATTGATGCCGGAGCACTTCGACAAGGTCTCTAGAAGCGCTGGATGATTTACTGTGTCGAATGCAGCAGATAGGTCAATCAGGATGAGTAGGCAGGCATCACCTTCATCTAAAGCTTTGTGAATATCGTCAGAGAGACGTTGAGCATAGCTGTTTCCGTGGTACAGCCTTTCCTGAATCCTGATTGAAAGGTGTCGAGGAGGTTGAACTCATCAATGTGTTTGTTGAGTTGGTGGAGAACGCATTTCTCCAATGTTTTTGCAAGGAATGGGAGGTTGGAGATAGGTCTGAGGTTGTTAAGATTATTAGGGTCGGACCCTGGTTTCTTGAGAATGGATGTGATTTGTCCTAGTTGAAGGGAGTCTGGGACACAGCCTGAGGTGAGAGAGACGTTGATGATTTTAGTCCAGAAAGGGGAAATGGTGTGGTTGAGTTCTTTTATAATTGTGGATGGGATGGGGTCCATAGTGTGGGAGGAAGGTTTTAGGTTAAAAATTATACTAAAGACCTCATTTTCTGACATTAGCTCAAAGTCGGACCAATGTGCATTGTTTTTTAGCTGGAGGCAGGCCTGATTGTCTTTGTTAAGAACTCTTTCTGAGTGGTCAAGGGTGGTTAAAGGGGGGCAGGTTAAGAGGGAAGGAGGGTTAGCAGTTTGGATGAAGGATTGATACATTTTTGAGACTTTGTTGGTGAAGAAGGTGGCAATTTCTTCACATCGCTCATTGGTGGCTTTGATTTCTTGAGAGGGAGTGCAGTTTGTTTGGCTTTTGACAATGTGGAAGAGTTCTCTCGGTCTGTTTTTCGCCAGATCTAGTTGGCTGCACAAGAAAGACGCCTTTTCACTGAAAATGTGTTTTTTGTATTCCTGCCGAGCTTACGCTAGGTGTACGGTCGAGGGGTTTAGTCTCCAAGACCTTTCCGTTTGTCTGAGTTGACGCCTTTCATCATTCAGATCCACGTTAAACCAGGGTTTAGATTTGGTTCGCCTCAATTGCTTGAGTTTGCGTGGAGCTACTTGGTCTAAAACTTCTTTCATTTTCGAGTTAAAGTGTGTAGTGAGGTCATCGGTTGTCCAAGATGAGGGTTGGAGTTGAAGATGGTCATGAATCATGGAGTCAAGTTCGGATAAAGGGACTTCTTTGATGTTTCTGGTCCAGTGTTTAGGTTTGTCATCACGAATAGGTTGGTGGTTGATAAGTGCCTCAATCTTGAACAGAATGAGGTGGTGGTCGCACCAGTCTATGAGAGAAATCGCTCTCAGAGAGACCAGTTCATTGTTGGTAATGATCGCATCCAGAGTTGCACCTTTGATGTGAGTTGCTTTATTACAGAGTTGTTTGAGGTTATATATTTCAAGTAGGTAGGATAGGTTCTGGACAGTGGAGTCTTCTGGGTCGTTCCAGTGGATATTGAGGTCACCCAGCAACACATCTTTAGTGTCTGCCATGGAAAACTGTGATATTAGGTCTGTAAGTTCTTCGGGGAAAAAAGTATGCTCTCCAGGAGGATGGTAGATGGTGTGGAATTTGATGAGTGAGGTGCCTTTGGCAACGAGTTCAGCACCCAGGTATTCAAACGATAGGTATTCTGCAGGTTTAAGTTTGGTAATCTGTATTCCAGATTTGTAAATGATGGCAAGTCCCCCTCAGTTGTGATAGGTCTGTCTTGTCTGATGATGTTGTACCCTGGAAGGGTGAGAATGTCAAGAATGGGGGTGGAGTGGACATTGAGCCAGGATTCTGTGACGAAAGAGATGTCAATTCCTTCAGCGAGTAGAGCTTCAGCAATGTCTGTGGCGTGTTGTACTGCTGTTCTGCAGTTGAGGAACATGCAAGAGAGAGGGCGGGGAGCCTCGATGGAGGGGGGAGCTAGGTGGATAGCGGAGTATTGAGCAGGAAGTCTAGGCGAGTGGACAGTTTTAGGGATTCTGTTTGCGTCAATAATAACAGGGATGGGGAAAGGGGCTGACTTCTGGCTCAAAGTGAGGTGAGAGTCGTTGATCTCATCAGGTTTCGGTACCGAAAAGGATTGGCGATCCCGGTTGGGTTGAAGAGCCTGACTTTCTGACGGACTGGAGGGTCGAGGGGTACTCTGTGGGGCCATGCTAGAGGTACTGAGTGGGGTCGGAGCAAATCTACCCGGGGAGAGGGAGTACGGTGGCTTGGTCCTGTTGAGAAGGCCTTGTTGTAAGTATAGGAAATCAGCAGCAAGGGAGTTAATTTTCAGCTCCATTCTGTGCAGTTGCTGTGCTATTTACCTGAAAAAGTTTGAGGTTTTAGGCAGGGACCGAGAATGACTTGGGTCCATGTAGGGAGAGTGACAGGGGTCAGATATTGGACGGAATCAGTGGGATTAGGAGAGGGGAGAGGTTGGACGCGGGGAGCCGGATTTGTAATGCTCCCAATCAAGGAGTTCCAAGGAGGATTAGAGGGTCTACTGTCCAAGTGAGGAGGGAGAGAAATTCTAGGAAGGAAGGCAGAGTTCCGGGGAGTGTCAATGAGATTAGCGGTGGAGGCAGGTTGTGTATGTGGGTGTCCAACGGTGGAGGGGGAGTGGGCAGAGATAATAGGGGGGAAAGTATCTGCTGGATTGGTGAAGACGTTGGGCATGGGGATGTCCCGGGGGTTATCAGTGAGGTAAGCGGTGGGGACTGGTTGTGCCTGTGGAAGTGGGGCATCAGAAGAGGAGTGTGCAGTGGTAGTAGGGGGGAGAGTGACCACTGGATTGGAGATGACATTGTACAAGCAGGAAGTACGGGTCAGGGGAAAAGGGTCTGTGTTGGAGGAAGAGGTAGTTTGTGAGGGAGGGTTCAGATTATCAGGGGTCAAGCGGGGAGTGCCTGTGGGGGGAGGGCAGAAGTTAGAGTCCGAGCTGTCAAGATCGAGATCGGCCTTGTGGTGTTTGTTAATTGTGAGTTTGTTTTTCCTGGTGTGATCAGTTGATGTAATAATGGTGGGTATTTGGCGGCGGAGAGTAATGATAGGGGTAGTGTGATTGTAGTGAGTGATGGTGGAAGTCCATGAGTTTAAGAGCAGATCTTCAGGGCAGGGAGATTGGATCAGTTCGACGTTATTAGTGGGGGTGATGGGGGTTGGGGAGATATGGTTTGACGGCCAGTTGAGTTAACGAGGAGAGAAGTGTGGGGAAGTGGTGGTCAAAAGTGGTGAGGTGCGAGTCGGTGGCCTGTATGAGAATGGTTCCAGTTCTATAGATGGAAATGGTGAGTTCCCCTTTGAAGGTCGGGGAGATGGTAGTGGAGATTTTTTCACCATAGGGAATGATTGCTCACTTGGCGACTTGAAGGTGAAAAGAGAAGGTGATTTTCCATTTGGTCGGGCGATTAGTGTGGAAAATGAAGTTCGTTTTCGTGTTGCCGTTGGTCGCTGTGCGATAGTTATCTACAATGAGTGCTTCTGGGTGTTGTTTTAGAGTACTATGCTTGAAGTTCTTTTTTGCATTACTGGTCATTTTGTCTGGGTAGTTAATGGACCTGGAGTTGGGTTCGTAGCGCACGAGATTCGAATTCCGTGTGGGTTAGGTGGGCGCATAGTTGAATGGTAGAAATTCCGAGACACAATCAGGACTCAAGCCGAAGAAGAAATGCCGAGTCACAGTCCGAAAACAGACACCAGCATATCAAGGAAGCCTTTAGATCTTACATTTTTAGGTCCCAAGATGGAGCTCTAAGTTTGACCACCCACACAGGCAGTGTGTATCCGAGGGGCCTGTAGTCTAAGCTAGCATAAGCAAGGTAGCCTGCATTTCTTCTTGTGGCCACCAGATGGAGCTCTAGGCTTACTCAGGAGATCAGGGTCTCCTGGCTAGGATGGTGAAAGACAACGCAAGGAAGGTGGAAGAGAGGATGGCCAGAATGGCAGTAGGGGGGAAGCAGTTGTTTACCCAAAATGGCTGAGGGTGAAAAAAAGGTTGGAAGCCTGCCTCACCTTGATATTTTCCATGGAGGTCTTCGTTTCCCCCACTTTGTCACACATGCCGTATGTTCAGTGCTGTGACAGTTTCCTGCAAATTTACGACCAGATGGGGCTCTCAGATGCAGCAGGATAATGGTGGAGCCCAGCGCAACATAGTGAGAGGTGTTATCACTTTTTTGTACGAATGTGCAGTCTTCTAATTTGAGCACCTCTCCTGGATTTTCAGTTGTCTCATCCTTCGTGACAGTGAGGTGACTCGGGTCTTTCAGATCCATTGCCCTGCTTTAGCAGCGCTGCCGAGCGTGCCGGTAGTTCTTTCTTTGAAGGCCGTCTTTCGTCCTCTCTGCCGCACCTTGGGTATCGCCCTGTCCCCTCTGCTTGCAGGTTCTTCACTTCAAAAATCCATCCATTGGTCTCCTGCATGGTCTTCTCCAGCAGTATCTTTCCTGAAGTCCTCCATTGTTGTCTATGGCGGTTTACGACATCACTTCGCACCTATGCACCCGGTTTCCCTGGTGTAGGTGTCCCAGTCCCTGGAGTATCCATGGGTGGGTTGACACTCCAACCTTATGCCTTCAGTGGGGTTTCTTCAGGGCCCACTGGGAAGTGTTCTTCTTCTTCAAAACTGCAACCAGTAACTTTTAGCTGACTTTTTATTGGAGAGGCAGCTGTGTTTTCACTCTGCAAACAGCCTCCGTGGAGTTTCTGGGTACTTACCTTGGATAGTTCCTTGTGTCCCCAGCTCCTCTGAGTCTCCTGGTCCAAGTCCTGACTTTGGTCACAGTTCACATTCCACTTTTTAAGTACATAATTTGATCTCTCCCTGGAGACCACTGTATTTTGTGCTCATTACATTATTTGCAATTGAAGTATTATTGTGTATTTCTGTTTATATCTCCTGGTAGGAGATATACCAAGGTGTTAGTGAGTGTTATAAATAGAAATTTTTTATATCTACACTGTAGGGTCTTTTTTGTTTAACCTACACTACATGATCAGATCCGGTAAAACAAGCTGTTTAACACTTCTTCAAGATAAGCCTGAAGGTTGCTCGCCACAGCAAACACTTTGAGTGCTTTCTATGGTTATCAAAGACCACTAAATTCACCATAAAGGTTGCCTGGATTAGTGTAAGGTGCTTCACTTAAATAAGTGTGCACCATATTCTAAGCCAGCCTCCTACATAAAGTCTATTTGGGGCACAAAAGACTGGCAGGTTCAGGAAAGTGAGGGTTTGTTTAGAACATGCCTGATACCAAAACAAATGACTTTCCTGAACAAAACTGTGCAACAAATAACATGTCTTGGACTCGCCAAGATGAAAGATTTGAACCCACCACAAATTCCCACATTTGCACATTTTGAAAACTGGCAGCGGTTCCCACACTACAGTGAGGATGCATTAGATATCATGCTGAGTAATGGCACATACAATTCATTTGACCCCAATTGGAATGGGTGGTTAGTTTGGGCACTAGACACGTACAGATGTCAGGCATGTTTCCTCGACAACACTGAGGGTTTTAAAACAAGTAGCCCTGTTATGTAATACGTGCAGTCTGAAAACTTGGGGTGGTGACAACTTACAGTGTTGGAAGGTTGTGCCTTGACTGGCTAAAAACCTCAACACTGTCTCAGATGAAACAACAGTTGCCCCTTTTATCTGATGACCTGGAGCTCTGGGACTTTTGTTAGTTCTTCGAAAATCATGTCAAAAGCACTTCTTTTATGCCATATACAGCAAAATATGGTAGCTCTCTCAGCAGGAGGCTGCTGAGAGATTGCGCAAAATTGATAGGGCTGACTTAGAACAAGGTCTTGCAGTGGTTGACAACGGTATAACCACCTTATCATCTAGGATGTACTCTGTGGGAAAATTAGTATCCTCAGCGATAGACCCTGTTCAACAAGGGCAGTCACAACTTACGTCTATTATGCAATTATGTTATTGGGATGGACATTACAAACATTACGCTCTAGACAGCGCTGTGGCAACATATCAATGTCAGGAGTCTGGTTTCCCCATACCATCTTATAGACCCGAGATACTTATGTCATGCAAAGATGCTAAATTAAGTAGAGAAGCTACAGAAGTTACCTGTAAACGTTGCTGAAATTGCATATGCAGATTGGATTAATCCATGGGTATATTACACTGCAAATTTCGACATTTCATTGTCAGTACTGTCTACAACAAGTGGGCAGATATGAAGTGTTAGAAAAAGCGTTTGTACAAGAGTCTTGGGAACTTCCTTTTAAGTTTCGGTGTCAAAATAGGGAACTGAAGTGTTTCTCAGTGGTTCAACCTGCGAGAGTATTTTAAGTGAATACTTAGTTTGCAAGGACGTTTCGTTGCATGGGTCTTGCAATGCCCCTGTGGCGAACTTATCTCACTTAAAAGGTACTCAGCACTGATTTCCCATGACATTTTGGAAAGCTGGTGCATCGTATTTCTAACATGTCTAGTACAAAGGTAATATCACATTTTTCCACAAATATAGGCTCTGGGTTTGTTCGCACTTCCCAGAAGTTATCAGAGTCATTCCATCTTTTATTTACTCCGTCCTCAGGAGCATCCTTAGAGGTCTTCTGCTGGTCGTGCTCCTGATTGCTGGGACAGTTCAAACTCTTCACCCATGCATACAAGGCCCTTCACAACACCGGACCCCCATACCTGAACAGCCGCCTCTCCTTCCATGCAACCAAAAGACACCTCCGATCAGTCCAGCTCTCTCTGGCCACCATCCCACATATCAACAAGACCAGAATGGGAGGAAAATCCTTCTCCTACCTCGCAGCCAAAGCCCGGAACACTATCCACTCCACCTCCGGCGATCTCCCACATTGCCTTAGTTCAGGAAGGACCTCAAGGTCTGGCTCTTATGATGACTCTAGCACTCAAAGAACTTGTGGCGCCTTGAGACCCTCACGGGTGAGTAGTTGCACTTTACCAACCTTGATTGATTGGTTGATTGACTGTTGTTTCAATATTTTTGCTCTGCAATGGATGTCCCATTTCAAGATTAAACAAAGCTGCCACTACCTCATGTGCTACTGTGCCGTGAGTGCAAGGTGCATTGCTTTGGTACACCCTTGCTTCAAGAGCTGAATGACAGTTGGTTCTTATCATTTTGGCCTGTGTGGCTTCACTGCCTGCAGCATGTGTTCCGCTGTCTGCTGTGCACTCTCAAGTGTGCCTTGGATTTGTGCCTGGGATCGAACAGTTCGAGCCTTCGGATATATATGTAAGTCTTAAAGGTCCATCTGTATAGCTGTACACTGCATATTCCACAGCATTCTACGAGCCTCCCTGGGATGCTTCTTACCTTGATGGATTGGATCTTGGCTCTGGTTCAGCAGAACCCCAACTGGTTATTTTCGCTCCCTCAGGGGCTGATGTGGGGGTTGAATGGGAACACATTTGCTCTGTAAACCTGCTCTGATGTGTGCCTCTGGGACCATGGTCTGCGGATACTGGGAACAGAATTGTATCGTCTACCACTTGGTGGGAACTCTTTGGGCTGTTTTGAACATCCTAAATTGATTTTTAAATTGACCATTTTCTTAATTTTACACTTTTCAGATGGCTTTCTTTGTGTGTTGGGCTTCTAAATCGCATCGACTTTTAAACAACTTTTAAAAATTATTTTTTAAGTGTAAAATTTAGGATTCCTTTTGCATATGCTGCTGAATTTAGCAATAGGAATTTTCTCATTTGGATAGCTTGTTAGTCGACTAATGTCCTCAGAGGTGGTGTCGTGTCCCAGATAGGCTTAGAGTGAAACACTGCCATTTTTATATGTACACTTGTTTCTTCCTAAAAGTTACTTTTACTCTCACACAATGACTTTTGCCACACATTTGCAACTGAGACAGTGCTGATTAGTTTCTAGGAATCTATACTTGCTTACAAACTAACTTCACAAGAACGCTATCATGATACCTTGACACATCATGTACAAGGTCTATACATACATTGTGCAACTGTGATTACTTGTTTCGTACATATGGCGACAGAGCCATCTATAACACATAAACAATGGTGGCCTGACCAAGATCTTGACCCAAGGCAAGGATGCATTTTGTTATAAATAAACATCCATTTCTGGGTTTTGGCGGAGAAGCACTTTGCTGTCATTTACAAGGATTCTACATGCTTATGTTTTTGCCCAGCAGCCTGCTGAAATCTCTTTGAGGGGTGTCCAGCTCGTGACCACAACTGGGACCTATATTTTTCCCTTCAGGTAACGGGGGATAGATCATCCAGTGCAGGGATTCTTGGCAGAACACACACACCCCAGACACTTAGGTTAGGGGACGTATAGTAGGAGTACACCATGTTTCTAAATTTTTGATATGCTTGCATATATACATTGTTTTAGCACGATGGTGGACCTTTCTATTCTGTTCACTGTCCTAATACTTCTAATGACTTTTATTTGCTTCTGTTTATTGATCATTGCAGCTTATATATTTAATACAAGCACTACGTTGGATTGATAAATATTCCTGGGACACAAGTGTTGTCATGTACAGTGGTTGCCAGAACCATTTGCCACCCACCTAGGGTTAGGGGGCTTATGTGGCACTGTGAGCTAGCTGACCAACATATCCTGATGGGGTTCATGGAATCAGTCTGAAACAATCCCAATGGTTATGCTTACCACAGATATACACTTCTTACCATAGCGTAGAAACTACACAACAAGGTAAGAGACCGCCCCCTTCCTCTCAAAAATCTCATAGGGCCCAGTCCAATGGTCTTGGAGAGCCCTGGGATCCATGGGCTCTATCACCCATACTTTCTGCCAGGTAACAAATGTCAGACGGGTAGCCGTTTGGCCATACCACTGTTTCATTACCTCCTGGCTGGCTTCTAAATTATCAGAAGCTTGCTTCCACAACTTAGCCATCTTGCTTCTGAAGGCTAGCATGTAGTTAACAACATCTTTAGGTGTTTCATACGAGATTGCTCCTACCCCTCGCTAAGCTAACTGAGAGGTCCCATACAGAAGCTCAAAGAGGCTAAAGACAGCCCCCTTATGTGGTACCTCTCTATAAGCAAAGAGCCAGCATGGTAAGAGGGCATCTCTCTTACACCTCATGGCCACAGGCAGGCCCTTGATTATGCTTTTAAGGGTCTTGTTGAATATCTCGACAAGCCCATTGGTTTGTGGATCGTACGGTGTGGAAAATGTATGGGTAACTCCACACTCTTTCCACATTGACTACATATAAGCAGACACGGAGTTGATGCCCCTATGAGACACCGCTTTCTTGGCGAAACCCACTCTGTTAAAAATTCCCATTAGTATTCTTAGCCACTGCAGGTACAGTTGCAGTCCTCAGAAGGATGGCCTCTGGGTACCTTGTCTTATTATGCACCAGAACCAGGATAAACATGTTGCCAGAGGCTGTCTGGAGATCCATGAGCCCTATACTGATGATGCCTCACCTTCCAAAAGGGGTGCTAACGACAAGCAATGGATTCAAGGCATCTTTCAGCTTCAGCCCTATCTTCCCACTGACCTGGCAGGCCAGGTAAGTCCTAGAGAAAGTATATGAGGAAATCGCTGTGCATATATATTTTATTTATCTTTTTTTTAACTTGCTAAAAGTCTGCTTTTCCTCCATTTTTATACACATATGCTGTTTTTTTGTAATGTTTTTTTATTAACCACACAATAAAGAATTCATTCATTCATTATATGAGGAATCTTAATTCAGGGCCAATGAAGTGGGGCACAAGCCTAGCAATGGCCTTGTCCTGACCCAGATGTCCTGCCAGGGGTATCCCATGAGCCAGCTCCAGGAGAGAGGCTCTGTAGCATTGAGAGATGACCAGTGCCCTTGTTGCCCCATGCACAGGTGCCTTAGGCTCACTATACAGGAGGTTGTCCTTCGAGTAAATCTGATGATTACAATAGGCATCACCTGCTTCCTGGGTTTCGACCTGTTGCCTCATGCCCTCCAACATTGGGCATTCCTCCTGTGTTTTACAGAAGTCCTCCCTCTGGGTCCTTCTACTGCCATCCAGCAAGTTCAGGCAAGTCACCAAAGGAAGCATGTTCTCTCCTCTGGGCTCCGGAGCAATCTCCTCTGGTGCCCCATCCACCTTAACTGGAAGACATTCAGAGGGTGGTCTCCCATGCCCCTTGCCCTTACATCTTTTGGCAGCTGTCTGGGACATTCTTCCAGGCTCCAGAATTCCTTGACTCCCTGCCTGGGCAGCAAGGGACCTGGTGGTTGCCCAGATCCACTCAGTCAACCCCAACATTTCCAGGTTTGGCCTGAGCTCTACTTCCTTCAAGGTATTGTGCTCCAGATCATTCCCTAGCAAACAATCCAGAAACATGGCTGGGCTCAGAGCAACTTTCAGAAGCCCTGAGACCTCCCCTCACTCAAATGGAACAAGGACCACTGGGTAGTGACCCTCACAGTTGTCTGCTATCACAACCTGGTAGAATGTATAGGGTACAATGTGCTCTGGGGCCACCAGCTCACTACTTACTACAGTCATGCTGGAACCTGTGTCCCTCAGAGACTCAACACCTTGCCCATTAATGGTAACCCACTGTCTATACTTTGCAGAATTGGAAGGCATAAGGGTGTTTGGTACCATCTCCACCTCACCCAGGGGCACTAGGGTAACCTCACTGAGTTCCCCCATTAATTCAGACAAATTCCTCCCCAAATGCTACACTCACCATCCCTGGTGTCTTTTCTCCAGTGGGAGGCTGTGCCCTCTAGGACACTTAGGATCCCCCTTGGAGAGCCCATACTCGTAGCACTCATAGCACTTAGGGGTTTTGTTCTGACTTTTGTCAGGGAAGCTCTGTATCTGGTGTCCAGATTGGGGATGGGACCCTTTTCCCTGTGAACTGTATTGGGGGCCTTAAGAGAACTCCTTCTTTTTCTCTCCCCCTCCTTCTTATGGTAGGAACCCTAACAAGCCTTTTGGGATTCCCCCCAAGATGCTTTCTTGGACACAGTTGCTGACCCAGAGGCTTGCCTCCTGAGCAAGCTTCCTGGAGTCAGTCAGCTTGCTAACAACCAGGTGTTGGCGCAATTCTGGTAAACAAATATCTAGAATGTGCACCTTCAAAATCAAATTATACAGCCCTGAATGATAATCTACCTTGCTGCTTCTCACCCAGCCCTTCAGTGCTTTGCTAGTATAATAACAAGGAAGTCCCCCGGGTCTATGTAGAGATTATTGTGGTTGCCTCTGAACCTCTGTCTATACCTATCAGGGGTCAACCAAAATTTGTTGGCAATAATTGCCTTCATAGGGGTGTACTGTGTCTGGTCCGCTATCGCTAGTGTTAGGAGTGTGTCCCTCCCCACCGTCGACATGTACCTCCCAAGGAGCATTGTGCACCCTTAGATCACTTCATAGGCAAAGAACCATTAGCCAATGTTATCCCCCACCATATAACTGGTTACCTAAGTGTAAGAAAACAGCCCTTTTTGTGGTCCCCCCACTTTTTGCCCCCATTTGGACTACTAGATGCTAGTTTTCGACTCTGACAGTGCACTTTAACCTGCTAAGCAGGCCCCAGTGTCCGTACTCTCTCCCTAAAACTGATGTGTATGAATTGTCAATCCCAATTGACAAGAACTTTACCCCTCCATAAGTCCCTAGTATATTGTACCAGTGGTATCCGCGGCTACTGACAGCAGGGCTGCCATTGCAGACTGCAGGTACAGTGTACACTGTTCCATTTGACTTTGCCATCACCATGTGGGTCAAAGTCAATGCACTCCTTTTTTTAATATATCTGTCAGTCATCCCTAGAGAAGGTCTGTTAAGCCCAGGAGGCAGGGTGCCTTATGTTAAAGGTGTGAGCATGTAAGAGCAAGCGAATATGTCCCTATAGTAACCTTGTATATCTGAGTGAATGATAGAATGCACTCCCTTTTGTCCTCTAATTCATTGATTTAAGGTTGTTCTAGGCAAAAAAGATATGCATGCAGACTTGGCCCATGCCCTGCCCCAGCAGCACAAAGGTATAACTCCATAAAATGTAGAGCATCAACTTGCTCCATCTACCAGTCGCACAGAAAAATTCAGACGTATTAAAAAAGGACTCCTTTCTTAGTTCAGTTATCCATTTTCTCCCTTGTTTTCTTTCATGTATTTTTCTGTTTTGGATGGGGTTGTCTCAAGAGTAGATTAGCTACTGGACTAGCAACCCATTGGCTACTTGCTCCCACACCGCTACCTTCCCATAATCTAGGATTTAAGGGGCACCCCTGACACAAGCAACCTCAGTTCTGAAACATTCTGATTCAAAGAGGACAAAGACAACAGGACTTTGCCACATCAAAACAAAAGAGGGAAAATACTCTGTCCCTGTGGCAGTGATCTTGGAACTTCTTGAACGAGTATCGTCCTAGACTATAGCTTGGCTCCCCCAGACAGAGGGACCCCAGAAAGGTCCTGAAGCACCTTCAGACTCCAGTGGACTAGTGGCACTAGTTCCCTGCAAATTGCAGGTAAAACAATGCACTGTATCCGAAGAATCGCTGGACATTGAGCCCTCCAAGGGATCACCCAAATCTAAGTAGTCTAGTGCATTGTGGAAACTGTAGTCCTGCCTTCCACAACGTTTCAGTCAGCTACTGTGTTCCCTGGGATCACCGGATGTCAACGATTACATTTATCTTTGCTTACCGCTGCCAAAGCTTATTGGTCGCCAGTCTGGCAACTGGCCCCCACACTCGAAGCTGCAATTTGAGGGAACACCATCCAATCTTCATCTGATGTCAGCAGTGACACCATTGTTGTGTTTGTGCAATTTGTTTCCCCTCAGCACTGTGTAAGTTGTAAAAGCAGCTCCCCGCAGCTCCCGTTCAGCATCAAGGACAGTCAGGACAACTTTGCACCCGGGCTCACCAGGCCAGGTCAAAGTGAACTGACTAATGCGGCCTGGTCCAGGGACCCACATAACCTTTACACCGTGGATTCCAAGCAAATTGTCCAGCAAGTGACTGATTTTCATTACCACTTTTTCCCATTGACTGCAATGCAAACATTCTATAGTATTAAATTGCTGTGATTTATGTTTACTTGCAAAAGCCATGACTCCGGTTATATGTCAGCTATCTCGTTCGTTTTGGTGTTTATATGAAGATGAAAATCCACTTACTTTTTTAAATTGATGTCAAATTTCTATCAAGTCGTGCCAATTACTTATCATCCATGTTTGTGCTCTGAAATGCTTAACACATGTACTGTCCTACATGAAAAGTCAGAATCAGTATATTATCATATTCACGGTTGACCAAGCTTCAACTTGTCTCATTGTATGCTGTCAGAAGCAGTTTTAGATTCAACTTCAATTTGCTTCAAAAAGTGCATAGTTAATTAAAACAATTACACACTCTTGTGATTTATCTAATGAAGGGTAGCACGTTTTTTTTTTTAAAACAACCAATAAATCCAGGAACTGAGCCTGGATTTTCTTAAAACTACGCTTCACTCCTAGTGGATATTAACAAGAGCCTAAGGCACAGCTTTCCAAACTGTGTGGCGCGACACGTTACTGTGTCACGACCCACACGTAGGTGTGTCATGGGATGCGACGCGATGACGTCTGCCGGCCGGCCGATACTGGGGGAATGCGACTCGAGCCCCCTCACTCAGTGATCGCGATGTGCACACGACGTGCAAGGCGGAAGGCGGAGCAGCTGCAGAGCGGAGCCTCGTGGACAGGAGCTCCAGTGAGTATTGACCCCCCCCTCCGGGAGTGCTACGGCGCTGCTCACGGCCCTGAGCGCGCAGCTTTGCTGATACACAGTGATATCGGACCCGCCTCTACCCCACCATCCCAGGCACTCGGTTGGTAAGTAGTGAGGCTTAGACCATTTTGGGGCACTTTTAAACCGCTAAATCTCTGTATTTTAAACCCCTTCCGCCGAGTTTAAGCTGTATACGCTATACAAACAGTATAGATTTCCAGCTCTGCTCTTGCCTCCCGATGAAACTCATGCAATACAAATCCTTCCCACCCATCACCCCCACAGGGGCCTACACATGAATATATAATAAATATGGAGCATTGTGTACCTTAGACGGAGCTTGGAAGCAGAGGATGTAGGAAAGCCTTGCCCCTCGCAGAGACAGCCCCAGTGGGTACCTTTGACGTGACACCTGGCTCTCATTTCAGTATATTACAGCCAGGAAACAAAGTGGGTGTGTGGGGCCGCCTTGGCACCTGAAGGCCAAGAGTTGCATGCAAAAGTAACGACCTGTGTTTTACGTAGCGCTTATTCTTAGCTTGTTTCTAAGCACTGATAACTTCGGCTAATAGGACGACGGAGGCACTGAGACCTAAATGGTTCGCCCAAGATCACACCAACAGCTAGTTCTAGCTTGTTTTCTAATGGATTTGAAATAATAAAAAATGCCCAAATCGGGCATTACCAAAATGTGCACTTTTCCAAACTTACACTTTTCACAGCTACATGTGTGCAAACTGGATGAAAGCTGATCGAGTTTAGTGAACGGGGGAGGCGAACAGGCAATCAGCATATTTGCACTTGGAATTTAGGAGTGGACAAAAAAGACAAGTGAAACTGATAAACAGCAGTCCTATTGTGTCCTGATTCACAAATCTGGAGCAAACGATTTGCCCCCAGGTTTTTTAATCCAATACCAAACAGGCCCAACAATTCTGTAGCACTGGTAAAGAGTAAAGATGCGCGTTTTGCCATCACCAGCCCATGTTTGGATGGCTGAAGGTTTGAATGCTAAAAGTAGGGTTCTGTCTTTCCTTGTATGCAGCTGTTAACCTTGACGATGGTCAAACTGTGCACAACAGGCCTTGTTCCTTGTCAAGGTGGGCAGTCCCAAAGGTTTTATGGACTGCTGTTGAGTGTCTCTCAGTTATATTGATTTTTTCCCCTGAAAGTGGGAGTGTGTGTGTGTGTGGGGTTGTGTGTGTGGGGGATTGTGTGTGTGGGGGGTTGTGTGTGTGGGGTTTTGTGTGTGTGTGGGGTTGTGTGTGTGTGGGGTTGTGTGTGTGAGGTTGTGTGTGTGGGTGTGTTCCCCCTTCCTGATCGGATTTTTGTATAATTCATATTCAGCAAGGCAGCAGGTGGACTTTGTGCGTGGTTGAAAGGGTTGGCAGGTTGTGCACCTGCCCTTTTTGTGCCGTAAATCACTGGGGCATGTGTCAATGTGTGCATGATTATATTCTTGTTTCATGCACAAACCTAACCTTGCTTACACCCTAGGCTTTAAACATTCAATGCAAGATGTAGTGACAAGTATATGTGAAAAGAATGTTGTCACCAAGCACTTGCTAGATGGTATGCTGAAAGCATCTTTACAATCTTCAGAGATAATGAAGAATACTATTGACTTTGTAGTCCATTCTGGTCCAGTATAACTGTATTTAGACCTCATATACCCTGTGCACAAGCGATCTATACACATGCACTATCATTGCAGTAGACACGCAATAATTAAAATTAAAGTCAAATTCCATAAACACCGGAAAAACACTGTTTCTATTGTTTTTAACGGTGCGAAAATGTGTAATCACTGATAACCACTGTTTTTTTAAGGTTTTGAAAAAACTGAAGAAACCCCACCAGAATTGACCAAAAATAGAAACTGAAAACAGAAAAGCCTAGATACACATTTATAATGACAACAACAGTGAAAAGAATGCTTTTGTGAATTGGTAACTGTTCATAAATATGACAAAGACTAAAGTAGAAGAAAGTATACTTTGAGTACCTGCATATGTAATTACAGCACAGAGTTTATTTCACATAAGGTTCTTGACATAAACTAATTGAGAATTTGTAAGTATTAATCCGACTTTTCCTCTACGATGAGGAAAAGGCTATATTCTGAAAATGCTGCCTTAGGGTAATTTAAAATTTACTGATGACTTTGTTTGGTGTATTGTTTCATCACTAGAACCTCAAGACCCTATTGTTGTCTTTATGAAATAGTATTAAAGGTTACCTATTGTGTGCACTATTTCCTTCTAGCTACACAAGTATACAGTCAATTGTCAATATGGTCTTCAAGCATCACAATCGCACTCCACAATTATCTTGTAATACTGCGTCTATCTCACTGCTGATCCAGATATTTCAAAGAGGATGCACATTTCTTTTAGAGAGTATGTAAAGCACATTCAGGTGAGGATAGATTTAGAGGATATATTAATGGCGTAGCCCAGTTGATTGGAACACCGGAAAGAATCAAATCTGAGGAATTCACCGATTAGGGGAGACACATTAACTGCAGGATCCCTGACATTCAGTGTAGCATTGCCAGTAGAATGCAAGACCATGAAATGCCTGGATGGGAAACTGGTACCCCTGTCTGAATGATTCTGAAAGAGTCTTGCAACCAGTTGTTTCATTGGAAACACAATGAGTAGGTGATGGGGCATCCCTATTGGGTGCCACTTGAAATGTTGAAAGATTATGATATCCGACAATTTGGGCAAAAAAGGGTAGATGGTTCACAATACAGGAGCCTCATCCATCTCATAAAACCGCAGATGAAAACCGATGTGGATAGAAACCTAAATAGATAGTTCCACTAAAGAGCTGAACGCCTTATTGCATCAAGAAAAAAACAATCATATTTAACTTGGGGTCTGTTGACAAAGATTGTGTTGAGCTTTTGAAATGTGGAGTGCCGGTTTTAAAAATTACCATTGACCCATCCCAACAAATTTGGGCAGCAGGAGTCTGACTAAACTTTTGTTGGTAATGTTGATAAATGATAGAAGAGGCTAGGATTAACATTTACCAGGCAGTTAATCAGGTTTCTGGGGTGTATCAATAGGTCTTCACTAAGAGAAGGGTGTAGAATTTTAATTTTGTATGATTCTTCTTACAAGGCTATGAGTACTGGGGCTAGTATTTTGGTGTTTTGTTTATAAAACTGTAGAGTTAGGCTATCTACCACTGGGGCTCTACCGCTGGGCATACTGCTAATTACTTACGCAATTTTCTCTATGGCTATCAGGGCATCTAAATATTGCCTGTAAGCGTCATCAATCTAGGTAGATTCAATTGTGTGAAAGCATGAGGTGATCTCGTCATCAATTGGGTTGTATTTTGACTAACTGAGGTGTGAATAGAATTTGCGAATCACCCCAGAATGTTTTCTGCCTCATAGTATTTTGACCAAGTTCCTAGGCATACTTCGGTAATATCTGAACTGGCCCCTTATTGGTGCAAGAGTCCTTCCCGTTCTCTCACCGTCCCCTTGCTCATTATGTACTACCTCATTGTATTGATATAACTTGGCCCATAAGTCTATGAGAGTTCTTTAATCACAATTATTGTAGTTAGTTATTATTCTAGACCTGGAGTTACCCCTTTAGCAAAGCAATCCGGTTGAGGATATCTTTTAGTGTTTTGGATTGCCTGGAGATAGATGCATTATGAATGATCTCTTTCAAAGCTTTCCAGGATGTGCATGGACTGCTGACAGACTGTTAATTTCTTGAGAAATAGTCTACGATCTTCCAGCACACAAGGGTAAACCACTCGTTGAGATAAGGGCCATAATCAATTCTAACAGTACATGGGAATGATCTTAGAGGGCTCTGGCAGATGCTTTGTGCGGGAGTCTCATGAGCCAATGTTCCTGGCAAGGATATAGTAATCTATTCCGGACCATGAAATGTGGATTGTAGAGAGGCACGTTCCTCCATGTGCCTCACTGTGTTAGTGCGCTATATACCAATAATATTTTTGTTAGTCAAAACCTATGTCGATTAAACAGCTGCTAAAGAATGCGGCCCTTTACAATGTGCTTAATATTTTGTGTAGAGAATCAATCGCCACATTGAAATCTCCAGCAGCCCCTCCTGATAATGGCATGCAGCTTAAACCCTTAACTGCTGAAGTTTTTCTGCCCAGAGTGCTGAACCCTTTTTTTACTTGGGGTACTTTGTGCTTATGCCTTCATG
This sequence comes from Triturus cristatus, assembly GCF_964204655.1. Taxonomy (NCBI): domain Eukaryota; kingdom Metazoa; phylum Chordata; class Amphibia; order Caudata; family Salamandridae; genus Triturus; species Triturus cristatus. The sequence continues at coordinate 440,368,497 of NC_140593.1, read as the reverse complement.
ACTTTTCTTTCCACATTAAATAGCAACACAATATTTGAGATCTTTTTTCTAATGTCTTGGAGATTCTGAAGGTGCCCAGGGTTTGTAGATTCCCTTGGACGGTCCCGAGAAAATGTCAAAATATAGTCACATTTGAATTTTGAGGCGAAAATGTTAAAACGTGGTGTGCAAAAAAGGATTTTCTTTTTCCTAAAACTGGCATCAATGAAAGGTTTCCTGACTAGGATCACTATCATCCTAGCTTTCAGGAGTAAGGAGATTTGTATAAAAACAATTTTGATAAGAGGTGGTCCATTTTTTCAAATGTTTGTGTTTTCAACCAATTTGGAGTTTGCAGTGGAAACCGGTGTGAAACCCATGGGTGATCCTAGAAAGCTATACATTTCTAAAAAGTGCATATAAATTATAAATTCAGCAAGCGACTTCTGGAAATTCCGAGAGGTTTTCTCAAATAAACTAATCCTGAAATAAAAATAATGAAAAAAATAGGAAAAAATAATAGCCACTGGTAATTTTTTTGTCACAATTGCAGATTTCCAAATGATTTACAAATGTTCTGTTACATCTTATATAGTTATATACCCTTCCATTCATGAAAGCTATATATAGTTTATAGGTTCTCCAAACACACACAATACCCAGAGCCAACACCTGAGCTGTAGTTTATAATGATTTTGCATTGTATACCTGTAGGAAACTGGCTCTATATATACTACACCAAAATAAGGTATAGTGTGTATACAGTCCAGGTGACCACCTTAGGTAGACAGAGGTTAAAGTTAGGTAGAACCTTACTCTCTATTTGTGGTAGAGTGGTTGAGCAGTAAGGCAATATCAGAGGACAGTGTTAAGCATGTTATGTACACACTCAGTCAGCAAATGAATTCACACACTCAAGAACTGAACTCTAGGCCAATTGTTTTTGTATTAAAATATATATACTGTTGTTTTATTTTTAGAACCAAGCAAGCCTGGCACAGGTAAGCATTAAATACTTTACAGTAATAAGATGCTGAATGTAGAACATTTTGAAAATGCAATAGGAATTGTAGTTTGTTGGATTTACAGGGATGCAGTAGATTGCAATACTTAGCAAATACAGTACATTGAAATGAATAGGCTTTTTCAGTAATTTACAGGTAAGTTACTTTTTACGGTACTTTTCTAACTCAGTGCTGGATACCTAGATTCAGCACTAGGACATTTCCTGCAAACAGGTAAGTAAATACGTTTTGGTCATTCGTGCGGTTTTAAAAAAATATTTTTAGATTTCAAACCTCCACACTTAAAAACTTTTTGGAAGAAAATTGTCAATGTTATCCTAAGGAGGAAAAACAGGTTATCGGTTCACAGGTAAGTTATCGACTGTGGGAGTTAAGGTTCTGGGATTAGACTCAGGGGTCCCCCAGGGTCAGTGATGCACTCTTGTTACACCCTCAGCGGCACCAGGGTGGCCGGGTGCAGAGTGTTGAGGCCCAATGTTATCCAAAGGGAGATAGGGGGCCTCTGGTTGGTGGCTGCTGGCAAGCAGGCCCCTAGGTTGTGGGAGAAAATTTCCTAGGGCTTAGGTCAGGGCAAATAGGAAAACAAAGTAGCACAAAAGGTGCACCCTCAGCGGCACTGAGGCGGCCAGGTGCAAAGTGCTGTTTCGACGTCGGACGCTCTTTTGTTTTCAATAGAGAACCTCCGGTTTGCAAAAGCACTGCAGGCAGGGAGACGAAGGACTTCTGGGTGCGCCCACCACTTCGAGAGATAAGTTGGGAAGTTAGGGGTTGGTTAGGCACAGTTGGTTTGGGCACACAAAGCCTGGGGCGTCGGGTGCAGGAGTGCCTTTTGTGGTCGGATCTTCTTACCAGCTCCTGGTCGCGGTTGGGAGGCCCGCCTGGATTTAGACTGCAGGCGTCGGCTGGAGGCAGGTGAGGGGTCACCGGATCTCGGGTCAGGATCACCGGGGTGACCTCCTCGTGGTGTTTTTCCACTCAGGCTTGGGCCGGGTTCGGCGGGTGCAGAGTGGGCTGGAATCGCGATCTCCGGCTGCTGCCTGAGGTTGCAGTTGAACAAATTCGGTGTTCACGGGAGAATCAGTCTTTGGAAGTGAAGGCAGGCAGGTCCTCCAGGGTTTTTGAGGTTGCTGGCTGAAGGACACACCAAGATTTTGCAGGAGCAGGTTCAAGGGGAGACAGGCCTGGGGCTGGGGCTAAGTCAGTGGGCGTCTTCCTCTTGTTAGCTGGTTGTACGGCTGTTTGGACATTCTTCTTCTTTTCTGAGGAAGCAAGGCTCAGGGTACCTCCTAAATACTAGATTTAGGGGTTTTACAGGTAGGTAAAGGGCAGGGACCAATGTGTCTCTTCCCTGGGGTGAGTACACCCCCTATTGTGCCACCCTCCAGTGGGAGGGGGGCAGGAGCCTGTCCCTGGTTGGTTAGGTCCCCCATCCTCAAGATGGCGGGGACTCAGAGTTGTGCTTTACCTCGCTTCCCCCACCTGTGGGGTGGAGTTGGCAGAGGTGGGCACACCTCTTTCCCTCACTTATTTTTCCCACCGGTTCTCCCACCCAAGGGGGGGTGGGGTAGAACCAGTGGGTAGTAATGCAAAGGATTTGCTCTACCTATCTAGATAATATAAACGCTAAAAAGTCGTTTCATCAAAAAGTCACTCAGGCTAGACCATATGAAAAACATAAGTAAAATAGACAAACAACTTATATTGACAATATTTATTTTTGTCTTTGTTAATATATACAAATAAATAATTAGATATCAAAATTCATTGGTAAAATATAATGAAAAATGTGCAAAATCAATAATGACCCCATCAGGATGATCATTTAAATGGACAGCCTAACATATCTCATTCATACCACACATGCATTCGATAAATCCATTCACAACATTATTCTATGTAACACATTCATCTCCAAAACATTCAGTCTATATCAAAGGAATCGTCACAACCGGAGATTGGTATACGTTGTTAGGATCGATCTAAAGGACAGAGAAACAAAAAGGACACGCCAACGCGCGTTTCGGTGCAATCACCGTTTGATGCGGGAGCCACGTTCTTCAGGGCTTAAAATATATATGTTTCAGGAGTCCAAGGGGCCTAAGGTTGATCGAAGTTTTAGACCGATGAAAATGTACCGGATGACGTATAAGCAATAATATATGAATCCGATGTGTCTGAAATGGAATAAGATGACGGATCAAATGAAGAGTTGCAGGTGTTCGTAAGAGCAGACTGGAAACGGAAAAGGTTCCACGTTGTGCGTTAATGGACTCTAATGTGTAATCAATCCGTTCGTATATCTTTTGAAGCAATGAGCAATCTTGTGAAACTAAAGCTGGATAGAAGGTTTCCGTGGTCTCGCGTTTGCCCGGTAATGAATGATTTTAAAGTTCCGTTTTGATGCTTCCGACGCAAGCACACTCAAAAATGCGATGGATCACCGCTCAACAGAGTTGTTCTGCCGCGTTGGTTGGAGGCTGATGTCGAACCACTGGGTACCAATTGCTGAAAGCAGCAAATGGTCTGGGGAGGCTCACAAAGGGGGCATGCCTTTGAAGCTTCCCCTTCGTGAACCCTGCCCATCCTGGGGGCGGAGGCTTGGCACCTCGTCCCAGGATGTGCATTGTTTCAGGGCCCGAGAGCAGCAGGCTCTCGACCCAGGGGTCCAGAAACATGTCTGTTGGTGGCAGCCTAAGCAGCCACTCAGTCAGGACACTAGTAGGTGGTTGAGTTTTAGGGGGCATCTATAAGATGCCCTCTGTCATGCCTGTAACAATAAATCCCACTCTGGCATCAGTGTGGGTTTAATGTGCTGAGAAGTTTGATACCAAACGTCCCAGTTTTCAATGTAGCCATTATGGTGCTATGGAGCTGATAGAGCGGGTAGTACAAAAATGTGTATACTCCCCCTAGTCTGCATGCATATACTAATTAGAATAATCTATTAATCATAACATTATTAATTGTGTTTGCATGATATTTAAGCAATATTACTAATATACGAAATACACGTGGGATTTCCTATTTGAATGGCTAAATAATTTTTGTACTTAAATATGTACGCATACTAACAGTAGAAGATAGAGTATTGCATGATATATGTTCCTTTTGTGACGTTTTCGTAATGTCGCACCAGATGACATCAATTGGTGAATCGGATCGCTTTAAATGTCGCTATCTGCTAGATAATTACAAGCACATAGAGGGATTAGTAAGGGGTTAACATTTTATTCTTTATTTCTATGTATTAATTACTCTTTTGTGTTAGTTTCGCTTAAGTTGTCCTTTGGGCCTAAAGTAAAGATGGCCGCCATTCCACGAGGTTTCGGGCGAAGTGCGCCTGGGCTACTGCATGTTCCTGTAGCCTCAGCATGACCCTAGTCACACTGTACTCAAACAAGGTCACCGTGGGATGCCCGCCAAGTATTATAACAAAGGACTTTTACAAAAAAACGGAACCATCATGAACAGTGACATAAGCTCTTGAACTGTGTGAAACCTTAACGGACGATCCCAACCGACCAATAGGAAGAGCCCAAAAATGAGAAAATGTTACATCTTGACGTTACTTTTATTATAAAAATGACGATAGAATAGAGAGGGCGTGTGTGCGTGTTTTCCTTTTACTGACGGAGACGACGGTGACGCTACGCGACGAGACTGCTGCGTTCCTGAATCTTTGACTGACTGATTGCTGCCCAAATTCCTGATGAACTGAGGACTTCTTAAAATCTATGGGCACTGATCGATGCTTGCACGTCTCTGGTCCTTGACCCAATCTTTGGGACTATAGAGTGCTGCATGAAGAACTTTTGAATTCCGACTGAATTGACGGCTAATTTGATGATTTAGAGGATGACCGATAGCCAGATTAGGTAAATATGGCGTTCTGTGACTTACTGAAGATTTAATAAGCTTACTAGATGGAACAAGAATTCTTGCAATAATTATATAAATATATATTGATTAACAAGCAAATGTGTTTGTCGTTTATTGAGAGAGGATAGATCAGAATCTTGAAAGTGTTTTAGCAGGTCTAAATCACCCTACCGATCCAACTGAATGATCCATCGATTAAGTGGAAGGAGTATCTAGAAGTTGGAGAACTAAGATCTGTAGGTGCAAGGATTTGATGTATAGTTATGTAATATAATAATTTTCCTATAGGTTATAAGGAATTCCTTTCATGTCAGCACTCGAACCGCTCATCTCTCCTGTATGTGCAGACCAGTGTAGCCGTGATGTGTGAATGTTGGTGTTATGGGCCCCACCAATGAATGATGTATGAATGTGTTGATGTGATATTTGGTCTGTGACGAAGGGAGGATATTTGGTACGGGTTTTGTCCTGATCCCCGTTACCCAGGTTTCCGCACTCCATCAGTTTTTCTGGTAGCAGTATGATGGTTTTTATTGTTTTGGTTTGGTGATTATTGCTAGTAAATTGCTTATTGATTATTGATTAGTATTGGTTTATGTATTAACACTCTATGTTGAGTCGCGTCGAGTTCTATGTTGTTTGCACGGCTTCTGGGATGTAGGAAGTCGGAAGTTTGTAACGGTTCCGTAGTAGAGCAGAGGTAAGCGCTGCTCTCAGGAAAGACGGAATTGTGGTTGCCCTGTAGGTACACGGGGAAAACGTGTGACGATGGGAGTTGCACGACGCATTGTCTGGGTTCGATTCGGTAACATCGTCGTGTGTTCCCATCAGAGACATTTTCTGTATGAGAGAAGTGTATGGTAGCGAAGGTCACCTGTGAAATTTTGATCTTAGGTACCAGGAGTCCAAAAAGGAGCTCTGATTACGCTTATCACTGCAAAGGTAATAGGTGTTCCCTAAGCTTGCTAGAAGGATAAAGTAGAGGGAAGTGCTACTTTGTTAACGAGTGCCATAATTCTGTAGTAGGACAGACTGTTCGCTGTTCTCGGGAAAGACAGAATTCTGTATGAATGTACTACATTTTTCTGTATGAAAGTGTGTGAATGAAACGGCATTGGGGTTAATTGCGAAACTCTGGTTTTATTTCTCAGGAGCATTGGGTCTCCAACTAGGTGTCTTAATTCTGGAGAAATAGTTAGCTAATGCTTGCTAGAAGGGTAAGGTAGAGGGATGTGCTACTTTATCAACGGAAGTAACGATTCCGTAGTAGGGCAGAGGTAAGCGCTGCTCTCGGGAAAGAAGGAATTCTTGTGAGAAAGGTCATTAACTATTCTTTGGTTACCGAAGCGGACAATGGTGGTGTTTTTATGTTGTTACTAACAGTTTTGTAAGTTAGAAGAAGCGAAAAAAGCTTACTGAGAAAATTTTGTAAAGGAGGGCTCAGTAGAAGCAGGAGTAAGAGCAGCGGCTGCTGACGTCAGAAAGACCACGCTGGGATTGACCAGATAGCTAGAGACTTAGACGCTCCTGATTGATGAGTTAGTGTACGTCGCACTAGGAGTGGAGAATTACAGGGTGGCGTAAACGCTCCGGGTTGGTGCATTAGTGTGAGTCGCGCTGGGATTGGAGAATTGCAAAGGTGACATAGACGCTCCGGATTGGTGCATTAGTGTGAGTCGCGCTATGATTGGTTAGAACAGAATAGTCGTAGAAAAAATCTAGCGATACATGAAAGACAAAATGATGTATTACGATCAGCCACAAAAAGAGAAAAAATCCTGGTTTGGGAAAATCAAGATGTGGTTTAAAAAGGACAAACCGATTGTGACTAGAGAAGGACAGTTACTTCCCCCACCAAAAACTCCCGCATCCTTTATGGTTGCGAAATATGGATATCATACTTGTATTTGGTTAGATAATTGGGTGAAATACACAAAGAATTACGGAGTCTTAGCACTTCCAGAGCATGGTTCATTTAATTTAGCGGTTTTGATGAATTTAAGAGAGAAAATGATGAATCTAGAACCGATTCCTAGACCAACACAGTTTGAAGCATTGACGGAATGGGAAGACAAGATGCATGACAGAGAGAGACAGAGGAGTGGCGGAAGATATAGATACATGTTTGGTAGATATGGGCATGACAATCATGATGATAGAATGAGAAGGTGGCGGAATGCAAGTATGACTGAAGGTCTGTTTCCAGTGAGAAATGCTGAAGAAATTGGAGGTAGAAAATGTATGGAAAAGAGACATAATGTAGAATCAGGAGGGTATGGAGTGCATGAATCAGAGGATGATGTTCTGGATGACATGTTTTATAAAAATCCACCTCCGTATCAACCAGAATCTGAAATATTGACACCAAGTGCCACAATGAGAGAAACTTTGCGAGTCATCAAGACTGAACCAGCATTCCAAGAATTAGGGAAAAATAATTCCATCAGAGAGATAGAGAGAAAATCAGATAATAAGATGAGTGGTGAAAATTCAGCAGAATTAGCAAAAACAACTTTAGAATTAACTGAAAAGATAAGAGAATTGACAAAAAATTTAGAGGCTGTGACTGTTCCAGTGACTATAGGCCCTGTGATGCCAATTTTTGATAAACAGAAAGGTAGTGAATAAAGTCTCTAACGGTCCCTTATAACAGCCATAAGCAGATAGAGAGGCCAAAGCAAAATATAAATGAAAATCCATGGAGACAGACAATGAGTATAATCGAGCCAAATGTTTCAAATAACCAGATTCTAGGCCAAATGTAGCAGAAAGACATACAATGACAATGGAATCAACATTAGAGACTCAAAGAGATTTAGAACGAAGTAATGTAGAAAAACCAGTAGGCCCTACTTCAGACGAATTGAGCGAATGGTTGCGAAGCTTGCAGAAAAAAGACAAAGAATCCCAATCAATAGATGTGGCTAAACTACGAATGGTACTGGAAGAATCAATAGTAGGAACTATCCCCACAGAGAAGTTAAAAACTTATCAGGATGAGGAGTTACTGTTTCTATGTAAAAGTGTAACATGGAGAGCAAAAAATGTGCATGAAAGATTAGAAGAAGTAGCAAATGAAATGGGTATAGATATTGAAAAAGTGAAGGATCTACAAAAACCAGATCGAATAGATTTTACTGATAAAGATATTGAAAATTTAAATACAACAGGACGAATAAGTCAGATTAAGGAGATAATTATCTTGTTGAGAAAATGGGGAGATGTGGATAAATGGAAAAGCAGATGGTACCGAAAACGAGATGATGCCTCAGATAAAACATTTGCAGCGTTCCCTGTAAGAGAAAAGGAAAAGGTAGTAACAGAACGCCCCATGAGAGAAATTCCAGGAGGAGGATATGTACATGTTCCAAGGACTAGGCAAGATATTTTGTCATTTACTAATGATTTCCCTCGACTACGCGAAAAGCCTGTCGAGTGGTACAGGCAAGTGGACAGATTTGTAAAATTGTCTAAAGTACTATGGATTGACCGAAATAGTCTATTTGACATAATAGTACCAGCAGATTTATGGACAGAATGTAAGCTGATGATTAATTGGCTTACACAAGAATACCCTAGAGACCCAAAGACAGGAGCCCCTGATCCTGAGGTAATGAAGAAATATGAACAGGTTATTGCCTTTCTGAAAAATAAAGTACCCCCCAAAGAGACTGATTGGGTAAAAATTGACAGAACTCCTCCGGAAAGTAAGGATTCAGTACATGCATATTACGAGAGGTTAATTTTGGCTTTTAAGCAGTTCAGTGGGGATGAGAATTTAAGTGAAAAAGATTTGAGCCATTTTGTATACAGATTTGTATATGGTTTACGTCCAGAAATTAGTGAAATGATCAAACAGCATACTGTAGATTGGCAAGATAAGAAAATAGATGAAGTATTGAGACATGCAAAATATTTCAGTGACGAGATTGAAGCCAAACAGCGTAAGTTAAAAGAGAAAGCTATGTGGGCACAAGTGAAGGTGGCAGAAAGGCAGGAAGCTCAGTTAACAGAACAAGCAAGTAACACAGGACCCAGTGTCGTACTTTAACATTTGAGACCGCGTAGGAGGTAGGGCCCTACCCCTGTCTATCCCAGTATTAGTGAACCGCGGATGGTCAATGCGGTATGTACAAGTGCTTTGTGTAACGTTTTAGCTATAAATGCACTATGTATACGTTATTATACATTGACTCCGTGGGTTCCATCTTAGAGCGGTGGCCATCTTATGGTTGCCCTCACATAGGCTACATATTATGAAGCAAATACGGGCCTTTAGAGCACATGTGCCTTCCTTTGACTTCTCTGTGACCTGGGCAGCTTGGCTCCGCTGCCCCAGGTCAGTCCGGTCTCACGAGCTCCCCGTCCTACGGCCACCTGTGATTAACATCAGGGCTTGACACACCATAAAACCTTTTCATCCCACACGAGCCTCCAGTTAATCTCTTTCACACCTGACTGTTCCTGGTCTTTGTCGCTTGTTTTCCAAACAGGAGATGCTCATGTTTATTGGGGCCTATCGATATCTGATGTGGGATCTGAGCCTTGCTGGGTAAATAATTGTGGGCTGGCTTAACTGGAATGTGGGATGGTCATCATGACTCTGCCTTTTCGTTTGTAATGTATCCCTTTATATGGCCATATCGTAAACCAAGGAATGTGTGCCTGAAGCATGATATTTTCTATTTAACGAGAAGCTTGTTTCTGTAACTTTAAGCAGTCTCCTAAGAACATACACGCTGTTGTACTTCTTGGATACCTGTAATTGGTCTGCAGCCAATAAACTGATCTCTGACTTCACCCAGAAGACTCTGTGTTTCTGTAGGTCTGAAACAGGAAGAACCCGAAGTCATAGGGTGTGTTCCCCTGCACCGCTGGGCTTAAAATTCCCAGTACTTCAGTTGGCGCCCAACGTCGGGCGATTTCAGCGGTACCGGTCCAAGCCAGAGGTTCGTGAGGAGCTTCGTGTGGAAATTCTGGAGGAAGGCCGCCACTTCATCGACCCCTGCATGTCGACGTGGTCCGAAAGTCTTTTCTGAGAGGTTCTCCGCGTCCCAACGGCTACGAAGGACTGCTGCCCTGATTAATCGCCCTGTTTTGGACCCTTGACGATTTTGGTAGAGCGAAACAACCGAGAGAGTCTTCTGGTGAGGCCATCGATCATCGATATTCAGTTAAGTATAAGTGGAGCGTCTCCCAGTTTGTTTGGTATCCTTAGGGATTTTTGGTATCCTTCGGGATCATTTCGATTTGGAGTTTGCAAACGCCAAAGCCAGAGGACTCGTGTATTCACGAGACTATCGTAATCGATAATCCTTTGAAGTTTGGAACTAGACTAGTGAGCAAAGATGCCTGGTGCTAGTGTATTTGGAAGATTGTTTTGTTTGAGTTGTGGAAGGGATTTCCAGTTAGAGGATTCATGTCCGGTTCCTCCAATTGGAACTCCAACTTATGAGCTTTATGTAAAACATGGCGTGGGCCCCATTGCATATAATGAAGTATGGATCCGATATACCAGAAAGGACGGTGTTTTAAAATGGCCCCAAAATGGTAGTTTCGATACAGATATCTTAGATAATTTGGAAGTGAAATTGTTTAAAAAGAAAGCCCGGCCGGCGATGTTTGATTCTTTCCGCCTATGGCGAAAGGAAGCCAAACAGAAGGAAATTAAGCTAGCGAAAAGAAATAAGAGAGAAAGAGGTATGTCAGTGATGCAAGCAGCTGTTGAATTTAAAGATAATGAGGAGGAACAAATGAATGAACAGTTACATAGACAGCGCAAACTAGGGATCGATAAATGTTACCCTGTTTTGTCACCCCTTGTGCAACCTGAAGCAAAAGAGAAAGAAAAAGATTCCCTAATGTCCCATTTACTAAGTTCGCCACCCCCGTATGCGCAAAATGCCACCGCACCTCCACAGCTTGTAAATGTGCAGCCTCCAGTGAATATGCCGCAAGCCTTCCCACAGCCGCCAGCTCCTCCTCAGCTGGCTCCTATCCCTGCAGGGCAGCCCTCTCAAGGGCCGCCAGTTTTGCTACCTGTTACCCCCGTGCTTCCTGCGACTTTGTCTAACACGCCAGCGGTTTCCCCTGGCGCTCCTTCTTACACTACCCAGGTACCTGTATCTGAATCCGTTTTTCTTCCCTCTGTCTATCCCCCCGTTTTCGCCTCCACTTCTCCTTCAGCACGACAACGACTAGCTAATGTAGTTACTAGTTTAATGTCGCCTCTCTTTGGGTCATCTAGTGCGACTCCTGGTTTACAGCGTAAACAATTGCGTAGTCAGCTGCCTGGTCCTGACGAGAAAGAGGTGTTAGATCATCTGGCGCGTAGGTGGATTGGTTTCCCTTCACTCTATGATGTGGAATCAGTTGTTAACGTTTTTCACCAATGGGATGCCCCAAAGCAGAGGTATGTCTTTGATAAGATGTGTGAATTCCTCTGTGAGGAATTGGAGGATAATGGTGCACACCCAAACCCACAGGAATTGTGTCGAGTGCGATTTGATTTTGAAACAGGTATAATTGTGGGCCCCAATGTAGATAAAGCAGTTGCGACTTTACTGTCCCTCAGAAATGGGGATTGTCAGCAATCATTGTTCGAACAGGAATTCCCTGTCAGGGAAGAAGGGAAAAGCGCGACAATACCCTATGAGAGAAGTCCCTCCGGTATGGAAAGAAGCCGTTGCGGCTAATGCCGCTCAAGGTATTGCTGCTGCTCCAGCACATTTTCAGCGTGTTTGGGTGCATGTCCCTTGGAAGCGTTCTGAGGTCTTAGCGCTTAAACAGACATTGCCTGACCCCCGTAAAAACCCTACAGGTTCTTATAAGGAGTTATCACAAACGGCAGAATCATGTGTAATGAATCTGGCTGACATAGATATGTTATTTGGGAATGTTGTTCCACAGCCTTTATGGGGATCCATTCGTAATGTAGATCACGCTGCAGAATTGGGTAACACATGGGCTAATATCATTGCTGCAGATGCTGGCCAAGTTGGTGGCGTGAAACCTGACCCTTTGGTAGCAGAACTCCCTGGTAGAATTATTACCTATATGAAAACTATAATGCCTGCGATGCGCGTAAATTGGGATAAACTGTCCGCATGCAAGCAGAAAAAGGACGAGACAGTGTCCGATTTCTTTACCAGGTTTGAAGAAACGTTTATCGACCACAGTGGTCAAGACATGAGCACTGAAGGTGGCCAGCGGTTATTTGTTGATAAATTTGTGCAGAATCTACTTCCCGAGTTGTGTAAAAAATTAAAAGATTCAGAAAGTTCTTGGGCTGTTTCCTCTTCAGCGCAAATACTGGCTACTGCACAGTATTATGAAAATAGAGATAAAGACGAGAAAGATAGAACAGATAAGAAAACGAAAGAACTGAAAACAAAGGTCCTCTTGCAGCAGGCTTATCCACCACGTGGAGGACAGAATAATTATAGGCAAACACAAGGTATCTATCAGCAGCCCCAACAGTTTCAGAGTAATCAGCAAATGAACGGGTATTATCAACCACGCATCCCTGTAGGTCCCAACCAATGTTCATATTGCAAAGAGGAAGGTCATTTTAAATATAGGTGCCCTAAATTAATGCAGCGTAACAGTAATGCGTATGGCGCAAGAGGTAGAGGTGGTCAGCAAGCTCCTAGAGGTAGAGGGCGTGGAAATGTTCCCCAGAACGCACGTCCTCTTCCGCCTCAAAATACCATAAATAGCTTTGATCAGCAAGCCAACGCGACTGGTAATACAGCTCAGTACTACAATAATGATTATTATGCAGAAGACGACAATGTAGAAGATAATGATTACTAGGACAGCCGTAGACAGAGAGAGGGAGTTGTTTCAGTGCCAGTGGATCAGAGCGGACCGTATGTTAAAGTAACTACAGCAAATGTAACGGAGCCCTTTCTGCTGGATACTGGTGCTGCAAAGAGTTCAATCATGCATTCAAAACTCCCTGGCGCGCCTTTGTCTGGCAAAATGAATGTTTCAGTAGGTTTTTCTGGCGCCCCAGTTAGGAACCCGATTTCTAGTCCTATGTCACTTTCTGTTGGACCTTGTGAGCTAAAAGCACCCCTCATCCTAATGACAGGTTGTGGTGAAAATTTGCTAGGATTAGATTTGCTAAAAAGATTGCATGCAACACTATATTGTTCTCCCTCAGGAGTACAACTTACACTAGGTAAGAAAGTGATTTCCCCAATGTATTTGTCTAAAAATGCAATGCCACCTGAATTATCATCCCTTCCGGATGTCCTTTGGGCTACTGGTCCCAATGATGTGGGTCTTTTGAAAATACCGCCATACGTGGTCACTTTAAAAGCCAATGTCAGATTGCCACGTATTCCCCAGTACAAGATCTCCAATGAAGGTCAGAAAGCATTGTTAGCAATTGTCAGTGATTTGATTAAAAAGGGTGTAATTGAAGAGACAAGAGGCAACGTTTGCAATAGTCCTGTTTTACCTGTCTTAAAACGAACGGACCCTTCACAGCCACCTGTTTACAGATTTGTGATTGATCTTAGAGAGGTTAATAAGATTGTTGTGCCACAGTTTCCAGTTGTCCCTGATATAACTGCCTTGTTAACTATGATTCCAGCCTCCGCTGCATGGTTCTCAGTGATCGATCTAAAGAATGCTTTCTTTAGCATCCCAATTGCAGAGGAGAGCAGAGACATTTTTGGCTTTAGTTTAGGAGGTCGCAGCTTCCGCTTTAAACGCGCTCCCCAGGGCTACTGTGAGAGTCCATCAATATACAGTCAGGCTTTAAAAGCGCAGCTTGATGCACTGGTTTTACCCAGTGGCGCTATTCTTATTCAGTATGTTGACGATTTGCTAATCGCCGCGGATACTGAAAAGATTTGCAAAAATGCTACCTTGTCATTGTTGCGTCATTTGTCTGCCTTCCATCACAAAGTGTCTCTCTCAAAGCTGCAATATTGTCGACAAGAAGTGACCTACTTAGGTCATCTCTTATCGAAGGAGGGAAGGAAACTGACCCCAGAAAGAATTCAAGCCACAGAGAGAAGTGCGTGCTTTCTTGGGCATTACTTCATACTGTAGGCATTGGATTCCCAATTTTTCCTTGTTGGCAAAACCTTTGTTAGCATTAACATGCAAAGACACACCGAATCCTATTCCATGGTCTGAAGAGTGTCAGAAAAGTTTTTGGGAATTGCGTAATGCATTGTGTTCAGCTCCTGTGTTGGGTACCCCTGACTACAGCAAGCCTTTTACATTGTATGTTCATGAGAAAGATGGTTGCGCATTATCAGTGTTAACACAGCCTTTGGCGACAGACCGCGTCCATGCGCATATTTTTCGTCAACCTTGGACCCGGTAGCTAGGGCATTGCCAAGTTGTCTGAGAGCTACAGCTGCCGCAGCTATGTCTATTCGACAGTCTGCTGGACTAGTAATGGATAATACATTGATTGTTATGGCTCCACATGCTGTGGACACACTGTTAAACAGGACCAAGACACAGCACTTAACTAGTGCGCGATTATCCGGATATGAGCTGACACTGTTAGCAAATCATATACACATAAAGAGATGCAACACGTTGAATCCAGCTACATTATTACCAATTCCAGCAGACCTAGATGAGATTGAGCAACATGATTGTCTGTTCAGAACCGAAGAAGAGACAAAAGGGAGGGTAGATCTTAAAGATACTCCCCTGACTGAGTGTGATGGTACCTTATGGGTGGATGGTTCGTGTTTTAAGCTTCCAAATGGTGATACGACTGCTGCATATGCTATTACGACTTTGCACACGATTGTGGAAACTGCACGTGTGCCACAAAATTCGGCTCAAGCAGCAGAATTGATTGCCCTTACGAGAGCATGCGTGTTGTCTGAAGGAATGAAAGTGAACATATATACGGATAGCCAGTACGCCTTTGGCGTGGCTCATAGTTTTGGGCGATTGTGGAAGGAACGTGGGTTCCTGACTTCGCATGGAGCTAAGATTCAGAATGGCAAGTTGGTGAATGATCTCCTTGAGTCACTGACCCTACCGTTACAAGTTGCGATTATGAAATGCAGTGCGCACAAGAAAATCACTGATGATGTTGGTCGTGGTAAAGCGTTTGCTGATGAAGTCGCGAAAGAAACAGCAAAAGATGTAAAGACTCGAATGTACGTTGCAGGCCCTGCAAGATGGGTTGGTGATGTTGGAATGTGTGAAAACACAATAGAGTGTGTAAAGTCCCTTCAAGCTGAAGCCACAGAGAAAGAGTTGAGCAAGTGGAGAGAAAGTATGGGTAAGTTGGATGAGAATGGGTGTTGGGTCGATTTGTCAGAACATAGGCGATGGTTGTTACCTGATGCATATGTGCTTCCAGTGGTTACTATGGCACATGGAATGGCACATATCAGTATGAAAGGAATCTGTAAGTTGTTGGCTCCAGTATGGCAGAATGCTGGAATTCCCAAGTGTGCAGAGAATGTGGTCAAGAATTGTATGGTATGCTTGAAGTACAACCCTGGTAGGGGAACCCCAACTCCAGCTGGTCATTTTGCGCCTCCATCATATCCATTTGAAGTTTTGCAGCTAGATTTTATCCACATGGAAAGGTGCAACAACCTGAAATATGTATTGGTGGTTGTTTGCGCTTTTTCAAAATGGATAGAGGCCTATCCCCTAAAAGACAACACTGCTCTATCCACAGCCAAAGCCCTTGTGAAGGAATTTTTCCCTAGGTTTGGAATGCCAAGAATGGTGTGGAGTGATAATGGGAGTGAATTTGTGGGCCAAGTAATGAAGAATGTGTGTGAGGGATTAGGGATCAAGCAGAAGTTCCACGCTGCAAATCACCCCCAATCAGCTGGATTAGTAGAACGCTACAATGGCGCTCTAAAACTCAAGCTGGCCAAAATCCAGGCGAGCTGAGGTCTTAAATGGCCTGACGCTCTGCCTCTAGCACTCCTGTCCACCAGAATGACCGTACACTCACGAGTGGGACTTAGCCCATACAAGGTTGTTTTTGGCCGCCCGGCCAATGTATGGGGTGTGCCAAGACCGGCGAAATTCAGCGAAATCGAACATCCAGTACTGCTTGACTACTTGTATGAATTGACGGCTAAATTGCGTGTTTTACACCAACAGGTACACGATACACTTCCCCAGGCCTCTGAAGCTCCAGGACACCCTTTCGACCCTGGCACGTGGGTTCTGGTGAAGAATTTCCAGCGCAAAAGCAACGATGAGCCCCGTTGGATTGGCCCTCATCTCGTACTTCTGTCTACAAGATCAGCTGTTCGAGTAAAGGGGAAGAAGAACTGGATCCACGGCGCCCACCTCAAAAGGATACCTTTGCCTCTGCCGTATGACCAGTGGGTCCAGGAGGGTATCGCTGACTCTGAAACAGACACTGTACCTCGTTTTGTGCCGTTCAGTGATGCACGCATAAAAGGCACAACTTCAGCACAACAGAGTGACGATATTTTGCAAGAAGCTGTGCCACCGTCAATTCGATTGGACACCACAGAGCCTGAACTCTTGTTTCAAGATCAGACAGTACCTGGCCGTTTTCATTATAATCTAAGACCAAGGCCTATGGACAAATACATATTCTTTTTCCTTACCTTTTTATTTTTGATACCATAGCTCTCCCATCTGAAGGACTTTCTTGATTTTTGTTTTTCGAACCACCATCCGGGTTCAGCCGCAGGGTCGCGGTGCCAAGACTTTGGGGTACAGGCCGAAGACGTTATGTCAACGGTTCTGGTTGGTCTAGGGCGTTCCTTGGACCGACAGGCGTACTCCTTAGCAGAAGATACTCACCCGCCGCGAGCGGCACGATTAGAGGATGGAGTTTTTCAAGATGGAGAGACTCGCTGAGGAAATGAACTTTAGAGCAAAAATATGTAAAATAATGAAGAGCAAATGTTTTGTATTATTATGTCTGTTTATACTATGTAGTATGGTAGTGTTTGCTGTAGGATTTGTATTCTTCTCCTCTCAAGAGCCCATTGCAACCACTGAACAGCCTATACCTCCTCCTACTGTCTCCTCACACTCTTTTCACCCTCTGCCTGAACATGAACAAGCTAGACGATCAGAGTTTGTAAACAACTCGCTTATTCAGCTCCTGCACCAGCACCAACTAGTCATGAATACAACCAATTGTTGGGTGTGTGGTTTAATGCCACATACCATTAATAAGGGTATTCCTTATCTAGTGCTGCCGTTTAGTTACAATGGATCGTCATGGGCATTCCAGACCATGTTTCTCTTTGCTCTAGATGCGTACTCCCCGCGACAACCGCGTTCCATCAGACCTAGCACAAATAATAAAGCTTTAATGAAAGGAGTTGCCGATATGAGCAGAGATATCGACGCATACTCATCTATTCCTAAGGAGGAATTGAGAGCTTATGTAGGGTGGAACGCGACTGGGTATAGTATTAGTCTGGGTGAAAGACAGCGAAAAATTTCATCCCCAATCTGCGTCGTACCCCACATAGGTCGGTTCTGTTTACAAGGTAATGGTCAGAATCCAAGAGCTCAACTGGGGAGAAGTGACTGTACTGAAACGTACACTTTTCCATCGCAGTTTTCCCCTGCGTTTTTGGCTGCCAAGGGTACATATTTTATCTGCAATGACCGAGCATATACATGGTTGCCCCCTGATTTCTCGGGCACATGTTATATTGCAAATCTGCTACCGCCAACATTTACTGCCGCCTCTGACTATCACAAGACCAGAGTTGTGAGAGGCGTGATTAGTAAGGAGGATACTGCCGGTCAGGAAGCGGGAGATTTCTTTTTGGGTTTCCTGCCGTTTTGGGGACCTATGGTTAATAGTAGGAACCTGAGACAACTGACTCGTGTGGTTGAGTCCACCGTTAATGTTACGGCTGGTGCCCTTGGTAATTTGACAGCTGAGCTCCAAGCGGATCGCCTCATGACTTTGCAGAACCGCATGGTTCTAGACGTCATACTTGCAGACCGCGGTGGGGTATGTAAGGTTATCCAATCTAGTTGTTGCATTTTCATACCAGACAACGCTCCAACAGTTTATCAAGCCATCTCCAAACTGCATAAAATATCTGAGTCCATACACGTGGATAAAGGAGATTGGTCACTGGTGGGGTGGTTCTGGGAACTGATATCTGCCTGGGGTTGGAAAGTTCTGATGGTCATTGGAATGATCTTAGCCATCCTTTTCCTGTTCTGTCTGTGCATACAGTGTGCTCCTGCGATATGTGGCCTCTGTGCTACATTATGTGTAAGGAAACCTGTATCGAGAGACGAGCTAAGTAAAAGGATGATGCTACAGCAACATCTCCATGACTTCGTGAATATTGACCTGGACTCGGATTGATGTGAGCATAGTTATTGCCTATGTAAGGGCAAAAGGAGGGTCTGTCGTACTTTAACATTTGGGACCGCGTAGGAGGCCCCTGTCTATCCCAGTATTAGTGAACCGCGGATGGTCAATGCGGTATGTACAAGTGCTTTGTGTAACGTTTTAGCTATAAATGCACTATGTATACGTTATTATACATTGACTCCGTGGGTTCCATCTTAGAGCGGTGGCCATCTTATGGTTGCCCTCACATAGGCTACATATTATGAAGCAAATACGGGCCTTTAGAGCACATGTGCCTTCCTTTGACTTCTCTGTGACCTGGGCAGCTTGGCTCCGCTGCCCCAGGTCAGTCCGCTCTCACGAGCTCCCCGTCCTACGGCCACCTGTGATTAGCATCAGATCTTGACACACCATAAAACCTTTTCATCCCACACGAGCCTCCAGTTAATCTCTTTCACACCTGACTGTTCCTACTTTATGGCTTGTTTTCCAAACAGGAGATGCTCATGTTTATTGGGGCCTATCGATATCTGATGTGGGATCTGAGCCTTGCTGGGTAAATAATTGTGGGCTGGCTTAACTGGAATGTGGGATGGTCATCATGACTCTGCCTTTTCGTTTGTAATGTATCCCTTTATATGGCCATATCGTAAACCAAGGAATGTGTGCCTGAAGCATGATATTTTGTATTTAAGGAGAAGCTTGTTTCTCTAACTTTAAGCAGTCTCCTAAGAACATACACGCAGTTGTACTTCTTGGATACCTGTAATTGGTCTGCAGCCAATAAACTGATCTCTGACTTCACCCAGAAGACTCTGTGTTTCTGTAGGTCTGAAACAGGAAGAACCCGAAGTCATAGGGTGTGTTCCCCTGCACCGCTGGGCTTAAAATTCCCAGTACTTCACCAGATCAAAATTCACTCCTGAGAAAGGTAAGAGAAATTTTAATATAAAAGAAGCAAAAAAGAAATTCCCATGTCATAATTGCGGTAGGGTAGGGCATTGGAAATCCGAGTGTAAATTTCCCCCAAGTACTAATAATGAAAATGAGTCATTGAATCCACAGGTGCAGAATGAGGTGAGTGGTCAACCGCAGCGACAGCAGCAGGTTGTTACCCAACAGAATCAGGTGCCAAAACCGCCTTTTCAACAAAGCAAAAATTCACAGAAATACAAATCAAACAGTCTTTATTTCGACTTGTTGTCATAAAAGACGAGTTAAAAAACAAATCTCATCATCATTTACAAAAACAATATATAAAAACAATTCATCATCAGGTATTTCCAGTTTAGGCTACACATTTAGGTTATATACAAATTTCATGATACTAAGACTAGAAACAGCAGGATTTAGGTTCACTACATGTGTGGCATTCCTACTCGACCAAGTTAAAAAAAAAAAATATCTGTCTTTCATAAAAGCACACTAAAAGAAATAAAAATTCCACATTTGTACTGACTTTATTTTAGGGCGGCTGGAGGGCTTTCAGTTTCCCAACTCTTATTAACCACATCCGTTTCAGGAATTTAGCTAATGCTATCACTAATATTTCAGAACAGTCAGTTTGAAATATTCTCAGTGCAGTAATCCCCGTCCTAATACCCTTTTGGATACAGACTGCTCTTATCCATTTTAGGCGGGGGACCTTGTATTCTGGGCAGATAAACAGGATATGTGCTATAGTTTCAGGATAAATTATGCAAAAAGGGCACATTTTGTCATTTTTTCTAGATGCCCATTTACAGGTGACCGTATTCAGTGGGAGAGTACCTACCCTGAACTGGTGGTATAATTTCCTATCAAGAGGCAGTGTGATCAAATCCCAGTACAACTCATACCCAGTAGTGTGTTTCAGCTCCAAAAAGACCTTAGCATATAATGGATCACTGTGTGACTGGAACTCCTCCTGGGATATAAGTGACCAGTAAGCCTCTTTTAACTGTAATTTGGTAGGAAATGATGTCCCCTGTGGATTATCCCAAAGATCCCCCATTCCTAGGGACTTTAAGAGAATATTTACCTTTCTAAACCATGGAATTTTGCCCCCAGAATCCATGTTACGCGTCTCCAGAAGTGCTAACGCATAATGATTCAGTTCAGGGGTTACCCACGGTCTTCTCCAGTAGGCAACTGGTCTAAATCTACATATATTTTCTAGACTCTGACACCCCAAATCCATGCGCAGGGCTATGAGTGGTGTATATTGTGGGAGGCCTGTTATGCAGCGAAGAAATCTATTATGTGCTTTTTGTAAGCCTGCTATTTCAGACGACCCCCACAGTTCTGCTCCATATAGCATGGAAGATCTTACTCTTGAGTCGTAGATTTTTAGTACTGGGGCTATGGGTTTAGTGGCAGACAGCTTGAATTCTCTTAGAAGAGCGCCGGATAGTTGCGCGTGCTTGGAGATTAGATGGGCCACATGTGGCTTCCACTGTAACCTGGAGCCCAATGTGATACCCAGGTAATTGAAACTATCAGTCTGCTCTAGTAGTTCCCCATTCATAAAGACTCTGCCCCTAATGTTCCTGTGCCTGTGCATCGTCATGAATTTAGTTTTAGAAACATTAACAGAAAGGCCATAGTCGTTACAAAATTTTTCAAAGCAGTCTATTGCCTTCTGTAACCCTTCCTGAGTCTTTGATAATAGGAGGGTGTCGTCGGCAAACATTAACAGGGGGACGGAGATGCCATTCTGTTTGGGTGCATCAGTAGTAGAGTCCCTATAGTAATCTATAACTCTGTTTATATATAGTGTGAATAGTGTGGGTGCCAGTACGCATCCTTGCCGGACGCCCCTTTCCGTTAGGAAGCTGGCAGTCACCTGACTCTGGTTACCCCATCTGACCTGCGCATAGTTATTTTCATGTAATTTAATCAGAATCGCAAGTAATTCGGGTGGGATACCCTGCTCATGGAGCACTCTCCACAGCCTATCTCTCGGGACTAAGTCAAATGCAGCCTTTAAATCAACAAAGGCTGCATATAGTGTGCCACCCCCCAGAACCACCCATTTCCAATATATTGTGGAAAATCTAAAAACTTGGTCCACCGTGCTGGTCAGGGGTCGGAAGCCAGCCTGTAAAGTGGACATGACTCCCGATTCCTCAATCCAGGTCTGGACCCTGAGAAGTACCATTCTAGCCACAACCTTCTGGATGCAGGCTATTAGGCTAATTGGCCTGTAGTTTCCCGGGTCAGCTCGATCACCCTTCTTAAAAATTGGTATGATTTCCGCTCCCCGCCATATATCCGGCACCATAGTGCCTTTGGCCAAAGTGTTCGCCAGTAATTCAATGTATGGGACCCAGACTGATCTGCTATGCAAAAACAGGTCTGCGGGAATTTTATCTAGGCCCGGGACCCTGCCCTTAGGAATTAGATTAAGGGCACATTCAACATCTTTTTTGGTGAACACTAGCGTGATTGCTGGTAGAGGAGGACTAAGAGAGGCTGGGGCGGGTAGTGGGGCGTTATTTGTATTAGCAAACTGTGACTTGAAGTGCTTGACCCAGTGTTCTGGCGGGACATGATTAACCGGGACTGGTTTTTGGTTCCCCATGCCCCACCTCACAAGATGCCAGAAGTCCGTCGAGTCTCTGGACTTACTGGCTACCAGTAACTCCTCCCAGTATTTAGTGTCCCACGTTTTTTTCGCCACATTTTGTGTCCTTTTGTAATGGTTCCTTGCCGCCCGTATAGCTTCCCTATCAGTGGATCGCACTATATCAGCTAAAGATTTGTATGCAATCCTGCAATTTTTATCATACCATGATTCCTGTTTTCTTTTCCCCTTACCAGGGTGCCTCTTCCTAAAAATACTAAAAAATTTACTAAGTTTAAGAAAAAGGGTCGAGTGAATGTGGACATACACAGAAATACAGTAATGAGACAGGATTCTACAACGAAGAACAGGTAACTAAGCTTCCGTGCGCTAGCGCCGTTTCGTAGTATTGGCTACAAAGCGATGAGAGCGAATCAGACGAAGGTTATTGACGGTGCCGAAGGGCGGAAGAGCAGTGCGTACATGGCGCAACTCTAGAAGTAGACCAGACAGGCCCATTTGTAGATGAGAAAATAAATAATGAAAATATTACTTTCTTAGTCGATACTGGTGCTACTCGATCAACTGTTAGATCAGCTGATGTTAAGAATCTTCCTCCCTCGGATGAAACAATCCAAGTAGTTGGTGTATCCAACATACAGATCAAAACTTATCTTACAGAACCAGTGAAGGTTAGTATAGGGAAATTCTCTGAAAAGCATCGCTTTGTTGTGTGCGATACAAGTCCTGTGAATTTGTTAGGTAGGGATTTGCTGTGCAAAATGAACTGCACCATTTTCTATACCCCTGATGGTATAGCATTTGAGACCCCTGATGAAGATGTGCTGTATGAAATGACTTTGGCAAACAGGGAAACTGAGGTTACGGAAGCTTATGCTGTATTTAACCCTGATGAATTACCCAAAGAATTAAAACAGACTGTAAAGGCAGAAGTCTGGGATTTCACGGGAGAATATGTGGGACTAATGAGAAACGTGGACCCGGTAAAAATAACAGTGAAGGAAGGAATAAGCTATACAAATGTCCCGCAATATAAATTGACACCTGAGGTAATTGAAGGAATTTCTCCTATAATTGAGAAAATGATAAAACAAGGCATTTTGAGAGAAATAATGAGTAGTCCATGTAATTGCCCAATTATGGGACTGAAAAAGCCTAATGGACAGTTCAGGATAGTGCAAGATTTGAGAAAGATAAACAAAATAGTTGTGTCATGTTGTCCCATTGTACCGAATCCATCTGTGATTTTGTACCAAATTCCCCATGATGCAGAATGGTATACTGTGATTGACTTATGCCATGCTTTCTTTTCCATTCCATTGCACCATGACAGCCAGCAAATTTTTGCGTTTCGTTTTGGCGAGAGCGTATTTTGGCTTGGTGCCGAATTCCACAGGGGTATACAGAAAGCCCCTCAATATTTAATCAGATACTGAATAAATCCTTAGAGAGTCTAGAAATGCCCGAGAATTCAGTGTTAGTACAATACATCGACGACCTTCTTGTGGCGTCGAAAACTCACGAAGCTTGTGAAATGGACACAATAGCCCTGTTGAATCATTTGGTCAATGGAGGACTTAAAGTGTCACCATCAAAGTTACAATTTTGCCAAAAGGAAGTACACTACTTAGGCCATAGAATCGAAAAGGGACTGAGAAAAATAACGATAGACAGAATCAGAATCATAAAAGGAATGAGAGCCCCAATGACGCAAAGAGAGGTGAGAATGTTTCTTGGAATGATTGGATACTGTCACCAGTGGATAAGCAATTTCTCCTTGATTGCAAAGCCTTTGGTACACTTGACAAGAAGTGATGTGAGAGATCCCATTGATTTGAACAAAGAGGAATTGGCAGCTTTTAAACGGTTGAGAGATGGTTTGTGTGAAGCACCAGCATTAGGAATGCCTGATTATGAAAAGGAGTTCGAGTTGAATTGCAGTGAGAGGAATGGATGTGCACTTTCTGTATTAATACAGAAGCATGGAAAACTGAGGAGACCAATTGCATACTTTTCATCATGTAGTAAGGAATCCCTTAATACGTACATACATTGTTAAGTTAGCATAACCACGTTAGATGTTAGAAAGCCATCTTGCTGCTTTTGCGCACGACACTGCATCTACATGTTATTGTTTAAACAAACTGCTGACTCGCGCTTTGCCTCACACAAGAGCAATCTGTTGTTACCATCCCGAGCTCTGCGCAGCGACCTTGGTCTGTACATGGTGTAACAAGAACAGTCTGGGTCAGTAGACAATGCATGTTTTCCACTCTAGGTTGATCGACTCACTATTTAGCCATAACACACAGGCAGCTGCGAATACCTGAAAGTTGGTGCTTTTAATATTGCAGACATCATGTTTAATATTCAGACCGAAGACGAGCCTTCCTGCGAGAAGACTTCTGATGCTCCTGTGATGTGATTTCACTAAGCTGATCTTTGAGGTATGGGGTCCCCTGTTCAAGCCTAAGAGACCTTTTATTAGCATAATAATAATATTAGCTTCTTAGTTAAGGGAAGGTGGTAGTATCCACTGTCATTTATAACATGATCACTCCCTTTATATTCTATGGTATTGTAACGATGCTGATGGTTTTGATTATAATCATTTGTCTGCTTGTATTAGCCAAAGTACTGCATCTTAGGACACGTGGTCTATAAAAATAAACTCTTTTTATTTTCACCGTGTCTCCGTTTATTCTTGTTGTGGACTGATGTGAGAATAATATACGAACAGGTATTTCCGATTCCCACCATTCCTGAGAGTACATTGAGTCGCTTGTTCTGGGTTGTCTTTTCATTGGGACCGCCGAGCTAAATCTCGGATAACGAATGGGACACTTATGCTAGCCGGATACTGGGTTCTGGGTTCTGAGGTGAGTTTCTGGTACACCACAATTCACTGAGGTCCTGGGGTTCTACGCATAGTTCTGTGTATAAGCAGAATCCCTGCAACAATCAATGCTAGACCCAGTAGCTGTAGCCTTACCTGGGTGCTTGAAAGCAGTGGCTGCTACCTGTAGGAGTTTGGAACAGAGTGAAGGAATTGTGATGGGATATCCTGTGAAAGTGTTTGTACCTCATGATGTGGCAATCCTTTTAACAAGGAGTCGCACTCAGTACATGACACATAGTCGGCTGACTAAGTATGAGAAAGTCATATTAGGTGCAACGAATGTGAGTCTTGTGAGTTGTGGAAGTCAGAGACGAAGCAGATCACAATTGTCTGGATGTACTAGATTTTTGTACCAAACCACGTCCTGACATAAAGGATGTACCATTACCAGAAAGTGATTTTGTGTTGTTTGTAGATGGATCTTGCTTGAGAATAGATGATGCAATATTGAGTGCAGCATATGCGGTATGCACAGTTGCAGCAGTAGTGGAAGCATCCTACCTGAAAGGAGTAAAATCAGCCCAGGTAGCTGAACTTGTTGCTTTGACTAGAGCATACAAGATTGGAAAGAATATGAGAGTAACTGTGATAACTGACAGTCAGTATGGATTTGGTGTGGTGCATGATTTTGGCCAAATATGGCTACAGAGAGGATTTATGACATCAAGTGGAACTCCCATCAAGAATGCTGAAGTGATTGGGAAATTGCTTGAGGCAATACAGCTGCCTAACCAATTGGCTGTTGTGAAGTGTGCTGCACATAGTCAGTCTGGCGATTATATCGCCATCGGCAACAAATACGCCAATGATATGGCCCAATATTGTGCACGTAACCAGAATTCTGTGAATCGGGCGAAGGAGAAGGAAATGAATTCTTGCAACTTAATGTTTACTAACATTGTGGGTACCTGAGAGGAAGTAAGACAATTGCAGGAAGAAGCAGGAGATGTGGAAATGAAGCAGTGGGTAAAAGCAGGATGTGCACCAAGGGAGAAGTACCATGTGTGGGTCTATCGGGATGGAAGACCAGTTATGCCTGATAGCATGATGTCTGCCATGGCACGGATTTATCATGGACAGGGACACATAGTGAGAGATGCCATTATCAGGTCATTTAAGCAGACCTGGTATAATGCAAAATTTAGACTTGTAGCAGAAAGTCTTTGTCAGAGGTGCCTTACATGTCAGCAGTACAACCCTGGAAGAAAGACAGTGGTGAGTCTAGGAACAATAGGTCGAGAAGGAGGACCTTTTACCAGAATGCAAGTAGACTTCATTGAAATGCCTCCCTGTAACAGGTTGAGGTATGTTCTAGTTATGGTCTGTTTGTTTTCTAGATGGGTGGAAGCATACCCAACCAGAAGAAATGATGGAATCACAGTGGCAAAACTGCTTTTGAGGGAATGTATTCCTAGATTCGGGTTCCCAGTAACAATTGATTCAAATCGAGGAAGACATTTTCATATGAGATCATAAAATTGATTTGTGAAGCATTGAATGTACGGCAAATACTACATTGTGCCTATCGCCCAGAGGCTTCTGGTGTGGTGGAACAAATGAATGGTACTATCAAAAACAGAATAGGGAAAATGTGTTTAGCCACAGGTATGAAATGGCCTGATGTCTTGCCTTTAGTACTCATGACTATTAGATCAATTCCAGACAGAACTACAGGGTTGAGCCCCCATGAAATTATCATGGGTAGAGCAATGCGTCATGTGTTCATACCAGTCAACAAGCTGTTGCCTATAACTGATGACATGGTGTTGGATTACTGTAAAAGCCTAGCTGACGCAGTTCATTCTGTGTTTCATCAGGTTGGAGCGGATGCCACCACCCTTGAAAAGAAGCAAGCTCATGATCTAAGCCCAGGGGACTGGGTAAGAATCAAAGTACACAGAAGGAGGAACTGTTTGGTCCCAAGGTGGGGAAAACCACAACAAGTGATTTTGACTACGACAACAGCTGTGAAGTGTGCTGGAATCAAAAACTGGATCCATGCAAGTCACACATTGAGAAATCCAAATCCAGTGGATAGCACAGAAAGAGAATACTTTGATGAATCAGAATCAAGTACTGAATCGGATGATGAAGAGACAAGAACAAAAGAAAACCCTGAAAGGGAGGAATCAGAGTCAGATCTAACTTCCGTCCAAAGAAGTATTTCCCTGAGAAGAAGGTTACAGATTTCTGATACCAGCTCAGAGACTGAACAAGGAACTCCACGTTCGAGAAAAGAAAAAGACAGTGAAAAGACCATTAAAGAAATTGTTGATAAAGAAGTTCCAGATGAAAAACTGAGAGAAATTCCACCTGAAATAACAAAATTAGTTGGAAAGGTGCCAGATACAGAGAGAGAGGGAAAGTTTCTTGCGGAAGACCCCCAAGGAGGTGTAGGGAACTCCAACATCCAGTTAGAGGAAGGGACTAGTAGTCAGCAGGAAGATTGCGTGCCGGAGATTCGAGGAGGGACAGAAGTAGGGAAAACGAAAGAAGTGGTGGAAAGAAAAGCTGGTGAAAATAAAAAGCAAGTTGAAACAGAGTCGGAGGAAAGTGAAGACGAAGTACCAGAAGGTCGAGTCTTAAGAAAGAGAGCTTGGAGAACTGAAAAGAATGATAAAGGAAGAAAACTGAAAAGATCAGCAAGAGATGAAGTTTGGCCAAATAAAATAAAAAGACTGAGATATCGACTGACACGAGTAAATTCACCAAGAGCTGAACAGGTGAATGAAATCACCAGTCAAGAGAAGTCAAAAGACAAAGAAATAATCGTAGTAGGGGAAAGCAAAAGAATGAGGAAACCTAGCCAGAAGTATAAGTCGCCGGAATGGACGTATGTGGCCCTGCCAGAAATAAAAGAAGAGGCGGATAGCCAAGGAAACCCAGAGGTGACTGTACCGGAAGTGGTTGAGGAAGACGAAGAATCGGAAATCCTGAGAGTTCTCTTGTCCGATATTGGAGAAGAAGCAGATGTTCAGGAAATTCTGTGTTCAGATCACGAAGGAAACATGAATGACGATGAAATGCCAAACTGAATAAGACAAGAATGCTGCTAATGGAAAGACAAGAAAAGACAAAAACTGGTAGAACCAAGTAGGTGATTAGAGCCTTGGGTTAGAAAACTAGTGATGAAGTAGAAGAGGCTAAGTCAAAAAGACACTGATCATTTTTCAAAAATGGCAAACACAGATAGTAGAAAAGATAGATGTATATTTTTGAAGTGATGGTGTAAAATGTGTTGTTGTTGTACAGGATTACTAATGCTTCTGTGGAGTATACTAGCTCTGATTTAAGGTTACCATAGATACAATAGAAGGACATAGTGAGAACAAAACTAATATAGAAAAGATTCAAAAGGTAGTTCCGACTAAATTAGATAGAAATAATTTGCATAAGGATAGGTCTATAACTGATTTTTCTAACAATGTTTTTTCAAAATTACTGTATGAATATATAAAGACAATGGATGTAAGGGACTGCTGCGTTTGCATGCAGTTACCTACATCTGTATCGGAGGGAGTGACTTATCACCACCTTCCAGTAACCTATGGAATAACATGTAGTGTGATAGCTAGTTTATTTTATCAAACAGGAAAGTTAGAATATTATTTTTAAGATGTAGATAACATATTTTCACAAGTACCAACAATTAATAAACTAAACAAGGTGAAACCTGCAAAGGTATTAGGTAGGGTGACCAGATTCTCAAAACAAAAAACGGGGACAGGTCATAGACATAGAAGTAGGACTACAGTTTGCAGTAACCATCGACAAAAAGTAGGAATATTTGACAGCTGTCATAGACATAGAAAAAGGACTACAATGACAGCTCCCTCCACAGACCGAGATGAAGCATTACAGACAACAAATCCGCGGTCTTTTATTGGCACCCCTCTCCTTTACACAGCAGCATTAGTACTTTTTATTACATTTACACTTTTAAGGACTATAGCATATATTTGCCAAAAATCAATAAAACATCACAGGCTAGCAAACGCCAGATTTACTAGCTTTATCAATGCTCGTTTCTATAGCTGCGCGTTAGCACCACGTAAAGTACAACTCACCAATGTTGCTTAGTTGCTCATGACAGAAAAGCATGGGAGGTAAACCGCGGAATGCTAAATTGCCAAATGGCAGCCATGGACCAATGTAAAAAAAAACACTATTCTCCAGGTATTACTGCCTTAGGGTCTTAAGGGTCGCAAAGGCTGGCCGACCACACAGTCCTCCCACATTGCGTGGTCACTGCTGGGATGTCACGTTACCTTACTGGGGTATGTATAGTGCACTCTAGCCATTGGTATCATCTCATAGTGCAATAGTGTGAAGACCTGAGCAAAACGCTCGAGCAGCGCTGCTTGCTTCTCCCACAGGCGTTAACCCAGCTCCTTTAAGTCCTTTCCAGCTAAACATTTTGCCGTGATCTGAAAGGTCAGTCAAAAGGTCAAGTCATAGCTTTGATATGGAGAACACAGAGCATGCATCAATTGGTTATGAATAAAACATGCAATGAGCAATGCATTAATCCTTGCACGGTATGCATAAGGGCTACTGAAAAGTTTTGTATGGCTATGAATACAAGCTACAGGACGAAGAAATATTGTTTTATCCAAAGTAGAAACTTTGGCTGGCACGAGGACGTAGGTGGTGCTGCGTGTAAATTGTCTCTCTTCAAAGGATTTCCCTTCTTGCTACAGCGCTCACCTCAGTGACGACACATGCCGTAAACAGTGCAAAGAGAGCATGCGCGTGCATGCTCAACTGGAACAATGAAAAACAGGGACATTTCTGTGTTTAACCTGGACACTGTTTGAAAACAGGGACATTTGAGTCACTTGGAGAAAAGTGACGGGACACTTCTCCAAAAACAGGGACCGTCCTGGGAAAACAGGGACGTCTGGTCACCCTAGTATTAGGTGACTTTTTCTTAGAAACTAAAGAACTAACATTAGAATATATTTTTAGAAATTATTTGACTTGCAGTTTAAAGAAAGAAGAAAATACTTTTTTGGATATGGTTGAAGAGAGGAGATTGAAAATGCAAAGAAGGGCATCTGAGGGAAAATTGGAAAAGACAGTCTGGGATGTTGAAATGGAAAAACACTTGAAAGGAGAAGCTAGTCCAACTATGGCTTTAGATTGGCCTCAGAAAGGAAAGTTGTGTATTAGAAGAAATCAAACAGCATATGATAATTATTTTGTAGGTAACAGTGAGTGCCGTGATACATACTGAATCTTGGGTGGATGGGGATTTAAAGGAGGAAGAGATCCAGTTATTCTTGGATTGTATTTTATCTGCGGGAACAAGGTATATTACCGTTTGCCAGACCATTGGTATGGCACATGTTATGTAGGCCTGGTTTTCCCAAAGATTTTTCACATGGAAAGAGGAGAAGATGGTGTACATAGGTTAGGTAATTATTTAGCACGTAGAAAAAGAGAATCTTGGACAGAAATTGTAGGTGACATCTTTGGAGCATTGATACCAGCAGTGGGAATATCTCTGAATGCAAACAAAATTAGAAGATTATCAACAGTAGTGGATCGCTTGTCAACAAGCACCGCTGGAGGATTTTTTGTGGTAAATACTAAAATGGTTGCCATGCATGCCATGGTAATGCAAAATCGACTTGCCCTTGATATATTATTGGCAAAAGAGGGTGGAGTCTGTGGAATGCTAAAAGTTCAACATTGTTGTACTTACACTCCAGGCGAAAGAAAAGATTTGAAAATTTATATTAAAAACATAACTGAACTGCATGACGAAATTGCACCACTGGAGGTTGAAAGTGTTAGGGAAAAGATTGGAAAGAAAATATCTTCTATTAAAAACTTCTTAGTAAACCTAGGTAGTACCATTTTAAGTAAAATCTTATTTCCTTTAGCTTGTGTGATTTTCTTAGTATTAATATTAAGATTAGGATGCCTCTGTCATAAAAAGAAGAAAATCCAGAAAAAGTTAAGGAGAAAAGATAAGAAACAGGAGAGGGAATTTGTAGAAACAGAATTAGAGGAAGTAAAACATAGTATGTATAAGACAACTAGAAGAGAAGAAATTGGGGAGACTGAGATGTAAATAAAGCAAGAACTCATTTTGACTCCATGAAAAGAGAAACAAAATTTTAAAGGTGTGGTGATAAAATCACCAAAGGGGGGATTGATGGAGCGGGTAGTACAAAAATGTATATACCCCCCTATTCTGCATGCATATACTAATTAGAATAATCTATTAATCATAAAATTATTAATTGTGTTTGCATGATATTTAATCAATATTACTAATATACGAAATACACATGGGATTTGCTATTTACATGGCTAAATATTTTTTGTAATTAAATATGTACGCATACTAACAGTAGAAGATAGAGTATTGCATGATATATGTTGCTTTTGTGACGTTTTCGTAATGTCGCACCAGATGACATCAATTGGTGAATATGAACGCTTTAAATCTCGCTATCTGCTAGATAATTACAAGCACATAGAGGGATTAGTAAGGGGTTAACATACTATTCATTATTTCTATGTATTACTCTTTTGTGTTTGTTTCGCTTAAGTTGTCCTTTGGGCCTAAAGTAAAGATGGCCGCCAAACTAACATGACGTGATGGCCTCCATTCCACGAGGTTTCGGGCGAAGTGCGCCTGCGCTACTGCATGTTCCTGTAGCCTCAGCATGACCCTAGTCACACTGTAGTCAAGCAAGGTCACCGTGGGATGCCCGCCAAGTATTATGGCAAAGGAATTTTACAAAAAAACGGAACCATCATGAACAGTGACATAACCTCTTGAACTGTGTGAAACCTCACCGGACGACCCCAACCGACCAATAGGAAGAGCCCAAAAATTAGAAAATGTTACATCTTGACGTTACTTTTATTATAAAAATGATGGTAGAATAGAGAGGGTGTGTGTGCGTGTTTTCCTTTTGCTGTCGGAGACGACGGTGACGCTACGTGACGAGACTGCTGCGTTCCTGAATCTTTGACTGACTGATTGCTGCCCAAATTCCTGATGAACTGAGGACTTCTTAAAATCTATGGGCACTGATCGATGCTTGCACGTCTCTGGTCCTTGACCCAATCTTTGGGACTATAGAGTGCTGCATGAAGAACTTTTGAATTCCGACTGAATTGACGGCTAATTTGATGACTTAGAGGACGACCGATAGCCAGATTAGGTAAATATGGCGTTCTGTGATTTACTAAAGATTTAATAAACTTACTAGATGGAACAAGAATTCTTTCAATAATTATATAAACATATATTGATTAACAAGCAAATGTGTTTGTCGTTTATTTAGAGAGGATAGTTCAGAATCTTGAAAGTGTTTTAGCAGGTCTAAATCACCCTACCGATCCAACTAAATGATCCATCGATTAAGTGGAAGGAGTATCTAGAAGTTGGAGAACTAAGATCTGTAGGTGCAAGGATTTGATGTATAGTTATGTAATTTAATAATTTTCCTATAGGTTATAAGGTATTCCTTTCATGTCAGCGCTCGAACCGCACATCTCTCCTGTATGTGGAGACCAGTGTAGCCGTGATGTGTGAATGTTGGTGTTATGGGCCCCACCAATGAATGATGTGTGGATGTGTTGATGTGATATTTGATCTGTGACGAAGGGAGGATATTTGGTACAGGTTTTGTCCTGATCCCCGATACCCAGGTTTCCGCGCTCCATCAGAGCTCATAATGACAAACTCCCAGCACCATATACTCTTATTGGCAGCACTGCACTTACAATGCCCAAGAATGGGTTTGGGCACTGTAGGGGTACAGGGCTCGTGCACCTGTACCCTCACCACTGGCGTAGTGCACTAAGCTGGAGGGGTGGCTGATCCAGGGCAGTGGGTCATGGGCATGACACACAGGGATGTGTGCCATGTCAATGCTTTACTTTGTTCTGCACCAAGACATGCAGCCTGCAAAGACAGTGTGTGTGTTAAAAGGTGCAGGGCCTCTAAGGGTGGCAGCATGACACACAGGGATGTGTGCCATGTCAATGCTTTACTCTGTTCTGCACCAAGACATGCAGCCTGCAAAGACAGTGTGTGTGTGTTAAAAGGTGCAGGGCCTCTAAGGGTGGCAAAGTAAGTGCTGCAGCCCTTAGGAGCCTTCACTGGTCACAGTGCCCTGGGTACCTGTGGGACCATTTACCAGGGGCCCACCTGTGGCCAGGGATGCCAATTGGGTTTAGGCTTCAATGCAGTTTTAGGGAAGGAACATAGGCCCTGGGTTCCTGATTAGCAGGAGCCCAGGGCACACTCAGTCAAAGAACATCAGCAATTCAGTAAAAAGAGGGGGCATAACATTTAGAAAGAGAGCACTTTCTCACAATACCAACCATACAGCAACTCATGTGGTAAAATATAATTAATGAAAAGTGTGAATGAAGGAAACCAATGTATTTATGTAATGTGCACAGCATCCCAAGTTTAGTAACAGTTATTATTTGTACACCTTTAAATTTGAAGTTTCCTATACTATCATGTGATTCAGAGGTCAAAAATATCTTCTTTCGTTCAGACTTGTTTACATTTGGAAACATAAAATGCAGAGAAATTCACTTGGTAATAACAAATGTTCTACTCTTCTGTGTTCCAACATGTGCCTAAAATCACAATTTAAAATACCCCAAAACATGACCTGGGAACATCACATTTCATTCAGCAAAATCAATGCTTTTTCTACAATGTGGGCAAGTGCAGAACCTGGGTGCTAGCTCAGTTGTCACCCACGGAAACCTACCAGACCCCTTCAATCTCTGCAAAGCCCTGTAATGAAGCGGCACTTTAAAAACCGCCTGAATAGAGGATGAAAACAAACCAATCACCCTTGCCAAGCTCCTCAGAGTAACTTTCTCCTTCCTCAACATCCCTTTCACTTCTGACTTTATCTTTACCACTTTTTTCTCTGGTAAACTTAATGTCTTCATCAGCGTGTCTATCACAAAACCTAAAAACTCAAAACATTGACTTGGCTTCAATACCGACTTCTCCTTGTTGATCAAGAAACCTAATTCCTACAAAAGATCCAAAGTCAGAAGTAACTGTTCCTCCAACTCTTCTTGACTTTGCGACAATATTAAAAAGTTGTCTAAATACATTATCATACGCACACCTCTCACTCTCAGAAATTTTGCCACAAGTCTCAAAACCTTTGTAAAACACCATGGTGCCGAAGCCAAACCAAATGGTAGGGAAGTAAACTGGTAAAGCTTTCCCAACCATCAGAGCTGAAGAAATCTGCAGCTCTCCTCCACAACAGGAATTGTGGAATACGCATTCTTCAGGTCTAATTTCAACAACCAATATTTCTCCTGAAGAATGTCCCTCAACATACGGATGCCCTCCATCTTGAAATGTCTGTACACAACAAACTTATTTATCCCTCTCAAATTTATCAGAGGTCTCCAACAGTTTTCCTTCTTCTTTACCCAAAAAATAGTACTTACAAAACTTTGATTTTCCTCTGATACTTTCTGAATTGCTCCTTTTCGCAGCATTTCCAACACCTCTACTCCTATTACCTCTAGCAAATCCTTCAGAAAAACCAATTAATTTGGTTCTTTCAACTGAATCAGCATCTCCTCGAACTCGATAATATATCTTTTTACAGTCTGTAAAACCCAATTGTCCTTGATTATACTCTCCCAATATACCACAAACCATTTCAATCTCCCCCCTACCTCGTAAAGGATAGAACCAAAATTGTTCTACCTACTCATCTTGAGCTCCTTTAGAGAACTGCGCATGACCTCTTGCTTGGCACATCGTTTCTGATCTTCCTCGCTGACTGGAATCCCCTGAACGCAGCACATCCCTGTGACTGGGAAACGGGCCCTTTCCCCAGCCCTGTCAAAAACACCTCTTCCACAGACCCACTTTAACGAAGATTGGGCCTTTTCCAAACTGGTGAAAATGGAAACATATTTTCCAATCCCTTTCTCCAGTCCCTCTCCAAATAAATAACCCTTTGGGTCCTCAGAGGATTCTTTTTTTGCAAAGTCCCCTAATTTACGACTTATTCTCATAAGAATCACCTTTCTTCTTTCTGCTGATATTGCTGCATTTGCATTTCCTAAAAAACATAAAGCCCTTTACGACCATCCCCTCAAGAGCTCAATATCAACCTGGAAATATTTCATCTTTGTCTCTTCAGCCATGTCCATAATGCATGCCTGTGAGAAGTTGGCCTGGTATATGCCGTCCACTAATTAAAGTGGGCACCTTGCACCAGTCCAAACGACTCTTATGATGTATGAGGTCAAAGGTAACCTTTGGAAAGCTATCCTAGTAGTAGCTGTGGAGAGCAGCCTTCAGGCTTGAAGGAATGTAAAGCAGCTTATTTTACCAGAATATCACCTCCAATATTGACTAAATGAAAGGAGAACCACACAGTAGTTATATAAAAATATGTATTTATTAATATAACACTCTCTACTATCCTCTACACGAGGATAGAACACAAAGCACACAATACGAAATCAATAGAACAGTTGTAAGTAGCACAATACACAGTGGGCTCCAGGGGAAGACCAAACCATATACTGAAATAGTGGTATAACAGTCACGACTGAGATCAAGACAAGGTCTGGAGCACGTAAAATCGCTGGGACCCCAAGGAACCACCCAAGGTAAATAGACAGGGACCCCACGGAGGCCGGGTACAGTGAGGGAACATGACCGCGGGCTCCGTACAATTCTAAGGGAAAGCCGTGGTTACACTTTTAAAGTTTGAGGAACCTTCTAGGAGGACTTTGAGCGAACCCCTTGGAACTTAAGAGTGTGAGGAGCCACCCACCCATGGATACCGAAGTACCCGAGTTACCTATCCCAGAGGAGCTGGGTGCATAGGTCTGAAGTGGTGTCGGAAACTGCTGTTGTTCTCAATGGAGGGCTGTGAAGAAGTACTACTGCCATGAAGGTGAAGAGGGTCCGGTGGAATCCAAGCCTGGATTTGGGAAGGAAGAAACCTGAAAGCAGAGGGGACAGAGTCTGGGTCACTTCAGAGTGATCAGGGGCTCGGTAGACGAATGCCCACTGTTGTCGGGTGCTTCAGGTGCGAAGAAGGGATGCTTGACTCTGCAGCCACGAGGACCAGGAGACGTTGAGGACAACCAAGAGCTGGAGGTGAGCATTCCCATGAAGGATGTTGAGTGCCCGGGTGGAGCACCAACAAGCCTTGGCAGAAGCAACCCACGAAGGGAGGTCAAACAGGTTACGGTGTAGACCAGCAAGGTCCAGGAGACTCACCAAGCAATGGGGAGTCAGGGCACACCTGGAGCAACCAGGAAAGCCCAACAGAAATCAAGATGACCCTCTGAGAGACTCACAGGCTGAAGGACCAGTAGTCGCGAGGAGACCACAAGCAAGATTGCAGAGTACCAACCCACGGAGCACTCGGTGAGAGGAGGTTGGAGTTCTTTCGTGCAAATACTACTCCGAGTCAGGACTACATGAAGTCCAATGAACAAGCTCGGGAATTGCCAACAAGCATATGCAACTGCAAATGGATATAGTGGACAGGGGTTCGGGTTATGCAGTCACCACGAGGGATACTGGCCTCAAACTTGCTGAGAGGACAGATCGACCTCGAGGACCTTCTAAAACCCACCTATTGTGTTGCTGAAATCTTTGGAGTCTGCAGGAGCTCAGGAGCAGCAGACCAGTCAGTTGCGTTATGGTGCCTGCTAGGGCAGGGGAGTGACTCCTTTACTCCAAGACCCACGAGACTCCTGAGGCGGAAGCCGGGAGTGATTGAGAAACTTCTTTTAAAAATCTCTTGTTGTGTGATACTCTGTTTTTAAATACTCACTTCTTGCACTCTGCAGTCCACGAACAGCGAGCTCATCGCTGCAACGCTTGTCACTCTCCCACCGCCATTCTCGAGGGCGAGGCGCGACGAGAGACACGCCCACCTCAGGTGGCCACGCCCCCTGATAACAGTATAAATAGTACGCGCAGCTGGAAAGCGCGACACTAAGACCCACGAGACTCCTGAGGCGGAAGCCGGGAGTGATTGAGAAACTTCTTTTAAAAATCTCTTGTTGTGTGATACTCTGTTTTTAAATACTCACTTCTTGCACTCTGCAGTCCACGAACAGCGAGCTCATCGCTGCAACGCTTGTCACTCTCCCACCGCCATTCTCGAGGGCGAGGCGTGACGAGAGACACGCCCACCTCAGGTGGCCACGCCCCCTGACAACAGTATAAATAGTGCGCGCAGCTGGAAAGCGCGACACTAAGACCCACGAGACTCCTGAGGCGGAAGCCGGGAGTGATTGAGAAACTTCTTTTAAAAATCTCTTGTTGTGTGATACTCTGTTTTTAAATACTCACTTCTTGCACTCTGCAGTCCACGAACAGCGAGCTCATCGCTGCAACGCTTGTCACTCTCCCACCGCCATTCTCGAGGGCGAGGCGCGACGAGAGACACGCCCACCTCAGGTGGCCACGCCCCCGTGACGCCTCTTCTCCCCATTATAAATTATGTGCCTCGCCAGGAAGCGCAGCGGACGAGCGCAGCGGGCGCGCCGATGGCGCGCCGAAGGCGCGCCTAAGGTAAGCCCGTCTGCGCCCGTCCGCGCCAGACCGAGCCCTGAGCCCATACCCCAGGCTGGTCACACCTGCCCTCGACTGAACTATTCACTAGATACTCTGTACCAGCTCAGGAAACCATTAAACACCAGGTGTAATGGAACTATCACTCTGGAAACCGATCCTACTGGCTGCCCAAACTGCGACTACAGATTGTCCCCATCCCCCCAACCCGAACCAGTATATATTGAGATGGCCCTGCTTAATTGTAGGTCACTCCCAAAGCACCAGACAGAAATTCACCTATTATTATCAGAGTCGGACTTAGACGTCCTGTTCTTAACAGAAACTTGGCTTTCCCCTAGCACTGATCCGGACATCAATCAAGCACTTCCCCCCGGATACCTCATTAAAACCCTTAATAGACCGAAGGGTATTGGAGGGGGTATTGCGATTATTTATCGTGACAATTTCTTATGCCAGTTTAAAGATAGCCCCATTTTAGATAGTGAAAATGTTCTGTTCTCCCTTCACTTGCCGCCATCTACGACACTTTCTGGGGCCCTAATCTACCGACCTCCAGGACAGGTAGGGTGTTTCATAGACTCACTCATGGACGCCATCTCTTCTTTTGCCTGTGTGACCCCAAACTTCACAATCCTCGGAGACTTAAATCTCCACTTCAATGATCAAGGCAACAAACTCGCCACTGACTTACAAGCCGATTTGGCTTCCCTTAATCTTCAACTACTCAACAATGAACCCACCCATACGAAAGGACGGCTACTGGACCCCATCTTTTCCAACCTTTCCAAACTCTCCGTACAAACCCCTCTGCCCCTTCCCTGGTCAGACCACTTTTTGGTCCCTTTTAAACTTCAACTTCCAGGTAAACCGTCTGACACCCCCCTTCCCCGACTCCCTTCTCGTCCCTGGAAAAAATTGGACACAATCCTATGGGATCACGCGCTGACCTCCACTCTGCCTATAGTAGACCCTAACCCCTCGTTAGCTGAAATCCAACTTCATAACTGGATAAATGACTCCCTCGACTCAGTCTTACCATTTAAAACTCTCCCATCCAGTAGGAAATCGTCCAAACTACCATGGTTCTCTGAAGAACTACGCGAAATAAGAAGGAAGGGCAAAAGGCTTGAACGCCAATGGAGAAAGAACTGGAACACAGCCGATAAAAACGACTATAGAACCCATATTAGGTTTTATAAAAACGCATTAAAAACCGCGCAGGCCTCCTACTTTGAGGAGCAAATAGCCTCAGCTGCTAATTCCGCGAAAGAGACCTACCGAATAGTGAAACTCCTCACCAAAATACAAGACCCTCCATCATCCTCAGACTTGGATGGGGCAAAATGTAATCAAATGGCAGATTTCTTTTCGGCAAAAATTGTTAAAATCCTGAGCTCCCTTCCAGCTCCTTCTACCGCACAAACAGGCTTTGGTTCCTCTCCCCTTCAAGACACCCCGAGATTAACCTTTTTCTCCCAAATCTCCATTGAAACGTTTCTTAACGTTCTACAGAAAATCAAAAGTGGCTCCCCATCAGACCCAGCTCCCATTAGTAAATTGAAGCTAGTTGCTCCCACTATTGCCCCCCTTTTTACCAATCTGATCAACGCTTCCCTTAAAACTGGTATAGTCCCGGCGAACTGGAAAAAAGCCACAGTCAAGGCTCTCATAAAAAAACCGCACTTAGATCCCACAGATCCTTCTAATTTTAGACCGATCTCATTGCTACCGGCTATGAGTAAAATAGCCGAACGGGTAGCAAACCAACAACTTTCGGCATTTTTAGAGACCAATCATCTTCTCCGCATGTCCCAGACAGGCTTTAGACCAGGACAAGGGACTGACACCGCATTGTTAGCCGTGGTCGAAGAAGCTAGGGGCATAATGGACGCAGGAGGATCAGTGGCAGTGATCCTCCTCGACCTGAGTGCCGCCTTCGACACGGTGGACCATGCAACCCTTGTCCAGCGCCTTGGTCTGATGGGAGTGGCGGATTCCGCTTTGGCCTGGATCTCATCCTTTCTCAAAGACAGGTCCTTTCAAGTTGTTGACGGGTATTCCGTCTCTAATGCTCAGTCTCTCAAGTGCGGTGTGCCTCAGGGATCCTCCCTGAGCCCCACACTTTTTAATGTCTACATGGCTCCCCTTGAGGATGTTGTCAAGCCATTCGGCATTAAATCAATAATGTATGCTGACGACACTCAGCTCGTCGTCTCCCTTAACCAACCAGACAACGCCTTGTCCAATCTGAGCAGTTGCCTGGAGAAGGTGCATCAATGGATGTGCGAATCCAGGTTAAAACTGAATGGGGAGAAATCTGAAATTCTCCTCCTGGGAACCTCTAACAAAATCCCCATATCCCTCCCTTGGCCACCATGTATGGGAACGCCACCAATTCCCAAATCCGAAGTCAAGAGCTTAGGGATATGGCTTGACCAGGATCTAAGTTTCAAAACTCAGGCGAGGAAAACGGCGGGAACTTGTTTCGGCCTGATAAAGATGGCTCGAAAGATTTTACATCTACTCCCGCTCCAGTCCAGGAAACTCCTGATGCAGTGGCTTGTGAACTCCAGACTGGACTATGGAAATGTCCTGTATCTGGGGGCCCCAGTCTCGGTTGTCCAAAGACTTCAACGCGCACAGAATGCGGCGGCTAGAATCCTCACAGGAACCCCAGCGAGGAATTCGGCCAAACCAGCTCTCAGAAGCCTGCACTGGTTGCCAGTAAAGGAGAGGGTCAAATTTAAGACCCTGTGCATTACGCATAGAATGTTTCACAACGAAGGCCCTCCCATTCTTAGGACACTCGTGACTCAACAACATTCAAGCCGACAATTAAGATCTAACTCTCTTTCCCTCGCTAATGTCCCTAGAATTAGGAAGGCCAGAACAGGCGGTCGCCTGTTCTCCTATAATGCTCCTAGACTGTGGAACGCCCTTCCTCTCTCCCTGAGGCAAGAACACAACCACCTCAGGTTCAGGAAACGTCTAAAAACCCTACTTTTCCCTTGAGCTCGTCTTCCTGACCTTTCCTTCCCTCAGTACCGTGGTCTTTTTTAGCGCCGGGATGCCCGAGGGTAGCTGCGCGCTCTAGAAAACCTAAAATCAAATCATATCAAATCAAGGGAGATTCTTCAGTTGTCCTTAGTGCACCACAGGTTCTGCATGGAGCCTGTATGGAGCAAGGGCACAGACAAAGCTTTGGACGGAGAGGGAGACTAAGTCGGGCCCAGTCGAAGTCTAGCAAAGTCCAGAGTGTCCAGATGGTCGAAGGTCAGTGGTTTCTTCTTGTAGAATCTTGTCCACGTAAAATCTAAAGTCTTACAGCCAGATAAGCCCTTATGTATCCATGGAAAAGAGGGTTGGACAAATTTGGGGGACCCTCCTAGGGGAGGGTCGGGACAGAGGGTGGGTACCCCCATGTCCTTTGTTCAGTTTCACGCAAGAGCAAGAGCCAATGTCTCTTAGAACTGGTTTGAGCCGGACTATGCACAGGGACATCAAATGTACCCCGGGTGCAGACTTTCAGGGACTCTCAGAGTGCACCCACCCAGCCCCAATACACTAAACCCTGTCTGGGAGGTAGTCACACCTCCCTGTGACAGGATGCCTATTGTGCTGTCTTCCTCTGTTCGAGCTTGGCTCAGCAGAAGGAGGGCAGAAATGTGTCTCTGGTCGGCAGCATCTATTTTATGATGTCCGGGTCGAGAAGACTGGCACCGGTTAGACCAGTGACCCCATGAAGCTCGCTTCTGAAGGGTGGAATCATACCTCCCACACTGGTTATCAGTGTGGAGGTATGATTCCAAGGTGTTTGATACCAAATATGATATGTTTCTATGCAGCTGTTTTCGAGATAGCATTTAACACGAGGTTATAATGCACCTCTACCTATATTTCCGGCTGAGTCACAAACAACCCGAGAGAATGGTCTCCGAAGGCTGCAGAGGGGCTCTGCTCATGCAGGGGCACCCTCTCACTAAAATCCCAGCACCCTTCCCTCAGGACTGATAAGGCCTGCTATAGGGGTGACTTATAAATTTTAAGTGTAGTGACCTATAGATAATGTGAACCTATATCTAAAGTAAGTGGTGCAAGCACCATCTTACACAGGCTGATGTAGCAGACCTGGAGTTCCATTTTGCATGACCTCTCATAGATGGCATAATACATGCTTCAGCCCATGGGAGGCCTCTGGGGTACCTATGCCCTGGGTACATGGGTATCATATACTAGGGACTGATAAGGGTACCCAAGTATCCAATCTGGAGTGTACCAAAGTACATGCAGGACAATTTAAGGGAGAAAGCAGATAGACGGGGGTCCTTATTAGCAGGATCCCAGTCAGACTAGTCAAAAACAGTGAAGCATCAAGCAAAAAGTAGGGGTAACCATAAGAAGCAGATCCTACTTTTCTACACCCCCCCCCAAACGAAAGGACATGAGACTAACCTTGACCAGCTGAGTATTCATTTTCTAAGTGGAAATATCTGGAGAGTCCATCTGCATTGGCATGATTACTCCCAGGTCTATGTTCCACTGTATAGTCCATCCCCTGTAGGGAAATGGCCTACCTCAAAAGTTTGGGGTTTTCACCCTTCATCTGTTTTAGCTAAAAGAGGGGCGTATGGTCTGTCTGAAGAATGAAGTGGGTGCCAAACAAGTATGGCCTCAGCTTCTTCAGAGCCCAACCACAGCAAAGGCTTCCCTCTCAATAGCTTACCAAAGTTTCTCTCTGGGGGTCAGCCTTCTGCTTTTAAAAGCTACTGGCTGATCTTGACCCTCTTCATTCAGTTGTGATAACACAGCCCCTACCCCCAACTCAGATGCATCAGTTTGAACAATTAATTATTTGGAATAGTCAGGACTTAGCAGAATGGGAGCAGTGCACATGGCCTGCTTCAGGTCATCAAATGCCTTCTGACAGCTAACTGTCCACTGAACTTTCTCAGGCATTCTTTTAGAGGTCAAATCATTGAAGGGGGTCACTATGGATCCATATCCCGAAACAAACCTCCTGTAGTACCCAGCCAGGCCCAAGAAAGCGCTGGCCTGAGTCTGGGTATTTGGAGCAACCCAGTCCATGATGGTCTGGATTTTGCTCTGCAATGGTTGAACCTCGCCTCCACCCACAAGGTGGCCCAGGTACACAACCATACTCTGCCCTATCTGGCACTTGGTGGCCTTGATAATGAGGCCTGCCTTCTGCAGGGCCTCCAGAACATTTCTTAGGTGGACCAGGTGATCTTCACAGGTGGAACTAAAGAGAGCAATATCATCAAGATAAGCTGCACTGTAGTCTTCCAGGCCGGTGAGAACTTTATTCACCAACCTTTGAAATGTGGCAGGAGTATTTTTCAAGCCAAAGGGCATCACCACGAATTGATAGTGCCCACTAGGGGTTGAAAATGCTGTTTTGGGTTTGACATACTCAGCTAGTCTGATTTGCCAATATCCAGCTGTGAGGTCAAATGTACTCAAGAACTGGGATGAGGCTAAAGTATCAATGAGCTCATATGCCCTAGGAATAGGATGAGCATCAGTCCTAGTGAGCTCCCTCTAGTCTACACAAAACTTAATTTCTCTCTTACAAGCTTGGGTATGAGGTTTGGGTACCAGGACTACTGGACTAGCCCAAGGGCTATATGAGGGTTCAATGGCTCCCAATTCCAGCATCTTTTTGACCTCCTTCCTGATGCAGTCCCTGACATGGTCAGGTTGCCTGTAAATCTTTTTTTTTTTCCATTAATTTTTGTGGCATAAGATTGCAATAACAGTTTTAAAACACCTTTTATTTATTTTCAACAATAAAAGAAAATATGCACGTTTCATACCATCAATGTAAGGCACAATTACTTTCCAGTAAACACAAGACTTCATCCTTTCATCTATTCATCAAATAAATCCCAGTCTTCAGTAACATTTCTAACATTATTCTCATACATCCCCAACTGTCTCTTCCTCTGATGTATCCCATGTTTGCGCTTTAGGAGGCTCACAGATATATCCCCAAAATGTATTCCATGCCCCCC
Source organism: Triturus cristatus (assembly GCF_964204655.1). Taxonomy (NCBI): domain Eukaryota; kingdom Metazoa; phylum Chordata; class Amphibia; order Caudata; family Salamandridae; genus Triturus; species Triturus cristatus. Next base: position 440,325,220 of record NC_140593.1, on the reverse strand, counting down.
ACACTTTATTCCACTTGCGCGGACACCCTCGGTTACAGTACACTGTCTTTTCAGTTATCATAGCGGCGTCCATATCATTGCACCACGCTGCAATCGTTGGCATTTCCTCCGAACCCCATCTTTGTGCAATGTTCCACTTTGCAACCATTATTCCTAGCGTAACCCATTCCTGAGCCAGAAGCGTAAGATCATTTGGTTCCCAAACGTTCAGCAGACAACTCTTGGGCTCTGGTAGAAGTGATACCTCCTTCACCTGCGATATCGTCCTCATAACCCTGACCCAATATTCCGCAATTCTTGGACATTGCCATAGTGTATGAAAAAATGTCCCTTAATTCCCACAACCCCTCAGGCAGTACGGATCAGAAGCTTTCCCTATTTTGCAGAGGAGGACTCTTGTGTAATAAGTACGATGCAATATTTTTAGCTGCACCAGCCTTAGCCTCGAGGATATGCCCACCTCCCGCGGAGACGCCGTTGCATCTTGCCAGTCAGTTTCATCAAGTTCTCCAACATCTCTGGACCACTTTCCCCTAAGTGCCTCAGTGGGGTCTGGTAAGTTATTGACAAGTTTTCAGTAGGTGAAAGAAGTGGCTCGTCTATGCATATGATCTGTAAGTGATCTATCTTCCAAAGGGGTAGCCTCTGGGACCCCGGCTCCCGCTGGCAAAGCGGCTTGTAACGCGTGCTTAATCTGTAGGTAGCGAAACCTTTCTGGTGGTGCCAGCTCGTATTGTTCCTGAAGGCGTTCAAATGGGATTCTTTCCCCTTTGCTCCACAAGTCACCCACTGTGGAGATGCCAATTGCATCCCATTGAGCAAATCCCTTACTGTTCCTGAGTCGCCCTAACCGTTTGGTGTCCCATAATGGAGTGAGTTGGGTTATGACACCCCGCCAGCCTAATTTGGCATGCGCCTTATGCCATAGAGTGATCGTGTGTTTTGTGGGACCAAGCAGAGAGTGGGGTCGCCTCTAATTATAGAGCGCCGACATCATACCTTCTGCCCCAAGTTCATGTCTATCAGCCTTAAAGGCCGGGTCTGTTTGCGGGGCATGTATCCATTGATTAATTATCTTCAATTGTGCTGCCCAATAGTATAACTGCATATTTGGAAGCGCAATTCCCCCATCATACCATCCCTTTACCAATTTGCCCTGTGCAATCCGCGCCAGTTTGTTCCCCCACAGCAAACTGGAGACCTGCGCCTCTATGGCCTTGAAGTAACATGGAGGTACCAGAAATGGTGCATTAAGGAATCGTGGGAGTGCCATCATTTTAAAAAGCGCCGCCTTTCCCAGGAGCGTCAGCTGCAACATGCCCCAGTGTGTCGCGTCCCGTTTAAGGCGCTCCAGATGAGGCATGAGATTCAGCTTATAAAAGGCATCCGGACTGGCAGTTATATAAATTCCTAAGTATTTAAATGTGCCATCTGCGACTTGTAATGGGCAATCCCTGGAGAGTTGAGGGGGCGGGCCACTTAAAATAAATAAGACAGATTTAGACCAATTTATGGTGTACCCAGACGCTCGACCGAGAAGGTCACAGATGTTGAGAAGCGCTTCAATTGAACGACTTGGGGAGGCCATATACAATAATACGTCGTCTGCGTACAGTGAGATGCGATCCACCCATTCCGCTTTCCATCTAAGTCCCCTAATCAGTGGTTCCCACCTAATCCATTCCGCCAACGGCTCAAGAACTAGAGCGAACAGGAGTGGTGACAGTGGGCAGCCTTGGCGTGTGCCACGAGAAAGTGGGAAGTCCCTTGAAATATGACCATTAGCTGTCACATGCGCCACCGGGTTAGTGTACAATAAACGTATCCACGCACAAAATTCGTGACCAAAGCCCAAATGGGTAAGCACAGCAAAGAGGAAGGGCCATTTCACCAGATCAAACGCCATACGAGCGTCCAGGGAAAGGATAACTGCTGGTTCTTGTATATGTGGTATGCGGGCCATCACTCCATGTAGGCGTCTTAAGTTTAATGCTGTATTTCTGCCTGGCATGAAGCCTGATTGGTCTGGATGTATCAGTGTCCCTAAGAGCGGCGCGAGTCGCATCGCAAGGAGTTTCGCCAGAATTTTTGCCTCCACATCAATTAAGGATATGGGACGATATGAGGTACACTCCTCAGGGGGCTTTCCAGGTTTTGGGATCGCCCCTATAGTGATCAGTCTCTGATCTAGTGGAAGCTCGCCACCCTGCAAACTGTTGCGGTACATATTAAGCAGATAAGGCGTAACTGTTTATGCCGTTCTTTTGTATAATTCGACTGGTATACCATTACGCCTTCCCAGGTTGCAGCGAGCTGATCGCCAATTGCAATTCCGCAACCGTAAGATCAGCTTCGAGTTGGAGGGCTACCTCAGGTGTAAGCTTGGGCATGGCGATATCTCTAATATAGGATTCCGCCTCTTCCATGGACATATTAGAGGGCGATGTATAAACCTGTTGGGAATGGCTCGCTAACATTTGCACTATCATTCCTGGGTCTGATACTACCTGCCCATCAACCGCGCGGAGCTGAGCTATACATTTTTTACCCTCCTCTCGCTTATCTAGCCATGCCAAGAGTTTACCAGCCTTATCGCCAGTTTCATAAATCTTGTGTTGTGTTGCTGTCATGCGTGCTGTAACCGCGTCTTTGAGGTACTCCCTGTGTTCTTGCTGTTTGAGAGTCAGGTGTCGGGACGCGGCTGGGGAGGGGTCACGGGCACACCGCGCCTCTGCCTCTGCCTCATGCAGACCAAGTTCTATGTCTTTTAGTTCTTGTTGTTTGTCACGTTTATGACCAGTAATAGTTGCAATGGCTTGACCCCTGATCACCGCTTTATACGCCTCCCAGAGAACAGCAGGTGAGCCAACCGATGACACATTTTCTTGAAAGTAAGTGCGGGTTGTAGTAATGATAGCCTTCTTGATTTCAGGGACTTGCAGATACCCCGGGTATATGGGCTAAATACGTTGCCGTACCTTGCGACGACTTGCGTATGTTAATAACACTGGAGAGTAATCTGAGATACCCCTTGGCCTAATTTCTACTGTCACCACATTTCTTAGACATTCAGGAGAGGCAAAAAAATAATCTATCCTAGAGAGACTATTGTGGACTTCTGAATGATGTGCGTCGGGGTGTCAGTAGCTCCATGTGTCAGTGAGCCCCAGTGCTTCTATAAAACCCCTTATTTGGGAGACCCCATGTGCCTGTGTTCTAGCTGAATACCGATCTATGGCTGCATCAACAGTTTCGTTAAAATCCCCCCCAATCAATAGTTTGCCCTCTGGCAAGTCCAGCAGGAAATCACCAAGTGCTGGGAGTGTTACAGCTTCAAGGGCCGGAGGAACTTACAGCGAGACAATATTAATAAACCTCCCCTCCCATTGACCAGATATGGCCGCAAAGCGGCCGTATTTGTCTGTTTTTGTTCGATGTATTATCAATGGAGATTGTTTTTTGATTAGGATAACCACCCCTTTGGAGCCGGAGGTGAACTCTGAGTGCGCAACCATTTTAAAACGCCATCGATCCATTGCTTTACAGGTGGTGCCAGTTAAATGCGTCTCCTGCAATAAGGCCACTGTGGAGGCACACCGTTTTAAACAATGCAAGACCAAACCTCGTTTAATTTTGTCCCCCAAACCATGTACATTCCAGGTAACCAGCGTCAGGGGGGCCACCTGTGACATAGGGTACTCCATCGACTCCGGTTTACATGGGCTATGTGATGCCGTTACTATCATCCTGGGTTCATTGTGTCACGGTTTCTCAGCCACTGTATACTACTTAACAAAAGCCCAAAAATCAGACGAGTCTTGTTCTTGGGACGAGTGCGATCTATTTGTGGTACGTGCATCATAACAAATTCCAACTTTAACCCCCTGAACTGAACCCTGTTCCCCTCCCACCTCCCTGCGTCCCTGCCTAGCGGACTTTGAACTACCCGCCTCCCCAACTTAGCAGAGTGCTTTGTTCCCCAAACCATGTACTTGCGTGTAGGGGGAGAGCTACGACCGACCACTTCAGGTCTCTCCCTGAGTGCAATCCTGCCTGCATAACGTTGAACACTCCATGCGATAACTGTCAGTCCTGGCTTTACTTAGATTGAATTGTGGCCAAACGCAACAAATTTTGCCAAGTTCATGTCTTCTCCATCTCCGTAGCCCCACTAGTAATCCACGCAGGCCCCATCCCTCCGATCAACAATCCGGGCAGAAGCCTGTATCTTTGAAAGTATCAGCCTCGGTCTAAGTTCTCCAACCTGTGCGGCGATGCCCTGTCTTCTGTTGCTGCCGTGGTCCGCACCTCCGATGCACCAGATCCCCCGGATGTCCATCTATTTCTGCGCCCTTGCCGGCTGGTCCCACCAGGCTTCCTCCACCCCTCAAGCCAATCCTGGGCCTCCTGCGAGAGGCAAAGAACCACGCCTTTCCTTCCGCTTCTACTCTCAGCTAAGCCGGGAAGAGCATGGCATATTTCAGGTCTCGACTACGCAGTTCTTTTAAAACGTCGGTGAAGTCTCTTCTTTGCTTCGCAACCACTGCGGTGTAGTCTGGGTACAACATCACTGTGCTGTTGTCTACCTGAAGGGGGGGTGCTACTCGGGCAGCCTGCGGGACCGTGTTGCGGTCCCTGAAGTTGAAAAATCGGACTAGGATAGGTCTGGGCGGCGCACCCGGCTGTGGCTGCCCACCGGGTACCCGGTGCGCATGCTCCACTGAGAAGAAATTAGACGGTCCTCGGGGCTGCAGCTTGGTCTTGATCAAGTCTTCCACGAAAAGGTAAAGGCCCGGACCTCTTGCGCTTTCCGGCACTCCCACCAGGTGAACATTGTTACGCCTAGAGCGCCCCTCCTGGTCATCCAGTTTGGCTTCTATCAGCTTTTGTGCCTGTTCTAGTTTACGAACTTGGCGCTGCAGCTCTACTGTGTCTGAGGAGAGTGTCGCCGTGGTGGACTCTACTTCTGTCAGCCGGATACTTATTTTTGGAAATATCCGCCCGTAACAGGGAGATATCCGTGGAGATAGTTCCCATCGAGGCCTGCATCTGGGTCAGCGTGACTATTATGTCCTGTAAGGTTTCTTCTTTGGAGGCCTCGGATCGGACACCGTCATTGTTACTCTTATGTGTCACCGTTTCGGCGGTCTGATCACCACGGTAAGCGCATTTGTCAAGCTTACTTTGCCGCGGCGCGCGCTGTCCCTGTAGCTGCTGGGTAGTATAGCTTGTAGTGGTGTCCGTCTTCTCCTGGAGACTCTCTGGTAGGGGCAGGACCAGAACTGATGTGGATCAAACCACTCCGCAGCCCAAGCCACAACTCTGCCGGTAAAACAGGAGCAGGTTACTGTGCCAGATGTCTCACCGCCAGATCTTTCAGGGTTGTGCCGGTTGCAGTGAGTCACAGCCCCTGGGTATATGTGATTACGCACGTTGGCCTCACAGGCGTGCTTCTGTACTTTGCCTTGCTGCACCTACGGGCATCGCTCCAGCACTACCCTTACTTTACGGCCGGGTCTCTGCCCCCCGCAGGTCGCGGACGATCCACGCTGCCTTTGTCCTCTCGGAGTCCGCCTTTCACACTCGGCAGGACTCCTCCTCGCACCGAATGGGGCCCGACCCTGCCTGCACGTGGAGCCACAATCTGGAAAATCAGCAACACCGCGTCAGCTGGGGCCACGCCGCCCGGCTCACCCCAGGGCTCCAGCCGCTCCACACAGCCGTGGCTGGGCACCGCCACCCAAGGTCCTGGCTCTGAGTTGACGTACGGGCCGCGAACCCCGCGCTCATCGTCACCGCCTCCCAGCACTCCAGAGAACGTCAAAATCAACCGCAGACGTTACCGCTACACTCCAGTCATCATCACTGAAGGCAATCGTCAACCAGGCAACGGATCTTTGACAGGATAGATTGGGGGAAACTCCACCGGCCCCGGAGCTCTCTCAGGCTGCGGCCATCTTCGTTGGCTGCTAGCCACGCCCCCCGTAAATCTTATTTTTAACAGGCAGACTTTCACCTATGTCCACTTCATGGGTACACCAAGTGGTCTGACTAGGAGTCAGGGAGAACTTATGTCTGTACTGATTGAGGACCTTCCTGCAATCAGTCTGTTGTTGTTCAATGAGGCTGCCTGCCAAGGCTACACCATCAACTGAGCCATCATCAGGGTTCTGTGAGAGGAGGTCAGGGAGTGGGTCACTCTCTTCCTCCTGTCCCTCATCAGTAGCCATGAGCAAGCCCATGTCTGCCTTGCCAACATATGGATTGAACCCGTTCACATAGGGCACCCTGTGGGGGCTCCTGGGAGTTCCACAGTCCACCAGATAGGTGACCTCTCCCTTCTGCTCAAGAATGGGATGGGGTCCACTCCACTTTTCCTTGAGAGCTGCTGGGGCCCCAGGCTCCAGTACCCATGCCTTCTGTCCTGGCTAGTACACAGTCAGCACAGCTTTTTGGTCATGTCAAGCTTTCTGTAATTCTTGGCTAGCCCTAAGGTTTTTACCGTCCTTCTTCATATACTCAGCCATCTTGGAGCAGAGACCAAGTACATAGTCCACTATGTCTTGTTTAGGTGGTTTGAGAGGTAACTCCCATCCCTCCTTCACTAAACATAAGGGACCCATAACTGGATGTCCAAACAGAATTTCAAAAGGACTGTAGCCAACCCCCTTCTGAGGAACCTCTCTGTAGGCAAAGAGAAGGCAGGGCAACAGGACATCCCATTTTTGCCTAAGCTTTTCTGGGAGGCCCATGATCATGCCCTTCAGGGTTTTGTTAAATCTCTCAACTAACCCATTGCATTGTGGGTGATAGAGTGTGGTAAATTTGTAATTTACTCCACACTCCTTCCACACAGCAGTAATGTAACTAGACATGAAGTTTGCACCTCTGTCAATTAAGACCTCCTTAGGGAAACCCACTCTGGAAAACATTCCCAGGAGGGCCAAGCCACCACAGGCTCTGTGGTGGTTCTAAAGGGTATTGCTTCTGGGTACCTAGTGGCATGGTCCACCACCACTAGAATATATCTGTTCCCAGAGGCAGTTGGAGGATCCATGGGGTCAATTATGCCAATCCCAACACTCTCAAAGGGAACACCCACCACAGGTAGTGGTATAAGGGGGGCATTTGTGGTACCACCTGCCTTACCACTGGCTTGACAGGTGGTACAGGAGCGACAAAACTCTTTTGTGTCCTCTGACATGTGACGCCAATGAAAGTGATGGACAAGCCTGTCCCAAGTCTTACTTTGGCATAGGTCTCCTGCTAAAGGAATATCATGTGCCAGTGTCAGTAGGAAGCCCCTAAACTTCAGAGGTATAACCAACCTCCTGGAAGCACCAGGCTTGGGGTCTCTACCCTCTGAGTAAAGGAGTCCTTCATCCCAGTAGACCCACTGGCACTCTCAGTAGCCTCAGCAGCAGCTTGCAGTCTGAGGAGTTCAAAAGAGGAGCAGCTGTCCTACTCCTGACTCAGTTCTGCCCTGGATGGGCCCCCTGTCCCCAAGAACTCGACCTGATTCAAGTTCCTCTGTGACAGTTCCTTCACAGGGAATTGGGTCATCTCCCTCAGGAGACTGATCCTCACTCTGAGTATGGGGGGAAGGCACTGCCTTACCACTACTGCTCCTTCTCTTGGAAGGCACCTGATCCATTTTTCAAGGTTCCAGGGCCTGTTCAGTTAAAGACAGTTTGGCCTGTGACCTAGTCACAGCAAATACATCTACAGAGATGCCCAACATTGCTGCATGTGTCTTGAGTTCCACTTCAGCCCAGGCTGAGGTTTCCAAATCATTGCCCAACAAGCATTCCACAGGGAGGTCTGAGCTAACCACAACGTTCTTAGGGCCAGTTACCCCTACCCAGCTGAAATTAACAACTGGCAAGTAATGGTCTGTCCTGACATTGTTAGCATTGGTCACTTGGTACATCTCACCAAGTATGATCTGGTCAGGCCCCAGAAGATCTCTTGTCACCATTGTGACACTAGCTCCTGTGTCCTTATATGCCATGACCCCCTTACCATTAATTAAAGGATGTTGTCTGTATTTGCCCAGATTACTGGGACTGACAAATAGGGAGGCAATATCCATGCCTCCATCACAGACTAAAACACCCTGAGCTGGAGTTCTGACTAAGCCAGAACCCTTCTCAGATCCCAGGGTTAACTCTACTATACCCTTGTTCCCTGTACCACCCCTTTGAGCTGAACTAGGGGGAACAGTTGCCCTAGGGGTAGTGGAGGTGGTAGGAGGGTCCTTGGCCCTTGAACATTTGGCATCTCTTGTCCAATGGGGTTTCTCCATACACAGGAAGCACCAAGGTTTCTTTTTTGCCTTTACCTTTGTTAGACTGTGACTCCCTCCCAAGATGCAGGTTTCTGGGGCCCTGATGAAGACTTCTAGGGCCATTTGTATGAACACATTTTCCCATAGACACAGAATGGGTAAAACCCTTTGATACATATGGCCCCTGGTCTTTACCCTTTTCCCCAACCTTAGCTGAAGGTTTAGCATCTTGATTCTTTTGGTCACCACCTGTGGTCTGTTTTTTCTGCTTCACCCTGGTTCTGCCCCGCCTATCTGCCTTCTTTCCCAATTCTTGGGGAGAAGTCAGATTAGAGTCAACCAAGTACTGATGCAACAACTGATTTTGGCAATTATTCTGGATCTGCTCTCTCATAATCAAATTGTACAATCCCTTGAAATCATTAAATTTTGCTGCCAAGTAACCAGCTTTCCAGAGCCTTATTATCACAATCTACAAAGTCTACCCAATCCTGAGTCTGTGTCTTCTGGGTGTCTCTGAACTTAATCCTGTACTGTTCAGTGGTTAAGCCAAACCCATCAATGAGAGCACTCCGCAGGACTGAATAGTTGTCAGCATCCTCTTCTCTAACAGTGAGGAGCTTATCTCGACCTTTGTCAGCAACGGAGAGACACAAGATAGCGGCCCACTGCTCTTGAGGGACCTTCTGTACCTTACAGGCCTTCTCTAAAGCAGTTATCCATTTGTGGATGTCATCCCCACCATGGTAGGGAGGGACTATCTTGCTCAGGTTTCTATGGTCAGAAGTATACTCCTTAGTCCTAGGGACACTGTTGCTGCCACCATGGGACTCTAGTCCCAATTTATTCCTAGCCTTCTGAAGTTCTAGGGATTCCTTATCTAGGGCCTATTGCTTGAGCCTAAGCTCGACTTTCTCAAGCTCTAAAAATTGGCACTGTCTTTCATAAGTGCTATCTCTCTTATGAGATATGGAGGTCCCTATAGAGTGTCCTAAATGGTAAGATTCTGCAGAGGGAGATCTAGATCTCCCGGTAAACTCTGCACTCTTCCTGGAGGAGTAAAGAGAGGGCCACTGGGGCCTTCTCCACCCTCTTCCTGAAGATCAAGGTTGTCCAGGTTAGAATCATTTTGATCCTCCTGGCCAGGGTTTGAGTCTAGGTCAAAAAAGGTGTCACCTCTTGACCTGTCTTCATTCCCTTCCCCTCCCACTCTTTCTTAGGTCATCTAAGAGTAACACCTCAATGAGACATTTCTCCCTGACTTCAGCTTTCTAGAAGCACACATGGCTATCAAATCCTGAAAGGTAAGACCATTGTATCTAGAAGTCTAGATCCACTGGCTTCTCCTTTAGAAGACATTCTAAGTGTTGTGTGGTGTGGTGTATGCACCTGCCTAACCTAGTGGGAACTAAACTCTTTTAGGGTGGAGAAAGGGTATGCTAGACCCTCAACTTACCCAACTTTAAGTTCAGTAGAACTTACTTATTCTAATCTTTAATTATTATATGTGCCTGAATACTTTAGTGGTTTTCAGTTAATCAATACATAGAGATTTATCTGGGAAAACAATGCAGGCTTGAATCCCAACCGCTGTACACCAATGTGAGAAGTTGGCCTGATATATGCTGTCCACTAATTAAACTGGGCACCTTGCACCAGTCCAAATGATCCTTATGATGTATGAGCTCAAATATAACCTTTAGAAAGCTATCTTAGTGGAAGCTGTGGAGAGCACCCTTCAGGCTTAATCTTGAAGGAATGTAAAGCAGCTTTTTTTACCAGAATATCACCTCCTATATTGACTAAATGAAAGGAGAACCCCACAATAGTTATATAAAAATATGTATTTATTAATATAACACTCTCTACTATCCTCTACATGAGGATAGAACACAAAGCACACAATACGAGATCCATAGAACAGTTGTAAGTAGCACAATACACAGTGGGCTACAGGGGGAACCAAACCATATACTCAAATAGTGGTATAACAGTCACGACCGAGATCAAGACAAGGGTTGAAGCATGTAGAATCGCTGGGACCACAAGGAACCACCCAAGGTGAGTAGACAAGGACCCCATGGAGGCCGGGTGCAGTGTGGGAACACAACCGCGGGCTCCGTACAATTCTATGGGAAAGTCGCGGTTACACTTTTAAAGTTTAAGGATCCTTCTCGGAGGACTTCGAGCAAACCCTTTGTAACTTAAGAGTTTGAAGAGCCACCCCACCCATGGATACTGAAGTACCCGAGTTACCTATCCCAGAGGAGCTGGGTGCATAGGTCTGAAGTGGTGTCGGAAACTGCTGTTGTTCTCAATGGAGGGCTACGAAGAATTACTGCTGCTGTGAAGGTAAAGAGGGTCCGGTGGAATCCAAGCCTAGATTCGGGAAGGAAGGGACCAGAAAGCAGAGGGGACAGAGTCTGGGTCACTTCAGAGTGATCAGGGGCTTGGTAGACAAATGCTCACCGATGTCGGGTGCTTCAGGAGCGAAGAAGGGATGCTTGACTAGGGATGACCAGGAGCTGGAGGTGAGCTTTACGATGAAGGATGTGGTGTGCTGAAGGGTCTGTGTCAGGGTGGTGCACCAACAAGCCTTGGGAAAGTCAACCCACAAAGGGAGGTCAAACAGGTTATGGTGTGGACCAGCAAGGTCCAAGGTACTCACCGAGCAATGGGGAATCAGGGCACATCTGGAGCAACCAAGAAAGCCCAACAAAAATCAAGATGACCCTCTGAGAGACCCAAAGGCCAAAGGACCAGTAGTCACGAGGGGACCTCGAGCAAGATTGCAAAGTACCAACCCAAGTAGCACTCGGTGTGAGGAGGTCGGAGTTCTTTGGTGCAAATACTGCTCAGGGTCAGGACTACACGGAATCCAATGAACAAGCTCGGGAATTGCCAACAAGCATATGCAACTGCATATGGATGCGGTGCACAGGGGTTTGGGTTATGCAGTCTCCACGAGGGATACTGGCCTTTAACTTGCTGAGAGGGCAGATCAAACTTGAGGATCTTCGAAAACCCACCTCTTGTGTTCTCCAGAGTCTGCAGGAGCTTAGGATCAGCAGACTGGACAGTTGCATTATGGTGCCTGCTAGGGCAGGGGAGTGACTCCTTCACTCCAAGGGAGATTCTTCAGTTGTCCTTAGTGGTGTGGTGTGGTGTATGCACCTGCCTAACCTAGTGGGAACTAAACTCTTTTAGGTTGGAGAAAGGGTATGCTAGACCCTCAACTTACCCAACCCTAAGTTCAGTAGAACTTACTTATTCTAATCTTTAATTATTATATGTGTCTGAATACTTTAGTGGTTTTCAGTTAATCAATACATAGAGATTTATCTGGGAAAACAATGCAGGCTTGAATCCCAACCGCTGTACACCAATGTGAGAAGTTGGCCTGATATATGCTGTCCACTAATTAAAGTGGGCACCTTGCACCAGTCCAAATGACCCTTATGAGGTATGAGCTCAAATATAACCTTTAGAAAGCTATCTTAGTGGAAGCTGTGGAGAGCACCCTTCAGGCTTAATCTTGAAGGAATGTAAAGCAGCTTGTTTTACCAGAATATCACCTGCTATATTGACTAAATGAAAGGAGAACCCCACAATAGTTATATAAAAATATGTATTTATTAATATAACACTCTCTACTATCCTCTACATGAGGATAGAACACAAAGCACACAATACGAGATCCATAGAACAGTTGTAAGTAGCACAATACACAGTGGGCTCCAGGGGGACCCAAACCATATACTCAAATAGTGGTATAACAGTCACGACCGAGATCAAGACAAGGGTTGAAGCATGTAGAATCGCTGGGACCACAAGGAACCACCCAAGGTGAGTAGACAAGGACCCCATGGAGGCCGGGTGCAGTGTGGGAACACAACCGCGGGCTCCGTACAATTCTATGGGAAAGTCGCGGTTACACTTTCAAAGTTTAAGGATCCTTCTCGGAGGACTTCGAGCAAACCCTTTGTAACTTAAGAGTTTGAAGAGCCACCCCACCCATGGATACTGAAGTACCCGAGTTACCTATCCCAGAGGAGCTGGGTGCATAGGTCTGAAGTGGTGTCGGAAACTGCTGTTGTTCTCAATGGAGGGCTACGAAGAATTACTGCTGCTGTGAAGGTAAAGAGGGTCCGGTGGAATCCAAGCCTAGATTCGGGAAGGAAGGGACCAGAAAGCAGAGGGGACAGAGTCTGGGTCACTTCAGAGTGATCAGGGGCTTGGTAGACAAATGCTCACCGATGTCGGGTGCTTCAGGTGCGAAGAAGGGATGCTTGACTAGGGATCACCAGGAGCTGGAGGTGAGCTTTCCGATGAAGGATGTGGTGTGCTGAAGGGTCTGTGTCAGGGTGGTGCACCAACAAACCTTGGGAAAGTCAACCCACAAAGGGAGGTCAAACAGGTTATGGTGTGGACCAGCAAGGTCCAAGGTACTCACCGAGCAATGGGGAGTCAGGGCACATCTGGGGCAACCAAGAAAGCCCAACAAAAATCAAGATGACCCTCTGAGAGACCCAAAGGCCAAAGGACCAGTAGTCACGAGGGGACCTCGAGCAAGATTGCAAAGTACCAACCCAAGTAGCACTCGGTGTGAGGAGGTCGGAGTTCTTTGGTGCAAATACTGCTCAGGGTCAGGACTACACGGAATCCAATTAACAAGCTCGGGAATTGCCAACAAGCATATGCAACTGCATATGGATGCGGTGCACAGGGGTTTGGGTTATGCAGTCTCCATGAGGGATACTGGCCTTTAACTTGCTGAGAGGGCAGATCAAACTTGAGGATCTTTGAAAACCCACCTCTTGTGTTCTCCAGAGTCTGCAGGAGCTTAGGAGCAGCAGACTGGACAGTTGCATTATGGTGCCTGCTAGGGCAGGGGAGTGACTCTTTCACTCCAAGGGAGATTCTTCAGTTGTCCTTAGTGGTGTGGTGTGGTGTATGCACCTGCCTAACCTAGTGGGAACTAAACTCTTTTAGGTTGGAGAAAGGGTGTGCTAGACCCTCAACTTACCCAGCCCTAAGTTCAGTAGAACTTACTTATTCTAATCTTCAATTATTGTATGTGCCTGAATACTTTAGTGGTTTTCAGTTAATCAATACATAGAGATTTATCTGGGAAAACAATGCAGGCTTGAATCCCAACCGCTGTACACCAATGTGAGAAGTTGGCCTGATATATGCTGTCCACTAATTAAAGTGGGCACCTTGCACCAGTCCAAATGACCCTTATGATGTATGAGCTCAAATATAACCTTTAGAAAGCTATCTTAGTGGTATAAAGATAGAATATCGACGGGAAAATATCGACTAGCATTAATATTGTGGTAAGAATATCGACTGTGAAAAATATCGTAATAGAAAATATCTTTGTAAAAAATATCGTTTCTTGAGAATGACAAAAATATCGTCAAGAAAAAATATCGATGAACAGAATATCGTTGATCAAAATGTCGTTTCATATAATATCGACAGAAAAATATAAGTTGTTATAAAATTTATAAAAAAATATGTATTATGTTTTTTAAAAACTTACAAAACTCCTACTAGTAATAATATGTGTTAAAAAATATTTTCTACAAAAGAATTGTTAAAATTTTAGTAGCGGGTTATTGGTATTATAGGGGATAAGGGTGGGTAGTAATTTAAAATTTGGTTTTTACAAAATTTCTAAAATATAAAAATATTAGAAAATAATTAAGAAATCGAAATTTTAATTAGAAATTTCGATTTGTTCACGAAATTAAATTTGTAATTAAATTTTAAAATTCCCCAAAATTTTTTTAGGAGCGGGTTATTGGTATTATAGGGGATAAGGGTGGGTAGTAATTTAAAATTTGGTTTTTACAAAATTTCTAAAATATAAAAATATTAGAAAATAATTAAGAAATCGAAATTTTAATTAGAAATTTCGAATTGTTCACCAAATTAAATTTGTAATTAAATTTTAAACTTCCCCAAAAAAATTTTAGGAGCGGGTTTTTGGTATTATAGGGGATTAGGGTGGGTAGTAATTTAAAAATGTCGTGTTTTAAAAGTGTAGAAAATATTAATAAATTAGAAATTTATCATGAAATCAAAATTTAACTTCGAAATTTTAAATTTTACATGACATTTATTTTTTAATATTAATAAAAAATATTAAATTAATATTGAAGAAGCGTTATTTTGGTATTATAGGGTAATAGGGTATAAAAAATAATTTAGATAGAAAAATTTATATTGTTTACTAACCTGCACATTTCCTGACTTATGTTGGATTGGAGTTAGAATAGTAATTTGTTATGGTTTACTATCCAGCACTTTCCCTGACTTATGTTGGATTGGAATTAGAATAGTAATTTATTATGGTTTACTATCCAGCACTCTCCCTGACTTATGTTATGTTTGGAGTTAGAATAGTAATTTATCATGGTTTACTATCCAGCACTCTCCCTGACTTATGTTATGTTTGGAGTTAGAATAGTAATTTTTTATGGTTTACTATCCAGCACTTTCCCTGACTTATGTTGGATTGGAGTTAGAATAGTAATTTATTATGGTTTACTATCCAGCACTCTCCCTGACTTATGTTATGTTTGGAGTTAGAATACTAATTTATTATGGTTTACTATCCAGCACTTTCTCTGACTTATGTTGGATTGGAGTTTGAATAGTAATTTATTATGGTTTACTATCCAGCACTCTCTCTGACTTATGTTATGTTTGGAGTTAGAATAGTAATTTTTTATGGTTTACTATCCAGCACTTTCCCTGACTTATGTTGGATTGGAGTTAGAATAGTAATTTATTATGGTTTACTATCCAGCACTCTCCCTGACTTATGTTATGTTTGGAGTTAGAATACTAATTTATTATGGTTTACTATCCAGCACTTTCTCTGACTTATGTTGGATTGGAGTTTGAATAGTAATTTATTATGGTTTACTATCCAGCACTCTCTCTGACTTATGTTATGTTTGGAGTTAGAATAGTAATTTATTATGGTTTACTATCCAGCACTTTCCCTGACTTATGTTGGATTGGAGTTTGAATAGTAATTTATTATGGTTTACTATCCAGCACTCTCTCTGACTTATGTTGGATTGGAGTTTGAATAGTAATTTATCATGGTTTACTATCCAGCACTTTCCCTGAGTTATGTTATGTTTGGAGTTAGAATAGTAATTTATTATGGTTTACTATCCAGCACTTTCCCTGACTTATGTTATGTTTGGAGTTAGAATAGTAATTTATTATGGTTTACTATCCAGCACTTTCCCTGACTTATGTTGGATTGGACTTTGAATAGTAAATTATTATGGTTTACAATCCAGCACTTTCCCTGATTTATGTTGGATTGGAGTTAGAATAGTAAATTATTATGGTTTACAATCCAGCACTTTCCCTGACTTATGTTGGATTGGAGTTAGAATAGTAATTTATTATGGTTTACTATCCAGCACTCTCCCTGACTTATGTTATGTTTGGAGTTAGAATAGTAATTTATTATGGTTTACTATCCAGCACTTTCCCTGACTTATGTTGGATTGGAGTTAGAATAGTAATTTATTATGGTTTACTATCCAGCACTTTCCCTGAGTTATGTTATGTTTGGAGTTAGAATAGTAATTTATTATGGTTTACTATCCAGCATTTTCCCTGACTTATGTTGGATTGGAGTTAGAATAGTAAATTAATATGGTTTACAATCCAGCAGTTTCCCTGACTTATGTTGGATTGGAGTTAGATTAGTAAATTATTATGGTTTGCAATCTAGCACTTTCCTTGACTTATGTTTTGTTTGGAGTTAGAATAGTTAATTATAATGGTTTACTATCCACCATTTACCCTGACTTACGTAGGATTGGAGTTAGAATAGTTAATTATTATGGTTTATTATCCAGCATTATCTATTTACTATGTTTAATAAGAATAATATATGTCATGTTGTAATATTCATTTCAACAATATAAATTAAAAACATTTTTATAACATTTTTACATACATATGACAAGTTTCTAAATTAAGAAATAACAATTTTTAGATCTTTTTTTTTATTCATAGTTTAATTTGTTACTGCAAAGATTTTGAACATTTTATAAAACATTTAACATAAATTTTGTTAACAAATTATATTGCAGTTTTGTACATAAATACAGTTTCAATTATGCATACATTAGTATATTAAATTTTTATATTTTTTATAAAAATTTAATATATTACATATTTTTTATGACATTGATTTTATCACGATATGTACATAACATAAATTTACATTTTTTAACATCTGAGAAAAATATTTAACAATGAAAAACATTTTTTAATATACAATAAACAATTAATATATAATTCTATTGAACATATTAATGTATATTTTACAATATTCATTTGTTTTTTAAGAATAAAAAGTAAATTATTACTAAACATGGTAAATTTATATTTAAAGGATGGATTTAGCTATTAGGTCTAAGTATGCTAGACCTTCTATACTTGGGTACAGTCTAGTTTTTTGCTGGAGATATTCGTACATATTTAATGTTTGTTTACTTAGTTTAGGGCCAATTTTAGAAAGGGATTGATCTATTCTGAGTTCTTGGTAGCTTTGTTCTTTTTTAATGCTTTGGATTAGTTTGTGAAGTGTTGGTTGACTTCTTCCTAAAGTGGCTTGGAAGGCATTATGCCATCCTTCAACTGCGTTGTTAGTTTTAGCTTTCTGTGCTATTGTACTAGTATACACATTCCACCATGGAATTTGAAATTTAGGTTGTCTACGGTGGCCTGAACGATGTAATCTTCCAACCCAGGTATCTTCAAAATAGTCCAAGAAGGGAGTTAGTATTTTCTCATTGGTGCGGTAGAAAGGGCTGTCAATTAATAAATTGTAGTAGTTAGCTACTTCTGTTGTTGGTACATATGCCAATGCAATCAACTTTTTTATTTGATAAGCAAAGTGACTGTTTGTACAATATTCAATGCTTAAGGTAGATTTTTGTAAGTGCCTCCATATACTTTGGTTGTAGTGATAATAACAACCTTGTATTGAGGTATGGGGATATATCTTAAGGATAGCTTGAATCATGGCTATTTCAAAGTCAATTATAATTCTTTGAGGATAGTAATTATCTGTTAATTCTTTGATCTTTGTTAAAAGTTCAACGTAGGTAGTATTTGCTTTGTTTGGCAGCAGAGTATAAATTAGAGGGATATTTGTATCTTGGTATTCCCCATGGATGGTGTAAAGTTGATAGAAAGGTTTGG
Organism: Triturus cristatus; assembly: GCF_964204655.1. Taxonomy (NCBI): domain Eukaryota; kingdom Metazoa; phylum Chordata; class Amphibia; order Caudata; family Salamandridae; genus Triturus; species Triturus cristatus. Next base: position 440,307,681 of record NC_140593.1, on the reverse strand, counting down.
GACAAACTTTAAAAGTCCCGTCCATCATCCATGTTTCACATGATTTAAGTTTTTGCAAATTACTATTAGTAGCAAAAAGTAAAACTCGTTTGTCATGACTCTGGTTGTCATACATTAGGAATTTATCCTCATTATGTGTAATGGTATATTCAGGATATATTTTTATATCCTTAAAACTTTCTGGCGTTGGTGGAGTTGGATCTGAAGCACGTTTAGTTTTTGAAATTAATCTTTTTAAGTTGGGAATAGAAGGTAGCTGTCCTGTCACATGTTCTGGCACTTTGCTTAAAACATTTTTCAAAATACTAGTGCTTGTTTCTTGTGATCCTTTACTAGCATCTTTCAATGTTTCCAGTGCTTCTCTAACTTCCACTTCTGTTACATTTGGTGGGTGGTTATGCTCACGTACATTTACCACATTGTTATCAACAGTTGTTGCTCTACCATAGCATGCACTTGAGTAATATTTGCTACATTTCCAATGGGTCTTATTCGCTTTTACTCTTTCTTGGGTGTAGGTGTAACCCATGTAGTTCAGCATTAGTTTCCCTTTTTGCGAAGTAATGAAAGTAGCTCCAGTTGCCATGTCTAAGGTAGATCTGTGGAAAATATATATATGTATTTTTAAGAACATTGAAGACGATTTACAGAGATGTGTATAAGAGCAGGAAAAAGCGTGAACATATACTTACTATGTGGCTTTACTGGTAATTCTTTTATTCTTATTTCTCTTTCTGAATTTTCTTATTTTCAAGTTCTGTAGTAGTGTTAAAGAATAATTGAAAGACATGATTTAGTGTTATAGGTGTTTGATTTTACTTTCAGAATTGTTATACATACAGTGACTATACTTACTTGATGTAGTAGAAGATGTTGGTAGTGTAGTTGTAGATAGGTAAATCATTTTGTAGAGTCTGTGGAAAAAATAATCATTGTGTTACTTATAGTATTTGGATGATAGTAGTTGTTAACATATGAAGTAAATAGTACATTTACTTAGCAAGTTTAAATAATTTTTATCAGCTATCTAAGTAGACATGGATAAGGTAGTTTATAAATGTTTTTACATCTAATTTTTTGGTCGTTGTTGATAAGTTCAACATGTTTTGTCTTCACTCTAAAGAAGAACAGTTTTTAAATTAGGGAGTTTATCTACTTTTTGCTAAGTTCGAATGAAAAAAGCAATGGGATTTTACTTACTTGAAGTGTAGTATGACGTTTTGTAGTTGTAGTCGTAGGTTTGTATTCTCTTCTCTCAGCAAGGTAACCGTTTTTCTCCAAGTTTGTGCCAAAAATGGTAAATTACGTTAAGTGTATAATTGTTTTTATATTAGTGAGTTAATTAATGGTAGCTTTTGATTGGTTCAATTAGTGAAATTTCAAAATCATTCGTCGAGAACGTAATTTCGAATTAGAAAACCGTTATTTTCGTAAGAGTTTGTTGCATCACTATTTGTTTGTTAAAGTACATTGTAAAAAGTTTTATATGTGCTTTTTTGTTTTATATGTAAATAGTTTATATGTAGAAAATAATGAAATGTGTTTCACATTTAGGCCATCGGAGTGTATGATAGTATCAGTAAATGTAATTTTTTTTAACATATATTATATATTTTTATATCAATAAGTATTAGGAAAACTAAATAATTATATGTGTGAATAGTTTTGTAAAGTAAAATAGTAAAAACAAGTGAGTAAAATAAAAGAATCGTGCATATCGATTTGGTAATAAAAAGACGATATTTTTTGTATATTTCTATAAGCAGATAGGTCGTCGATGTTAGTGTAGTCGATATAAATGTCTAAGGTAATGATATTTAAAATAAAGTCGATAATGTAGTAGTCGATATTTATGTTGTAGATATTAGTGTGAACGATATTAGGGTTGTCGATAAAAAAAATCGATATTTGTGTGAATTCTTGTTTAAGTATAGGATGACGATATTAATGTAAGCGATATTTTAGTGACGATATTTATTTCTGACGATATTTATGTTAACGATATTCCATCATGGAACCATCTTAGTGGAAGCTGTGGAGAGCACCCTCCAGGTTTAATCTTGAAGGAATGTAAAGCAGCTTGTTTTACCAGAATATCACCTCCTAGATTGACTAAATGAAAGGAGAACCCCACAATAGTTATATAAAAATATGTATTTATTAATATAACACTCTCTACTATCCTCTACATGAGGATAGAACACAAAGCACACAATACGAGATCCATAGAACAGTTGTAAGTAGCACAATACACAGTGGGCTCCAGGGGGACCCAAACCATATACTCAAATAGTGGTATAACAGTCACGACCGAGATCAAGACAAGGGTTGAAGCATGTAGAATCGCTGGGACCACAAGGAACCACCCAAGGTGAGTAGACAAGGACCCCATGGAGGCCGGGAGCAGTGTGGGAACACAACAGCGGGCTCCGTACAATTCTATGGGAAAGTCGCGGTTACACTTTTAAAGTTTAAGGATCCTTCTCAGAGGACTTCGAGCAAACCCTTTGTAACTTAAGAGTTTGAAGAGCCAGCCCACCCATGGATACTGAAGTACCCGAGTTACCTATCCCAGAGGAGCTGGGTGCATAGGTCTGAAGTGGTGTCGGAAACTGCTGTTGTTCTCAATGGAGGGCTACGAAGAATTACTGCTGCTGTGAAGGTAAAGAGGGTCCGGTGGAATCCAAGCCTAGATTCGGGAAGGAAGGGACCAGAAAGCAGAGGGGACAGAGTCTGGGTCACTTCAGAGTGATCAGGGGCTTGGTAGACAAATGCTCACCGATGTCGGGTGCTTCAGGTGCGAAGAAGGGATGCTTGACTAGGGATGACCAGGAGCTGCAGGTGAGCTTTCCGAGGAAGGATGTGGTGTGCTGAAGGGTCTGTGTCAGGGTGGTGCACCAACAAGCCTTGGGAAAGTCAACCCACAAAGGGAGGTCAAACAGGTTATGGTGTGGACCAGCAAGGTCCAAGGTACTCACCGAGCAATGGGGAGTCAGGGCACATCTGGAGCAACCAAGAAAGCCCAACAAAAATCAAGATGACCCTCTGAGAGACCCAAAGGCCAAAGGACCAGTAGTCAAGAGGGGACCTCGAGCAAGATTGCAAAGTACCAACCCAAGTAGCACTCGGTGTGAGGAGGTCGGAGTTCTTTGGTGCAAATACTGCTCAGGGTCAGGACTACACGGAATCCAATGAACAAGCTCGGGAATTGCCAACAAGCATATGCAACTGCATATGGATGCGGTGCACAGGGGTTTGGGTTATGCAGTCTCCACGAGGGATACTGGCCTTTAACTTGCTGAGAGGGCAGATCAAACTTGAGGATCTTCGAAAACCCACCTCTTGTGTTCTCCAGAGTCTGCAGGAGCTTAGGAGCAGCAGACTGGGCAGTTGCATTATGGTGCCTGTTAGGGCAGGGGAGTGACTCCTTCACACCAAGGGAGATTCTTCAGTTGTCCTTAGTGCACCACAGGTCCTGCATGGAGCCTGTATGGAGCAAGGGCACAGACAAAGCTTTGGACGGAAAGGGAGACAAAGTCAGACCCAGTCGAAGTCCAAAGTGTCCAGATGGTCAAAGGTCAGTGGTTTCTTCTTGTAGAATCTTGCCCACGTAAAAATCTAAAGTCTTACAGCCAGGTAAGCCCTTATGTACCCACAGAGAGGGTTTGACTTTTTGGGGGGACCCTCCTAGGAGAGGGTCAGGACAGAGGGGTGGTTACACCCAAGTCTTTTGTCCAGTTTTGCGCCAATGCAGGAGCCAATGGCTCCCAGACAACTATGCACAGGGACACCAAATATGCCCCTCGTGCAGACTTTCAGGCACTCTCAGAGTGCACCCACCCAGCCCCAATACACTAAACCCTGTCTGGGAGGTGGTTGTAATGTTCTCACTTATCTCCCTGCATTAGAATGCTATTGTAATGTTTTCATTTATCTTCCTGCATAAGAATGTTATACATGTTACTAGGTTACGCTGTTTAGAATGTGGAACCAGCATCTTATGAGAGGATTGTAAGCAGCAGTTGAGTTAGCAGCTGCAGGACGTTTATGCTGGATGAGGTCTTATGTACTCCTTTGTACTGAATAAACCTACTACCTGAGTTATCACAACTGGAAGCCTGTACTTCATTACATTTGGCGACGCTTGGAAGAAGAGATTAACCCCATGTGTGCTGGATTCTTACTTTACATTGGAAGACCTCAACACATCATGTTTACCTTATTTTGAGTCCGGTGGAGTGACCTGCTCAAGCAACTTTAACAGAGAAGCTGAGCGCAGGAGAAAATTGAGATTTCTGCTACGGTGTCTCTCCTTTGCTCCTCGTTTATACCCTACTCCAGAGGCTTTCATCGTTCATCGTTCATCGTGTAATTTCTGTTGCATTGACTTTCTGATCACCCCGCTGGTTCCGTGAGTAGAGACAACGTTATTGTTATTTTAATTTGAGTGACTTTAATTCATAAACTTGAAGTTGAACTTTCTCGTGAGCTCCTGCGTAAAGCCTTTCACGAGCGTGAGTATACTTCAGCGACGTTTGTTGTCTCGAGCAGAAGCGCATGATCAAGCGCGTGCATGTTACGCTAACGTTCCAGACTTTACGTAACAAAGTTTCCTCGCTGTCAACAATGCTTGATGCACAAGCTGATGCGAGGCTTCATACGTCAGCTTGATAGAAACACGGAACAGCTGACTTTAATTGCAGCGCTGTTATGCGAACGCTGAGACGCACAGCTGACATCATTTTCTCCGCTGATACGCACAGCCTATATTAAAACAAAACTAATGCGTGTCAGTGAAACTTCATTACGCTGATACGCACAGCCAATATAAAATCATAATTAGAGCGTGTCAGTGGAACTTCATTACAGCGCTGATACACTCAGCTTGTTTCTTTAATATATACACGCACAATTGTTGTCTAAGTGTGTCAGATTCTATCTTTTACAGCACTGATACCCACAGCTTACTTCAATATTATAAAGTCACTTTGCTGACAGCTCCTTACTAATTATCTGGTGTTATTTTGTGTACCCTATTTGCATAACCTATTTCTCTCAGTATGCAAAATGTTCCTGCTCCAACCTTTTTTTTTGTCATCTCCTGGCGAACCTGCTCTCCCATGGCTCAAGTGGAAAAAGGTTTTCTCTACCTATGCCAGAGTTTGCGGTACCTCCCTGAGCACAGAAAGGAGAACATCTCTCTTAATGCATTGTCTGGGAGCAGAGGGACAAGAGGTTTATGAACATCTTCCAGATCTTCCTGAAAATGAGTCTTCCACTCTCAATGAGTATGAAATCGCAATAAAAAAACTAGACTTGCATTATTTGCCAAAACTAAGCACAGTTCTTGAGAGGTACCACTTTGGTTGACGTATGCAAAAAGGAGAAGAAACTGTTGAGCAGTATATTACAGAACTCAGAAAATTAGCAACCACATGCAATTTTGGGGCATCCTTAGAAGAATGTCTGCGTGATCAAATGATGTTGGGCTGTAATGTTGATAAAGCAAGAGATAATCTCTGGCAAAAAGACAATCCTTCTTTACATGAAGTGATTACGATTGCAAAAACTTATGAACACTCCAAAGTTTGTTTAGACACTATACATAAAAGGTCTCAAGTTGAAAAGGAGCATTCTTCTGTAATGAAAGTAAACAATGGCAAGGACAGTAATGACAAGAAGGAGAAGGAAAAGAATATTATCCAATCCCCAGCTCAACCTAACATTTCAAAATATTTTTTAAATTACTTTGGTGTTCAATGCAGTTCCATGAAATATTTTCTGGCAAGTGTTATAGATGTGGAAATGCAGGTCATATGGCAAACTTCAAAGATTGTCCTGGGTGGAAGACATCTTGCACTTCTTGTGGATGAAAAGGACATTTTACCAGATGCTGCAGATCGAGTAAAAGTCAAAGAAATGTAAAGGAGGTAGATCTGTTTGAATATGACATTGAAGAGTTTAAAATTTATCAAATCAAAAAATCAGAGGGCGATGCTCCAATTGATGTGGTTATGGTCAATGATGCTCCGGTGAAGATGCTTTCTGATTCTGGGGCAAAACTCACCTTGATACCTAAAACATTTTATGATCAGTTCCTTTAAAAAAAGATTGTCTTATCAAAACCTGACATTGTAATGTTTTCATTTATCTTCCTGCATAAGAATGTTATTCATGTTACTAGGTTACGCTGTTTAGAATGTGGAACCAGCATCTTATGAGAGGATTGTAAGCAGCAATTGAGTTAGCAGCTGCAGGACGTTGATGCTGGATGAGGTCTTATGTACTCCTTTGTACTGAATAAACCTACTACCTGAGTTATCACAACTGGAAGCCTGTACTTCATTACAGTGGTCACACCTCCCTGTGACAGGATGCCTATTGTGCTGCCTTTCTCTGCTCGAGCTTGGCTCAGCAGCAGGAGGGCAGAAATGTGTCTCGGGTCGGCAGCATCCATTTTGTGCTGTCCGGGTGGAGAAGGCTGGCACCGGTTAGACCAGTGACCCCACGAAGCTCGCTTTTGAAGGGTGGAATCATACCTCCCACACCGGTTACCGCTGTGGAGGTATGATTTCAAGGTGTTTGATACCAAACACGATATGTTTCTATGCAGCCGTTTTCGAGATAGCATTTACCGCAAGGTTATAATGCACCTCTACCTATATGTCTGTCTGAGTCACAGACAACCCGGGAGAATGGTGTCCGAAGGCTGCAGAGGGGCTCTGCTCATGCAGGGGCACCCTCTCACTAAAAACCCAGCACCCTGCCTTCAGGATTGTTAAGGCCTGCTAAAAGGGTGACTTATAAGTTTTAACTGTAGTGACCTGTAGATATAGTGAACCTATATTTAAAGTAAGTGGTGGAAGCACCACCTTACACAGGCAGCTGTAGCAGACCTGGAGTTCCATTTTGCATGGCCTCTCATGTGTGGCATAATACATGCCTAAGCCCATGAGAGGCTTCTGTGCTATCTATGCCTTGGGTACATGTGTACCATATACTAGGGACTGATAAGGGTACCCCAGTATCCAATCTGGAGTGTACCAAAGTACATGCATGACAATTTAAGGGAGAAAGCAGATAGACTGGGTTCCTGATTAGCAGGATCCTAGTCAGACTAGTCAAAAACAGTAACGCATCAAGCAAAAAGTGGGGGTAACCATTAGAAGCAGATCCTACTTTCCTACAGCGCCAAAGGACCTAACACGACCAATAAGCGATTTTGTATCTGCTTAAGAGCCCTCGGGTCGCGCTCCAATTTTACAGAAAGCTGATCAAATCCGGATCTAGATCCGGAGTTATGCAAGCTTTACTGTCCACGACAGGGCGAGAGCATTTTGCCTTCATAACTGCCCTAGCCTCCTTTTCCAAAGGCCTCCTAACCCAAAGCCTAATGAAACTTGCCACATGAGGCAGCGGTCACCACCCGCACTTCAGGTTGACAGATCATCTCCGGGCTGAACATGTCCTCTCCCTGAGGATCTTTAACAATCCCTTTATCTTTCCTCTCTTTTTCTACTCTGTCCATGTCCAAATCCCATTCATCTTCCATGCAATCATCCAAGACAAACTCTCCAACTCTTCTTCAAACTCCTGCTTTTGGAGCTCCTCATAAGACTTTTCTCCATCATTTGTGCGCTAAGGACACCCTCTTTTGTGCCGCATCGGACACCATCTTCATTTACGGCGCAAGGCTCACCTTTATTTCTCGTCAGAAACCTGACGCCAACCTCAATATTCTTTGTCTTTTTTGCCATCTTTCCATAACCTTTCACTTCACCACTCTCCTCATCCACCATAGACCAATATCCTCAGAGAATTCTACTGCCCTTCTTGCCTTCTTGAAAACACTTTGTAAGACTTCTTTCATTGAGCTTTTCATCTCTTCTTGTACAATTTTCCTTAAATTAGAATCACCAGAACCTGAAGTCTGTGCACCTTCATTCACATCCATCATAAACTACCCGAAGACTAAAATTGGCCTTATTCCTTTTTTTTTTTTAAACTTACTCAAAAACCTAAAACTCTCTACTCCAAATAATAAATGTTACCTTAGATCTTAATTCTAAAATTCCTTTAAACTCTCCTTATAAATCTTCCAAAACCGAAAGTTCTCCCGACAAAATAGTCAATTTCAGCTTTATAAAGAAGTGAGAAATAAAAACGAGCGCTCCTCCTCTGGGTTGTCACCCCCTGCTTTCTGGGTCTCCGCCCACACTCTCAAGGCTTTCTGCAGCTTTACCTTCATGGTGAGCCCTTTTGTAGAAACTTGAAAATCCTTGAGAAATCCTTTAACTGTAGCACTGTGTAGATCTCTAACCTGGCCAGATTAAAATCAGTTCCTGCAGGTTCAGGTGCTGCTTCTCCAGAGGGAGACATGATTTAGCAGAAAAATCAAAAATGCCAATCAGGGAGGATCGAAAAAAGGCTCAAATTGGTCTTAGCTAATAATTGTAGTGAACACTGAGCTGTACGATCACAAGTCCTGTCCCACCACTGCCACCAATGATAGAACTGGGGTCTCTAGTTGGCCGAGGTATGCACCCTGTCCAAGTAGGGGCCACCACTCTAGTCAGGGTAAGTCAGATACAGACCCTAAATTAACCCGTGGTTACCCTCTGGTAACTTGGCAGGCTTAACTTAAGAAGCAATGTGTAAAGTATTTGTGCAACACACATACACTCACAGTAACACAATAAAAACACCACAAAAAGACTCCAGACAGGTTTAGTAAAATAGACAATATGTATCTGAGTAAAGCAAGAAAGCAAGACTAAAACAACAGAAAATCCAATTAGTAGAACCGGAGTTATACATTTTTAAAGAATAAACCAAAATAGTGCTTAGAAGTCAATAGTACTGAAAGGTTACTTGAGGACACTCTAGACCAGGGTAAATCCGAAGTTCAGGCCGACTGCGGTGGAAGGCAGGGTGGCTACAGACTCACTCAAGTCCTACTAAAAAAGTACCCTGGATGGACCAAAACATCGACATAGAGAGCACAATAGTCAGTGCAGTTGGGCCGATGTGTCATCCAAGAACCCCTTTGTGATGGAGGTGATGTGCCATCCTTTGAGCCTTGCTAGAGGGGTACGGAAAGAAGCAAGAGGGGTGCAGAGAGAAGCAAAAGAAGTACAGAAAGAGACAAGAGAGGTAAAGAAAGAGGCAAGAGAGGTGTGGGAAGAGGGGTGCAGAAAGGGGCAAGAGAAGTGCAGAGAGAAACAACAGAGCTACAGAAAGAGGCAAGAGAGGTGCAGAAAGAGGCACAAGGGGTGCTGAAAGAGGGAAGAGGGATGCAGAAAGAGGCAATGGGGTACAGAAAGAAGCAAGAGCGGTGCAGAACGAGCAAAAGAAGTGCAGAAAGAAGGAAAAAAGATACGGATAAAGAGGTACAGAAAGAGGCAAAATAGGAGCAGAAAGAGGGAAGAGGGGTGCAGAAAGAGGTAAGATGGGTGCACAAAGAAGCAACAAAGGTGCAGTAAGAGGCAAGAGAAGTACAGAAAGAGGAAAGAGGGGTGCAGAAAGAGGAAAGAGGGGTGCAGAAAGAGACAAGAGAAGTGCAGAAAGAAGCAACAGAGGTAGAGGAAGAGGCAAAAGGGGAGCAGAAAGAGGGAAGAGGGATGCAGTAAGAGGCAAGAGTGGTGCAGATAGAGGCAAGAGAGGTACATAAAGAACCAACAGAGGTGCAGAAAGAACAAACAAATGTGCAGAAAGAGGCAAGAGAAGTGCGGAAAGAGGCAAGAGAGGTGCTGAAAGAGACAAGAGAGGTGCGGAAAGATGGGTGCAGAAAGAGCCAAAAAAAGTGCAGAAAGAAGCAAAAGACGTGCAGAAAGAGACAAGAGAGGTGCACAATGAGGCAGGACAGGTGCAAAAAAGAGGGAAGAGGGGTGCAGGAAGAGGCAAGAGGGGAGCAGAAAGAACCAAGAGAGGTACAAAAAGAGGCAAGAGAACTGCAGAAATAGGGAGGAGAGGTGCAGAAAGAGGCAGGACAAGTGCAGAAAGAGGAGAGAGGAGAGCAGAAAGAGACAAGAGGGGTAGAGAGGAAGCAAGAGAGGTACAGAAAGAAGCAAGAGGAGTGCAGAGAGAACCAACTGAGGTACAGAAAGCGGCAAGCGTGGTGCAGAAAGAGGGAAGAGAGGTGCAAAAAAGAGCAAGTGGGGTGCGGGAAGAGGGATGCAGAAAGAGGTAAGAGGGCTGCAGAATGAAGCAAGAGCGGTACAGAAAGAACCAAGAGAAGTGCAAAAAGAAGCAAGAAAGGTGCTGAAAGAGGCAAGGGAGGTCCGGGAAGAGGGGTGCAAAAAGAGGCAGGAGAAGAGCAGAAAGAAGCAACAGAGGTGTTGAATTAAGCAAGAGAGGTACAGAAAGAAGCAACAAAGATGTAGAAAGAGGCAAGAGAAGTGCAGAAAGAAGCAAAAGAAGTACAGAAAGAAGCAGCAAAGGTACAGTAAGAGGGAAGAGAAGTACAGAAAGAGACAAGAGAGGTACAGAAAGAGGCAAGCAGGTGCATAAAGAGGGAAGAGGGGTGCAGAAAGAGGTAAGAGGGCTACAGAAAGAAGCAAGAGAGGTGGAGAAAGAACCAACAGAAGTGCAAAAAGAAGCAACAAAGGTGCAGAAAGAGGCAAGAGAAGTGCAGAAAGAGGCAAGAGAGGTGCTGAAAGAGGCAAGGGAGGTGCAGAAAGAAGGAAGAGGGGTGCAGAAAGAGGCAAAGGAAGTACAGAAAGAAGCAACAGGGGAACAGAAAGAGGCAAGAGGGGTGCAGAAAGAGGGAAGAGGGATGCAGAAAGAGGCGAGGGGGTGGCGAAAGAAGCAAGAGAGGTGTAGAAAGAGGAAAGAGAGGTGCAGAAAGAGGGAAGAGGGGTGCAGAAAGCAGCAAGAGGGGTGCAGAAAGAACCAACAGAAGTACAAAAAGAGGCAAGAAATGTGCAGAAAGAGAAAAAAGAAATCCAGAAAGAGGTAAGGGAAGTGCTGAAAGAGGCAAGGGATGTGCAGAAGGAAGGAAGAGTGGTGTAGAAAGAGGCAAGACATGTGCAGAAAGAAGCAACACAGGTGCACAAAGAGTCAGACAGGTGCAAAAAGAGGCAAGAGAAGTACAGAAAGAAGCAACAGTAGAGCAGAAAGAGGCTAGAGAAGTGCAGAAAGAGGCAAGAGAGTTGCAGAAAGAGGCAGGACAGGTACCGAAAGAGGGAAGAGAGGTGCGAAAAGGGGCAAGAGGGGTGCAGAAAGAAGCAAGAGAGGTTCAGAAAGAAGCAAGACAAGTGCAGAGAGGACCAAGACACATGCAGAAAGAGGTAATAGGGGTGCAGGAAGAGACCTGAGAAGTGCACAGAGAACTAATAGAGGTAAATAAAGAGGCAAAAGAACAGCAGACTGAGGCAAGAGAGGTGCAGAAAGAGGTATGACATGTGCAGAAAGATAGAAGAGAGGTGCAAAAGGAGGCAAGACAGATGCAGAAAGAGGGAAGAGGGGTGCATAAAGAGGCAAAAGAATTGCAGGAAGAAGCAACAGAGGTGCTGAAAGAGGCAAGGGAGGTGCAGAAAGAGGCAAGAGAAGTGCATAAAGAAGCAATAGAGGTGCAGAAAGAGGCAAGAGAACTGCAGAATCAGGCAAGAGAGATGCAAGAAGAGGCAAGATAGGTGCAGAAAGAAGCAAGTGAAGTGCAGAGAGAACCAACAGAGGTGCAGAAAGAGGCAAGACAGGTGCAGAAAGAGGGAAGAGGGGTGCATAAAACAGCAAATGAAGTACAGAAAGAAGCAACAGAGGTGCAGAAACAGGCAAGGGATATGCAGAAAGAGGCAAGAGAGGTGCAGAAAGAGGGAAGAGGGAATAGGGGTACAGAAAGAAGCAACAGAAGTGCAGAAAAAGCAAAGTACAGAAAGAGGCAAGCGAAGTACAGAAAGAGGTAAGAGAAGTACATAAAGAGACAAGAGAGGTAGAGGAAGAGGGGTGTAGAAAGAGGCAAGAGGGCTGCAAAAACAAGCAAGAGAGGTTCAGAAAGAAGCAACAGAGGTGCAGAAAGAGGGAACTGAAGTGCTAAAAGAAGCAACAGAGATGCAGAAAGAGGCAAGATGAGTATAGAAAGAGGCAAGAGAGGTGCTGAAAGAGGCAAGAGAAGAGCAGAAAATGGGAAGAGGGTGTGGAAAGACGCAAGAGAAGCGCAGAAAGAAGCAACAGAGGTGCAGCAAGAGAACTACAGAAAGAGGCAGAAGTTCAGAATGAGGCAGGACAGGTGCAGAAAGAAGCAAGAGAGGTGCAGAAAGAAGCAACAGAAGTGCAGAAAGAAGCATCGGAGGTACAGAAAGAGGCATGAGAGGTACAGAAAGAAGCAAGAGAAGTCTCACTACCTCTTGCAGCCATAACACTTGACACTACCAAAGCCTTTGATAGGGTCAACTGGGTCTATCTTGCGGCAGTAATAGATAGGTTTGGTTTTGGAGCAAAATTTAGTCGAGCAATTCAGCTAATCTATCACGATCCTTCGGCTAGACTCTTAGACAATGATAAACTGACTAACTCTTTTAAAATCTCCAGGGAAACCACACAGGGCTACCCCCTCTCCCCGCTTCTTTTTGACCTGTACATAGAGCCCTTTGCCCAATGTTTGAGAGATGAGCCAGGTATGCCATCTTTCAGATTTGGGGCATTAGAGAGAAAGGTAGCTCTCTATGCGGATGATGTTTTGATCCTTTCTTCCGACTTGTAGACATCTTTCCCCCAGGTTATTAAGCTGGCACAAGACTTCGGGCAGGTTAATGCGGGAAAGACAGATCTTATGGCGTGGAACCTGCCAGATTGTCAGCTTCACACCAAATGTGAAATAAGATATTTGGGGGGCAGGATTGTCCAGAATATTGATAAGATCGCAGGGACCAACCTGGCCAATGTATCTAAAGAAAGCCAGAAGCTCATGAAATCCTGGTCTCCTGTCCCACTGACCATTCTGGGTAGGATCAATCTGATTAAGATGGCCATACTTCCGAAAATCACTTTTCTTTTTGACAATATTCCGTTACATTTTGATAAATGGGAGATCGATAAATTTCAGCAAGCAATTAACTCATTTGCATGGGCTTACAAGGCCACAAGGATAGTTTGGCGGAAGCTCAGGCGTAGGAGGGAGATGGGGGGCTTAACACTACCAGATTTGCAATATTATGCCTGTGCATTTCAGTTATCACGTGCAAGAAGGCTGCTAAAAACACCAGATCATACAGGGACAGGGGCTATGTTCTCTGCTATGTTAAAAGGAGGGTATCTTCCCCAGGAGGGATTTCTGTTCAAATTTGGTGACCAGAAATTTTTCAAGAACATCAGGCTGAAAGTCTTGCTTGGGATGGCTCGTATGTGGGCTAGAATTAAACAATGCACATGCCTTAATTACTGTGAGAAGTTGGCCAGGTATATGCGTAACTGCACAGAAAAAGAAGACTTCTTCAAAGAGGCTAATATATTAGGCAACAGATTACATGAAAGAGGATATCCTAAACGACTTGTCAAGACGTCCATGAAGAGGGCTTGGTACAGCCCAAGGGAAGTACTACTAACAAGTAAAACAAAAGACCAAACCAACAGAAGCGTATGTGTCACCTGGTTTTGTCCATTAAGCACACGTCACCAAAATTGTCAAAAAATATTGGCCTACACTGAACACTCTCATGACATGCCAAGAGTTACCTATGTTCTCGTTAAAAGAGGGTAAGAACATAACGGACCATCTGGTACACTCGATACAAGCGTAATTAAACCTAGGAGTACGATCCAAAACTTATGGTCACTTCCACCTGTACTGGGACATTTCAAGTGTGGAAATTGTGTGGTATGTGACCTCGCTGTGGAGACTAAAGATTTCACCCATGGTAATATAAAGTTCACACTACATGATTTCACTAACTGTGCAACGTCTAATGTTGTTTACTGCATCTGGTGCCCATGTGGTCTGATATACATTGGGCAGACCTCTCAGCCAGTTAAACCTAGAATTGGTCAACACCGTAGCAGAATAAGATGCCAGGTAGAGAATGCATCCCTGGTGCAACATTACAAGGACACATCCCACACTGCAGATGATCTGAAGTGGCAGGTCATTGAGAAAGCTAAAGTACCCCCTAGAGGAGGCAGCGTCTCTTTTATCCTACAATCATTAGAGTGTAAATGGATAGAAAAGTGTGACTCCATCAAGAAGGGGTTAAGCAGCCTTGAGGAATGGCGATGATTCATCAGTCTTAACTGACATCCTTGGGCCATTCACATTTTCAAGTGAGAGAGTCCAGAGATGTAGATAACTATCTCTAAACACTGTTCTTCAGCAACACTGGTCATTGAATGTCTCTTAATAAAGATAAGATAGAAAAGTACAGAAAGATCAGGTATCCTTACATTAGATGTCCCTTATCACTGTTCTTTTAAGGTGTAGTTTCAATAATTGTCATTGTTATCATATTAAGCAGTGCACACCATATGCTGAAATATATGTATGTAAAATGGTTTAAACATCCTGTGTTTGAATATGAAATATTCAGCTTTGTAAGGGCCAGGTATATTCTGTAAGTTGTACATATAATACAGTATATAGCGAAGAGGGACACTCATAAGATAAATTGGCAAGAATACCAACACCTCTTAGAAATGGCCGCGTTATTTAGAACGTATGTACCTTACAAGAAGGCGTTTCCGCCCAAAATACATCAAATGTAGCAAATGTAGCAACTTTATTGAGCGTTGTGCGCTAAGTAATAATCACAATATGCACAGCGAGTACCAACACCGCTTAGAAATGGCTGCGTTATTTAGAACGTATGTACCTTACAAAAAGGTGTTTCCGCCGATAAACTGTCAATTGTAGCAACTTTATTGACATTTGTACGCTAAATAATAATTACAATATGCACAGGGAGCAACTCAATAGGTTACACTAACATCGACCATGATCTAGATACACTAGACTATGTTAAACAATGGCTGCCAGCGCATAACTCTTTGACAGCCCGTATTGCGCATGTGCAGTTGCAGCTAAAGTTTATTTACGTAGCTGTTACAAAGCGTCCCTCACACAGGACCCGACACGATCACGAAGCGGCACATGAGTATTAAGTAAGTAATTCCTTAGTGTGTATGTCCACAATGGCAGACTATACCCTTATAGACACGCGATTAATGACAGCGCGTCTCATTGCTTCTCCCCTGCCCGTGAATGCCTGCTGAATAATTAAATTACGGCTTACCGAGAATCTCAATCGGGTAAGTCTATTATTCATTTTCCCATGGTTAGTGTAATTGCAAGCAATTCTGTCCGGTATTGACTCAGATTTATTGTTCAGATCACGGAAGCAACCTAAAGTGGATTAACTAGCCCTGCAGTCTGGTAGTCCCGTGAACTAAGTGGAGGGATTTACCAAGACTTTAAGATATACAATTTTGAAACCGTCAAAGTGATGATTACCAGAGAATAAATCCTCGGGTGAGCTTGAACCCCACGCATTATTGATTGAACAACAAGTCAAATTTATTTTATTTTAAATGGCTCCTGACAATACCTTTTCTAAAAGGTCCATCCTCCTCATCCTGAATTTTGGGAAGTGTCTGCATTCACCTTAAGATTCTTATTACTCTAATAATCCTACTAATGGTAAGCCATTGCTCACCATTGCCCATGACTTCATGTCTACAATATCCATACAGTACCACTAATTTACATCATCATTCTTTTCCAATAGACCCCAGAACTCTTGTCCTGAAGAGACCCCGTATCGAGAGAGGGTCAAAACGTTGTCGACTTCATAAAGGGAAAGCTTCTAAATGCTATACAAATTATTCATTGTACTACAAACAATTAGCTCCCCTTTTGTGTATTTCCAATAACCAATTTCCCTGTTTTCCAGTCACCTTTGAAACACTTTGTGCACCACTGTTATGGTCACTTCACTGGGGTTCACCATGATCACCATATAGAGTACATAATGTATATACTGTGAGAAATTGTCTTTTTCTTCATTCATTTTTGTGGTACTTGTTTGTAATTTCTATTATGAAATAAATCACACTCACTTTGGCTGAAGTGAACTAGATTGGTATATTGTTGTGTGGGTTTCATAAATAATCTGAATATTTACGTATTATTTGATAGACCATACCCTGCATTAATTGTTATAGCTCCTTGATTAACTCAAGCAAGAAATGATTGTCTTGCATAAACATATGATGAATTTCAAATGAGTTCCTTGTGAACATTTTCTTTCCATAGCACTAATTATAATGGGCACCTTGTACCAGTCCAAACAACCCCTTATTGATGATTGGATAAAGACGACCTTTATTAAAAGATATCCTAGTGGTAGCTATGGAGAGCAGCCTTCAGGGTAAGTCTTGAAGGAATGTAAAGCAGCTTGTCTTACCAGTCTATAATCTCTTGAATGGCTAAATGAAAGACAATCACACCAGGTATATATATCTCTTGGTATATATATATTATGAGGCTAGAGGTCAAAACGCATAAGTTACACTTCAAATATTACAGTAAAATAGCACAAATACAGGCCGTAGGGGCGAGCCAAACCATATACTAAAATAGTGGTATAAGAACCACCACTTACCTAGACACAAGGCCTAGAGCCTGTAGAATCACTGGGACCCCAAGGAACCACCCAAGGTAGTGACACAGGGGACCCACGGGGGCCGTGTGCAGCGTGAGAACACAGCCGCGAGCTCCCATTAGCTTCTATGGGGAAAGTCGCGATTAGATTTTTAAAGATTAGAGACACTTAGAAATGAGTCAGGACCAAACACTTTGGGACTTAGGAAGTTCTAGGGTCAACACCCACGGGAGCACCGGAGTACTCGTGTTACCTCACCCAGGGAAGCCGGGTGCATAGGTGTCAAATGGCGCTGGGTCGTGTCGTCGATTTCAATGGGAGCTGGCAAAGAAGTGCTGCTGCCGGGATGATGCAAAGTGTCCGAAGATATCCAAGCCTAGATCAAAGTCGAGAAGAACCTGAAAGCAGAGGGGACAGAGTCTGAGTCACTTGCCAGTGACCAGGAGGACGATAGGCGAATGCCCACCGATGTTGGGTGTTTCAGGTGAAGAAGGTGAAGCTTGACTCTTCAGCCACGAGGACCAGGAGGTGCTGAGGATGACCAGGAGCTGGATTCGAGTTGACCCACAAAGGATGTCGAGTGCTGCAGTTTTGTTGCCCGGATTGGACACAACAAGCCTTGGCAACAGCAACCCACTCGGAAAGGAGAAAGATGTTTCAGTGCAGACCAGCAAGGTCTGAGGGACTCACCACTTGGGAGGGAGTCAGGGCACGTCTGGAGCAACCAGGAAGACCAAGGAAAATCAAAGTTGCCTTCTCAGGGACCCACCAGTCGACGGACCAGGGATCGGGAAAGCGCCTCAAGAGGAAACACAAAATGGCGGCCCACGGGTCACTCGGAGTGACTAGGCTGACAATCTTCTGTGGATTCTCTGCTCTAGGTAGGGGCTACAAGTAACCCCAGGCCCAACTTCAAGAGACGTCGAGAAGTCAATGCACTTGCAAAAGTGCCTGGTGACCAGGAGTTCCAGTTTCACACTACTCACGATGGCTGCGGGTCTCAGCTTTGCTGGGGACTCGGGTCGGCCTGTGAGATGTCTGAAAATTCTCTTCCTGGGCTGCAAATACTTCGGAGTCCGGCGGCAGCTTCAGAGATGCAGACTGGCAAAATGCTTCATTGGTGCCTGCCAAGCAGGGGAGTCACTCCTTGACCCCAAGGGAGATTTCTTCTGTTCTCTAGACTTTAGTAGAGCATCGAAGTTCCAGGACTCAGCTTCAGAGTTTCATCCAGGAATATCTAAAGTTCTGGTTACAGATGTTCCTTACTTATACCTAAGGAAGGGGTTGGACTAGCTCTGGGGACCCACCTATGGGAGAGTTTGGAAAGAGGGGTGGCTACACCCATTTCCTTTGTCCATTTTCATGCCAGAGCAGGGGCTGGAAGCCCCTGAACCGGTTTGAGCTGGACTATGCACAGGGACACCAAATGTGCCCCCAGTGCAGGACTTCAAAGCACTCTGAGAGTGCTCCCACCCAGCCCCAATACACAGGCTGGGCGGTGGTTACACTTCCCTGTGACAGGAAACTTATTGTCCAGGCCTCCCCTGTCGGACTTTCGGACAGCAGCAGGAGGCCAGACCTGTGTCTGTGGTTGCAGCATCCATTTTGTGATGCCATGGCTCTGTTAAGTTTCTACCGGGTATACCAGTACTGCCATGTGTCTCCCTCTAGAAGGGTGGGATCATATTCTCACATCAGGAATTGATGCAGGGGTATGATTCCAAGGTGTTTGGCACCAAACACGACATGTTTCTGTGCAGCCAGTCCAAAGTTAGCATTAACCGTTTTAGATATAAGGCACTTAAGAGTATATGGTGAGGCTGCACCACTGACAAACCCGGAGAAGAGATTCCGAAGGCTGCAGAGGGGTTCCGCTCATGCCTGGGCACCCTCTCACATATAACCAAGCACCCTGCCTTCAGGATTGATAAGGCCTGCCATAGGTGTGACTGATAGGTTTCTATGTGCAGTGTTAGGTGAGGTATAGTGAACCTATACCTCAGTAAGGGGTGCTTGCACCACCTTACCCAGGCTTCAGTAGCGGACCTGTGGTGTTATTTTGGAGGGCTTTCCAGGGGTGGCACAATACATGCTTCAGCCCCTGGTAGGCCTCTGGGGTACCAATGCCCTTGGTACATAGTATACCATATACTAGGGACTCACAAGGGTACCCCAGAATCCAATCTGGAGTGTACCCAAACTATATGCAATCAATTTAGAGAGGAAGCAGCTAGGCTGGGGCCCTGAATAGCAGGGTCCCAGCCAGACTAAAGTCGAAAAACAGTGAAACACCACAAAAAGTGGGGGTAACCATGTGAAGCAGATCCTCCTCTCCTACACATGTGAAGGCAATTTTGATTTTCCTTGGGCTTCCCTGGTTGCTCCAGACGTGCCCTGACTCCCCACTGCGTGGTGAGTCCCTCAGACCTTGCTGGTCTGCACCGAATCATCTTTCTCCTTTCTGCATGGGTTGCTGTCGCCAAGGCTTGTTGTGTCCAATCCGGGCACCAACGCTGCAGCACTCGACATCCTTCGTGGGACAGCTCGAATCCAGCTCCTGGTCGTCCTCAACGCCTCCTGGTCCTCGTGGCTGAAGAGTCAAGCTTCACCTTCTTCACCTGAAATCACCGGACATCGGTGGGCATTCGCCTATCGTGCTCCTGGTCACTGGCTAGTGACCCAGACTATGTCCCCTCTGCTTTCCAGGCTTGGATCTCTTCGGGCACTTCACATCTTCCCGGCAGCATCACTTCCTTGCCAGCTCCCATTGAAAACGACGACGCGACCCGACACCATTTGACACCTATGCACCCGGCTTCCCTGGGTGAGGTAACTCGAGTACTCCGGTGCTCCCGTGGGTTTTGACCCTAGAACTTCCTATTTCCAAAAGGGTTTGTTCCTAGTTCATCTCTAAGTGTCCCAAATCTTTTAAAAATCTAACCGCGACTTTCCCCAAAGAAGCTATCGGGAGCTCGCGGCTGTGTTCTCACACTGCACACGGCCCCCGTGGGTCCCTTGTGTCACTACCTTGGGTGGTTTCTTGGGGCCCCAGCAATTCTACAGGCTCTAGTCCTTGTGTCTAGTCGTGGTTCTTATACCACTATTTTAGTATATGGTTTGGCTCGTCCCTAGGGCCTGGCGTGTATTTATGCTATTTTACTGTAATATTTGAAGTGTAACTTATGTGTTTGGACCTCTAGCCTCATAAAGAGACTAGTAGGGTGTGTTTAGAAATAAATACATATATTTTATATATATACATGGTGTGGTTGTCTTTCATTTAGCCATTCAAGAGATTATAGACTGGTAAAACAAACTGCTTTACATTCCTTCAAGACTTAGACTGAAGGCTGCTCTCCATAGCTACCACTAGGATAGCTTTCAATAAAGGTTCTCTTTAACCTATCATCAATGAGGGGTTGTTTGGACTGGTGCAAGGTGCCCACTATCACTAGTGGACAGCATATACCAGGCCAACTTCTCACACCATGTGCATGTCGATGACCATTCCCTCCACGGTCTTCCCTTGTTGCTTTCCCTGTCCCCAATGCCCTCTCCACACTCTTGTTCTCCTGTCCCCTCTATTTCTAGACTTTTGTGCCGCCACTGCCATCTATGGCTGCCCGTGCCAACCTCCCCTCATTCACCATGTGTGTGTTCCTCCCCCTCCTTCCTTAGTCTAATGTGCTACAACTACCCTGAGGCTGTCCCCTCTTCTAGTCTGTAATTATCCATGTGTGTGCCTCTGCCCCCTCCCTTGCTGCTGTGCTGCCACTGCCTCTGTACCCAACTGCTCTCTATTCTTGCCAGTTCCTCCTCCCTATAACCCCTGATCTTTGTGTACGTCCCCCTGCAAACTCTCTCCCTACTCTGTTATACTGCCATTGCCCTATGTTGCGGCCACTGCCCCTCCCGCTCCCCTTCCCCGTGCCTCTGTTCTCTGTCTGCATAGCCCTGCCGCTGTCTTTTCTGGTCCCACCACTACAACCCCCACCTTTGTTCTCCACGTGGATGCCTTTGCCCCCCACCCCACCCTTCCTAGTCTTTTATGCTATCTCTGACCAAGTCATTAGATTTCCTTTACGTCTTACCTGTTCAGTAATTGGCACTATAATATCATGGCACCCATGAAATGACTATACACACTGAAATACAGCCCTCAATCTTATGAACCTCCATGACAGAATAGTTTAACCTCAGGACCACGTGGTCATACCCATTCCTTTTTTTGCATTTCGTTTACACAGGATTCTAATGAGGTTCTCTGGTGGCAGCAGGAGCAGGACTATGCCGCTAAAGAGTCTGAGGAGAACTAGGCATTTTATATCATACTTACCTGCTGTATGCCACAGGTTACAAGCTAAAAGCCTTTATTGATAATGTGAGTCAGCTCATGGGTCGATTCAGAGACAGCATGGCCTGGTTTGGCTGGAGACAGTGGTAGGAACATACAGGTTGCTATATCTGAGTGGTAGAATTTGAGATGCCAAGATGGCTGCAAGGCTTGTTTTTTTTTCTTCCAAACCCATCATGGAAATCTCGGCTGAGTGCAATGTGTCTTGCCAATCTTCACAGCCTCTTACTCCTCCTTTTCTAGACTGTTGTGCAGCCACTGCCAAGGTGCAAACTGCCCTCCTTTGCTGCCCCTCCCTCTGCCCCTTGATTCCCCAATGTGCTTGCTCCAGCACCCACACTCTCTGGTCCATTGTGCTGCCACTCTCCCTGTGCTGTCACTGTCCTCTAATGCTGCCCTTGCCTCTTAACCCCCTCCCCCTTGGCCCCAGCTCTCTTTGTGTGTACCTCGTTTCCTCCCTTCCTGGTCCGTTACACGACCACTGCTCCTGCTCCTCTACTGCCAAAGCCCTCCCTTGCTATCACTGTCCCTGCACCCTCCCCATTCTCAGTGTGCATGTAATTGCCCACTCCGTCCCAGGTCTGTGGTTCTGCCACTGACCCTGTCCTGAATAGCCCCTGGTCCATTGGCTGCCACTGTCTCTGTGCTGCTACAGCCTGCTGTTGCCAACCCCGCCCTCCCCTTTCACCGTGTGCGTTCCCCTTCACCCTCCCTGGTCTGCTGTGCATCCACTGTCCCTATGCATAAGTGCCCTCGCATGCTCCTGACCCCCTCCCTCTGCACACTGTTATCTGGGTGCATGTTCCTGCTCCCTCCTTCGCTGGTCTGTTGTGCTGCCATTGCCCTACATTGATGCCCCCTGCCCTCCTCCATTCTCCCCATTCTGTGTGTGTATGGCCCTGCCACCCCCTACCCTGATCTGTTGTGCTGGTATTGACTCAGTGCTACTGCCCTCTGCTGCCCCTGCCCCCCTCCATTCCTAGTCTATTGTGCTACCGCTGCCCCTGTGCTGTACTGAACTAATTTGCTGCCTCTGCTGACTCCCTGGTCTCCAAGTGTGTTCCCCTGCCCCAACACTCCCTGGTCTGTATAACTACCATTGCCCCGGTGCTACCAATTTGTAATTATTTTTTTACAGAGTTTTATATACTGTGAACTTGACCCGAAGGTATCAGAGCGCTTTACACCATCACCAGTTGCGTTACATGAGGCCACATTCATTTTGTTAGGTACGGGGAGATTAATTGATTTGCCCAGAATCACAGGATTGTGAGTCATTTCCTAGACTCAAATCCGGTTCCACAGATTTGAGCTCGACCGCCCTAGCCGTTAGGCCAACTCCTCTCCCCAATGCCCTCCGTTGCTGCTATAACCACAGCCTTCATTCCCATGCCCCCTGTTATCTGTTTGCATGCCCCTGCCACATCCCTCCCTAGTCCACAGTTCTGCCACTGTCCTCCGTTTCTGCCTTTGTGACTTACCCCATCCCCCTTGACCCCATCCCCCTTGACCCCCAGAGACCCTTCTATGTGTCCCTCCTTTCTGCCTCTGTCCCTATTCCATTGCGCTGCCACTCTACCTGGTGAGTCACTGCCCATACCCCTCCACCCTGCCCCATTCTACATGTGCAGGCCTTACCACCCTGTTCTGTTGTACTGCCACTGCCACTGTGATGAACTGCAATCCTTTGCTGCCACCCCTTCCTCCCTGTCCTTTGTGTGCACTTGCATACTCAATCCTTTCCTGGTCCATTATGCTGCCACTGCCCAACACATGCCACTGCCCTCTGTTGCCGCTCCTGCCTCAATCTCTGGCCCCCTTTCTTGATGTGTTCACTCATGTCCCTATCCTCCCTGGTCTGTTAAGCTGCCAATGTGCTTCCCCTGCGCCCCTTTGGTGCCTCCCAGTCGTTTTGATTGTGTTACTATTGTGCTGTACTCTGGTTGTTGGCTTTTGTCCTGGGAAGCTATTATGGGTTTGTTCTGTTGCCAATTGTATTTGTGTTACATTACTGTGTTTGGTTTGTTGCACTCAACATGTACTTTAGAAATCTTATAAATGGTGTTATATTTCCAGGAACAAGCTGCACATTCCTTTAAAGTTCTATTGGCCATCATCCACTGTCTAAATTGCCAATCCAATATCTCCATCATTTTGGCTGTTTAACAAACCTTCTGATTGAAACTGTGGCAGAGATGTGTCTAAAATTAGTATATGCAGTGCATACTTTATATAATATAACCCACAACTTTCTGCTTTTGAGATCCATGCAGGGCCACATGTTTTAAATGCCATCCTGCTGACATAGTCATCCATCCTCCCAAAGTTGATAAATACTACTCTGCCAAACATGCTCCATTATACAAACAGATGTTTTGTATTTTTTATTCAGTAACAATAAAGGCCTTCTCCTCCTTTGTACCCTGGATCCGTAAGAGCATTGCCGTGTGCATCAGCACTGCTCAAAACTGCAACAATTTCTAAAACAACCGATGACACAACTCTTTGAAGTAATCTACATTAAAATACAGTCACTGTAAACTTCCACTCATAGAAATTAGCCCCGCCTCCAATAACGCATTGAGAGTAGCTTTGCCTTTGTAATTGAACAAGTGATTGCTGCCTTTCGGCTAGATTCATGATGTTCAAATACCACCTCTATGCAATGCTTAATTTGAGGTGATGGTTGCAGGTGAGCCTTATATAGTGATATAGGTTACCTATATCACTATATAAATACACACATATCGGATAGGATAGGATATAGGTTTTGTAAAGCGCTTGAATGCCGTAGCGTCTTGGCGCTGGTAAGTGTGGGGGAAAGGCCAGTCTTCAGCGTAAGCTCCCTAGAATAACCAGGTTTTTAGAACTTTCCTGAAGCGTTGATGGTTATCTACAGATTTTAGAGAACAAGGGAGCTTATTCCAGAGTCCTGCAGTACGGGTTTGAAAAAGCTATAAACCTATCAGTCACTCCTATGGCAGGCCTTATCAATCCTGAAGGCAGAGTGCTTGGTTCTTATGTGAGAGGGTGCCCCTGCCTCAGCAGAGCCCCTCTGCAGCGTTCGAAGACCCTTCTCTGATGCTGTTTGTAGTACAGCCTGACCATATACTCTTAAGTGCATTATAACCAAACGGTAAATGCTAACTTTGGACTGGCTTCATGGAAACATGTTGTGTTTGGTGTCAAACACCTTGGAATCATACCCCCACACCGGTAACTGGTGTGGGAGTATGATCCCACCCTTCTAGAGGGAGAGACATGACAGCACTGGTATACCCAGTAGAAACTTAATAGAGCCCTGGCATCACAAAATGGATGCCACAGCCACAGACACAGGTCTGGCCTCCTGGTGCTGACCGAAACTCTGGCAGGGGAGGTCTGGACAATAGGTGTCCTGTCACAGGGATGTGTAACCACCTCCCAGACAGGCTTATGTGTATTGGGGCTGGGTGGGAGCACTCTCCGAGTGCTTTGAAGTCCTTCACTGGGGGCACATTTGGTGTCCCTGTGCACAGTCCAGCTCAAACCGGTTCAGGGGCATCCAGCGCCTGCTCTGGCGCGAAACTGGACAAAGGAAATGGGTGTAGCTACCCCTCTTTCCAAACCCTCCCATAGGTGGGTCCCCAGAGTATGTCCAACCCCCTACCTTAGTATAAGTGTGGGACTCCAGTCCTTAAGACTTTAGATTACCCTGGACGAAGCTCTGAAGCTGAATCCTGGACCTTCGACGCTCTGCTCAAGACCAGAGGACTGAAGAAATCTCCCTTGGGGTCAAGGAGTGACTCCCCTGCTTGGCAGGCACCAACAAAGCAATTTGCTGGTCTGCATTAACAAATTTCCCGCCGGACTCCATAGAATTTGCATCCCAGGAAGAGGATTTCCAGACATCTTAGAGGCTGTCCCGAGTCCCCAGCAAAGCTGAGACCCGCAGTCCTCGTGAGTATCGTGGTACTGGAACTCCTGTTCACCTTGGATTTCTGCAAGTACATTGACTTCTCGACGTCTCTTGACGTCATGCTTGGGCTGACTTGTAGCCCCCACCTCAAGCACTGAATCCACCAAAGATTGTTGGCCTGGTCATTCCGAGTGATCCGTGGGCCGCCATTTTGTATTTTGTCTCGAGGTCCCTTCACGATCACTGGTCCGTTGACTGGTGGGTCCCTGAAGGGGTAACTTTGTATTTCATTGGGTTTCTCTGGTTGCTCCAGATGTGCCCTGACTCCCAACCAAGTGGTGAGTCCCAAAGACCTTGCTGGTCTGCACCAAAGCATCTTTCTTGTTTCTGTGTGTGGGTTGCTGTTGCCAAGGCTTGTTGTGTCCAATCCGGGAACTGACGCTGCAGCACTCAACATCCTTCATGGGACAGCTTGAATCCAGCTCCTGGTTGTCCTCAACACCTCCTGGTTGTCCTCAACACCTCCTGGTCCTCGTGGCTGAAGAGTCAAGCTTCACCTCTTTCACCTGAAATCACCCGACATCGGTGGGCATCTGCTCATCGCCTTCCTAGTCACTGGCTAATGACCCAGACTCTGTCCCCTCTGCTTTCAGGTTCTTCTCATCTTCCATCCAGGCTTGGATCTCTTTGGACAATTCGCATCTTCACGGCAGCTGCACTTCTTCTCCAGCTCCCAATGAAATCGACGATGCGACCCGACACCAAAAGACACCTAGGCACCCGGCTTTCCTTGGTGAGGTAACACGAGTGCTCCCGTGGGTGCTAGCCCTAGAACTTCCTAAAGTTCAAAAGGGTTTGGTCCTGACTCATTTCTAAGTGTCCCTAATCTTTAAAAATCTAACCGCGACTTTCCCCATAGAAGCTAACGGGAGCTTGCGGCTGTGTTCGCACACTGCACACGGCCCCCGTGGGTCCCATGTGTCACTACCTTGGGTGGTTCCTTGGGGTCCCAGCGATTCTACAAGCTCTAGGCCTTGTGTCTAGTTAAGTCGTGGTGCTTATGCTACTATTTTAGTATATGGTTTGGCTGGCCCCTAGAGTCGGACTTGTATTTGTGCTATTTTACTGTGATTATTGAAGTGTAACTTATGTGTTTTGACCTCTAGTCTCATAAAGAGACTAGGAGGGTGTGTTTAGTAATAAATACATATATTTTTTATATATACTTGGTGTGGATATCTTTCATTTAGTGACTCAAGAGATTATAGACTGGTGAAACAAGCTGCTTTACATTCCTTCAAGACAGCCTGAAGGCTGCTCTCCATAGCTACCACTAGGATAGCTTTCAATAAAGGTTGTCTTTAACCTATAACTAATAAGGGGTTGTTTGGACTGATACAAGGTGCCCACTATAACTGGTGCTCAAAAAGGCAATGGGGTAACCCAGTATCCCTCAGAACCTGGGCAGTGGTATATAAAGATAACAATTGGTTCTGTCGGGTATGAATAATTTCTTTACACTGTTGAAGCACTCTCTGGGTTATTTACAAGAAAGAGCAATCAGAACGCAAATAATACACACAAAAAGACCAAAAAGGGTATTCAAGGTTTTATAAATTACGTCATTCATAAGTACCCAGATTGAATTAAATGGCTGTCAAGACACGAAAAACAAGTAGAAAATTTCGTGACAAAGTGAACGTGGTGCTCAGTGATGTGGTGATGGTGCAGGATATATACAAAGTGATCGTGAAGTTTTTGAAAGGCCAGAGAACAGATAAATGAATAGAACTGCAGGTTGAGTGAATGGGTCTTTATGCAGAATCTTTCTACTGGTCCGGGGTGTATGTCGACGTTTCAACCCTTGAAGCGCACTACTGTCTAGTCAATGCGGGTCTTCATCAGGACAAGGAGAAGGGTTGACAGCCTGTGGGATAGCAAATCGTATGGTCAGGAGTGTGTAAAAGGGCGGGAAAATTAATCCGGCATGTTAGGGTAAAAACTCACCTAAACAGACCCACAGTCGTTTATGGGACGTGTAAAAGAACTCTTCGTTTGAGTGAAGATCTCCTTTGGCGTATTAATTCTATGAGAAGGGGGGGGGAAGAGAGGGTGGAAACGGATTAAACTTCACCCATGAATGGCTATATTTGCTGAGGTGGAAGCTAATTCGAAGGTAATGAGGACTCACCCAATGATGGATTGCAGTCATGTTGTGGAACTTCCGTCTGGTATCAGGGAAAACAGATGGAGGAACGCAGGCGGTCGTCCTGTTTCCTCTAGGAATGATAGTCAATTTCCTGCAAAGTGTTGACAGGGGAATGTATTAGTCTCCACCGTGTCATTCGTATACAAAGGCCAAAGGGACAACCTCACTACTCGTTCCGCTCACCTTAATTGGATTCCAAGTTGCAAATAAATTGCAGCGGGACTCAGGCTTACGTCCTGTCTCCGGTTATCGTATCCGTGAATGTGGTTGCGAGCCGCTCGGTGATATGTTTGTTCCAGCGCGTGTACGTAGCGCATACGTGTTGGGGGCTCGTTGCTAGGTTACACGTTCTGGCGTGAATGCGTCATACGTGAGTGCCGTTACTAGGCAACTATGTCAATTTGCATGTACGTGAAAATGTTCGCGCCTAGGTGATACGCTAGCTACTCTATGTGTAAATGGCGCAATTGTGATGGGAGCTTAGTGCTCAGCTCTGTCATAGGAAAATGCGGTTGCTGGGCAACCGAGAGAAATTAGCTCGGTGGAGGCTTAATGCGAGGAAGCTCATTAGCCATGGCGAGAGAGTCAGAGTCATAGTCAGTGTCATGCAGTAGGTGGAGGATACCCATTATCCCACTCTCAGCCAATAATAGGTACTAATGCATATACATTCTTTCAATTATGTACATTTCTTCATGCATCATATATTCACAAGTTTCCGTATGAATGAAAAACATACGAAGTATTAAAATTGCAAAAGTAAATACAGGAATTGTATGCACATTTAGGTGACATGAGAATTATTGTGCACAATATATAGTGTGGTTCATTCTAAATGTGCATAGTCAATGTTGGCTATGTGGTTACAGTTGCCCCATTTGTTTTGCAGTCTCCTCCATCTCGTTCAGCCCGGTCTGTACCGAGCAGAGCGAATGAATCCATCTGCATTCCTTGTAATTGAGGGCCACTGAAATCGCCCCTCCCCTTGCATTTGGACTGATCTTTTCTAAGGCCCACCATTTTATGCTGTCCGGAGAGTGGTTGTGTGTAACAAAGTGGTCAACCATTGGTGCACCCTGTACTCTGCATCTAATCCTGCTCATGTGTTATAGGATTCTAGCTTTTACTTTCTGGATCGTTTGTCCGACATATCTCAGACCACAGGGACAAAGAATGGCATATATGACCTGGGAGCTGTTGCAGTTGGTAAAGTGCGGAAGCTTGTATGTTCTGTTGTTATGTGTAAACGTCGTGCCCTCCTGGCATAGGTCACATGCTTTACAGTTCCCACATTTGTGGTGTCCGCTCACTGGCGGAAGACCAAGGTAGTTCCTAAGATCCAACTGCTTAGGAGGTTCTAGGAATGCCCTCACCACAGTGTCCTTGATATTTTTGCCTCTTTTAAAAGCGAAGATGGGGTCCTGTTCAATCTTGAGCTCGCTAGCTA
Organism: Triturus cristatus; assembly: GCF_964204655.1. Taxonomy (NCBI): domain Eukaryota; kingdom Metazoa; phylum Chordata; class Amphibia; order Caudata; family Salamandridae; genus Triturus; species Triturus cristatus. The sequence goes on along the minus strand of NC_140593.1, from coordinate 440,279,187 downwards.
CGAGGTTCCAGTATTTCTTTACGATACACATGAGCAGGATTAGATGCAGAGTACAGGGTGCACCAATGGTTGACCACTTTGTTACACACAACCACTCTCCGGACAGCATAAAATGGTGGGCCTTAGAAAAGATCAGTCCAAATGCAAGGGGAGGGGCGATTTCAGTGGCCCTCAATTACAAGGAATGCAGATGGATTCATTCGCTCTGCTCGGTACAGACCGGGCTGAACGAGATGGAGGAGACTGCAAAACAAATGGGGCAACTGTAACCACATAGCCAACATTGACTATGTACATTTAGAATGAACCACACTATATATTGTGCACAATAATTCTCATGTCACCTAAATGTGCATACAATCCCTGTATTTACTTTTGCAATTTTAATACTTCGTATGTTTTTCATTCATACGGAAACTTGTGAATATATGATGCATGAAGAAATGTACATAATTGAAAGAATGTATATGCATTAGTACCTATTATTGGCTGAGAGTGGGATAATGGGTATCCTCCACCTACTGCATGACACTGACTATGACTCTGACTCTCTCGCCATGGCAATGAGCTTCCTCGCATTAAGCCTCCACCGAGCTAATTTCTCTCGGTTGCCCAGCAACCGCATTTTCCTATGACAGAGCTGAGCACTAAGCTCCAGTCACAATTGCGCCATTTACACATAGAGTAGCTAGCGTATCACCTAGGCGCGAACATTTTCACGTACATGCAAATTGACATAGTTGCCTAGTAACGGCACTCACGTATGACGCATTCAGGCCAGAACGTGTAACCTAGCAACGAGCCCCCAACACGTATGCGCTACGTTCACGCGCTGGAACAAACATATCACCGAGCGGCTCGCAACCACATTCACGGATACGATCACCGGAGACAGGACGTAAGCCTGAGTCCCGCTGCAATTTATTTGCAACTTGGAATCCAATTAAGGTGAGCGGAACGAGTAGTGAGGTTGTCCCTTTGGCCTTTGTATACGAATGACACGGTGGAGACTAATACATTCCCCTGTCAACACTTTGCAGGAAATTGACTATCATTCCTAGAGGAAACAGGACGACCGCCTGCGTTCCTCCATCTGTTTTCCCTGATACCAGACGGAAGTTCCACAACATGACTGCAATCCATCATTGGGTGAGTCCTCATTACCTTCGAATTAGCTTCCACCTCAGCAAATATAGCCATTCATGGGTGAAGTTTAATCCGTTTCCACCCTCTCTTCCCCCCCCCTTCTCATAGAATTAATACGCCAAAGGAGATCTTCACTCAAACGAAGAGTTCTTTTACACGTCCCATAAACGACTGTGGGTCTGATTAGGTGAGTTTTTACCCTAACATGCCGGATTAATTTTCCCGCCCTTTTACACACTCCTGACCATACGATTTGCTATCCCACAGGCTGTCACCCCTTCTCCTTGTCCTGATGAAGACCCGCATTGACTAGACAGTAGTGCGCTTCAAGGGTTGAAACGTCGACATACACCCCGGACCAGTAGAAAGATTCTGCATAAAGACCCATTCACTCAACCTGCAGTTCTATTCATTTATCTGTTCTCTGGCCTTTCAAAAACTTCACGATCACTTTGTATATATCCTGCACCATCACCACATCACTGAGCACCACGTTCACTTTGTCACGAAATTTTCTACTTGTTTTCCGTGTCTTGACAGCCATTTAATTCAATCTGGGTACTTATGAATGACGTAATTTATAAAACCTTGAATACCCTTTTTGGTCTTTTTGTGTGTATTATTTGCGTTCTGATTGCTCTTTCTTGTAAATAACCCAGAGAGTGCTTTAACAGTGTAAAGAAATTATTCACTATAACTGGTGGACCACATATATCAGGCCAACTTCCCACAGATATCTTATAGGGTATGATAATCTGATTTGAAATAAAACATTTCTCAATCAAGGTATTGAAAATGTACCATGTAAGAGTTTTCAACTAACTCCAAGCAATCATCATCACGGGCCAATAATATCCATTTAAATTATTCCCCAAAATATTGTTTGAATTTTAGCCGTGTTTTTTTTACTTACAAAAGGTTGTAGATGAGGTAAAACACCAGATTTGTATTCAAATAGTAAACAGTATTTGCCCTATAGACAATATGGCAGGCAGCGAGGCCAATTTAAATAAGGAGAACTTGGTTGCAAAAAAGTTAAGAAACAGATCTTAGCCTATTCACAAAATTAACATAGATTCTGAAATAAATTGTAAAGTATATGAAATACAACTGAGTATACTGGCAAAATTCACTAGCCTTTTATTAAAAGAGAGTGTAATCTTTTCCTAAAAATGAAAACTTGGGATCCATCATTAATATTCAGATCCTGGCAAATGATTGAGCAGTGGAAGAGTACCTGCTCAGCTGTTACCATAAGGCTCTGAAACCCCTCCTCTTTTGACGTACCCAATCAAGCTGCCTCAACAGTTAACCCTTTCCGTGCTCATGACGGAACCACTCCGTCATGAGCCACGGGTGCGCTGTGCTCATAACGGAGTGGTTCCGTCATGCTGCGGCCGTTGGCGGACGCTCCGCCCACGCGGCGCTAATTCCCCGCCTGTGCGGGCGATTAGCGCAGTGGGCGGAGACGTGACGGAACCACTCCGTCATGAGCACAGCTCACCCGTGACTCGTGACGGAGTGGTTCCGTCACGAGCACAGCGGACCCGCAACTGCCCCCAAACCCCCCCAGCGCCGCGGCGGAATTCCTGCCGCGACGAAGGGGTTAAAAGAGCTTCGTTTACATACTAATTAATGATGGCACTACAAAAACGCTGACTACATGGAGGAATCAGAGCATGTAGCTGGAGTAACTCCTAGTTGTGAGAAGTGCAGAACTGTAAGGACACAGAGAGGGGGGGGGAGGAAAGGAACCCGATTCCTAACTAGGCCGAACTTAACTGCCAGTGGTGTCTAGCAGGAGCATAAACTAGAAAATCAGACCAAATAAGTGCACAATCAGTATGTGTGTCCCTGATCCCTGTCTCCCAGTCACTTTCTAATGCCACTGTCCCTTTGCTGCCCTCCGTTGCAGCTCCTACATCCATTCCAGTTCTCCTGTGCATGCTCCTGCCATTCCCGCCATGGTCTTTTGTGCAGCCACTCTGTCAGTTGTCCTCCATTGCTGCTAATGCCCCCTACCTCCTCCCCGTCCATTTTTTTATTCCTGGACAGTTGTGCTGCCACTGGCCCTATACTGCCACTGCCCTTTTTTGCTGCCACTGTCTATGACCACTCCACTCTGCCCCCTTTCTCTGTGTGAATACCCCTGCCACCGCCAGCCCTATTCTGCTGTCCTGCCACCGCGCCTGTGCCGAACCGTGCTCCTTTGCTGACCCTGACCTTATCACTTCCATATGCCCCCACTTCGTCGTGTACATGCCCCTGCCCTCTTTCCATCATCTATTGAGCTGCCACTGCCCCTGTGCTGCCACTGCCCTCCGTTGCTGCCCCTGCCCCCTCCTCCTCATTCTCTATGTGCATGCCTTGTCCCTCCCTCTTTGGTCTATTGAGCTGTCACTGCCCCTGTGCCGAACTGCCCTCCATTGCTGTCCCTGCCACCTCCTCCTCGTTCTCTAGGTGCGTGCCCCTGCCCTGCCTTCCTAGTCCATTGTGTTACCAACTGCCCCTGTGCTGTGTTGCTCTCAATTGCTGACCCTGACCCACTTCCCTTTCCACCTTTTCATTCTGCATGCACATGCTCCTGCTCCCCTCCCTTATCCAATGTGCTGCCGTCGCTCCAATGCTGCCACTGCCCTCCATTGCCTCCCCTGCCCCCTTGCCTCCCCGACCCTCTTGTTCTCCTTGCATGTGCCTCTGCCTCATTCCTTCCTGGTCTCTTGTGCTGCCAATGCCCCACACCTGCCACGGCCCTCCATTCCTCACCCTGACCCACTCTTGACCCCCTTGCCCATTGTGTTGCCAATGTCCCTGTGCTTCACCCTCCGTTGGTGCCCCTGCCCCCTTCCAATCGTTCTCATTGTTTAACTATTACTTCACTCTGGTAGTTGTTTCGTGACCTGGGAAGCCATCATGGGTTTGTTGTGTTGCTAATCAAATTTGTGTGACATTACAGTGCTGTGTTCTTTTGCACTCAATAATTACTTAAGACATTTTAGAAAATGCTGTTATTTTATTTAAAGTGCCATTGAACAACCAATGTCTAAAGTGACCAGTCAAAACGCTCCAATGTTTTTGTTGTATAACAAACGAGTCCGCTTGAAACCGGCAAAGACACGTCTTAAATTAGTTTCTTCAGTGCTCACTTTATAAAATATAAACCACAATTTTCTGGTTTTGAGATCCATGCAGAGCAGCAGGTTTTAAGTGCCATCCGGCTGACAGAATCATCCACCCTCCCAAAGTTGATAAATGCCATACTGCCAAATCTGTTCCATTATGCAAACAGATGTTTTGCATTTTTTTCAGTTAAAAAACAGAACTTCTCTACCTTTGCACCCAGGATCTTGGAGGGCAATGCCATATGCATCAGCACCGTCCAAAACTGCATCAATTTTATGAATAGCTGATGACACAACTTGTTAAAGAAATCTAAACCACAATCCATTAACACACCCTTTTCACTTGTAGAAACCAGCAATCCCTCCAATAACACATGGAAAATATCTTTGTATTTGAGTCTGTACATAGGATTGCTGTCTGTTTGGCTAGTTTCGCGCTGTTCAAGTACCATCTACATACAGGGCTCAATTTGAACTGATGGTTGCAGGTGGGGCTCAACAACACTCAATTTTCAGGAACCTGACATGTTTCATGATCAGACTTTGATCAAGAACAAAATAGAGAAAGAGAGAAAGAAGGAGGAAGAGAAAGGTTGAAAAGGAGTGGCAAAGGGAGAACGTGGGAATTGAGAAGAACCTGCAAAAGTGAGACAAAGGGGCAAGGAATGTAGAGTGGTGAATGAAAGTAGCATGAAGTGTAATCAAGGCTAGAAAGCCTTGGTATTCGGCATCCCTGATGTTTGGGAACACTGGCCGTGTGCATCTAACCAAAACTGTGGGCCCTGGCACTTATTCATTTACAAATAAAGCACTGCCTACACACATCCATACATACTTAAACACATATACACATACAAATATGCCTCAACGGAGACAATTCAGGCAGGTATGGTAGAGCAAAATAAGGGCATATATCAACTGAATAAACATCATCACATTAAGTTTACCACAAATTGGAGGGCACATTTTTGCAATTCATAAATTTCCTTATTAATTAAGCTTAAATTGGAAAGACACTTGTTTCTATTTCAAACCAAGGCCAAATGAAATTAAACGTAGCCTTGTTAGAAATTAGCACAATGACATAGGCTAATTGCATATTTCAAAATCAAACAGTATTCCTTGTGAGACAAGATTTACATCTTTTATACAATATATTTTTTGCTTATAGGCAAAATTTCAATGTATATATACACTGCCTCCTTTGGAGATCTGTGCCCCAGCAGGAGGAAATACCCAAAAGCATGAATACATTACTACTATACAGTTCCTTCTGATTTAGAGTGAGAAAATTGTTGTTGCCTTTACTTTCTGAAATTTACAGATCTATTCAAGCACCTTCAAATCGCTGTGCAGCTAAGTATGGTTGGTTCATTGCGAATGTCTGGAAATAGTGACAAATCTTCAACTATAATGGTGGTCATGCCATTTACATTGTCTACTCTCATAACCCTCCCAACTCTTACTTGCCACAATCACATCCCCATGTTTAAAATGTAACTTTTGTGTGTCAATAAATACTCAAATAATGTGTTTTTTGCAGTCTTAGGTAATCTTAGGGCATAAATATATGCATCCTCTCACTTATCCAGACTTCATTGCAAAGTTATCACTTTTTCCACACATAACTTATATGAGAAAAAGGATTTACGTATTGGCCCAATAGTGCCTTAGAAAATGTTCTTATTTTACATCAAAAGATATTGTAGAAATTTACCTGAGGTTCTGTAACCAAATGAAATTACCATCTCCATAAGGTTGGCTAGTCCAGAAATATATCACACTTATGATTAAATAAGTTCTGACTTACCATGCTCCCGCCATTATAGAAAACACCTCTACCGACACCAATACCAGTAAAGAAATGAGAAATATCATGAGGATGTTGGACCTTTGTGACGTGGCAGATGCAGTGAGGCCCTCATTGGTCTAGATCAGTTTTACATCCCAAAGCAATGTAGCACCATTTATGGTGATGTCTACATGGCAACACAAGTGCCAGAGTTCAGAGTGAGAACTGCATCTGAAAGTTATAATAAAAACCATTCTGTATGAGAACTCTGTGGTAGCAACACACACTCATTCTTAGATATTTTACGAAATCTGATAATCTAATTTTAAATAAAACATTTACCATTCAAGGTCCTGAAAATGTATTTTACCATGTAAGTCTTGTCAACTAACTCCAAACAAGCATCAACATGGGCCCTGGCATTTTGTTTCAATTTTAGCCTTGTTTTTTTTAGTTTACTTGAGCACTAGATTTCTATTCAAATAGGAAACCTTGTTTGCTCTCTATGGAAAATGTGATAGGCAAAGAGGTCAATTTGCAAAAGGAGATCTTGGTCACAAAAACATTAAGAAAATGATATTAGCCTAGTCAGTTTTTTATTTTTTATTGAGGAAATGCAGACTCCTCCTCAAGCCTCTTCCAGACAATCTAGACTGTGAGGCTTTGGCCTTTAAGATTGAATTAGACATTCAAAATACTTTCAATGGCATATTACTCTATCATCCACCCAGTACTAAATCTGCATTTCTTGACAAGATTGGTCAACTCTTGGAAGCCAAGGCCGGCGCGTCCAGCTTCTCCATCCTAGGAGACTTTAATTTCCATTTGGAGAATATCTCTGACTGTGAAACAGAAGCACTCCTTGACCAAATGGCCAGCATAGGACTTAGACAAATTGTAAAAGGGCCAAAACACACAGCAGGGCATTGTCTGGACAAGATCTTTTCGGACAATCCCAACCTTGAATTGACCAGTTCACTTCCATAATATAGTCGGATCATAAAGCGATAATGTTTGAAATCTTACGTTCACAAAAATTGTCTGCTAGATACCCAGGTAAGGGGCCATGGAAGGAGATAGAAGCAGAGCAATTAGAAACCTTACTCACTCAATCGTTACAGGAGACTCCCCCTGATTTAGACCTCGCAGTAGCGAACTAATAGTCCTGGATTGACTCCGCAACCCTGCATATGGCCCCTCAGGTTAGCCGTCGACGCCCCCGGATTTCACCGTCGGAACCTTGGTTTAACGATTCACTCAGAGCTCAAAAACGAATATGCAAAAGACTTGAAAAAAAATGGAGATTAGATGACACAAAAACAGAATATACATTGTCCTTTCAAGTCTACAAGAACTTAATCCTGAAGGAAAAGACGTCATACTTTAAAGAAAAAATTGAAGCAGCCATTGGCTGTCTGAACATGTTATTTGCCAAGATCTTTCGAAACTCCCGGATCCACATGATCATAGAGCTAGCCAGCAGTTTTGCAACTCGTTAGCTATGTCATTCCAGCACAAGGTTAAATCAGTCTATGGCATTGATACGCTTCAGGAAAATAGTTTGGCGCAGACACTGTCTTAACTGAGTAACTTAGCCCCCTTATTTCCCACTCAATGCATCATGGTAATGCCAACGCTCTGGTCATTTACCACCTTCACCTTAGATCAGGTTATAACAATTATCTCAGTAGTTAAATCAGGATCTCTCACAGATCCTTGCCCTCCGAGAATCATTCCTCTGACCCCAACGATTGTAGCTACATCTCTCTTGCCTATCTTTAATCTAGTGCTCACATCAGGATGCTTTCCAACTGAATGGAAAAAAACGTCCATACTGCCACTTTAAACAAAATCCAATTTGTATGTTAATGCCACCCTGAACTATAGGACCTGCTTAAAAAGCTCCCGGTTCTTCTCATTTGGAGAACCCTGAACTATGGCCAGTATTGAGATTGCTGTTCCCATCAAAGAAAATAGAAAAGCCCATCAATTTGGAATTAACCACTTTCATCTCCAACAATACCATTCTTTTTTTTTAAGTTTAAAGAAAGTTTATTGGTATAAGTATAAGATAAAACAGTAATACAATTCAGTATATAATAATATAAAGTAAATATGCTGTATACATCTAAGAAAGTAGGGTGTAGGTGGGGGAGGGAAGGTAGAAAGATATATCCAATACTTGAATAACTGGAATAATAGTCAAAAATATAACACTTAAATCATAAATATCTCACTACTATAAACTTAGTAATATATTGAAGATAGGAACAGAATACAAATAATAACTGAGTAACAGTAATTTAAGGAGGCTTGGAAACTTCTTCAATGGCTGGAGTATGTAGAGATAACGACTGAGCAGACATATTCAGAAAATTGGTAATGGGTAGCCATAGTAAATCACGCTTAATGGCAAGTGTAATCGGATGAACATAAGCCCTATCTAATCTGTGATTATAACAAATATCATACCACCAGGCTTGAAGAGAAACATTTGAAGTATTTTTCCATGATTTAGTAATTTGTTGAAAAGCAACAGCTATAAGTAAATCAATAATGGAGATATTAAAAGAGGTAGAAGAGGACCAAACTTCTGCAACACTACCTAGAAAAACATGAGAAAAAGAAAAAGGAATATGTGTATGAAATATTTTGTTAACTTGTTATCATACTTTAATCCAAAATTGATGAATAACTGGACATGTGAATAGCATATGCTTAAGGTCTGCAACAGGGGCTGGACAGGACCAACAGGCAGAAGAATGGAGAGGGTCAATATGATGTAATTTGGCCAGAGTGATTAAAAGTCTAGTATATATAAAAAATAATGTTTGTGTAGTATTTGCTGCCCTAGAAGATCTCCTTATTTTAGTCCAAATTTTATCCCACATTAGAATGGGAAAGGAAGTGTCTAAGTCAGATTCCCAATTACATTCTACTGTAGATTTATCACGAGTATGATCAATTTCTCTTAATTTATTATAAATTTGAGAAGCTGAGGGAGCTAATTTTAAGAAAGAAAGATTAACAGAAGAAGGTTTATTATGTGTGGAAGAGGCCATAAGATTATCATAAGAACGTTGAGCAGCCTGAGTCAACAATACATATTTAGACTGATAAGAAGAAGGAAGGGAATAACGTATTTGCATTGTAGAGAAGGGTATACAGGTATCACCTAAAAAGAGCTGATTAGTCCATTTAAGACCAAGGCTGAACCAGTCTTTCCAAAAAAGGATTCTATTTTTAATTTTAATGTGATTGTTATACCAAATCGGGGATTGCAAAAAACGGTTTCGGTCATCTAGTCCATCTAGTATAAGCGGATGAAGAGTTTTACAAGTATGTTTAAGAATGGGAAGAGAAAATGTTTGGGGAGTATTAGATATGGTTAAAAATTCTTAAAATGAAAGAGGGTGAATGAAATAAGATTCAATTTCTACCCATAGAGGTAAAGACATCGAATCAGTCATATTCTGCGATAACAATGAAGAGGAATTTTTAAGAAAGAAGGAAGTGTGATATGAAGCAAAATCAGGAAAATTGACTCCACCCAAATGTTTAGGTTGTTTAAGCTTGGAAAAAGACATCCTAGCTTTTTTGTTCTGCCATAAAAATTTTGATAAAATAGTATAGATTTGTTTGTAACAAGATTTAGCAATATTGACTGGAAGATTAGACAAGAAAAATAAAATTGTAGGAACCAACATCATTTTCACATAATCTAGTCTACCCCACCAGGATAAAAATAAGGGATGCCATCGTGATGTGGAGTTAGTTAAAGTTGATTGGAGGTTCTTAAGGTTGAGAGATACGGTATCTTTAATAGAGGGAGTAAACCATAAGCCTAAGTATTTGATCTTAGCAGGGCTCCAAAGTTTTAGGTGTTTATCTTCATATGGAAAACCTGTAATATTTTTGTTCATCCGAATTTTAGATAAGAAAGGTTCTAAAGTCAAAATAAATAAAAGAGGGAAAAGAGGACAACCTTGCCTGACACCTCTAAAAGGCGGGAATGAAGAGAAAGCAAGGCCATTGGCTAGAATAAACGATCTAGGAAAACAGTAAAGAAGTGAAATATAGGTAAGAAATTTAGGGCCAAAACCAAACCAAGTAAGCGTTGAAAAGATAAACTGCCAATTAACCCTGTCAAATGCTTTTTCAGCATCCAAAGCAACAGCTGCTAGTGAGGAACTATAAGAATGAGATTTACTAAGTACATTGAAAAAGAGACGGGTATTATCAGAGAGGTGGCGACCTTTAATGAATCCACATTGTTCTTTACCTTCCAACTGTGGTAAAATATTATCCAAACGAAGCGCAAGAATTTTCGCAAAGATCTTATAATCCAAATTAATTAAAGAAATAGGTCTGTAGTTCTTGCATAATGTATGATCTTTATTTTCTTTAGGAAGGAGACAAATCAAAGCTTCTTGAAATGAACCTTCAGACTTCTGGGAAGTTATAAAAAACGAGAATAATTTATGTAGTTTGGGAATGAGTAGATTGGAAAAATGAGTGTAAAATTCTATAGGAAAACCATCAGGTCCGGGAGCTTTTCCTTTTTTACGTGATTGAATGGCTGTGAGAATGTCCTTAGTTTGTATATCACCTTCTAGAGCAGTGAAATTCACATCCAGGGAGGGAGGTGAAGGAATAGAGGCTAAATATTGTTCGATGTCAGATGAAAGAGGTGGAGATTCAGGAGTATACAATGATCTATAAAATTTGGAGAATTCTAAGAGAATGTCTTCATCTTTATGGATTATAGTATTAGATGAAGATCCTTTTTGATTTTGAGATAATTAGCAAGAAGATTGCCAGATTTATTTTGTGCACTATAGAATTTAGCGCTGGATTTAAGCAAGTATAGATTTGCAGATTCAGTAGAAAGTTTATTAAAAGAAAGCTTAGCATTAATAAGTTCTTTTAAGTCAGACTGGCTCTTTGTTAAGTAATAAAGGTGCTCCAGTATTAAGCAACTGTGATGAATGAGAAGCTGCACGTCGTTTTTGAGCAACAAAAGAAATAATAAGATCTCTAGAGGCAGCTTTAAAGGAGTCCCATACAAGTTGAGGAGATATCTGATGGGATTCATTTTCTTCGAAAAACAAGGTTGCAAAATCATGAAAGTTTGCCGTGAATTTAGGATCTAATAAAAGAGAATTATTAAATCTCCAGCGTCTAGTACCTTTAGTGGGAGGAAGTAGGTCTAAGCTTAAGGAAACTGGGGCATGATCGGAAATTAGAATATATCCTATATCTGAGTGGGAAATGTGTTGAATTTAGATATAAAAAGGTAATCTATTTGAGATTGTGAAGAGTGAGCAGGTGAGTAATAAGTGTACTCCTGTAATGTAGGATGACAAAGTCTCCAGGAGTCCACAAGAGACCTTTGAGAGCTAGTGGAGGTGAATTGGGAATGCATAAAAGAAGGGAAGAATCTGGAGTTAGATCTCCTTTCAATAAAGGGATCCACAATCATATTAGAGTCCCCACCAAAAATCAAATAGTCATCAGTATACTGCATTAAAAAGGAAAGGATGTGGGGCCAAAAATGTTTATCCTGATTAGTGGGAGCGTAAATATTAAAAATAGTGAGAGGGATCTTATTAATCAGTAAGGAAACCGCAACCCATCTACCTTCAGAATCATTATCTTGCCTTATGAGTTGAACATCCAAGCGTTTATGGCAGAGAATAGCAACGCCATTGCGTTTACCTGAACCTGGTGATGCGAAAACATGGCCTACCCAATTACGTCGTAGCTTAGTTATCTCAGTATCTGGTATATGAGTTTCTTGCAGTAAAGCAATACTTCCTTTCAAATTTGCAATACGTGACAAAACTCGTTGACGCTTAATAGGAGAACCCAAACCCTTAACATTCCAAGATATAAAATTTAACGACATCTAAATCTTATATAATTATAATCAATACATTTCTTAAAAAAGACTGTCATATGTAAAAGCAAAAACATTGTACATCATTCAACCAAATAGGAGAAAAGAGCGTTATCTTAGAGAGATAATAGTGAGAAATACACAAGAGTATGAAATAGAAGAGGAAATGAGGATGAGAAAAATGACGATATGAATAAGAAGAGTAAAAGAAAAACCAGAAGTTGAGATGAAACAGGTGAATAGGGAGAAAAAGAGGGAAGGAGTGAGTATAACAAAAATCAAAAAGACAAAACAAATTTAACAATTGATAAGACAATACAGTAATAGAAAAGCATACCACAAAAGAACAATAATGATGGGGTAGGTGGAGCCACATGGGGAAGGCCGGACACCGGGTGAGAGGTCGCAGGACGAGAAGCACACGGAGAACATCATCCAGGCGGAATGAAGGAAACAGAAAACAAGAGAACACAGAAACCGCATCCTGGTAAAAGGGAAAAAATAAGATATTAAATAATGGGGAAAGTTATAATAACACCAAAAACTGACAGATATATCTGAAATGAAAGAATTTCACAATCAAGGACACACAAGTAACAAACAGTAAGCATTTGACATTGAGATAATCATGTCATATTATGATTTAGAAGTATCCATAAAGACCCCTCTACAAGAGTTCAAAAATTGTTGAAGCACAGCAGGATCTTCATAGTTGGTCGTTCTGTTATTGTAAGTCACTTTGAAAAGGCAAGGATGAAATAAGCCATAACGTGCATTCATGCTGCGAAGTGCTGGTCTCATATCCAAGAATTTCCTCCGACGATCAGCAGTTATTTTGGCATAGTCTTGAGCAAAAAAGAGACTTGAGCCATTCCAAGAAATTTTTCATCGCTGTTTGGCAGCGTGTAGGACCTTAAGTAATTCAGTGTACTCTAAGAAGTACAAAATTACTCCTCTAGGTTTCGTTGAGGAAGAGAAAGAACGGGGGTTTTGGACCCAAACGGTGTGCACGCTGGATATTCAATGGCGGAGATTCTGGAAGACCAAGAAGAGTTGGAAGAAAGGATTGGAAATAGGATATTGGGTTAGAACCTTCAAGTCCTTCGGCCAGGCCATAAATGCGCAGGTTGTTACGCCTGTTACGATTTTCCAAATTTTCAACCTGCTGTTTGAGTTGCTCTATTTCTTTGTGAATAAGAGGAACTTGAACAGTGAATTCTTGAACAGAGTCAACTCGTCTCTCCAAGATATCAACTCTTTGCTCAGTGTGAGACCAATTATCTTCCAAGCTCTGCAAGCGAGTGTTGGTTTCTTCCATGTATGGTTTGAGAGCGCGAATCTCCTCAAGAAGAAGTTCCAACGAAAGAGGCGAAGCAGAGTTAGTAGGAGAAGGTGGATTCGTTTTTCCTCGCTTTCTAGGCATGGAGGAAGCTGTTGATGGTATTTTGGACCCCTGGCCGAGTTGTAAAAGAGGAGGAGCTTTTAATAGCAGCAGAATCATTGGGGGTGTCATCTGCGCTCTCTTGTAAAATGTTAAAAGGATTGAGATCCTTTAAAGATGCACCATTGGACTGTAGAGCTTCCTTACGACTAGCCCGGGATGTTGCCATGGTCTATACTGAAAAAGGCGAACTGTAACAAAATTCTGGAGAGTAAATTATACACAACGTCACTGGATGAAGTGCATATGAGGAGAAGAAACACTGGTAACAGCTCCGAAAACTCCCAAAAAATTGTTATTCAAAGTGAAGGTAAAGCTGAGAGGAGAACAGAATAATGTTCATGCCAAACAGCCCATATGATGAGAAGAAAAAGTCTAGAGGTGGCAGCTGTGAGGAACATCAGAATAGAAAGTTATACCTGGCTCAGAAAACCCAAATATTGTCGCCCAAAATGAGTTGGCAATAGTAGAGACCAAAAGAAGAGCATCCATGTCATGTCAAACAGCATGAGGGGTGCCAGTGGAGAAAATTGTGCCAGTTGAGACAATTCAAATATGCAGCACAAAATACAAATAATAGTGGAGATAAAATCATGTTTAGGCAGTCATCCCTCTGAGAGAAAACACTCTTGTAGGCTCAGGGGCGGGAAACGTGAGGAGCGCATCGAAAATTGAAAACAAAATGGCGGCAGCGATTAAATTGCAGCCGCCGTCACTGAGGAAAAACAGAAAAGCATCCCCAAGCTCACCGCACGTCTTCCCTTATAGCATGGTGACTGGAGCAGCAGTTCCGCCGAAAAAAGGAGCGGTTTTCATGCTCCGAAAGTGAGCAGAAACAGCCCGGAGAGTCCCTGCTGCCTCACGCCGCTGCAGAGCTCCTGGGAACGGCGGCCATCACCGAAGGCGCCTAAGCAACGCCCCCCAACAATGCCATTCTTGATCCCCCTCAATATGGATTTCAGGCCCATCACAGCACAGAGCTTGTCCTGATTACGGTCACTGAAGAGCTCAGACAATGACGATGGATGGTGGGGGAGCACGGCCCTGATCCTGCTGGATTTATCAGCGGCCTTTGATACGGTCAACCATGATCTGCTGGTTGACCGTCTATCGTCACTTGGGATCGGAGATAAAGCGCTCTACCTGCTGAGCTCCTTTCTATAAGATCGCTCCCAAGCAGTGGCTCTTGGAGAATATCTCTGCACTTCCTTTTCACCTCCCTGTGGAGTACCTCAGGGTGCCTCCCTGAGTCCAACTTTATTTAACTTGTATGGCATTCACCTGGCCAAATTAATCAAAAGCTACGGATTTGCTCGGGTGTTCTATGCAGATGAGACACAGATAATTGTGTCAATTAATAGTTCATCCACTTCCACAGCAGTCAGATTTCTTGACTGCATGTGTCATATAGGTAACTGGTTGCTAGAAAATTGTCTTAAATTTAATTCTGAAGTTCTTCTTTTTGGGAACATCTCTTCAATCTGGACAGACAGATGGTGGCCCTCTCAACTGGGTCCTTTGCCAATCCTGTCAAATAAAGTGAAACATCTTGGTGTTCTTTTTTATGCCAATTTGTCATTTGTAGCTTAGATCAATCACAGCACTTCCATTTGCTTCTTTATCCTCAACGTTTTGAGGAAGGTACTTCCTTCTATCCCTTTTGATCTGAGAAAAACAGTGGTCATTGTACTAATTTCATCCAGGCTAGACTATTGTAATGCACTATTTACTAGTGCAAATAAGTGAAGTATTTGTAAGCTCCAAATAGCAGAAAACGTAGCAGCTCAAGTTCTTCTAGAGCTTTCGTGACTTGATTCCGCCTCTAAGGCCCTGATCCAACTGTACTTGCTGCCAGTTGTGAAGCGCATTCAATTCAAAACTTTATGCCTAGTGTTTAAATCATTGCATGGATGTGGTCCGTTGCAATTGTCACACTATTAGAAGCTGTATACCCTGTCTAGACTACTCAGGTCAGCGGACTGTAGAAACCTTGTCACTCCCAGATCGCACAAAGGTAAATGGGGGGATAAAATTTTCACCTACACCACAACTAGACTTTGGAATTTCCTCTGGGTAGATGTAGCGCTTACAAAAGCCTCATTTCATTTAATTTCATTTAATAATATCAAACAACATATAACAAGCAGCTGAAGCAGATACAATGCAATAATCATTACAACAATCCATCATGCTAGTGTAGGTAAAGTCAGGAAATAGAGTTCATTAATTAACACACACAAAATAAGGAAAAAATCAGCCAGAAATAGATTAGATAGCCTAATTCAAGGTCACCTCCATCTCCCATATCCAGAAAACCCCACCTCACGGTTTCCACATTCTACACAGCTTACATCGGTTAGGGTGATTCTAAATCAAAGCCTGGTCCAACCCCCAAAGGGATACAAACTTCTGCCACCAGGATACAGGTCCTGGGGCTGCCTTCTAAAGCCAAGTTCTGGCAATAACGAGCCTAGCCGATATGATAGCAAAGAAGAAAGGCCCTCCCACATCATGCGGAATACCTGGGGCGTGAGCAAGGAGAATCGTTGTTGGCTCGAATCTAAAAGTCTTCAGAAGTTGATTTGAATCTTAGCCTATTCACAATAACATTAACATACACTCTGAAACAAAATAGAAAAGTATATGAACTACAACTGAGTATACTATCAGAATTCACCAGGAACACTTATAAAATAAAATGCCCTATGGATGAAAACACAGGATCGATCATTCACACTCAGATCCTGGCAAATGATTAAGCAATGGAAGAGTACGTGCTCAGCTGTTACCATGCACTTCTCTGAGATGTCTGAGGGCACTTCTTTGACGTCTCTGATACCACTCCTCTTTTGATATACCCAATCAAGTTGTCACAACAGTTAAACGAACTTTGTTTCCACAGTAATCAATGATGACACTACTGAGTGATGTAATATGTGACGTCATCAGCAGTGCATTGCGGGGGCGCGAGTTATAGTTAGCTGAACTAACTATAACAGGGGAATTTCTAGGGTTTTGTATGAGGGAAATGTCCAGCTAACTATAACACCCCTGAAACCTATGTTTTTTTCAGTGACTTTCTAAGGTTTTTTAAATGCCAATTCCTAACTATAACGCCCCTGAAACCTTTGTTTTTTTCAGTGAATTTCAAAGGTTTTTTAAACGCCAATTCCTAACGAAAACGTGCATGAAAACTATGTTTTTTTCAGTGAATTTCAAAGGTTTTTTAAATGCTAATTCCTATCTGTAACTTATCTCCGAAGATCTCATGTTTAATGATTTTGATTGGATTTCTATATTTTTCAAATTCAGTGTGTCAATTTCATAATTGTTTTTTTTTTAAAATACTTGTTTATCACCATTTTTTAAACTTATTTTTTCAATTAATTCTTTTAAAAATTTATAAATATTATTTGAACTTAATCGGTTTTTCAAACATATTTTTTTAACTATATGTTCAAAACGTTATTTTCTATATTTTTTTTTCACAGTTTTTGGATCCGCGCACCCTACGCGCACCGTTCTCGATCCCTACGCGATAGCATCCGCGCATGGTATGCGTTGGGTATGTGTTTAGTGCGCGATTGCAATGCGACCGGTACGCGACTCCCAGCCTATACGCGACACGTTCGATGTACGTAACGCAACGTTTACGTGCTTCCGCGATGCGTCATCTACGTCTATGACGCGGTAGGTACGCGAATCCCGCGAAATATTTAACATTTTAAAAAACATATATATGTATTTCATGTGAATATTAATTGAAGACAAACTCTAAACTAGTCTTAAAACTAATATATTTTTACATCTAATCCTATAATTTTTTTTAATTCAATTTCGCGGATGCGCGCTGGGTGCGTGCTGCATAAGCGCAGGATGCGCGGATCCCATGTGACCTGCAAAAAAAGAGATTTGATTGCTTCATTACACTTCCTCTTCTAACTATTGAAAGACCCCACCCATTTCAATCATTCATCTTTGACCTTCTTTAGAGCACCATCTCTTTGGAGAGCAGAAGATTTTTTAGAGTAAGTTTACACTCAGCTCTAACTTTTTTCAACCAAAAATGGCTTCAGGGCAGCAGGCATCACCTGCATCACCTCATACTTCTGAGGATGAATTTTTGGCGGAGGCACCACCCAAACAATGTTTTTCTTCAGTGGTGTGGAAATTTTTTACTTTTCCCGAGGGGCAGAATAAGACCAATGCCACCTTGGTCACGTGCAAGATTTGCAAAAGAGTCCTGTCGCGAGGGGATCCTAACAAGAAATACTCTTACGGCAAGTATGATGAAGCACATGAGGACCCTTCATCCAAACAATTTTACACGAGAAGAGTGCCGACGGATGAGAAACACTCCTGCGCCATCCACCTCATCGCAGCCGAGCACATCAAGAGTGCATCCATCAGCCCAAACCTTGGACATCCGACCTCAGTTTCAATTTTTAAAAGTGCTCTGCACTAAGTGCAATGCGACTTTGTGCTATGGTGAGCAGTCGATCGATCTGCAAGAAAGTCACATTTGCTAGTTTTTGGTTTTTTTTATTGTTCCCTGAAGTTCATTGTTTGGTTTCTCCTGTTTTGTTTTTTTGTTTTTTTTTGCAGAAAAACCAAGAAAATTTAAAAATTGTTCAGAAAACTCAAAAAAAATTATAAAAGAAGAAAGAATAAAAAAAAAGTTCTTGTAAGAACTAACTTTTCTGGTTTAAAAAACAGAGCTAAATTTCTTTGGTAGTGTGTGAAAGTTTGGATGAATGTATGTGTAGTACGTAATTGACTGAATGAATGCATTAGTAGCGTATGGTGAATGTATAAGTGCAGAACTATGAGGAAGTGCTGCAGCATCACACAGTAACCTCTTTAACTGCAGTGTGCTGTAGTACTTCTGAAGCACAGAAATGCAACATATGTACATAAATATGTTGCAAATCTATGCTTCTCTCTGCACGGCTGTTTAAACTGCAGCCATGTGGTGACACAGGCACCCTTGCAAAGTGGTGTGTATGATGAGGTTGTATTTACATGGAGTATAAAAAGTGCACAGAGTGCCTTTTCCTCTCTTTGTAAATATGAAAGTGTCTTGCGCAATAACTATGTTACAAAAAGTGACATATTTCCGGTTTCAAAATTCCTTGCGAATGATAGAAGGTAAGCACAGAGTTTTGTGTCCAAAGATGTTCAAAGAAGAATGATTGAAATGATTGCGGTCCTTCAATAAGTACAATGGGAAATATTATGAACCCCTCAAATCTCTTTTTTTGCAGGTCACATGATATCTGATTATGGTCAGATTTGAAAACTACATACGTATAAACAGAGTGTTTTTAGAAACATGTTTCTACTTTGTAGCTTCTTGCAGACCTCGTCATTCTGCATATTGAGACTTAGTTAAACTTACCTTCACAATAATAGGAATAAAAAATGGTATACATTTTTTTCATATATTCATTGCAATCTAAACTCATATAAATTGCTTGTTTTAAAAATGTGGATCTGTGAAAGAAAAGAAAAAAAAGATTATAACATGTAATAATACATTTTTTATAACACAGCATAATTTCCACAAAGTAATTTGTTTGCCTTTTTCGCTGTTCTCAGAATATATTGAATTTCACTAAAAATAGTGATTTCAATCGTACTCATCACTTAACAGCAGGAAAAAAAAAACAATCAGAAAGATTGTTAAAAAAAACAACAACATACTATTCTCAGTAAAATACCAGATAATACAAATCACACATATATGAAATGCTTACAGATTACAACATTTTATAACTTTAAATTATAAAATGTAAATGTTGCCGCATTAAAATAATCACCGAATAAATGACCACCAAAAAGTCCATAATTCAAAAATATACCTTTCCTTGAGGCCAAATGGTATTTTTACACTTCTTCTTTCTGTAAATTGTCCAATGGTAGTCCTATTAAATTATAATAATAAATTCCTCAGAGAGTAAATTATCTTCCTAAAACTTTAGCTTTAAAAATATTAGGTAGGAATTTGGTAATTCACTAGGCAAACGTTGTTTGAAAACCAACTGGGCATCATTACAAAGTGTCCACCCTTTGTCACATTTTAGATAGGCAGTGTAATGTCCAGATGTGGTGGAAGGACCATCATGGAAAATTATTGCAATTGCTACAAAAGTCCTTCCTGATATTGATAGTTGTGCTGCTACAAATTGTTTTATTAAAGTATCCAATTTTCTTCCGTCAGCTGTACAACGTTGCATCATTAAAATTATGTATTTTCCATATTTTGTTAAGAATAATGTGGATAACATTCCTGATTTACATTGGCTACACTCCATGTTTTGAATTGCACCTTTCACTAATTTATTGAAAGACACTGATTTACAGTCTGGTAATGTTAAATACAGAAATCTCTCAGTGTCTACATTCGTGTTACATGTATACATGCAATTTTCACAATAATGTTCCCATTTGTAAGAAAGGCCAAAAATATTTTCTATTTCTACACCTTCATTTTCAAAAATGGTAAGCATATACATTAACAATTCCTGAGCATCTTGCTGGATATTTTGTGTAAATTGTGTAGAACCAGAACACACATCCAAAAGACTACGAACATCTGAAACAGACTGTATTTTACTTCTATCTGTTGTCAATTTTTCATAAACAGAATGCAACAGAGAACAAAATCTTTTTTGCCGATTCTCCATAATTTGTTCTTACAAACCTTCAAGATAAAAAACAACATTGACCACTACATTAGCATAGCAGTTGACACCAGAACTATTTTCAAACTGATAACCAACAATCTCTCCAGCAGTGTCCAATTTCTTTTTACCTGTAATCACAACATTATCTTGTTCTTTTCTTTTCATGACACCTTCAGAACAGATATTCTCTAACCTTCTTTTTCAACCAACCACACGCATTTCAAATACAGGATATTGACCTAAATTTGGAGCATACACCCTTCTTAACCTATTATACTCTTTTGCAAAGTTTGCATCTGCAGTAACCTTTGTCTCATCAAAATCAATCAAAAACAAACCAGATAATGTTCTGACTTGCGACAAAGCAACATATGCCATACCCTCTTTAAATACGGTAGATCCAATGTTCACCAATGCACTGTCTACACTTAATCCTTGAGATTTATGAATAGTCACTGCATATGCCAGAGAAAATGGAAATTGTTTCCTACGGACATATAAATCTTTAACAAGCAAAAAACGAACTGAACAACGACCAATTTCTTTAACTTCTTCAATCTGATCAAATTTAATTTTTAAAAATTGAATTCCTTCTTTTTTCTGATAATTCACAAAATCCACCACTTTGCCCATTGCACCATTAACTAAACCTTTCTCTACATCCAAATTACGCCTTAAAATTACCCGACAGTTTACACATGCATATAGTGTCTTTTCTAAACCAGCAGTTTTAGATATTTTTTTTTCTAAACAATCCAGTTTTGATCTCAACTTACCCGTCAAAATAATAGTGATTCCTTCATGCAGTATTTTATCAATGGCTTCCATTTTTACACTTTCTTCATTTTCCAGTTTCAATAATTCTTCGTTGAATATTGAACACTCATGCAGTATTGGCATTAAGCAAATCACTGACTTATTTTTAGCAATTTCCACGTACACTTTTGCAGGAACTGCATTTTCATTTGGAAAGACATTGCAAAGTAATCGACTCTCCAAAGCTTCTTTCCCTTTTTTTGAAAGAATTCCAATTCTTATATCTTGAAGAATACTTCCATATTCAGCATCATTTGCCTGTCGCATATTTGTTGTCAGTTCTTTGTATTCAAAATTACTCCAAATGTTCACATTACCAACACTGCCAAGAGACTTTCTGGTATCTTTCTGAGCAAGTGTTTTAAATACCGGTTGTCCTTTTACCGGAGTCAGTTGCAGTAGATCTCCAAAAACTATGACGTGTTTTCCTCCAAATAACACGTAATACTCTGTTTTAAGAATTTGCTGCATTCTTAAATGCACAAAGGCAAGCATCAAGTTTGAAACCATGCTCACCTCATCAATAATGAGAAGTTTCATTTTCTTCAGGACTCTTGAAACTTCACAACAAGCTTCTCCAGATAGCTTGTGGTATTCCAATTTGTTCTCATGCTCTACTGGTAGCATTAATAAACAATGTAAAGTAATTCCTTTAATGTTATGTGCTGCCAACCCAGTTGGAGCAGTGACAACACAAGACAAATGCGACTCAGTTGTTTTTTGCAGATAACTTGTAATTACTTTAATTAAGAAACTTTTTCCTGTTCCAGCTTGACCACTCACATACATTCGGATAGGTTGAAATGATGTACATGAGCACCCTCTCTTTTCATGAAGTAATCCATGGTCAATCTGCTCTTTTCCTTGCGGATATATTTGTTTCTCTTCAACATTGAGTTGCTCTTCCTAGTTTCCTAACTGTATTGCATCTTCTTGTGCTTGATACATTGCTGTTTCCACCTCATTCATTGCAATCCCTGCTTCATTTTCAACAATTGGTTGTCCTAGTGGATCTTGACTCAGTGCAGCAGAGCTTTGACTGTCTTGAGAACTGTCTCTAGCAATCTCAGCTGCAATTATAGCTTCTTGATTAATTTCATCATTCAACATTTTGACATAATTTGCGAACGCACTACACTGTATGCTATCTTTAGAAGCATTAAATGAATCTTCATAGCTGGGAAAATCTCCAAGTAATTCCAGTTCTGAACGCCATGGTTTGAACATTTGCAAAAGGGCTAAATAGTAAAATTCCCTTTTGTCAGCAGTGTCACAACTCAGTTTCTGTGATTAATTAAATTTCCTTTCCTTTGTTTCACCAGACATCCTTCGGAACCAATCACTGCATATTTTCCATCGTTGATGTTCTCTGTAGTATTCCGTTGAAAAGTGTAGTTTTGCAGCACTTCATAGAGACACATGTTCTCAAGATGATGACTTCTATTTGGATAGTATATGTCCAACATATTGGTTTTCAAAATATCTGTACTTTCAGGGTCATTTTCTGCTAAATATTCAATTTCTTGAACAGATCTCAGTACCCGATTTCGCATTCCTGCAAGACCTAGACTCACCCAAATGATTCTTCTACTTTTGGAATATAGACTTGCAGATGATAACCTATCTGAACATTCATATGCTCCAATTTCACGATGCGATAACATCTTCAAACTGAAACTGTATAATTTCTTACTTAGAATCTGCTCGTGAGAAATCTCTTCCCACATTTCTTTCAGTTCAGTCTTTTCTGATTTAGTAATGTAAGACGTTACATATCGAGCAACAGCAATGGAATTGTCCGCAACATACTGAATATCCATGTTAAGTTCCACATGGATAAAATAACTGGATTGTAGTCATTTATGTATTTTGATTCTTCGCTTCTTTCTAAGTTGTAGGTGTTTTTCTTGTGATGGTATGTCGTACAGCTGACATAAAACTGTTCATTCTTCCTTTGGATAATCCAGGACGTGGAAATCCAAAACGACATTTGGTATAGAACTTATCCTTTGACTTGTACTTTCGTCGACAGTATTTTCCACACCTGTGGCTTTAAAATCGTAAGACTTGTTGTTTTAAGTTTTTGTCTTCTCTGCTATTTGGAAGAGCACATGTAGCATAATCTTCAATGAAAGACAAAACAGTTTCATCTGAATCTGTTCCAAATTTGGGGGCGTCCTTGACCCATAACAACATATGTATGTGAGGAGCACCTCTTGCTTGATACTCCTTTCTCCAAAAGAATTCCACAACTTCTCCAAGAGGAGGATTCTTTTTATTGCAGATGAAAGACATCATAGCTTCACATCTATGATTGAAATATCTGCATACATTGACAGGATCCAAAGAGCACAATTCTCCAGGTGTCTTGTTTTCAATATTTTTTATATTGGAATTTGCCTCTCGAAGAAATTCAAGTAAATCATCCCAAGCATACTCAGCACAGCTTAGTGTAACGAACCATATAGGAGTTTCCAAGTTCCGTAGCATACATTTCTGTTCTCCATGTCGACGGTACCAATATTCATTAGTCCCACGCTGACATGCCATCAGATTAATCAACTGAGATTCTAAATGATCATCTCTCTGATGCACTTTGTCCATAAAATCCTTTGCAGTTACATTTTGAAGATGCATTCCAGTTTTTAAAATGTGATTTACTGCATATGAAAGTCCAGACAAGTCACTTTCAACAAAAGATGAAACATATAAGGGATACATTGTCGAAATCTTGGATCTTCTGCATATAATCTTGTTGTCCGATATTCAGATGCAGGAATCTGCACAGGACGTTCATCATATTGTCCACCTTTTCCTGTTGGAAACAAATGCGGGAAACAACAAGCTTCCAAGCTCTCTTCCCATACACTCATGGGACTTCCTGTTGCTTTTTTCATTTGAAACAACTCAATCGTATTCCCCATCACTTCTTTGGAATGAAGTGGATGTACACTGTAATGTTCATAGATCTCTTCACATCTGGACATGTCCACTTTTTCAATTTGTCCACTTAATGTTTCAGTATCTTCTGCTAAATCTATTTCTTCTTATCCAACAAACACATTTCTATAGTACTCATTATTTTTTAACAGATACAATGATGCCTTTTGCACTTTTCTAACATCCACTAACTCTTGCCAGATTTTCTTATTCTTAGTAGGAACACCATTAACTAGAATGACTAGTGGCTCATTTTCTGCATGATCTACACCAATAGTTTCAATATTTTTCCTTAAATCTAATGGTAAATACACAACTCTTCCTTTCAATCCTCTTTGCAACTCTGATGGAGGTAATTTACTTGTTTTGGGCTCCATACGAACAATAGCCTGAAACGGGTGAACACATTGCATGAGAATAGACTCATACGTATTTAAATCTATCAGCTATGGAGGAATAGCAACCAACTCTAGATTATTATGAACAGCTCTAGCAGGCATTTTATTCTCATCTACTTTGTTATAACAATATTTGCAAATACGCTGCTCACATCCCAAATCAAAACAATCCTCTACCAACAAATAAGTTGCAAATTCCATCCACTTATCATTATCTTCTATTTCACTTTTAAAATACAGATTGACACCCCTAGTCTGATTTTTATAGTGAGTTCGCCGACAACAAATACAAGAAACATTTGGTCTTTCACCTGAAATTACCTTAAACTTTGTGATTTCATCCTCAAATTTTTCTGTAATTACGGGTTCTACATTGTCTTCAACATTTTGTTCTACTAATGTGTCAGTTTCTTCACTCTCTTGCTGAGGCCCAAAGTAACAAAACTCAATATCCTCACAGACCTGCTTCACATCTGATACTGACCCACGCAAAAGAGCACTGTTCAACTCACTTAACTTTAGTGCTGGACCTTTTGCATAATACAACCTTCTCACTAACTTCCGCATTTGAGTATGATGTACTGCCAGCATTCTGAAATGGTGAAAAACACTGACAAACTTTCCTAGAAAGACAAGCCAGAGAATGACCTTGCAAACCACTATGTTTTCTCACTCTGCAAGGGTCTATTCCTTGCAACAGCTTAATCTTTTGTTTTACACTTTTTTTAGTATAGGCTCGTAAAAAACGACATAATTTTTCAATAGATTCCTGTCGTACACTGCAAACACTACTGCAATCCAAAGTGTACACAGGGTTTTTAGCACGTCTCCCTAAAACTTCATCAGCTATCACTTCTTCTGCATTTCTTTCAACCATTTTCTCTTTCTCCATTGGACAACCGTCACTAACCTCATAACCTCTACCACTGGTGTCAACTGCATACAATAATTTTTCGCTCAGTGAATAACTCTCGTCATTAAAAAAAGGCTCTGAACTAGAACTGTGTTTCCATTCTCCCAAAAAAACATCACAATTTTTTTTTTTTATTAATAACTCTTTTCCTCTTACTTTTGGCCTTCATTACATATATTGGTTTATCTAGTGATCGAATTCTGTTTAACACTAAAATAAACAGTTTCCTTTTTACTTCAAAAGCCTTTTCCACAATGCTCTCAATATGCTTCTTCTTTTTATAAAATAAAGCTCTCTTTTTATACTTCTTCACATCTTTCAGCAAATTATGCACTACTCTCTTGTAAAATATTTTTTGCCAAATTCCTTATACTGATTTTGCCTTCTTTTACCATACTTTATCTCCTTTGACTGAACATTTGCTTTTTTACTTGTCCTCTTATTTTGAATTTTTTTCTTACTTGAAAAATTCTCAGAAGTTCCAGCATTATCTACATTCTGTTTGCTCCTACAAACATTTTTAATAAATTGCTTCGTGATCTTACCAGAAGATCTTTTCCTTTTAGCCACATTATCTTGTTCATTCAATACTTGTGGTTGATGCTTCTTCAAATAATCCTCCTGTCTCTGTTCTTTTCTTTTTCTTTTCTGGCATAATTTCTCTATTTTAACATTGAAAAACAGTATCTGTAAAAAAGAATCACAAACAAATGTATATTAATAACTTCAAATTTACACTATTCCATTACTGTACAAACACATTTTATATAAGAACTGACTAAGAAACTATAGCCCTGAACCACAAGTGTGACGATGGTTAAAACACTACTTTGAAGCAGTTCATGTCCTAAAGCCTACCTCACTAAAAGACTACATGCTAACTGACTGAATGATTACAGTACTATAAGGAGACACACTGGGTGAGTAACAGGGTGTTTGCTAGAAGTGTATGAATACTAACTGGGGAATTGAAGGTGTGAAAGACAACTGTGTAGCTGATTAGAGGACTGAATGCATACTGGATAGGCATTTAAAGCAGTCCATGTTCTAAGGCCAAGCTCACTGCATGAGTACTTGGGTACTGACTGAATGATTAGAGTACAGCAAAAAGACTGCCTGGGAGAATTTATAAGTGGTAGGCTTTTGGTGCAGGGAATGGATTAGTACTTGGTACTGAATAGGTCACTAGAAGAGTGCAAAGGGAGTGACAGGATGTTTGCTGAACTGTATGGATACTGACTAGGGAATTGAAAGTGTGAAAGACAAGTGTCTAGGTGGTTAGAAGACTGAATGCATAGTGGATAGGGGTTTGAAGAAGTCCATGTGCTAAGGCCTGGCTCAGTGCATGAATACTTAGGCAGTGACTGAATCATTAGAGTACTGGAAAGAGAGTGTCTTGGTGAATTTATAAGTGTTTGGGTTTTGGCACAGTGAATGGATTAGTACATGGTGCTGAATGGGTCACTAGAGGACTGCAAAGGGAGTGACAGGGTGTTTCCTGGAAGTGTGTGGATACTGACTAGGGAATTGAAGGTGTAAAAGACAAGTGTATAGTATGTTAGAACACTACATGCATACTGCATAGACATTTGAAGCAGTCTATTTCATAATGAATGGTTCACAACATAAGTACTTGGAAACTGACTAAATCATCAGACTACTGCTAGGACAGTGCCTGGGTAAAACTTTTAAATTTTCAGTTCTGCCACAGTGAAGAGAATAGTACATGGTACTGCACCTTACTGTCAAACCCTGACTCATTTTATCAATGCATAAGCAAAGACTAGCTTTAATGCTACTAAAACTTGACAACATGACCGGTTTTAAACGAGTTATCTGTCAGAAAATACACGATGTTACCCAATCCTTCTCTCACAGTGGTTCTCAAATGCACACAGACTCACTGTGTGATTCTAGACAACAACCACTATCCCTAGGAGTTTACCAAAACTGATTCACTACTATGGAAGTGTTAACGAAACTGCACACAATGTACATATTTCAAGACTGCACTTTTGTGTCAAAGCCTAACTCATTTAATCAACGCATAAGCCATAACTGTCTTCTAATGCTAATAAAACTTGACAACATGACATGTTTTAAAACAGTTATCTGTCAGCAAATACACGATGTTACCAAACACTTCTCTCACAGTGGTTCCCAAATGTACACAGACGCACAGTGTGATTCTAGACAAGCACCACTATCCCTAGGAGTTTACCAAAACTCATTCACTACAATGGAAGTGGTAAGGGAACTGCACACAATCTACATATTTCATGACTACACTTTAGTATCAATACCTGACTGATTTAATCGATGCATAAGCAAAGACTGGCTTCTAATGCTACTAAAACTGAACAACATGACAGGTTTTAAAATAGTTATGTCAGCAAATACACGATGTTACCAAACACTTGTCTCACAGTGGTTCCCAAATGCACACAGACTCACTGTGTGATTCTAGACAAACAACACTATCCCACTATTCTTCATCTACAAGGAGTACTACATTTTAGTGCAGAAACATAAATCATTTCACAAATTCAAAAACAATGACTGGTTTCTAATTCTACCAAAATATAAAAACTGCATAGTTATCGGTCTACAAACACATGAAAAAAACAAATGCTTATCAGAGAATGGTTTCTACATGCACACACACTGTCAATAAGATTGTAGAGAAAAAAAAGTACTCCCTACACTTTAGCAGAAGAAATACATTAGTCTGATTAAAATAAAAATAGTCTACATACATCCCCTCACAATTAAATAACTCACCTTTCAAGATGTTTTGTAGATGAAGAGGTATATCAGTCACACACCAGATATCAGTCACACACCAGATTTTCTTATACAGAATCTCTGCACTGTGCACCTGTCAGCAGAACCAAAGAATGGCAAAGTTTCCCTCTCATTTTCCACACATATACATGTAAACATCAAATCACATTCCTTCCCACATAAATTCAAAAGCAAACACACATTTCTATTGGTTAAACATTCAAACCCTTTCCAAATGACATAAACTTCAACCCTTCCCCCAATCTGCCTTCTGCCCGTTACCATAGAAACAGGTCATGGAACACTGTACTGAGCACACAGGTCACAAGTTCAGCACACACAATGTTGCTAATCAAGACAGCAAGTGTGCTTAACTTCTCAACATATCAGTTTATCATATATAATGTTCCTTACAATCAGTTTTTGTTAACCAATAAGAATCATGCGTTTAAAAAACAGAAATATACACCCTACCTTTCAGTGTAGAAGGTTGTCAAACAACCAATCATTTCTTTTCTTTTTTCAAAACTGCATCTTAGCCACCATTTTAGAAACATCTTACTTTCCAAACTGCCATTTCATTTACAGAGACCATCTGAGTGCATCCAGACCTCCTTACAAGATGCTTAGAGTGTGGATTGTGGAACACAGCTACATTTTCTGGAGCCAAAGGTATGCAGAAAACAAAGGCACTCACAAAGACCTAGGTTTGCCAAATGTAGACATTAAATGGATACGACAGAGAGGGTTAAAGTGGCACCAATTGATGCCATTGGTGAAATCCTTCATGCAAATCCAACACCCTGACCTCATAATAGTGCACTGTGGTGGCAATGACCTAGGCACTTTGACTGGGGTAGGTCTGGAAATGCTTATGAAGGACACCTTTGCAGAACTGATTTCACTTTTCCCTAAAACTGCCTTTGTGTATTCTAACATATGCCAAAGGCAGAAATGGAGCTGGTCCAATCATTTTTGTCCACAGATTGAGAAAGCTAGGAAACATGTGAATAAATCTGTTTCTACTTTTCTCCGAGACTACAGAATGGGGTCCATTTACAATAACAATCTGCGCTTTCACATGCAGGAGATGTATAGGAGAGATGGAGTACACTTTACTGATGAAGGAAACAGAGTCTTCCTCAACAACTTTAGACTCTGTATAGGTACTTACTTATAAGTAGCAAAAACTCTGAATGAACACAACGGCTCTTTTTAGAGCCACTCAAGAACAAAACACTTAACCTTAATCTTTATCTCCCAACAATTACATTTTTTTTTTCCTTGGATCCGCGAACCCACCGCGAGAGAATCCGTGCATCCAACGCAATACGATGCGCGCACCGTGCGTGCATTTCGCCGTTTTTTTTTTTTTAAAAAGGAGGCCCCAATGGGTCCTTCTGGGACCCACTAAGCACCTCTAGAGGGTCAGAGTATTTCCACTCCACCCCCTTTATATGTTTTACACACTTATTCCCCTTGCTTCTTTAGCCTCGCTTCTACTGAGGCAGAAAATGTCCGCCAACAGTTCCTGGTTTCGAATGTAGACAGACACTTGACAGCCAATTAGCATTCAGCGCGCGATCGGAAGGGTGCGCGCTCGGTTCGGGTAGGGTGCGCTTACGGTGTGGGTAGGGTCCGCGGATCCTCCCCAGCCATAGATATTTATGTACTTTTAACTCTAATTTTCTCAGGAACTACTGAACAGATTCTCACCATTTATGCAAAAGGCACAAGTCTGAACTGAGGACTACCTCTTTGCCAAATTTGGTGTCATTCCGTTCAGCGGTTCGGGCTGTAGCTGCGACAACATATCCTATGAGAAATTGCATGGGGAAAACTCGTTTTGGGACCCCCCTTTTTTCTCGGCCCCCGCTTGACGAATCACCACGAAACTTTCAGGGTAGGAGCGGAGCCGAGCTGGCCAAAAGTCTGGAAAATTTCGCGAGGATTCCTCAACCGGTGCCAGACTTATTGGGAATAGAATGTTGCGGATTTCCTATGGAAAATAGGTCCTAACTATAACTATCTACTGGCGACCGCCAGTAGATATCTATATATATATATATATATATATATATATATATATATATATATATATATATATATATATATATATATATATATATATATATATATATATATATATATATATATATATATATATATATGTATGTATATATACATGTTTTTGTATATAAGTCTTATTTTCCAGATGACAAGTGCGTAGAGATATCAAATCCATAACTTTAGTCGCATAAAACAAAGCCAACATTGACAGAATCTTTGCTTCCTCGGAGTACCTTATTGGGGTTAGTACATAATGTTTGCGTTCCATGAAGTCTGTCTTCACCACAGAGCACACTAATAGGGGTAACATAATATTTTCTTGGCAAGTGAAGGTCCATGTTTTCAACAGTGTCCACATCTCCGACTGGCAGTGGTGTGGGGTCATGTGCAGTGTCCCAGAGATCTAGGCCATAAAATCGTCTTTATGGAGCCCAGACTTTGTGGAATTTTCTGGGGCATCCCCTGCTCAGGTATGTAGCACCTTCAGCAGCCATGTAGAGGTCAATCCGCCTTGTCCATTTCTGTATCGTAGGGTTCTCTTCCAACCCCCATCGTCTGGCCACATCACGCTTGGCCAATCCCAGACCCAAAGAGGCGAAGAGCAGTTGTGCCCTGGTAATGTCTATCTCACTCGAGATCCCCACGAGGACAAATGAGGGGTCAACCGGCAGCAACACCCCCAGTATTGTCTCCGGCACTTTAATTATAGCCTCCCAGTAGGTTTGTATAGCAGGTCATGAGCCATATTGTATGATGAAAAATCACACTTGGCGTCTCTACAAGTGAGACAGTATGGTGTCTCCAACCTGCCCATCTTATGTAGCCTGTCTCTGACATAATATACTGTGTGTGAAATTTTATATTGCACGAGGCGCAGCCTTGCTTTGATGGCTATCTCTCTGGGATGCATTAAGGCCGCTTTCCAATCTATATCTTCTAAAGGCCCTATGTCCATCTTCCACCTTTTCCATAGCCCTCTTAATTTGTTTGACATGTTGTTATTTATGCTTTTATACGTGAGTGAGACTGTCTTTTCCATGAGCTCCTCCTGTAGTAGCCTCCCCTGTACTGGAGCGTATTCAGGTAGGTCTGTGCATGGTATGTCCTCTGCCTGCCACGCATGACGCAAATATGTGCATGATTAATAAAGTGAACTCCTATCCAGGATATCCCCTATCGTGAAGATATCCAAGAGATCCCAGGCCTCGAATCCCTTTAATTTGTGCAATTCCCTGAACCATCCCGCTTACCAGATCAGTGTGACCTTTGTAACCCAGCTTGTCCACACAATAGCCTTTGTTGCTCTCTCCCATGCTATAACTCGCCTTGCCGGAAGTTATTGGGAAGTACCCTTTCCACCATAAAGGTAGTGTAGATAAGTGTGGGGCACCATTGATTCTCTTTCTAGTCGATATGTAGGATGGTCTCACGCCCGACGCACTCAGTCATTTATGGGAACTAGATGAGCGGCCCAGTAATAGGCCTCTATATCCGGTAACGTAATGCCACCATTGTAGGGGTTGCTCTATAGCGTCCCAAGCACAATTCTGGGATGCCCTCCCTGCCAAAATCGGGACCTAAGGTTGCTCTCCAGCTCATTGTACAGTGTCCGAGAGAGTGGGTGGTATGTGTTTTGGAGTGTGTAGAGCAATTTGGGTAGGGTAATCATTTTAAAGATGCCGGCTCTCCCAAGGAAAGAGAGGAGGTCTTTCCATCTCTTTACATCTTGATTAAAGTTCTGTAGGGCCTTCCCCAGATTGTGATGTGGGTAAAGAAACATTGGGGGATCCATGCAAGCCACACCTCCCTGGACTCCCAGGGGTGTCTAGTTTTCAGAAATGTCTGTGTTTGGTAAACTTCCCTAGATTGCCACTGAGTCCACGACCAAAAATGCATGTGCCTCCCCTTGCAAAACCAGGTTCTAGAAAATGTTGATGTCTCCACAATATGTTTTGGGTCCTTGCTTGTCATGGGCACTAGGCCTACCCACAGAAGTGAGGTATCATTTTGATTTGGAGACTTGAGTTAATGACGGGTGGATAGAAGTTTGTGGCTTCTTACAGATTTCAGAAATTTCCATCACAAAAATTAGAGGAAAATGTGTTTTCCTTAGTCAAAGTTTGAGGTTCTACAGCTACGCATATTGGATAAAAGGGTCAGTTTGTGGTGGAAAAATGCAATGCGTCCATGGTGCATTTCGGGTTGTTTACTGTCGCGGGCACCAGGCACCTACCGACACAAGTGAAGTGCCACATTTATTCGGAGACTTGTGGGATTATAAAATGGTAGAACACTTGTTATTACCAATTGGATTTCACTGCATTTGTGCCTTTCAAATGTGAGCCAGTGTATAAAAAAGATAACAGTTCACAAAATACCCTCTAAATCATATGGTAGTACAGGTACCCACAAATTCAGAGATGTACACATAACTACTGCTCCTAAACTCCATATCATGAGCCCATTTTAGAAATACATAAGTTTCTTTGATACCCATGTTGCACTCTGCCTATTTTGTTATATGAATTGGTCTATACTTGGTACTCAATGAAAAAACACTGTGCAGTGCAGCTCAGTTGTTGGCTCTGGGAACCCTGGGTTCTTGGACAGCCTAAAAACCATATATATCCTCGCAATCAGAAGAGGCTAGGGGACGTAATGGTATATTGCTTTTGTAAATCAGCCATCGTAACAAAAGTTTACAGATAAAATCTGACAAATTCCCGTTTGTTCCGAATCATGTTCAATATTTCTCCAGTCAGGGAACTACACATATGGCCCCATTGCTGAATTTCAATTTTTTTTTCTACTTCTCTGAAATCTATAGCTTTCCTAGATCACCCGAGGGTTTCACACTGGTTTCCACTACTAACTGGAAGTAGGTTGAGAGCACAAAAAATGGGGAATATAGGACCACCTCTGCGAAAAATGCAAAAACTGTGATACAAAAGTAGTTTTTCTGATTCAGCTCTGCATATCCCTGAAAGCTGAGAAGATGGTGACTTTAGTACAGTAAACTTTTGTGAATGCCACGTCTAGGAAGAAATAGCAGACACTTTTATCTGGAGCACTTTTTCCCTATTTGTTTTTAAAACTCATAATGATGGTATATTTTACCTATTTTCTCGGTCCCCTCCAGGGGAATTGACAAATACTGGGTACGTTTAGAATCCCCAGGAGGCTGGAAAAAAAGGACACAGGTTTGGCATGGGTACCTTATAAGGAAAAAAAGTTATGGTCCCCTAAGTGGGAACTAGCAAAATAGCCAAAAAAGCACTCCGCACTGGGGGAAAAAAGGCCATGAATTTAAGCGGTTAAAAAAGTGTCTGGTCATTATCTACCTCAATGAGATATGCCTGTTAAATAATTGATATTACATAGAATATTTTAGATCAGTGGCTTCACATCAGTGCATTATTCATTGACAGTTATCCGGTGATACCTGCTCCTGATAATGTATACACAACCAGGTGATATTCGCCACGCTTTACACTTATTCCTGAAAATAGCAGAATAGTTTACACCATGAGAACAACGCTCACAAACATACTGGCCTTAAACAGTTGGTAGATGAGCCATCCATTCATTGTACATTCTTGTATAATGTACAGTGTCTCAGAATTTCCACTGAACTTCTTCAAATAAATATCTGCACCTTATAAGATCATGCGCAGTGGGGTTGGCATACCATATACCCAACTCCACGGTGTCTAACACATCGCAGTCTGCCCTCTGTGGTTAGCTTGCTACCCCATCATGCCTGTCTTTTTTGTTCCCTGTAGACCTGCCCTTGCCTTCTCCCTCCTGCCTTCAGTGGTTTGCTTTCTGCCCCCTGCCCCCTGCCACTTGTCTTCCATTCTCTGTGAGTATACCTCTAACCAAACCCTCCACTGTTCCCTGCCTTCCTTCTTTGGTCTGTTATGCTGCCATTGTCCATCCTGCCTGCCCTCCCTGATCATCTTGTTGCCCGTATTGCCCCCTTCCCCTTCCCTCTGTTCTCTGTGAGTGTGCCCCTGACACAATCCTCTATAGTTCATACTGCTTCCACTGCCCCGCCATCCTGGCTCCATTGCTGCCCTTGCCTCTGTCCCCATTCTCCGTTTGTGAGCCACTGTCTTCTCTCTCCCTGATCTACTGTGCTGCCAAAGTTATTAAAATGTATAGAGCGCACATTTACCCTGAGGTATCTTGGTGCTAACTGCACTGGAGCACGACCTGAAATGCCTATAATTTCTGGAAAGCCATGTTTTAAGATCTTTCCTGAAGGCAAGTAGGGTATTCCAAAGTGTGGTTGTAACAGTGGCAAAGCTTTTTCCATCCCAATTAGCTTTCGTAAATCTGGGGGTCGTGAGTGTTTTGGCACCCGAGGAGCGCAGTGGTCTAATAGGAATATACCACTGAAAAATCGTTCTCAGAATCTCAGTGCCTGCATTGTGAAGTGCTTAATGGGTAATGCAAAGTGCTTTGAATTTAATCCGACTTCTCACTCGGAGCCATTGACGCTTCCGGATTCCAGGGGAAATTGCATGCAATTTAGGCACTCCTAATATCATTTTTGCCGCTGCGTTTTTTACCATCTGAAGTCTGTTGGTATGTTTTTCCTGCATGTTCATATAGAGTCAGTTACAATAGTCTAGTTTGGAGTGTACTAGAGCGGCGATAAAGTTTTTTGGGGTATTTGTAGGAATGTAGGGGAGGATTTTTCTGATCATTCTGAAGGTGTAAACGGATGAAGAGACTACATCCGGTGCCTGTGCACCGTAGTGAAGGCTGTTATCAATTAGTATACCCTTGGCTTTGGGTCCTGGAATGGAGGGGGGACCTAGCTCAGCCGGCCACCAAGAGGGAGATCAGGCTGGCGAAAGGTTGCCAAATGTTATCACCTCTGTTTTGCCCAAGTTCAGCAGCAGACAGTGCCCGCTCATCCATGAGCTTATATCTCTCATACAGTCCTAGAAGCGGGGTGAGTTTCTAGGGTCATCGCTGAAGGCTGACACTGCTAATTGAGTGTCATCAGCGTAAGACATTAGTGAAAAGTCTATGCTTTTGATAAGAATAGCCAATTCAGAAACATAGATGTTATAAAGTGTGGGGTTCAGTGAAGATCCCTGAGGGACCCTGCAAGGAAGTGAAAAAGGTGAGGACTCGTAAGAGCCCATGGCCACTGATTGTTTCCTATTGGACAGGAAAGAGGTCAGGAGGGACAGCGCCTTGTCCTTAACACCTTATTCTACCAGAATCTTATGATCAACTGTCTCTAAGGCTGCTGATATGTCGGGGAGGAAAGGGCTGCAGAGCTTCCTTTGTTTAGTGCAGCCCTTGTGTTTCTGTTTATGTTTGTGAGTTTTATAAAGTGCATAGCTTGCCGAGGGATTCCCAGCGCTATGGAGCAAGAGTGAGCATGATCCGGGGTTCAACCAAGGAATAGCCAGGTTTTCAGTTTCTTTCTGAAGGCCATCTCGTCAATGATGAGTCTTAAAAATCTGCGGGCATAGAGTTCCATAGTTTCAGCACTAAATGAGTAAATGATCTTCCTCCCCATCTGGATTTCCCAATTCTGGTGGTTTTGGTCAGGTGCTCTGAGGAGGATCAGAGGGCTCTTTCTGGTGTAAAGGGTGTCATCAAGGTCCTTAGTAAGGTTGGTCCTTTTCCATTTAGGGCCCTGTGTGAGATGCACAGTGTTTTAAACTTGATCCTGGCCTGCACTGGCAGCCAATCAAGTGATCTCAGAGCCTTTCACACTGATTCATGTCTTGGTGTGTTTCTAAGTAGTCTGGCTGCCGCATTTTGTACCACATGTAGTCTATTCAGCACATACTTTGGTGAACCCAGGAAGAGAGAGTTTCCGAAATTGAGGCGCAAGACCACTAGAGCTTGTATCACGATTCTCTGGGCCTCCTCTGAGATGAAGTCCATGATTTTTCAGAGCATCCTCAGGGTCCGAACCAGGTGGCTGCTAGTTTCATGGCTTGGAACTCCATTGTAAGGGTGCAGTCTAGCTACACTCCTAGGCTTTTGTATGGAGTTCGTATGCCCCTGGGGTGTCCTAGTTCTTTTGGCCAGTTCATAGTGATTTGCGGGGTCAACTTGTTGCTTAGGAACATTAGTGCTGTTTTGTCCCCCGTTAAGTTTTAACCTGCTGCGTTTCATCCATCTGGCTACCTTTTCCATGCAGGGAGACACTAAATTATGCTTAGAGTCGGAGCCCTCTGTTACTGAGACTATCAGTTTTGTGTCATCTTCATATGTTATGATTGACAACCCAAGTTCCTGGACAGTTTTGGCCAGAGGTTGAAGGTACAGGTTGAACAGTGTGGGGCTGAGGGAGGAGCCCTGTGGCAACCCACACGTGACCTTGAAGTTGTCCGAGAAGTGTCCGCCTTCTGTGATTTGGAAGGATCTGTCCTTCAAAAATGACACTATTCACCTTGACACTTGGCCTTGGATCCTTGCTCTCTCTAACCTGAGAGTGAGTGTCTCTAGATCCACCGTGTCGAATGCTGCGCTCAGGTCGAGCAGCAGGATGGCGGCAGCACCCCCTTGGTCAAGGATTCTCTTCAGTTTATCTGTGACAAGTAGTAGGGCAGATTCGGTGCTGTGTGCTGGCCTGAAGTCCATTTGAGTCTGGTGAATCTCATTCTCCTCTAAGAACTGAGACAGCATGTGGTTACCATGTTTTTCAGCCATTTTTCCTAAAATGGGAAGGAGTGATATGGGGCGGAAATTCCCTAGATCTTTTGGGTCTAAATGTGGCTTTTTGAGCAAAGGGCGAACTATGGCATGTTTCCAGGATTTCGGCACTATCCCTTGTCTGAGGGAAAGGTTAAGTAACTCTGTGGCTGTTGTCGTGATGGTATCCCCCCCCCCCCTGTAATAGGATGTGGGGGGGGGGAATGGGATCTAGCAGGGACCCTGATTTAATGCCTTGTAAGATCTTAGTTTGTAGTGTCTCTGTTCAATTCTGGAAAAGCATTTATTGTAGGTCTCGCTGTGGGCTCAGCAGCTGACTTGCTTCCATGAGGGCCTGTGCTGTACTCATTCTCCAACATGGAATTATAAAGGTTTTCGATCTTGTTTTTGAAAAAAGCTGCCATTTCGTTGCATCTCTCCTTAGAGAAAAATTTGGGGAGGCCTCCGGTTCTATTGATGTGAGGGATTTCACCACCTTAAAAAGTTCTCTGGAAGAGTTAGTGGCTGTCTTTATTTTTTCCTTGAAATATCTACCTTGAGCTATCTTGATCTCATTATGGTAGTGTCTGATCTCTTTTTTGTTTTGTCCCTTTAAGGTGATATCATATGATTTCCTCCAGGTTCTTTTGGTTTTTTTACAGGCATTTTTTAGGGAGGCCAGATGACTATTAAACCATTATTTCCTTCGTAGTTGGTTTGTTCCTATTCTCACTTTATTGCCAAAGTGCTCTACCGATTTCGTAAGCCATTCGTCCCAGATTGCATCTGCACCCTCTACCTCCCCAGATATTTCAGGGGTACCTTTTTTGGGATTTTTTCAGTTTTTCTGGGATGATTCTCGTCCTGCCCAGTTTGGACTCAGTGTGTCCTGTTTTCTGAGGGTGCGTGTTGGTCAGTGCTAGGGTGCTGTAGAAATGATCTGACCAGGGCACTGGTGTGGGAGCGGCTGTTATTAATTTAGGGTCATTGGTGAATATTGCATCTAAAATGTGCCCTTTTTCATGTGTTGCTGCTTGCAACTTCTGGCTCAGCTGCATGGAGTCCATATCTTGGAGAAATCTGAGGGTGCTTGGGTCGTTCTTTTTATCTAGGTGGATGTTAAAATCACCTAGAATGGTTGTTGTATTTTTAGAAATGATGCTCTCCGCAATGAGGTCAGGATGATTTTCCAGTAAGGTATTGCAGGGCCCTGGTGGTCGATAAATGAGAATCCCTGAGAAGGTTTGGGTGGGTGATAGCTGAATGCCTAACGACATAGTGTCACAATTCAGGAGGGGTTTCGGTGTGATAGTGCAGCTGTGTGTTCCTTTGTATATGATAGCAATTCCTCCTCCAGTTTTTCCTAATCTGTCTATGTATATTGTATCCTGATGGCAGGGCCATTATCAGGACAGGTGTGGACCATTGTTTGAGCCATGTCTCAGGTATGAATAAGCAAAAGACACACAATTGATGGACGGAATGCAGAACAAATCAAAACATTCACCCACAGTCAAGAGATCTGGGTTAAATGCATAATTCTTTTGCTCACCATGCCATCCCAGTCTAGACCTGGCCATATGCAAATCAGTCTTGACCCTGTGCCTCTTGGGAACAGTCCAGCCTGAACTGCTAAGCCAGGTCCTCCCTGGACTGGAAACAAGCATCCTAGAACCGGTTTCGGGGTTTCACCCCTCTTCAGCCAAGATAGCTTGATTCCAGTGGCACAGTGAGCCCAGGACCCACGTCTGGGCATACCTGGTCTCAGCTCTATCATGTCTAGCGCTGTGTATTTTATTGCCCCTTTGGGTGTCTGGTTGATAACGGGCAGGGTTTGTGGTCCCTTGGCCCCAGCCGGATGCGGACGGGTGCAGACGGGCTTGCCTTAGGCGGGCCCACTACACGAGTCTGCTGCATGTCCGCACCTGCATCCAACTAAGTAGGTAGACGGTCCGCACAACTAGAGGGCTACCTGCTCCACGCCCCCGCCGGAAATGCCAAAACGGAAATCGGAACGTGGAACGTGCTCTCTACCTTCCGCACAAATGGCACATCAGCTGCGGCAGACCAGAGTAGGGAGGACGCAAATGCCGAGAAGTAGGTAGGTGTTTGCAAAAAGTCCTGACTAACAGTGTATTAAAATACCAATGTTGGTTCCTAAAATCACTTAAAACAATTTAAGAGTCACCTTCGCGAATGGCTATGGTGTCAAGATGCCGGCAGACTCTGCTCCTGTCTGCTGCGCATCCGCACCTGCATCCGACTAAGTAGGTAGCCGGTTCCCACAACTAGAGCGCTACCTGCTCCAATTCCCGCGCTGGAAATGCCCTTACCTCCTCTGTGACTTTAATAAGGGCTGTTTCTGTACTATGCCCAGGTCTAAAATCAAACTAATTTGGGCCAAGAATATGTTTTTTGTGGATGAATTGAGCTAGCTGTGTATTCATTGTTTTCTCCACAATATTTGGCGGGGAATGGAAGACAGGAAGTGGGGCGGTAGCTCATGGGGTCAGCCGGATTCAGGCTAGGTTTATTTGTTAGGGGAATGATGGATGCTTTTTTCCAGATAGATGCCCTCCGTTGTAGACCATGCCCCTTGTTCTGTGTGTGTGTGTGCCCCTTCCACATCTCTCCATAGTCTGTTGTGGTGCCACTGTCCCTGTGCTGCCACTGACTTCCAGTGGGAAACAGCGAACACATCGCATGCGATATATCGCATGCCATTACAACGCAGTCATTACAACGACTGTGTTGTTATATCACAAACCATTATATTGCAAGTCGTTACAACGACTTGCTGTAGGGGGCAGAAGGTGTTGGATTTACAATCCAACACCTTCCCTGCTGTTGCACAAACTGGAGTAGGAAAAGTAAATTATACTATTCCTAAGTCCAGTGTGGCCCCTACAGCAAGTTATTGTAACGACTTGTGATGTAATGGTTCATGATGTAATAACGCAGTCATTGTAACAACCGCGTTGTAATGGTATGCGATGTATCGCATGCATAGTAAAGAGATGTATTCCTTCCATTGCAACTCCTGCCCTCTTCCTCATACCCCTCCGTTCTCTGAGAGCATGCAGCTTACCACCTCTCTCCCTGGTCTCTTCTGCGCCGTTCATTGCTGACTTTGCCCCTGATCCTTTAACCCTGTCTCACCATTCTCCATGTGCCCCTGTACTGCCACTTTCCACCATTACTGTCACTGCCCCCTGCCTACCCCCCCTTGTTCTCATGTGCATGCCACTGTTCCCTCACTTTCTTGGTAATTGTGCTGCCACTGCCCCTCCCGTCAGTCCTTCATTTCTATAGCTATCCCTTTCCCCAGCTCTTTCACCATGTGCATACTATTGTCTCCTCCCTCCCTGGTCTGTTATGCTGCCTCTGCCCCTTCTTCCTGCCCTCCAAGTTGCCCCTACGCCCTCACTCATGCCCTGCCATTGTCTGTGTGTGCCTGTGTCACCTACCTCCTTAGACCGATTTACTTCCGCTGCTGCTGTAGTGTCATTGCCTTCATTTGCTTCCCCTGTTGCCCTCCCCTGCCTCCCATTTTCCATGTGTGTGCCCCTGCCACCTTACTTACTGGCCAATTGTGGAGCCACTGCCCCTGCCCTCTCATACTGCCAGTACCCCCTCTCAGTCCCCCTCTTTGTACTTGTGCATGCTTCTGCCTGTTCCCTCTGTGTCTATTGTGTTGTCACTGTGCTGCTACTGTCCTCCATTGATGTCCTACCCCGTGCCAGCAGCCCCGACCCCCGCCCTCCTTTTTCAAGTCCATGCACCCTCCCTCCCTAGTCCATTTGGCTGTTCCAGCTCCTGTACTGCAAATGAACTCTGTTGCTGCTCCTGCTCCCTCCACCCTGGCCCCAATCTCCAGGTAGATGCCCCTGACCCCTCCTTCTCTGGTCTGTTTCGCTGTCACTGCCCTCTGTTTCTGCCTCAACCCCTGCCTCACTTCCCCATCTCCCCTGTTATCCAAGTCCATGCCGGAGCCTCCTCCCTCCTTGGTTCTTTGCACTGCTGCTGCACCTGTGTTGCCACTGCCCTCTGATGCTGTCACTGTCCCTGCCCCATGCACCCTACCCCCATTTTCCATGTGCATGCCCCTAACCATTCCCTCCATGGTCTTCCTAACATGCCATTGCTGCTTCACCAGTCCCCAATGCCCTCTGGACCCTCTTCTTCTCCCTGTGCATGCCCCTGTCCCCTCTCTTTCTAGTCTTTTGTGCAGCCACTGCTATCTATAGCTGCCCGTGCCAACCTCCCCTCATTTATCATGTGTGTGTGCCTCCCCCTGCTTCCTTGGCCTAATGTGCTTCAACTACCCTGAGGCTGTCCCCTCTTCTAGTCTGTAATTCTCCATGTGTGTGCCTCTGCCCCCTCCCTTGCTGCTGTGCTGTGCTGCCACTGCTCTCTATTCTTGCCACTTCCTCCTCCCTATGACCCCCGTTCTTTGTGTACATCTCCCTGCAAACTCTCTCCCTACTCTGTTATACTGCCAGTGCCCTATGTTGCGGCCACTGCCCCTCCCACTCCCCATCCCCGTGCCCCTGTTCTCTGTATGCATGGCCCTGCCGCTGTCTTCCCTGGTCCCACCATTGCAAACCCCACCCTTGTTCTCCATGTGGATGCCCGTGCCCCCACCCTTCCTAGTCTATTATCCTATCTCTGACCAAGTCATAAGATTTCCTTTACGTCTTACCTGCTCAGTAATGGGCAATATAATATCATGGCACCCATGAAATGACTATACACACTGAAATACAGCCCTCAATCTTATGAACCTCCATGACAGAATAGTTTAACCTCAGGACCACGCGGTCGTACCCATTCCTTTTTTTGCATTGTGTTTACACAGGATTCCTATGAGGTTCTCTGGTTGCAGCAGGAGCAGGACTATGCCGCTAAAGAGCCTGAGGTGAACTCGGCATTGTGTATTGTACTTACCTGCTGTATGCCACAGGTTACCAGCTGAAAGTCATCATTGATAATGTGACTCAGCCCATGGGTCGATTCAGAGACAGCATGGCCTGATTTGGCTGGAGACAGTGGTAGGAACATACAGCTTGCTATATGTGGTTGGTTTAGAATGTGAGATGCCAAGATGGCTGCAAGGCTTGTTTTTTTTTTTCTTCCAAACCCATCATGGTAATCTCGGCTGAGTGCTATGTGTCTTCCCAATCTTCGTAGCCCCTGAATCCTCCTTTTCTAGACTGTTGTGCAGCGACTGCCAAGGTGCCTAACTGCCCTCCTTTACTGACCCTCCCTCTGCCCCTTGATTCCCCAATTTGCATGCCCCTACCCCCACACTCTCTGGTCTGTTGTGCTGCCACTGTCCCTGTGCTGTCATTATCCTCTAATGCTGCCCTTGCCTCTTAACCCCCTCCCCCTTGGCCCCAGCTCCCTTTGTGTGTACCCCGTTTCCTCCCTTACTGGTCCGTTACACGACCACTGCTCCTACTCCTCTGCTGCCAAAGCCCTCCCTTGCTATCACTGATCCTGCACCCTCCCCATTCTCAGTGTGCATGTAATTGCCCACTCCCTCCCCGGTCTGTGGTTCTGCCACTGCCTCTGTCCTGAATATTGGCCTCATTTGCAGCCCCTGGCCCCAGCCCTCGCACCTGGTCCATTGGCTGCCACTGTCTCTGTGCTGTCACTGCCTGCTGTTGCCAACCCCGCCTCTCCCCTTTCACCGTGTGCGTTCCCCTGCACCCTCCTTGGTCTGTTGTGCATCCACTGTCCTACGCATAAGTGCCCTCTCATGCTCCTCCCCCTCCCTCTGCACACTGTTCTCCGGGTGCATGCCCCTGCTCCCTCCTTTGCTGGGCTGTGATGCTGCCATTGCACTACATTGATGCCCCCTGCCCTCCTCCCTCCTACCCATTCTGTGTGTGCATGCCCCTGCTACCCTGGTCTGTTGTGCTGGCATTGCCTTAGTACTACTGCCCTCTACTGCTCCTGCCCCCTCCATTTCTAGTCTATTGTGCTACCGCTGGCCCTGTGCTGTACTGGCCTAATTTGCTTCCCCTGCTGACTCCCTGGTCGCCAAGTGTGTTCCCCTGTCCCATCTCTCCCTGGTCTGCATAACTGCCATTGCCCCTGTGCTACCAATTGCTGCTACAACCACCGCCTTCATTCCCTGCCCGTGTTATCCGTGTGCATGCCCCTGCCACATCCCTCCCTAGTCCACTGTTCTGCCATTGTCTTCCATTTCTGACCTTGTGACTTACCCCCTCCCCCTTGACCCCCAGTTACACTTCTATGTGCC
The DNA here is from genome assembly GCF_964204655.1 of Triturus cristatus. Lineage (NCBI taxonomy): Eukaryota > Metazoa > Chordata > Amphibia > Caudata > Salamandridae > Triturus > Triturus cristatus. The sequence continues at coordinate 440,236,243 of NC_140593.1, read as the reverse complement.
CCTCCTTCCTGCCTCTGTCCCTGTTCCATTGCGCTGCCACTCCATCTAGTGTGTCACTGACCCTCCCCCTCCACCCTACCCCCATTCTCCATGCGCATGCCTTACCCACTCCCTCCATGTTTTGTTGTGCTGCCACTGCCCCTGTGATGAACTGCACTCCTTTGCTGCCCCTCCCCCTTCCTCCCTGTCCTCTGTGTGCATGTGCATGCCCACTCCTTTCCTGGTCCGTCACGCTGCCACTGCCCAACACCTGCCACTGCCCTCTGTCACTGCTCCTGCCTCAATCCCGGCCCCCGTTCTCCATGTGTGTGCTCACGTCCCCATCCTCCCTGGTCTGTTAAGCTGCCACTGTGCTTCCCCTGTCTCCCTTTGGTGCCTCCCAGTCGTTTTGATTGTGTTACTATTGTGCTGTACTCTGGTTGTTGGTTTGTGTCTTGGGAAAATATGATGGGTTTGTTCTTTTGTTTTTGTGTTACATTACTGTGTGTGCTTTGTTGCACTCAACACTTACTTTAGAAATGTTATAAATGCCGTTATATTTCCAGGGACAAGCTGCACATTCCTTTAAAGTTCCATTGGCCATCAGCCACTTTTTAAAGTGACAGTACAAACCCTCCATCATTTTGGCTGTTTGACAAACCGTTCTGATTGAAACTATAGCAGGGATGTGTCTTAAATTAGTATTTTCAGTGCATACTTTATATAACCCACAACTTTCTGCTTTTGAGATCCATGCAGGGCCACATGTTTTAAATGCCATCCTGCTGACATAGTTGTCCATCCTCCCAAAGTTGATAAATACCATTCTGCCAAACCTGCTCCATTATACAAACAGATGTTTTGTATTTTTTATTCAGTAACAATAAAGGCCTTCTCCTCCATTGTACCCTGGATCCGTAAGAGCATTGCCATGTGCATCAGCACTACCCAAAACTGCAACAATTTCTAAAACAGCTGATGACACAATTCTTTGAAGTAATCTACATTAAAATACAGTCACTGTAAACTTCCACTCATAGAAACTAGCCCCGCCTCCAATAACGCATTGAGAGTATCTTTGCCTTTGTAATTGAACAGGGGATTGCTGCCTTTCGGCTAGATTCATGCTGTTCAAATACCACCTATATGTAGTGCTTAATTTGAGGTGATGGTTGCAGGTAAGGCCCACCATCACTCACCTTCTGGGACCCAGGCTTATATTTCATTATCTGACTTTGACCCAGAAGAAGATAGAGAAAGGGAGAAAAGAGAGAAGGAAAAATGAAGAGAAAGGATGAAAAAGAATGCCATAGAGAGAAAGCAAGAATTAAAAAAACCCTGCAAGAATGAGATAAAGGGGCAAGGAATGTAGAGTGGCGGATGAAAGAAGCATGAGGGAATATCAAGACTGAAATTCTTTGGTATTCTGCATCCCTGACACTCGGTAGCACCATCCATGTGCGTCTAACCAAAACTGTGGGCCTGGGACCTTTATCTTTTACAAATTAAGCACTGCCTATGTACACATATACTTACATGAACACACAAATACATAAATGCCTCGAGCTAGACACAATGCAAACCTAGCAGAATAAAGTAAGGACATATTTCAATTGAAGAAGTGTGATTAGATTACTTCTGTTGCTTCTCTCACTGTGGTTTTTCATCCTCCGACATTAGTAAGTAGTGGGACACCGGTACGGGGATTTGTTGAGGATAGGGTTTGTACGAAATTTAAGCGGTGCATGGGACCGTTAGTAAGCTCTGATGTGGGAGATGAAGAGAAACAGGTAATAGCCAATCAGGCTGCACAGTGGGCCCGTAATCTTATTTATAATGTAGAGGATGTCTGGGCGACAATGAGAGATTTTGAGCCATTTATACAGCAGCATGCTCTTAAACACATGTCCGCTACTTTGATTGGTCTTTGGCAATGATACTTTGAAGCAGAAGCACCTCAAATGTTATATGACATTAGAGATCGAGAGTATATTAGTGAACTGGGGCCAGAACAAGTCTTTGCTAATGTCACAACAATAATAGCGTATAGGGGAAGAATACATGAGAAAAGTCCCAGGTCGAAGTCCCAGGTTCCAATGAGAGAGGTTCATCCTATATATCACCCAGGCATCCCAGAGATACCAGAGTTAACGGATGGGCGAGGTAATGTTACTCGAGCGACAGTAGCGGCCCGGTTTCAAGAACAATGGGCCATATTATCAAGGAACAGCGATAACATTATCGCCGCTTTAGCTCTTAATGATATTGAAATGTTTTTTCGTCTTCTTGTTCTGGTTGCTATTTGGAGGCAGGTCCATACTTAGGATCATGTTCCTGAGCTGGGTGGTACATGGGATCAAATTATGGCATGGGACCAGGAACGAAAGCCAGGTGATAAGCCCCGAACGGAAATGTCAGCATTACCAGGCCGCATTATTACGTATATGCATTCTCTTATTCCGCCGAGAAAGGTAGACTGGGATAAATTGTCAGCTTGTCAACAAAAAAAGATGAGTGTGTCTGATTTCTTCACCCACTTTGAAGATACATTTTTGGATTACAGTGGGCAGGGTTTTTCTATTGAGGAAGGTGTTTGGTTGTTTGTTAATAGATTTGTTTCTAATTTGCTTCCTGAAATTGCGACTCGATTGCAGGTTTCTGAAAGTACTCGCTCCACCTCTTCTCCCTATGTTATTTTGAATATGGCACAGTATTATGAGCATAGGGATAATGAGGAAAAGGACAGGACAGAGAAAAGGCATAAGGATTTGTAGACGAAGGTGTTGTTACAACAGGCTTTATGGGTGAATGGGAGAGGACGTGGGGGTCCTGCCCGAATCAGTGTGCGTACTGAAAAGAGGAGGGACATTGGCGTAGTGGGTGTCCTGTGCTTTTGCAGAAGGTAGCGCTCCTGAGAGGACGAGGTTCCTGAGGACAGGGTCACAGGGTCGTTCTGAAAATAATTATTTTAATGACCCTCGTATTACCAGTATTACCATGATGATTATGACATGGAGGAAGTGACAGGAATGTATTACAGCTAGGACATCCAGGGATAGAGTGGGGGACCAGTTATGACGCCTGTAGACCAGCGTGGTCCTTATGTAACAGCAGACCTGCAAGGTTTGACTAAGGAATTTTTGGTGGACACAGGTGCGACAAAAAGTTCTGTTTCTCGAAATATGGTCCCTGGGGTGGCTCTGTCTGGCCAAAATAATGTTTTTTGGTCCTTTCACTGTGGATTTGCCATTCTTGTTGACATCCAACTGTGGTGAAAATTTGATGGGTCTGAATTTGTTAAAGAAATTGCATGCTACTACTTATTGTTCCCCGTCAGGTGTTTATATGACAATGGAACCAGATGTAGTACGTGCTAAACAGTGTTTGTCCAAAGATGCGCCTCTTCCTGTTGAATTTGCTGATGTGCCACCCACTTTGTGGGCGACAGGTGATACAGACTTGGGACTGCTGCAGACACCTCCTGTCTCGATACAGGTTAAGGATGGTGCTATTTTGCCCCGTATCCCTAAGTCTAAAATACCACAGGCAGGAGAGCGAGCCCTATTGCAAATTTTTCAGGATTTGATTAAGAAGGGAGTGGTTGAAGAGACTGCTAATATTTGTAATAGCCCTATCCTTTCAATTCTTAAATGGACACCCTTAGGTTCCCCTGATGAGTATGAAGATGTTTACAGTTTTGTGATTGGTTTGCGCGAAGTTAATAAAATAGTGGTTCCCTAGTTTCCAGTGGTCCCTGACATCACTACTCTTTTGACAATAATTCCTTGTATTGCTAAATTCTTCTCTGTCATTAACTTGAAAAATGCATTTTTCAGTATTCCTATTCATCCAGATAGCAGGTACTTGTTTGGGTTCAAACTAGCTGACAGAAGCTTTAGGTTCTGTCAAGCTCCTCAGGGAGAGACCAAGTATTTACAGTCAGGCTTTTAAGTCCCAATTGGATTTCCTTTCACTTTCAACAGGTAATGTATTGGTGCAGTATGTTGACAATCTTCTCATTGCTTCTGACACAGAAAAGGGTTGTAGAGCTAGTACAGTTAAATTGTTGTTGCATTTGGCTCAACATGGACATAAGGTGTCTCTTTCCAAATTTCAATATTGTCGACAGTAGGTCACCTATTTAGGTGACCTACTGTCGAAGGAGGGTAGGAGATTGACCCCGGCGCGCATCAGTACCATTGTTAAAATGCCCATCCCACAAACTCAGAAACATGTGCATGCTTTTATGGGTATCACTTCCTACTGCCGGCAGTGGATACCTAACTACTCTTTACTAATCAAACCCTTGCTTGCACTAACCACTAAAGACGTGCACAATCCCCTGCCTTGGACACCTGAATGTCAGCAGTCTAATGAGCAATTGAAAATTGGGCTTTGTTCAGCTCCTGTACTTGGCACCCCTGACTATAACAAACCGTTTGTGTTGTTCGCCCATGAGATGGCTGGTTGCGCACTTTCTGTGTAAATGCAAAAATTTGGACATAAGCAACGGCAGTGTGCTTATTTCTCTGCTGTTCTTGACCCTGTTGCACGAGCTATCCCGAGCTGTCTCCATAAGACAATCGTCTGGACTCGTACTTGATACTGATCTCACAGTCATGGTACCCCATGCTGTGGATACACTTTTGAATAAGACTAAGACACAGCAACTTATCAGTGCAGTCTGATTGGCTATAAATTAGCATTGTTCGCTAAACACATCATGATCAAAATATGTGCCACTCTGAATCCAGCCACGTTACTGCCCCTCCCTCCTGAGAATGATGAGATTGATAAACATGACAATATCTTCCAGATGGAAGAGACAAAAGGACGGGTAGACTTGACTGATGTTCCCTTATCTGAACCACAAGGGGAACTATACGTTGATGGCTCTTGTTTTAAATTACCAGATGGCACTACAACTGCTGCGTACGCTATTGCCACTCTGCCTACAGTAGTTGAGACATCACGAGTTCCCTGTCAATCGGCCCAAGCTGCTGAGCTTGTTGCCTTAATACGAGCTTGCGAATTGAGTGAGGGACTGGTTGTCAATATTTATACTGACAGCCGGGATGCCTTTGGAGTTGCACATAACTTTGGGCGACTCTGGGCTGAGAAAGGGTTTCTTACTTCGCATGGCACAAAATTCAGCATGGGCACCTTATATTGAGGATTTTTTCTGCTTTGACACTCCCTAAGGAATTAGCTGTAGTAAAATGTAATGCCCATCGGAAAGTCACTGATGATGTAGGTAGGTGAAATGCTTTTGCAGATCAGACAGCTAAGGAAACAGCCCGGACTAAAATGAAAATAATATTCGTAGCAGGTCCCGCTAGGTGGGTGCCTGAAGTTAACATGTTTGAGGATACACTTGAGAATATGAAAGATATACAAAGTGAAGCCATGATAGAGGAATTAGCAATGTGGCATATGTTCTTCCTGTAGTCATGATGGCCTATGGTCCAGCCCATATTAGTGCTAAGGGTTTTTGCAAGTTGTTAGACCCTGTATGGCAGAATGCTAATATTTTGAAAACAGCTGCACATCTAGTGAAGAATTGTATGGTGTGCATGATGCACAATCCTGGAAAACGTACCCCTACACCACCTGGTAATTTCCCACCACCCACTTTTCCTTTTGAGGTCCTTCAGATGGATTATATGGAGCTAGACAGATGCAATAATTTGAAGCATGTTCTGGTGGTTGTCTGTGCATTCAGTAAATGGGTTGAGGCTTATTCCACTAAAGACAATACAGCCATTACGACTGCAAAGGTACTCCTGGAGGAGTTCTTTCCTCGTTTTGACTTGCCCCGTTTGATCTGGAGTGAGAACGGAAGTCATTTTAATGCCAAAGTGATTCAGTTAATTTGTGATGGTTTGCACATAAAACAGAGGTTCCATGCTGCCAACCACCTACAGTCAGCAGGTTTGGTTGAAAAGTACAATGGTACTCTCAAACTGAAATTGGCTTAAATACAGGAGACAACAGGGTTACAGTGGCCAGATGCTTTACCATTAGCTCTTTTGTCGACAAGAACAACAGTCCATTCTAGGACAAGATTTTCACCCTAAGAGGTTGTGTTTGGACCGGCAAATGTCTGGTACGTCCTGCGCTCTCGGCGGTTTTCCGATATTGAGCACTCATTGTTTTTTGACTATCGTGCTCAGTTAAATGAAAGCTTGCGTTCTATTACACCAACAGGTCCAGGAAGCGCTGCCAGCTACACCAGAGAGGCCCGGACATGATATTCAGCCTGGCGACTTCGTGTTGGTTAGGAAATTCCAGTGGAAGAAGAGTTTGGAGCCGTGGTGGAAGGGACCGGAGCATGTCTTCCTGGCTACATGCACAGCTGTCAAAGTCGCCGGCCAAAAGAACAGGGTGCACGCGACACATTGTCGCAGGATACCTCTAACCTTGCCCTACGATCAATGGGTGAGGGATGGAGTAGGGGACTTCGAGTGTGAGACGGTGCCTCAGTTTGTCCCCTTTCTTCTTATTATTATTATTACATTTATTAGGCGCACAGCTACCCTAATAGGGTTTCCCGGCGCAATAAGTCTCAATTTTAGACTAGGTAGCTTAGGCCATTTGCTGAATAAAGAGCCATGTCTTAATGTCTCGGCGAAATTTTAGATAAGAGGGTTCCAACTTCACATGGTTAGGAAGAGAATTCCAAAGTTTCGGTCCGAGGTACGCAAAAGAGCGTCCGCCCATTCTTGTCAGTTTAACTCTGGGAAGTGTTAGATTACCCTGGGTAGAGGAACGCAGAGCGCGGTGTGGTATGTAAGGGCAGATGAGTTCTCGTAGATAAACTGGAGCTGCACCTTGTTTTATTTTAAAAATATGGCAGAGAGCTTTGAATTTGATGCGGTTGTTAATGCAGAGCCAATGAAGATCCTGCAGAGAAGGAGTAACCGAAGCTCTTCTTGCAATATGGCAAAGAAGGAGCGCTGCAGAATTTTGAACCATTTGCAGCCTCCTAACAGGTTCCTTATTGCAGCCTAAGTAGAGAATATTCCCGTAATCCAATTGAGACATTATAAGGGATTGGACTACGGTTCTTTGTGTAGAGAAAGGAAGTATCCCAATTATTTTCCGCAGCCATCGTAATATTGAAAAACAAGTTCCTACCGTGCTTACTGCTTGTTGCCTCATAGAGAGTTGGCTGTCAATGATGAAGCCTAAATTACGGGCTTGGGTAACCGGCTCAGGAAATGAACCCATTTCTTGAGGCCAATGAGAATAATTCCAAAGATGTTTATCTTTCCCCAAGATGATGACCTCCGTTTTATCCCCGTTTAATTTCAGGCAGTTGGTGTTCATCCATTTCGAAACTTGGAGTAGACCGTTCCTTAAAGAAGATATCGTATCGTCTTTAGAGGAGGATAGCGAAAAGATGATTTGAGTGTCATCTGCATAGGAGTAAAGGGTGAGTCCTGCGTCCTCAATGATGGTAGCAAGGGGGCGCACATAGATATTAAAAAGTAGTGGACTCAAGGTAGAACCCTGAGGAACTCCATATGCAGATGCTCGAGAGGTGGAAGAAACCCCAGAAGAAAAGACCTGAAGAACAAGTTACTAACCTTCGGTAACGATGTATCTGTAAGAAACATTAGTTAGTTAGATTCCTCACCTTAGAATATCCCCAGGCGTCAGACTGGATCCGGAAGATTTTTCGTCAGCAATACCCCTTGCGCGTCGCTAGGCGTCGTCTGCGGCTCCGCGTCCGTCGTCGGCGTCGTGCGCCGGGATGACGTCGTCGGAGTACTTAGACGCCGCCCTCGCGCGCTGACGTCAGTTCTTGTACATAGCCTTCCGCGCCAGGAACGCAGAGCCATGCAAAGACCGACACTGGTGCCAAAAATAAAATCTAGGGGCCTGAAAGGACAACCTTAACCCTAGATGTCAGTTCGCAGAACGGGGAGGATGGGAGGGTCGGTGAGGAATCTAACTAACTAATGTTTCTTACAGATACATCGTTACCGAAGGTTAGTAACTTGTTCATCTGAAAGAAACACGTTAGTTAGATTCCTCACCTTAGAATAGATACCCAAGCAATACCATCCCCGGTGGTGGGTCTGCGAACCAAGATCACACCAGAAAGTCCTGGAGGACAGAACGGCCAAAGAAGCCATCCCTCCGGACTTGGCTGTCAAGGCAATAATGCCTGGCAAACGTGTGTAGAGAAGCCCACGTCGCCGCCTGACAGATGTCCTGCAAAGGGACTCCCCGTCCCAAGGCAGTAGTAGCCGCCGTGGCCCGAGTAGAATGGGCGCGCAGCCCAACAGGAGGGTCCTTTTTAGCCAAGGAATAGCAGATTTTTATACACAAAACGACCCACCGAGAGATGGTTCGTTTGTGCACAGCTTTCCCCTTCTTAGCGCCCACGTACCCAACAAAAAGCTGGTCGTCCACCCGGAACTGTTTTGTGCGGTCCAGATAGAAGGAGAGCGCACGTTTTGGGTCCAGACGGTGGAGCCTCTCTTCCTCTTTGGAAGGATGCGGAGGCGGAAAGAAGGTGGGCAAGGTGACAGACTGCCCAAGGTGAAATGGAGTCACCACTTTAGGAAGAAAAGAGGGACGAGGCCGAAGGACAACCTTGTCCGGATGAACAGATAGAAAAGGAGGCTTTGAAGATAAAGCCTGGAGCTCACTCACCCGTCTAGCCGAGGTGATGGCTACCAGAAAAGCAGTCTTTAGAGTTAGAAGACGAAGAGGGCAATTGTGAAGAGGCTCGAAGGGAGCGCACATCAGGAATGTCAAAACCAGATTCAAGTCCCACTGAGGCATTACAAAAGGGACAGGAGGGAACGTGTGTGTAATGCCTTTGAGAAAGCGTGTAACCACAGGGGACTTGAAAAGAGAAGGCTGATCAGGAAGCCGCAAGAAGGCGGAGATGGCAGCAAGATAACCTTTCAGGGTGCCCAGGGCAGAGCCCTGCCGGGCCAGAGAAAGAAGGAAGAGGAGAACCTCAGAAAGAGGGGCGGAAAGGGGATCCACAGCCTTTGCTGTGCACCATGCCACAAATTTGTTCCACCGGCAGGCGTATACCGACTTTGTGGAGGGACGCCTGGCTGCCAGAATGATATCACAGACTTCAGGAGGCAAGTCAAATGGCATCAACTGCCGCCGCTCAATCTCCACGCATGGAGGTGGAGGCTGGACAGGTTCGGGTGGAGGACCGTCCCCTGCTGCTGCGACAGAAGATCCTCCCGAAGGGGCAGACGTATCGGGGGATCGGTCAACAGACTGAGTAGCTCGGGATACCAGTATCTTCGTGCCCAATCCGGAGCCACCAAGATGACTTGGGCCCGGTCGCGCCTGATCTTCTTCAGCACTCTGGGCAGAAGTGGTATAGGCGGAAAGGCGTACAACAGACCGCAACTCCACTCGTGACGAAAAGCGTCGCCGAGCGAGTGCCGCCTTGGAAATTCCAACGCGCAGAACTGCTGACATTGCGCGTTCTCTTCGGTGGCGAATAGATCTAACCAAGGCTCTCCCCACTGCTGAAAGAGGCCTTGCACCACTTCGGAGTTCAGACGCCATTCGTGATCCATCATGCACCGGCGGCTGAGTTCGTCTGCTCTGGCGTTCAGAGAGCCCGCCAGATGTTGAACCACCAGGGTGACGCCCTGGTGTTCCAGCCATGTCCAGAGGCGCAGAGCCTCCTGACAAAGGGTCCACGACCCCACCCCGCCCTGTTTGTTGCAGTACCACATGGCGGTGGTGTTGTCCGTGAACACCTGCACGACACTTCCCCTGACAGAGGGAAGGAAGGCTTTCAGTGCAAGCCGGATCGCTCTCAACTCCAACAGGTTGATGTGGAGACGAGACTCCGCCGGAGACCAGAGGCCTCTGATCTCCGCCTCTCCCATATGGCCACCCCAACCCAGGAGGGACGCATCCGTCACTACGACATGCTCCGGTTGGGGAAGGGAGAGGCTCTTGCCCTTGACCCACTCGCGGTCCGTGAGCCACCACTGCAACTGCTGTGCAGTGCCCTCCGAGATCAAGACATGGTCGGACAGGTTGCCGTGATGCTGGGCCCACTGAAACTTCAGGTCCCACTGCAGAGCCCGCATGCGCCGCCTGGCGTGATGCACTAGTAGGATGCAGGAGGCCATCAGCCCCAGAAGCCGCAACACTAGCCTGACCGAAACCCGGGATAGAGGCCGAAAGATGGGAATCAGGGCCTGTATATCCCGGACCCGCTGTTCCGGTGGATGGACCCGGAACTGCGCCGAATCGAGAACCGCTCCGATGAAGAGGAGCTTCTGAGAGGGACTCAAGTGTGACTTCGGCACGTTGATGGAAAACCCCAGCAAATGCAGGAGATCCGCCGTAGTCTGGAGGTGGGAGACGACTGCCTGGGGCGAGCCCGCCTTCAACAACCAGTCGTCGAGATAGGGGAAGACTGGGACCCCTGATCTGCGCAGATGAGCTGCGACCACCGCCATCACTTTCGTGAACACCCGAGGGGCACTGGTGAGGCCGAAGGGGAGCACGGTAAACTGAAAGTGCTCTTGGCCCACCGTGAACCGCAGGTAACGCCGGTGGGCCGGCAGGACGGGGATATGGAAATATGCGTCCTGCAAGTCCAACGCTACCATCCAGTCTCCAGGGTCTAGGGCAGCTAAAACCTGAGCCAACGTTAGCATCTTGAACCTTTCCTTTCGGAGGAAGGCATTGACGTTCCGGAGGTCCAAGATAGGGCGCAGGCCCCCCTTGCCCTTCTTGGGAACCAGAAAGTAGTGGGAATAACAACCACGACCTACTTCTGGACTCGGAACGCGCTCGACGGCCCCCTTGGCCAAGAGAGCCGAAACTTCCTCGCGGAGAAGATCCAAATGATCCCCCGAGATACGGTGGTGCTGTGGTGGCATGGCTGGAGGGGTCGTCTCGAAGGGGAGGGAGTAGCCCCTTCGGACGATTTGCAGCACCCACCTGTCCGATGTTATGGACCGCCAGTGGAGCAGGTGATGGCGAACTCTGCCGCCCACTGGCGTGGTATGGGCCTGAAAGCTCGGACTAGGAAGGCTTTGAGGCGGATGCTGCCGGGGTGGATGTGGGCTGACCACGTCGGCCTCCATTTCCGCCACGGCGGAAGCCACATCCGCGACCGCGCGCAGGTTGGTTCTGCAGCTGGTGGCTCTGCGGACGTGAGGAGGCGCCCCTTCCTTGGCCACGAAAGGGGCGAAAAGCGGAGGTGTGCGCCCGCGGAGCCGAGAGGCCCAAGGACTTGGCCGTAGCCCGGGAGTCCTTAAAGCGGTTCAGCGCACTGTCCGCCTTCTCACCAAACAGGCGAGTGCCATCAAAGGGCATGTCCATGAGGGTGTTCTGGACATCCCCGGAAAATGACGTGGACCGCATCCAGGCGTGGCGGCGGAGCGCCACCGTGGTGGAAATCGCCCGACCTAGCGAGTCCGTGGTGTCAAGCCCACATCTTATGGCGTGCCGTGCTGCATCCCTCCCATCGGCCAGAGCCTGGGAAAGACGGGGCCGGACCTCCTCCGGACACAGGGGCAGCACGTCCTCCACCGTATCCCACAGGGAATGGGAATAACGGTCCAAGAGACAGGCGGTATTTAAGGACCGCAGGCCCAAACTAAGGGACGAGAACAGTTTCTTGCCAAACTGCTCGAGTCTCTTGGAATCCCGGTCCGGCGGAGCGGTCGGGAAGGAGGATTGGGAAGTAGAGGCCTGGATAACCAGACTCTCGGGGGTGGGGTGTTGGGACAGGAAGCTGGGGTCGCCCGGAGCAGGGCGGTGGCGCCTGGCAACGTTCCTATCCACAGGAGGGACTGTGGAGGGCTTGGACCAGGTGCCCTGCAGAACGTCAGTGAGGGCCTCGTTAAACGGCAGCAGAGGCTCAGTGGAGCTTGCTGAGGTTTGAAGCACCTCAGTGAGGATGTTGGTCCTCACAGCCACGGCAGGCAACTCGAGCCCAAGGGCCTCAGCCGCCTTGCGCAGCACCACAGAAAATGCTGCACCCTCCTCCGAAGCCACGGTCGGAGGAGAAGTGAATCCAGCGTCTGGCGAGGTGTCCAGCCCGCTGGCCTCCCCCAGTTCATCTGCCCAGTCCTGAGAAAGCTGTGACTGAACAGCCAGAGGGTCCTCGAACCCCTCCCAGTCGCCCCCTTCTTCCGATTCCTGATAAACAGGAGGAATGATCGGAACCGGACTGTAGAGATGGTAGGTCTCTAGCGGCGTCGGATGCGGCGTCGGCGGACGCCGTGCCGGCGTCGGGTCCGGATGAGGGCTAAACTGGGGCGTCGGCGTCACAGGCGTCGGCGTCGGCGGCGCCGGTGACGGCGTCGGTGGTTCAGGCGTCGGCGCCGGTGGAGGAGTGACAAGGTCAACCGGCGTCGACTGGGGCCCAGGCATGGGCCCCGCGGGGACCTGCGGCGTCGAGACCGGAGTCGTCGACGGCGCCGGGGCCGGAGCCGCCGGCACGCGAGGTCGCCCAGTCGAGCCCGCGGGGCCCGAAGGCGCGCCAGCGGGCGTCGACGGCGGGGCCAGGCTCCTCATGGCCGAGAGGAAGGCGCTGATCTCCGCCGGCGCCGCGTCAGCCCCAGGGACCGGAAGGTATGGGGGCGGACGCGGCACCTGCGGCTCCGCCGGAGCCGCGGGGGTGGAACCACTTGGACCCTCGGCCGAGTCGCGCGACCGGCGAGGGGAGTCCGAAGAGCGATGTCGCCGCTTCGACTTCTTAGAGTGTTTAGACTTACCCGACGACTTGGAGCCCGACGAGCGATGGTGGCGTCGGCTAGGGCTCCGCGAGCGATCCTTGGACCTCCTCCTGGACCGGGATCGCGCACGACGCGGAGCCGAGTGGCGAAGCTCGAGAAGCTTGCGGGACCGCTCCCGCCTAGCCTTCGAAGTCAGGGCCTGGCAGTCGTTGCACGACTCCGCGTCGTGGTCGAGGCCTAAGCAATAGAGGCACCGGCGGTGGTGATCGGTCACCGACATCAGTCGATGACAGTCTTCACAAGCCTTGAACCCAGGCATCCTACCGGCACCAGATGTCGACAGACAGGGATCAAAAATGATCAAAAAGAGTTAGTCAAAAAAGACTAAAAGGGGTAGCTCTCCCGGATCTGCGCTTACTGGCGCGGAAAAAAGAAGAACTGACGTCAGCGCGCGAGGGCGGCGTCTAAGTACTCCGACGACGTCATCCCGGCGCACGACGCCGACGACGGACGCGGAGCCGCAGACGACGCCTAGCGACGCGCAAGGGGTATTGCTGACGAAAAATCTTCCGGATCCAGTCTGACGCCTGGGGATATTCTAAGGTGAGGAATCTAACTAACGTGTTTCTTTCAGATATGAACGGTCACTCAGAAAAGAGGACAGCCAAAGCAGAGCTGAACCTTCAACACCTGCTAACTGAAGAGAATTCAGCAAGATAGGGTGAGACACGGTGTCAAATGCTGCGCTGAGATCTAATAAAATATGCGCCATGGTCTCACCCTGATCTAAGCATTGCCGTAATTTTTCAGTTACTCCCAAAAGGGTAGTTTCAGTAGAGTGGTACTTTCTGAAAACCGATTGGGAGGTGTTAGATATCCTGATTTTTCAATGTGGGTAGTTAAGTGAAAGTTGATATGCTTTTGCAGGATTTTAGAAAATACTGATAGGAGCGAAATAGGGCTGAAGTTCGCCAAAACCGCAGGATCGGCATTGGGTTTTTTCAGTAACGGAATCACCATTGCGTGTTTCCAATCCAATGGAACATGTGATTCACGTATTGATGTATTTAGGAGATCTCTACAGAGTCTCAATATGGTTGGAGAAAGTGATTTTAAAATATTGGCTGGTAGAGGGTCCAGAGGGGAACCTGAGTTTACATTGGATAGACAGTATTTAAAAGATTCTTCATTAAGAAGAGGCCACTGTGAAATTTTCACTGTGGTGGAGTCGGAGTCCTTTTGCACTATATTAAGGGCCTTATGTAGGTGGGCTGGCATTTACCACTTCATAAATACCGAATCATACCGATTCGGTATTTATGAAGTGGTAAATGCAATGTAGGTAATGAGTCGGTAAATATTACCGATTCGGAAAAATTCGGTAATTACCGAATCGGTATTTACCGATTCGGTAATGAGGCATACCTTGTTATTGTTATTGTTATTGTTATTTTGGATTTATATCGCGCCCAATCACCTGCAGGTCTCTAGGCGCTCGAAATCTCTAGTTACAACAATAAGCTTGGCAGACATTGCAAGAAAACACTCCCTGGTCTAGCTGACACTCAGAATCCTTCTAAACATCAGTGTTTTTAGCATCTTCCTAAACCGCAGGAGGTTCCCTTCCCTGCGCAGCATCTCAGGCAGCGTGTTCCATAGCTGAGGGACTAACACAGAGAAGGCTCTGCCTCCCTTGGTTACTAATTTGTAACGGGGGCAGACCAGTAGCTGAGAATCTGAAGATCTAAGTGTTCTCACTGGGCTGTACACAACCAAACGATCTGCAATATAGGCGGGAGCCTGGCCATAAATTGCCTTATGGGCCGTACATAGGCTCTTAAATTCCACACGCTCTTTAATGGGGAGCCAGTGCAGGCTATGAAGCAGAGGGGAGGCCTTAGTTCTCCGTGGGAGTCTAAAAATCAGTCGTGCGGCGTCATTCAACACGACCTGTAGTCTATTTGTCAGGGTTTTGGGGAGTCCCAGATAGAGGGCATTCCCATAATCTAGCCTTGAGATAACAGTTGCTGCTACGATTGAGCGCATCATTGATTGAGAGAGGACAGGGGCTAGCTTCCGCAGTTGACGGATCACATTTATGCAGCTTCCCACCACAGAGGAGATTTGACTGGACATTGAGAGATCACAGTCCAGTTTAATCCCCAGACTCTTTACATTCAAACTTGGTTTTGGAGCAAGACCTAACTCTGCTGGCCAGTAGAGATCATTCCAAGGTGAGGCGGTAGATGGAATCACCAATACCTCAGTCTTGTCTGGGTTAATCTTCAGCAGATTTCCAGTCATCCATTGAACAGTATGCCTCAAGATGTTCTGGGCATTAAGTTGTGCAGTCCTTGTGTTGTCGACACTCAGTAACAGCTGCGTGTCGTCCGCATAATTAAAAACTCTACAGCCCATGCAGGCCAATGATGCAATTAGAGGTTGTAGGTAGAGGTTGAAGAGGAGTGGGGACAGGGCGGAGCCCTGTGGCACCCCACATTCTAAAAACCCCACCTCAGATGTTTCATCCCCTAGTTGTATCTTTTGTGTCCTACCCGAAAGGAAGGATTGCAGCCATTTAAATGCTAAGCCCTTGATCCCAAAATCGCTCAGCCTGTCCAGGAGAAGAGCATGACTGATGGGAAGGTATGCCTCATTACCGAATCGGTAAATACCGATTCGGTAATGGGGGAGCACATGCAAGGGTGGCAGGGTGTCACATTGACACCCTGTTGCACCCCTGATTCGGCCATGTGTGCACATGTGGCGCACATACATGCCCTAAGGGCATGTATGTCTGCCACATTGCACACTTAAACGTGCACAAAAATGCTTTTTTTCACCTATTCGTCATTTACCACCAACCTTTAGTTGGTGGTAAATAACGAATCCCCACACCCACCACACACTCCCCCTACATCTCATTTCATGATTCGGTATTTACCGAATCGGTAAATTTACCGAATCTGTAATATTACTGATTCGGTAATTTTACCGATTCGGTAAATACCGAATCATGAAATACTCCCCCTACATCTCAAAAGCCAAAATACCGGCCGGTAACGGTATAATTACCGAAAATCGGCCGTTACCGACCGGTATTTGGCTTCTTACATGAGGCCCTTAGAGAGGTATCCATGTGTCTCGTACCTATACCAGACAGATTTGAGTCCTGAGGCAGAGTAGGAATAAATTTACTATGTATTGTCTTCACTTTTTCAGTAAAAAAGTTAGCAATATTATTGCATTTGGTAACATCCAGGGCAAGAGGTGCAGGAAGAGTGTTTGCCCCGGATAGTTTTTTAACCACTGAGAACAGAACTTGAGGTTTGTTCAATGCGTTAGTAATAGTTTTGGAAATATGCAATGTTCTTGCAGCCTTACAAGCTGCATGATATTTGTGAAGGGCAGTCTTGTAGTCAATTTTACAATTGGGAGCATAACGTTTCCGCCACTTCCTTTCTAACACTTTACATTGTGATTTTAGACCCTTCAAGTCTTCATTAAACCATGGAACAGGGTTCCAATGGGAAAAACAAATTTTCGACGAGGGAGGCAGACAAAGATTTACAGAGGAAGATAACCAGTTTGATATTGCCTTATTTAAAGGAATAAGTGAAAGTGTCGAGTCTGGGAGATTCCCTTCAAGAAGATCGTTTAACGTGTCTAATTTCAACTTATGCCAGGGTCTCTTATTCCTTGATTCACATAATGGCCAACTTAGAGGAAATGCCGGGTAATTGCATACAAAGGAAAAATTCGAGAAAATAGGATCTAATAGATGCCCTGCTTGATGTGTAGGTCCCTTGTTGAGGAGAGATAAACCAAGGGCTTCCAGGTTGGCTAGGAGGGTAGTGTTATCTAAATTCGTTGGGTCTTCCAAATGAAGGTTAAGATCGCCCAAAATCAAAAAAATTGCGGCGTGTAGTATAAAGGGGGCAATTAAATCTGGCAGAGATGATAACCAAAGTTTTGCGTATCAAGGGGGGGCGATAAATAAGAAGTCCAGAAACCGTAAGTTGCGGAGAAAGAGCAAATTTAAATAGGGCGGACTCACAGCCTGGGAGGGATTGGGACTCAAATTTATAAGAATAGCCCGATTTAAAAATGATCCCTATTCCGCCGCCCCTTCCCGTACTCCTGTCACTCCTGACTAAGACATAGTCGGGGGGAGAGCCTCAGCAATATCTGGTCCAGACCCATCATGAAGCCAAGTTTCCGTAAGGAACAGGGCGTCAGGTTTCTTTGAATGTAGAAAGTCATAAATATGAGCCCTGTTTTTAGGGAGAGAGCGACAGTTTAGGTTCCAAAAGTGGAAAACTTGTCTGCTCCTAGAGATGACTTATTCTTTACAGTGGACAATCTTGAGTGCCTCTGGCGTTTTTTAAGGCTGCGGCCAAATGCGAAGTGGCAGTTATCGCATACAAACCTTTGCTGTAGACACGTGGCTACGGTGCATTTGGCAGAGGCCGGAACTCGTAAAGACCTTAAGTTCGCAACAGAATATTTAATGATATTAGGTTTTGCAATAACATATGGAGAGAGTTTACCTGGCACTGAGCACGGCAGGGCGCGGACGGGCGCAGACGGGCTTGCCTCTGGCAGTCCAAAATAGAGGCCGGTGCAAGCTGATAGGCTCGTGATAAGCTCACTAGTCACGTGATCGTGAGAAAGTCAGTGAGCGTTTTAGAGCAGCGCCATGTTTGAACAGTGCAAAAGCAGCAATTACAGCAAGTTTAAAAAGAAGGAACAAAAGCGTTCCGATGATTTCATTTTTTATGGTGCGGGTTGTGGTAAATAATTTAATTACCGGGACTTAATTTGATACAGAAACATAATAAAATAGCTCAGTAAATAAGAGGCAGAATCCGTGGTATTAGAGGTTCGGAATGGGCTTTATTCCAGTGGTCGATTATAATCGGTTGCTCCAGGTTCCATCACCACGAAGGTTCAGGAAGTGAAGTACATACGTTATTGACAATCAATTACTTTTATACAATAGGCATTACAGTGAAGCAAATACAAGAGGCGTAACAATTGATAGTGGTGATAATATATTCGTGCGTAGCAAAAATAGGCGTAACTGGGAGTGATGAAAGAACGTCATCAGATGTGATGTCATAAGAGGGTGGTTACATGAAAGAATTTCGCAATATCAGCAGAAATACTTGGCAGATATGCGCGCGCAGCAGCATGACGTGTAATTGACGTGCAACTAGGGGGTGAAGGGGACTTGACATTTAGCTCTACATGTGGCGACAGAAGTCTGGAGGGTCAAGTCAACCTAATCCCAAATCATATCTAACATCCTATGTTTAAAGAACTAAGTTATCCAAAAGGGAGGTCTCTTAGAGTAGAATCTTATTCTATACTGACTATACTGACTGTTAGTGCGTGTACAAGCGTCTAAGTGTCTACACTAGATGCGAGGGCGGAATCTTCCATAGTAATAGGGCTATGAATTACTTGCATGAAGACAGAGAAACCGGGCCTTTGCTCGGTAGCTGGCAGAATGTTTACTTAAACTACTAGACAGGAATGCATTGGGCAGGGATCGGAGCAGATAACTTCGAAGGTGAAATACAGTTTTTGGCAGACAGCAGGCTGATGTCAGGCTTCGTGAGCCGCGCAGAGAATGAGACAAAGTTCATGGTCGCAGATGCAGGCTCAGACTGGAGCTTTCAGAGGCAGAAGGCAAGAAGAGTTTGATGACAGAATCAGGACCTACTTGCCTGGACTGTAAAATGGCATAAGTGAACCATATAAAGCCGGTGGCCTTTCATACTTAGGAATGGAATATCCGGCCTATTCATGGCGGATCTGACAGAGGACATGTTGACGGTGGACGCACATGTGTTTGCGTCTTTATAACTGGAACTGGAGGGAACATACATGTACTTGTGATTCATACATGAAACCGTTGGGGTCCAAGATAGGGGACATAACTGACCAGAAAAATCCATATTTCCACATTCCCTCCTTGTCCCCTACTTGCCCGTCAAGAGATATCAATCTTCATCAATCCATTGATCTGTTCATATAGCATCATTTGTTCTTCTTTTTTCTTCTGAGACGAATGAAATCTTGGTGATGGGACACACGATGTGGCACACAGACCACAAATCGCTGGTCCACATTGTAGGCATAGACAGCAACTGAATAGTATGAGAAAGCCAATACCTAGGAAGGATAGGACCTTCCATCCAAAGGTAGATAATACACTCCAAAACCAACCGGACCAAGTCCAGGTGCCTGGATTCTGGTGTATCTGGCTTACAATCTTATGAAGGCGAGTTATGGCTTTATATACAGATGGCGAATTTTCTGGTATGAAAATGCAACAGCTTGATCCGATGACCCTACAAGCTCCGCCCCTATCGGCCAGGATGACGTCAAGGACAAGACGATTTTGAAGCACAACAATCCGCATAGCAGACTGCTCTTCTGTTAAATTGCCTAAGGCGGAAATAGTTTCGTTCACTACTGCTTCAAGGGTTCTAGTTAATCTACGTATAAGCTTACTATTAGTAACTGTACCTATATAGGGAAAGAGACCTTTATTGAAATCTGTGTATTTTTCCCATGCTGTTTCAGTGTAATCGACTATTGGGAGATCTCTCCTTACTCTAGTATATACTAAATGAGTATTTCTGTGATAATCAGGAGGAGCTAGAAAAACAGGTGGCAAAAGGAATCCAATATAGCAAGTACCATCCCAATCTAGAGGCAAACGTACATATGCCGTCTGACCACATATGAAACAGGAATGGCGGGAAGCTCTAAATGTAGACTTGCCTTGATCACTAAATTCTACTACAGTGGTGCATCTACTATGGCCCATATATATGGAACCATTCTTTCTTACACATAATTCACCTTTTACTGGAAATATTGACATAGCGGGCAAAATTGGAGTAGCTTCGGATTCGACATTTAGGATCATAAGATTAAGCGTAAAATTACCTAATCCATACACTTCATTTTCGAGATCAGTTCCTGTTCTCTGGGGAAATCCCTCCTTGTTAGGATAGCAGACCTTAAGTAAAACTAAATTCAAATTTCCCCATACCCAGTTATCTTGATAAACTGCAGAATTCGAATCTAGGGAATTGATTAAGCTAAACCATGCTCCACAGGAGCCGTTGTGTGTGAACGGGTATGGAAAGAGAGGTAGAATTCCTTTATAATTCTGATAGGGAGGGAGTCGGCCACATATCCAACAATTTGTAGCATTGCTAACCTGATGGGAATGATGTAACATATTAATAAACGTGTTATTGCGCAGCGCAAATCTATAAGACAACTCAAGCGGAGGTAATTCACTAAAAGAATGTTCGGCAGTAACATTGTAAACATGTCTAGAAATAGGATAATATATGTGCAACAATATACTTGCAGTAATTATTAAAAGACTTAAGAAAAACAAAATTATTAATGTCACTATGCAATGACTACGCAGTGATTTACAGTACGCCTGTCGTTTCAACATTTTTCGGGTGTTTTCTCTATTCAGGTCCAAGGGATACATGTCAGAGACAATTCAACCGCTTCACCTTGGAGAGGACTTAAACAATCAAATTGCTCGACTGATTGGACCTGAGTTTCAGTTTATAATGTTCAGAATTACTTTTTTCAACAAGAGGGAGTTTTGAGTCAATGGGTGAAGACACACGAGGTGTGGTATTCACATCTGCTGGTAGTCCATGAAATTTCTTGATATGACTTGAATGAATCCAGCCTTTTCTGCCCTCGATCTTCACGGCTGTCCTTGTGGTGAGCAACACCAGCTGAGGCAACTTCCACCTAGGTTCCAGCTGAGTCTTTCGATCAAAGTTCCTCACGAGGACCAAGTCTCCCGGAACTACGTCATGGGGTTTCACCTCAGTGTTGTCAGGAAAAGCTGCAGCTACCTGTGAACGACAAGATTGTAGTGCAGACATCAAGGAAGCCAAGTAATCTGTCAGCATATTACAGTCAATATCAGTTATTTTGCGTGGTATAGGCGTCCCCCACATATTTGGTGGTCTGCCGAAGATCACTTCATACGGGGATAGCCCTGTTCGAGAGTGTGCTACCATTCTTGTGTAAAAGAGTGCAACTGGTAATGCTACTACCCAGTCGACACCTTTCTCTCTGCATATTTTGGACAATCTTATTTTCAGAGTCTGATTATGTCTTTCTACGAGACCTGCTGCCTCGGGGTGTCGGACACAGTGGAATTTCCACTGATAGCCTAACAAAAGTGAAACGTGTTTCATTAATTCGGATGAGAACGGCTGGCCATTATCTGAGTGAACAACACGTGGTAAACCGTATCGTGGGAAGAATTCTCGAACCAACTGTTTGGCAGTAGTCGGGGCAGTGTAATCTGAAACCGGGTATGCCTCCGTCCAACGGGAAAGAGCACACACAACTACGAGAACATATTTGAATCCTCTACATCGTTCCATCTGGATATAATCCATCTGGAGGACTTCAAAAGGATGATCAGGAGGCTGAAATCCACCCTGTTCTACAGGAACGCTTTTTCCTGGGTTGAACTGGCAACAGATCATACAGGTACGAAATTTTTGTTTGGCTGCAGCTCGTAAATGTTTATTGAACCAAATGTGTTGAATGCTATCTAGCATAGCTTTTTCTCCTAGATGTGCTGGACTATGTACAGTGTTAATTATAACTTGGACCATTGAATCAGGAAGGAACCACACAGACTTTTCCTTCATCATCCATCCTTGATCCGTTTGGATCCCTCCTAATTCAGTCCATTTCTTTATTTCTTCTGGTGTAGCATGTGTCTGTATATCAATTACGTCAAGAGTAGGATCTTTAACCGTCATACAATGTGTTGGCGTCGGGACTATTGTCTTTGTCATGTCGGATGTTTGAGTTTGAGCAGTCTGTTTAGCTGTTCTATCAGCTAAATCATTGCCTTGAGAAATGATATCAGTAACTTTCGTATGAGCTTTACATTTCATAATTGATATTGCAGTGGGTAGATGTATTGCATCTAATAAAGCATGAATGAGGGGTCCGTGCTGAATGTGGGCACCGTGAGAAGTTAAATAACCTCTCTCTCGCCACAGCACGCCGAAGTCATGTACGACTCCGAATGCATAACGTGAATCAGTGTATATGTTGACTTTTTTATTTGTGGCTTGAATACAGGCTTGTGTCAGAGCGACGAGCTCTGCTGCTTGAGCGGACAAGGTATTTATGCAATTTGTTTCAATGATTTCAGTGTCTGTTGTGACTGCGTAAGCGGCCACTAGTTCTCCTGTACCTTTTCTCATACATGAACCATCTACATACAACGTCAGGTCTGGGTCTGATAATGGGACATCGGTTAAATCTTGTCTGGGTTTCGTCGTGATTGTAATAACTTCAATACAGTCATGGGCTAGTGGGTCTGTTCCATTTACAGGTAAAAGTGTGGCAGGATTCAATGTGTTACAACGTCTGATTTCTATATGTGGCTGAAACAGTGTTAGTTCATACCCTGTAAGTCTTGCTATAGTCAAATGTTGTGTTTGCGTTCGATTCACAAGAACCTCCACTGCATGTGGTACTTGTACTGTCAATGGATGTCCTAACACTATGGCATCGCTTTGACTGATTGCTAAAGCTGTCGCTGCCACTGATTTCAGGCACGCAGGCAGAGCCTGAGCTACGGGATCTAATGTACTAGAAAAATAAGCACATGGTTTGTGTGCTCCTGCTTGTTCCTGTGTGAGTACTGACAAGGCAGTACCTTCGCGTTCTGTAATAAAGAGTATAAACTGTTTACTGTAACATGGTGTTGCTAAAACAGGTGCTTGACATAAAGCTTTCTTTAAGCTTTCAAAAGCTTGTGTATGTTCCTGAGTCCAAGGGAGAACAGTCGATGTGGCTGCCTCCTGTGTTGTCAACTGAATGAGTGGTTTTGCTAGAAATGCATACTGAGGGATCCACTGTCTACAATATGAAGTGAGGCCTATGAAAGCCCGTACCTCCTTTTGTGTCTTGGGTATTGGCATGTTAGCTATTAACTGAATGCGGTCGGGTGTAAGCTGCCTTCCCTCCTTGGACAGCGAGTGTCCAAGATAAACAACTCGCTGGACACAGAATTGCAGCTTAGAAGGGGACACCTTGTGCCCCTTTTCGGCTAGAAATTGTAAAACTGTCAGTGATGCTTTCTCACATTCGGGTTCGCTTCTAGCGGTGATCAGCAGATCATCGACATATTGAAGCAAGGCAGTGTTAACTGGCATGTGGATACTGTCGAGTTCTCGTTTCAGTGCTTGGCTATAGATGCTGGGGCTTTCTGTAAATCCTTGAGGTGCGCGTGAGAATTTGAAGCTACGTCCATTTAAACTAAATCCGAACAAATATTGGCTTTCCGGATCTATTGGGACGCTGAAAAAGGCATTCTTGAGATCAATTACAGTAAAGAATGTTGCTTCGGAATCAATAGCTGTCAGTAATGATGAGATATCTGGGACCACAGGGAATTGTGGCACAATGCATTTGTTTAATTCGCGCAGATCAATAACCAATCGATATACTGGCGGGGCCTTCGGATCTGTTCGTTTGAGAATCGGAATTATCGGTGAATTACATACATTGGAGTCTGTTTCTACAACCACTCCTTGGGCAATGAGCTCGTCAATGATTTGTAGTAAAGCCACTACAGCATCTGGTGGTAACTTGTATTGTCGCATTCGTGGTAGTACCACTCCTGCCTTTAGTGTGACTCGATATGGTGTAATATTCATGCAACCAACATCAGTAGGGCCTTGTGCCCATAGATGTGTAGGTAAAGTCTGCAATCGGGGATCCATGTCTCTAGACACATAATGACCTTTAAAATCACGTAAAAACAATCTTACTCCTTCCGGAGAACAACATATTATAGCTCCTAGAGCTTTCAGTGTTTTTATTCCTAACAGGTTTTCTGGACATGATTTAGTAAGCAATAAATCTGTAGTTCGGGTCAAAGGTCCTATCGTAAGTGGAAGAGGTTGTGACACTTCATTAACAATAGGTTTTCCTGAAAAACCAAGGGAAATATTCTGTGAGCCTGAGAGGGGTGCCCCTGGAACTTCACTACGTTTTGTAGTTGTTCGACTTGCCCCTGTATCGAGTAAAAATTTTCTGTCTTGGCCTAATAATTCACTATGTACATAAGGTCCTTCCTGATCTACAGGGATCTCGATAAGAGGTAAGTCAACTTCCCTCTCTAGGCTGGTTCATGCGTATCGTTGATAATCAGGATAGTCATACTGTGCGGTCTGGTACAGCTGTCGTGTCGTGGTTTGCGTGGCAGCAACAGGCAGCGCTGGTGCAGCTGGCACAAACTGTATAGTCTGTTGTGGAGCTGGCATGGACTGTGCATGCTGCAAGGCTCCTTGTTCATTCTGATCCTGTCTAAGTGGCCGTGGTCTTTCTTTTGTAATACCTGTGGCGATATTACGCTTCAGGACTGGACAATCGTGTACATAATGACCTAGTTGTTTACAATAGTTGCATGTCCCTTTTACAGGTCCTGCTAAATCACCAGAATGTGTCGTACCCTTTTTATGTCCTTCAGCTGGAACTGTCTGGGAGACTAGCATTTTCATTTTCGTGTCTTTCATGCGTCTTTGTTCATGATCTTGTTCCTCTCTAATTCTATTGTGATGATACTGTAACATTTGTAACATTTGTGATGGAGTGTTACCTTGCCAGGTACTCTCGAATTTTAATACTCTATTCTTCACTTGGGGCAAGGAATTTTCAACTAATTTTGTCACAAACAGATGTGGGTATGATTCGCTACTTGCTTTTATGCCACTATTTATACCGAAACATTTTTCAAATCGTGCATAGAAATCACTAGTGTCTTCATCTTGCTTTTGTTTACAGGCTGAAATTGCACCCCAGTCTTCCTTTTTCGTAGTTAATAAGCGTGGCAGTACCTGTACTAGTAAACCTGGTAGTGCTTTAGTTTTGTCCCCAAGCCCCGAACCTGGACCTCGGGCCTTTTCTTCATTTTCTAATGCTGTCCAGTCTATCTTTTGGTCTCCCACCTCCCACTCTTTTTCCTTGAGTTTTTCATAAAAGCCAGCAGGCATCAATACCTTTAATATGGTCATAATGTCGGGATAGGTATACTCTCCCATGAGTAACATGTCTTTAATTTCTCGGTGGAAACCCGCTGGGTCTTTGTCATGACTGGGTACCACTTTCTTCATTTCTAACAATTCTATTTTCGATATGGGCGTATATACAAATACACGTTTAAACTCATTGTCCTCGCCTTTTATTGGGTGCACTTCTCGTAAGGGATTCTGTCTGTCCATGTAATACGTGGTTCTTTCCTTGATGGGCAATGAGACATGTTCTGGGCATACAAAAAGAATGTACTGCTTTCTTGATTCTAGTATTTCTTCAATTAGCTTAGTACCTGAACCTCTCCATCTATTCGTGAGTAATTCAGTCAATATATCAGGTAAGGGACCAGGATCTGAATGTTGGCTTTTATATAGTATGAGAAGTTGTTGAATCATATAAATCCCAGCTAAACGCTGTTCATCTGGGGTGAGATTCAAAAACGTGTGTGCTACTGTATCATCATCATACTTTCCGGGACTGTCAACCCAATGAACGGCTGACCTGGCTAATTCTTGTTCATCCATAGAATCGAGAAAATGATAACCCCTTCGTTCTCGCAGTAATTTGTCAGCGGCTTGGAACGAATGCTCGGGGGACCTTATATTTATTATAGGTGTTTGAAAATTCCTGTTATTTTCTAGACATATCGGACGTATCGGGTCAGTAAGACATCTAGTATTATTACAAGATCTTCCTCTACCTACATAGGCTATAGTTTCTGACTGTCCTGTGGGCAGTCCTGATCCTTCTTCCTCGCTTTGTTCGAACTGGTCTACCGCTAATCTTTCTTCGTGTAGGCGTTCTATTTCTTTACGGATCTTTCGGCACATGGCTATTATACAGTTTTGCTTATCATGTCTCCCTTCTGATATATTCTGGCTCCATCTGGTAAGAATTTGCATTGCTTCCGGGTCTACCCCCGGTCGGTCTTGATTTCTGATCACACAATTTATAAGGAAACGTAACAGTTCCCCCTGTATCTCCACTTTCTGGTATTCCATAGCTCTGTTAATACATTCAGAATCTCGCCCTGTTTGGACAAAATGGTATATATTATCTAGATGCGCAGTCATTCCTGGTAACTTCCCTAAATACACCGCGGCTCGTCTGATACGTAATGATGCCAGGGTCATTTCGTCCTCTTTGCCGGGCACAGGGTCATATCTACAATCTACAAGAAGTTCCTTAAGCGTACGGGCATTTATGAGTTTGGGGGTACGTGAATGTGCTGACTCTTGAAAAGTAAGTTTATTTATTCTAGGTGGCGTAGAAAAGATATTGGTAGCACCTCCCGTAGCCCCATCTGGGGTACCGGGCGTGAAAGGATTCGTTGAACGTGATACAGCAACTATAGGTGTGGACACAGCTATGGAAGTAGCTGTAGGAACAGATGCAGAAACAGATGTGCTTGCCGGAACTTGTGTCAGAACTTGTTGCTGTAGGGATACGGGTACTGGATCTTGGCGTTGAACCTCCCTGGCAGGCGGTCTATGTGGGGCGGGATTAGCATACTCGGGAGCTGCGTCATCTAAATATGAGGAAAGAAAAACATCTTCTGCGGTTCTAGGATGCCCCTTGGGATGTACTTTTATTGGAAATAATGGGGGTGGCAAGTCTTTTGGTATCCCCGCAGTAGCCTTAGGTAATCCCTCGGCCAGAAGGGGATACATACCCTTCATAAGGGCATGTCTTTGTCTGTCTACTTGTTCTGATTTCACTCGTGCACCTTCTTCAATTAATAGATTTTCTCGGACTTCATTTGAATTCTCTTTACTCTTCTCTTCCTGTCTACGTGCTTTTTCTGTACGTCTATACGATTCTTTACGCCATAATTCAATGGCGTCTTTCTGTTATTGTCTAGCTTTCTTTTTCCATAATTCTTCCTCTACTTTCACGATGCACTCTGCATCCCAGGTCCCAGCCGCGGGCCACCTCTGACTTTCTGGTAATTCCTTAGTGTAGTCTACCCATAAATCAAGAAATAATATAGCGTCTAAGCCATGTTTATGATACATGAAGTACCCTGGAGTGTCCCTAGGAGGAATAGGAACGGCTTCTTCGAGTACCCCTTTTCTTGTTGTGATCTGTCTTAATTTCGAAAAGAGCGGCATATTGAAAACTGATCTGATACTTGATTTTGAACAAACTTAATACATTAAACACAATAATGAACAGTCATTCACACCACAATATGCAGAACGTTATTAAAACATTTAACATTTAACATTTAACTGAGCAACGATGATGATGACGATCTAAGAAAAACTTAATCACTAAACATAATACTCGACTTGAACTGAATTATTCTGAATTTATATACTTGATATACTAGATATACTGCTAAACAGTACAGATACACTGCTGAAACAGTGCAGACCGGATTTGTGTACCCAAACCCGTCTGGACCGGCACAACTTATGTGCACGCCAGAACGCCTCCCCAGTAATGGTACTCACCGGGTAGCTCGGAACGGAAGGCCTCGGAAACTGAACTGAACTTGAACCGGACTGGACTCGACTCGAACACTTCGGACACTGGACTCGACTTGGGACTTCGGAAAACTGGTGGGCCTCTGTATACCTCGGATCTTGCTCTCTCAGCTAGGCTCTGGTCGGGATACTTCGCACTTCTCACCGCCTCGTCTGGGTGTTGATCGCAGCCTCAGTCGCCCCCGCTTGACCGGAGGGAGATACAGGAAATCCTGCTGGTACGCGTTATTGTCCGTCCAGCTGTGGCAGGAGACCGGGCCTGCAACGCACCGCCGGCGCGTGAGATGAGAAAGTGTCCCTATTCGGGCACCATTCATGTGGTAAATAATTTAATTACCGGGACTTAATTTGATACAGAAACATAATAAAATAGCTCAGTAAATAAGAGGCAGAATCCGTGGTATTAGAGGTTCGGAATGGGCTTTATTCCAGTGGTCGATTATAATCGGTTGCTCCAGGTTCCATCACCACGAAGGTTCAGGAAGTGAAGTACATACGTTATTGACAATCAATTACTTTTATACAATAGGCATTACAGTGAAGCAAATACAAGAGGCGTAACAATTGATAGTGGTGATAATATATTCGTGCGTAGCAAAAATAGGCGTAACTGGGAGTGATGAAAGAACGTCATCAGATGTGATGTCATAAGAGGGTGGTTACATGAAAGAATTTCGCAATATCAGCAGAAATACTTGGCAGATATGCGCGCGCAGCAGCATGACGTGTAATTGACGTGCAACTAGGGGGTGAAGGGGACTTGACATTTAGCTCTACATGTGGCGACAGAAGTCTGGAGGGTCAAGTCAACCTAATCCCAAATCATATCTAACATCCTATGTTTAAAGAACTAAGTTATCCAAAAGGGAGGTCTCTTAGAGTAGAATCTTATTCTATACTGACTATACTGACTGTTAGTGCGTGTACAAGCGTCTAAGTGTCTACACTAGATGCGAGGGCGGAATCTTCCATAGTAATAGGGCTATGAATTACTTGCATGAAGACAGAGAAACCGGGCCTTTGCTCGGTAGCTGGCAGAATGTTTACTTAAACTACTAGACAGGAATGCATTGGGCAGGGATCGGAGCAGATAACTTCGAAGGTGAAATACAGTTTTTGGCAGACAGCAGGCTGATGTCAGGCTTCGTGAGCCGCGCAGAGAATGAGACAAAGTTCATGGTCGCAGATGCAGGCTCAGACTGGAGCTTTCAGAGGCAGAAGGCAAGAAGAGTTTGATGACAGAATCAGGGCCTACTTGCCTGGACTGTAAAATGGCATAAGTGAACCATATAAAGCCGGTGGCCTTTCATACTTAGGAATGGAATATCCGGCCTATTCATGGCGGATCTGACAGAGGACATGTTGACGGTGGACGCACATGTGTTTGCGTCTTTATAACTGGAACTGGAGGGAACATACATGTACTTGTGATTCATACATGAAACCGTTGGGGTCCAAGATAGGGGACATAACTGACCAGAAAAATCCATATTTCCACAGGGTAAGCAAATGACAGAAATACAAATGCAGTTTAAAATAAAAGCTAATATATTAAAATTACAATGTCTAAAAAGGGGTGGCCTATGCCTTAAGTGCAGCAATCTGATATCTCTTAGTGCAACTCGTGAAGCAATGAGATCGTCTTTCGACAAGCGGCGTCAGTTACCAGTGACACAAAGCTGACCTGGACCAAAGCGGATGAGGAAAATGAAGAAGTGCTGAATGCAGCAGTTCCTCCTGAAACACGGGCTATCCAAGAGCCCCTTTTCATTAATCCCTCTGTTCCTGCAGTCACTAGGGACAATCTACGCCCTCAGCCGAAGAACAGTGCACCAAAGGAGAAGTCAGATTAGTTAAGGTGTGGACTGTGTAAGTTAGGGTGTACTTTGCTATAGTACCAACTGAGTTAGTTTAGGGTGATGTGAGATTTGTGCACTGTTTGAACATTGGACAGGATAGATCAAAAGTATCCCCTTGGGAGTACATTATCCTGGTTGACGTGGGAATACAGCCTAGGAAAGAGCAAGCTCCACCGCCGGTGTTTAAGAGCACCAACGTTTTGATGGACAATGGGAGCCTGTACCAGGGAGGCTCTGACAGACACTGGGAACTTGTATATTCCTCTTGCTGGCATTTTGCCCCCTTACTTTATCCTTTGCTATGCACCTCTTTGGCAGAATGGTTGCAGATGAAGAGCAGCCAGTGATTCCCCTTGTTCGTGAATGCATATTTTGGTCTACCGAGAACAATATATTATGTGCTCTTCTTGCGATAGTACTGCTATTGATTCTGGGTGGGGTGTACTAAACATAAGGTTGTTTCTCAAATACGCACAAAAAAAGCAGCCCGAGTAAAGTATTTCTAGACACACATAAAAGGTTTTTGGCGAAGGTACAGCTTGTTATCCCACCGAATCGGTCACAAGTTTATGGACTGCTTACCCATTGTCACTTGTCAATTATACGTATACCTGCCTAGCCCAATTTGTAGAGGTAAGGGGTGAGGTTGGAATGGCGTATTCTGGTCCTTGTTTAAATTCCAGGAAGCCACAGGGAAAGAGATATCCAGGTTGTAACAATAATATGTATTGTGATAATCTGTATATGACTGGGATAGCATTACCAAGATTTAACGGTTACCCGGAAATCTGGTTATTATTCAGCATGTTGCCCGAAAGTAAACAGTACTGACACATTTTTGTGTGTCAATTGTTCTGGAATGATATTGTTTAAAAATACGATGTCTTGCTTTGGGCCTGGATTTGTAGACTGGGTGAGGTTGCTCTATGAGGGGCCTCTTGCTAGCGTCGTGGTGAACGGGCGGGCGTCGGCACCGTTCGAGCTCGGGAGAGGCACCCGGCAAGGCTGTCCCGTCGCCGTTGCTGTTCGCCCTTGCTCTTGAGCCGCTGGCGGCGTGGATACGATGGCACCCGGATATACGTGGGATTCGTTGGTCGCCTGACCACGAAGACCGTATTTCACTTTACGCCGACGATATTCTGCTATACCTCACCTCGCCTAAGAAATCTGATAGTGGTTTGCGACGTCCTGACTTCTTTCGGTAGGAACTCTGGTCTTGTCATTAATTGGGGGAAGTCACACTTGTATGTCCTGTGTGGGGATGTCCCGCCTGTCCCGCGCAACTGCTCGATCCAGATAGCCCAGCAGGGCTTTTTGTATTTGGGGATCTATATTTCCACCGACCCCATTTTACGATACGAGAAGAACTTGCTCCCTCCCTTGGCGCGTCTGCGGCGGGACGTGGCGGGCTGGCGGCGGTTGCCGCTTTCCCTCCTTGGCCGTGCCGCTCTGTTCAAAATGATGTCTCTTCCCCGTTTCCTCTATGCCCTACAGAATACCCTTGACTTGGTCCCGGCCAGTTACTTCCGGGATGTCGAAAGCCACCAGCGCGCGCTATTGTGGGAAGGGCGTCCGCGTATAGTGATTGCTAAGTTGACGCTTCCGTGGTACGACGGTGGTATCGCGCTTCCAGACATTCAACGTTATTACTGGGCCACCCAGTTGAGCGCGATTAACCATGGTGTATATGGTCCGGCGCTGAGCCCCGGCTTCGCCATGGACCGATGGTTGCTACGTGGGGGTAATTACCACAGAGCGTTGTACTCGAAGTCGTCTGACTCAACCCTTACGGGGCCCACCAGGGTGGCCGTGCATGTATGGAAGGTGGCGACGGATTCACTGGGTTGGAAGGGTAAGCTTACCCTTGCCACCCCTCTGTTTGACTCCGATATTCTGGGAAAGCTTTGGCATACAAAAGGGTTTGAGAAGTGGGACCTGATCGGTATATCCAGGGTTGGAGACCTTTTGGTTAAGGGTAGGATAAAGTCATTCGAGGAGCTGCAGAAGGAATATGAGCTAGGGAGCAAGGAGTTCTTCCGTTACGCTCAAGTGTGCCACGCCTTGCGGTCAGTCCTTGTAGAAGGGGAGAAGGTGCCTGAGTCCTCTCCGTTAGAGGACCGGATCCTGGATGGCCATATGCCAGAGAGTACGATCTCGCTCATTTATAAGAAACTTATTAATGTTCGGGCGGATCTTCTTCTAGGGTTGCGCGATCAATGGACCAGGGATGGCCTTGAGCTAGATGATGAGGATTGGCAGTATGCAGTTTCTTCTCCCAAAGAGGTCGCGATCCCCGCGCGCCTGCGGCTGGTGCAGCTTAAAATACTCCATAGGGTCTACGTGACGGGGCCCAGGCTGGTCCATATGGGTTTCTCTGAGGAGAGCTTATGTAAGAGAGGCTGTGGTATGGTAGGCACCTTCCTACATATTATTTGGGAATGCGGTGCGATTATGGAGTTTTGGAGGCGTATCCACGTGGAGATGGGGGAGGTGACGGGCATCGTCATGCAGCCTGAGGCGCGGTGTTGTCTCCTGAATGTTTGGGGTCCTACTGACCACGACGCGGCACAGACTCAGTGGGTGACCCTAGGGAATATGGTAGCCAAGCGCGACATCGCTCGTCTGTGGGGCTCTAATAGGCCTCCTACATTGACAGCGTGGATGGAAAACATGGATTGGAGCATGTTTAGGGAGAAGACAGTGTATTGTGCTCGAGGGCGCCCTCGGAAATGGCACTCTGTATGGGGGCGATGGAACCAGTACAGAGGGGGCATATGCCTGCCCCCAGACCCGGACCCGCCTGAGGAGCAGCTCTCCCCTTAGCTTTCCTTCCGGCTTTGAACTCCTTGCTGGTATGTGTTTGTCTTCTTGAGTCTCTGACTTCCCCTCCTTTCCCTTACTATAGACCTGTGTCTGTTGGACGAAATGGGGCTCGCTCCCCCTGATGGAAACCCCTTTTGGTGCTTACAGTACTTATCGCCTTGCTTGTGTTTAGGTTTGGGTTTGTGTTTATTTAAAACGGAACCTTTGACTCTCCTGTCACTGAAATGTGGACGCTCGCATGTGTTGTGTTTCTAAAGCTGCCGTACCTCCGGGTTGTCGGCTGAATAGCTGTGTCACTGATTTACAAGAATAAAGGTTTTGGGAAAAAAAAAAAAATACGATGTCTTTAGTGAAAAAGAAGGATCCGAGTATTTTTGGAATGTAGATTATCAAGGTCCACTTTATGCACACCCAGGATTTTAATTTATGTCTAATGGTACTTATTCAAATGTTTATAACGGTACAGATGATGTTGCTCTAGGGATGGTGCTCCCTCTAGGTGTGCCTTGTAAGTACAGTAAGCCAAATATACGATGGGTAAAAAGAATGTTGACTGCAGAGTTCTGTGATGGAGTGACAGATTTGTAAGTCAAGAATTATAGTATTGGTATCACCTGTGGGTATATTCTTTCATCCAGTATTACCTTTGGGGGTACTGCAATGGCTAGGGATGAAAAATCTAGAGAATATTTTGGATGTAAGTTGCAGACACTATTCATTTTAAATTTCTGCATCAGACATAGTATACCCCATCCAAATTACACAGAATGGGTTTAAGAGAATCCGATCAATGCAAACGTTGCAGACAATTGCACGCTGATTTTTTACACTTTGCCTGGCGCTGTGGTCCGGTAATCACATATTGGGAAGGGGTGCTTGACCGTATCCACACTATGACGGGCACTATGCTCCCATGTACACCTCTTGTATGTTTACTAAACTATATCCCCCAACTGAAAGGCACTATGGGCAGGTTTGTGAGAGCTGCCCTCCTACTCGCAAAATGCCGTACTTTGATTACGTGGGATAGTGCATTTGCTCCAAAGTTGGAAGGGTGGATGAAGGATATGGTATATTGTAAAGAAAATTTGGAACTGTATGCCGAAGAGCTGCCTGTATCCTCCAGACCAAAAGATATTTGGGGTCTGCTCAAACAATTCCTTGCCATTGCAACACCTGCTGATGATGATTGACATTCTCAACCAAATATGTTGCTATTAACAATATTATGTGATTGCACTCGCTGTGTGATGATTGTAAGGCCTATGCACTGTCTGTGTGGTACACTCTGATCACTGAGGACTTACTCGATACTGTATTGTTGTAATCTTATGTTCACTATGCTTACGATGCCGTTGATGGCAGTGGATGTATGTTGCACCAGAACTCAATAAAAATATATATTTTTTTAAAGTTGCACACACTGTCTAACTCCACAGTAGCTGCTTTGCGTGACATCACCACCCAACTGGAAAGTATGCGGATATATTCTGAGCAAACGAGATATGCTGTTGATTTCATCCTAGCTAAGAGAGGTGGTGTGTGCGTGGTAGTAGGAAACCAGTGTGTAGTCGGGATCCCTAATATGGAAAGAATATTTCCAAACATATTTTAGACAACCTAGAAAATATTAAAGGAATGGAGAGTGGGAACTGGAGTTGGTCACTTCTTGGTGGATGGGGTTGGATCCTTGAAAAGGTGATAAATTTCATTGTGATTTTGATTTCTTGCTGCGTCTATGTCCAGTGTCTTCCCTTATGTTGTTCTTATTGCACCACCTTCTCGCTCCTAAGAGAATATCGATTCATGATACTAATGCAACAATTATGATTCAAAAGGAGATAGAAGACCTCATTCAAATAGATGAGGGTATTTTTGAGACTTCTTCCATCCTTACTGTTTCCCTTCCCGAAGCTGAAAATATGGAGTGCTCCTAAACTAATTTATTAATGATTTATTGCATAACATGTCTTTTTGCTATTACACAAAATGTTTAGCTCATGCTAAAAGGAGGATCTGTTCGAATAGAAAAATATGTTTAGCATTGTTTTACGGAAGTTAGCATTCGCTGTGCCATTATGTGTATGGGTGCGATTTTGTATCATGATCAAAACTAATTCTTTGCCATTTCTGAGAAACACCCTTCTCGAGGTTATGTTTCTTTGGAGCTTTGCTACACTAATGAATGCACTGTTCTTATTAGCGCATACCTTTTCTTTAGATGTAAGCCTTATCCCACTTGTCTAGTGGTGATCATGCAGAGTGACCTTGAATAGTAGATAATGTGTGCCCGGCCTCAGAATCAAAACTTACTCCTTTGTAATTTACTGTCCAGCTGCATCTCTCTGGGAAATTCCATGGTGGGCGTGCTTTCATTGGTTTCGAAGTGTACATAATGTATCTGTCAGGATCCGTAGCGGCGCCTGCCTAGCGAGTACGGGGAACTACATGTCCCATGAGCCTCCGGGGGGAGGAAGTACTTGAGGCAAGGTCGCGCATCGGCGGATGCGCGTAATTTTGGCATTGGAGAATACGTTGTCGGCTCTCGCGGAAGCAGGGACCTGTCTGCCAGTGCACCTTTGTTCCTGGCCTCTTGAGGTGAGATTCCGGGGCAGGATCGGACCTGGCTACAGACGCGACGTCTTGACGAGTGGTAAGACCTCCCCTACGACAGAGCGGAGCGCAGTGGTGTTTCCAACCACGCGTTGCCGTGTTCGTCCTTCCGGCCATTTCAGACGTGGAGCGCAGTGGTGTTTGCAACCATGCGTTACCGTGTTTGCCATATCCTGCACACGCAAGGGGGGAGAGCGGAAGTGGCCTTGTGTCCGCGTTCCGGATTTCCTGAAAGGACACCCGAACCGTTCTCAGTGGGGTGCGGAGAGCCACGCGTTACCGTGCTCATTTTGTTGGCATCCACTAAACTGGTGTATAAGAGCGGAGCGTGGTGGTGTTCGCAACTACACGTTACCGTATCTTGCTAATGTACCTGGAACTAAGTGGTATTGGAGCGCAGTGGTGAAGGTAACCACGCGTTGGTAGGGTACCTTCTTTTGGGGCATACATTGTGGAGCTCTCACGAACTCTCTGACAGAGCGGAGCGCAGTGCTGACTTAACCACGCCTTCCCGTATCTGTGGATTACAAACAGTGTACTGTGCGTGGAATTGCCTCTTTGGTTTTTTGTGAGACAGGGGGAAGAAGGACAAACCTTGCCGTAGTATTGAGTCTCTGGGCATGAGGTGAAGGTCTTCTGTTGTTGGACAACTGATCTAGTGAGAACTGTGTGTAGGAGTCTGCTGGTCATTGGTCTAACGTGAGCTCTAGTGAAGTCGCTGATCAGTGTTATTATGGAGCGCTCACATAGATGCAGAAGACTTTAGTGAGACCACATGAGAGTAGTCTTATGTTACATGCCTTGTTTGTATAATTGCCTTTTTGTTGTTTCAGGTTCCTTTTCCCTGCTGCCCTTTCCCATTTTGCCTTTCCCTCGCCAGATGGTTCGAACCCCTTGTGTGATATTTCGGGGTGTTGGTAACATCTGGAGGTGGACCTTTGCCGGCGGCGCCTGGATCCTGCGGAGCATAATCTGACAGTATCGTTATGCTTGCTGATGTCAGTCCGTCTGCAGCACTCCTAGCGACTGGGAAGACAGGGCTCCGCTCAGAATGTACTTTGAATAAACTGCTATTGGTTTGTATTCTCTACTGTCTTACCGACTCTTCATTTGGTGCAGAAGGCTACGAGGTGGTCGTGAGTGACCCGGGTGACCCATAACTGGTCCCTTCCTTCACAGGAGTCGCAAGAGGACCTCCAGCAGCTCACCAAAGTCAGAGGCCCACGATGCAGGAGATGCAGGAAGGACTCAGTTCTCCACGAAGTGAGGTGCTGTAGGCTGGAGCTTCTTGTAGCCTTCAGATCTCTGGAGTGCAGTGCCAACAAGCCTTGGCAATAGCAAGTTGATGCAGTGCACAGGGGTTTATTCCCAGCAGCACAGACTAGGAATACTGTCCTCCAAATTGCAGGTAAGACAGGTCAGGCCTCTAGGGAGCCACATAACCATTACCAGTGTTGCTGAGCCTTTGGATGTCCATGGGACGTCAGGAGCAGCAGATCGGTCAGCTTCATTGCGGTGCCTACAGATACAGGCAAATGACTCCTTCACTCCAATGGAGATTTCTTTGGGTGTCCTTGATGCCCACCGGTCTTTTGGAGAACTCGGATGAAGCGCAGCACAGACGATGCAGAAGACTTGAAGAACAGCAATACCAGGGGCAGCAGAGGAGCCCTTAAATACCCTAAGGAAATGGTTGGGATGACTCAGTGGTCCCTCCCAGAAGAGGGGATGGACAGAGGGATAACACGCCCCGGTCCTAGTCCAGTTTTGTGCCTGAGCGGGAGCCAAGGTTTCTGAACTGGGTAAAACTGGAGTATGCAAGGAGGGCACTATCTGTGCCCTGGAAAGCAGTCTGATAGCACTGGTGAGCGCCCCCACCCCAGCCCAATACACTAAGTCTTGACTGGGAAGTGGTCATATCTCCCTGTGACAGGAAATCTATTGTTCTACCTTTCCTTGCTTGAACGTGGCTCAGCAGCATGAGGGCTGATTTGTGTCTGTGGTCCAAAGCAACACTAGTCCCCTATGTGGCCTCCTAGTAAATGGGATCATACTTCCAACACTAGAATCAGTGTTAGGGTATGATTCCAACATGTTTGATACCTAACATGACCAGGTTCGGTGCAACCAAGCCAAGAAATTGCTATGGTTCCCTGACAGAAGCAACTGTAGTTAATTTTGTTAAGCTCCCAGGTTCTGAGGGATAATGGGTTACCCCATTGTTTATAATTGATTATATAGTTAGGCATCTTGTTATGACTGATGTCCACTATAAGTCTTAAAATGGCTGACCACACTTATAAACCTGGAGAATCAACTCCGTGGTTTGTAGGTGTGTCCTGCTCATGCAGGGGCACCCTCACATGTACAACCAAACACCTTGCCCTCAGGACTGAAGAGCCTGCATAAGGGTAACTTATAGGTTTTAAGTACAGTGACCTCAGATATAAGGAAACTTATATCTGTTGTGACAGGTGCAAGCATCAACTCACACAGGTTGTAATGGCAGGCCTGCAGTTACAGTTTAAGTGGCACAAAACATGTTCAGCCCATGATAGACCCCTGGTGTTCCTATGCCCTGGGTACCTCTGTACCATATACTAGGGTCTTATAAGGCTACACCAGTAGCCAATTGGGGAGGTACAAAAGTACTTACCAGCACCATTTTGGGAGACATAGCACAGTTGCTGGGGTACTTCTTAGCAAGTTCCCAGCAGGCTAGTTCACAAACACACTGACACCGGCAAAAAGTTAGGGTAACCATAAAAGCAGATTCTACTTTCCTACATGGTTCTAGGTTTTTCACATTTAAGGAAGATAAACTCTTCCCACTCAAGGAGTCCTTGTTCCCTTCAATCTATGAGCATTTTAGTGTATCTCTTATTGGCTGCGGCTACTTTAGAGTTATTTATTTATTTTTTTGCACATTTATATAGCGCGAACTCGACCCGAAGGTATTGGAGCGCTTTACATGAGCCCCGTATTTACATTACACATTCAGGCACGGGGAGATTAAGTGATTTGCCCAGAATCACAGGATGTGGACGCGACCTCGAAACTCAAACCCTGGTTTTCAGCACCAAAGTCGGCAGTTTAGCCAACGGACCACATCCTCTCATTGTTGATATGCTGTAACATTCCGTGCCTGGCAATTGCCTCAAGCCCTCTTCCAGATACAAAAACTCCAATGCACGAGTAGTTCTGGCTAAAGACAGCAAACCTTAAGTACATTAAACCAGAAAAACACACACAAAAGGGAGTAAATATAAAATATTGCATCGTATTATTCAAGTCAGAGTTTACAGAACCCAATGGGGTCTGGACATTAAGCGGTAATATTTATATATGGTCACCTGGTATTTCCCTACAACAATATAGAAGCAGTACGAGTGTTCCAAGAACTTCGTGGGGAACAGATCTATTTTACGCTTAGACTTTTATGTGACATTGCTGTAAAGAAATACATTAACCCTCTCGGAGGACAAAACGCGTTTGTCTGGCTGTTACTTTGATTGTACTGAAGAATAAGAAAGAGAATTGTTATGAGACTTCATAAGATGGCTCCCATGGTATTTTGATGTTGGAGAAGAGTACATTGATATTGACACCATTAAACTATGTGCACTTCGTGAAAGGAGGAGAGAAGAAACAAAGAGACAAAACTCTAAAGTACCATTTTTGGACTCTTGAGGCACTCCCTTTTGTGTTTTTCCCTCTTCCAGATACACCTGTTTATTAAGCACAACAATATACTCCCGTTATCCGATTAGCAGATAACCACACTCAGATCATATTTAAGATTCTCAAGCGCGAGGGGGTATCCACATTTTTGATAACTGAAAGCCATGCAGTAACAGCTGTCTCCAGTCTCCCTATTCCGAATTCCACCAGATACTTTGAAATCAAAAAATGCCCCAATTGCAATACTTATTCCTGCATCTATTGCCTCATCTGCCTGTGTAACCTTTTATACATTGGTAGCACGATTCACAAGGCTTTGAAGCATATACTTGAACATCTCATAACAATCAGACACAACAACCAGCAATACCCAGTAGCAAGACACTTTTTTTAGGTACATTTTGGTAAAGAAAAACTTCTATGCTTTGAGGTTTTGGATACAGTTGTACTGAGCAGTAGGGGAGACAATAGGGTCAAGACACTCCGGCAACTGGAATCAAAATTAATTCTTGATTTCCATAATGTAACCCTGCATGGCTTGAATTCTGATGAAGAATTGGCGGTACATTTACAATAGAGGTCACTATTATTGATGTCTGTCCTTCCTTGTAGCTTCTTGGAAGTGTTTCATGTTTTCTATGGTTTTAACTTCTCTGAAATGTTGTCTCTTTTTCACCCAGGTCCCCGCAAACTATATTACGGGGCGCTGCAACCTAGTCTGCACTTCTGATATGATGAATAATTTATAGCCTGCACCTGCACTGGCACTTTATTCACATGGCATCTGTCGTTTCAACCAGTGTGATCACGGCACATCTTAGAACCCTTCACTTACACAGTCTTATTTGCACTTTTTGAGTATGGTCTAACTACTAATGAAGCTAGGATACTGCCCAATTGGGCAATACTCAGTATTGGGCTCACTATGATGCAACTTGGTGTTGGCCGTTATTTGGATGTGCATCCTAAACCTAGCATGACTCAGCCCACGTGAGCTAAAGTGTGGTATGCAGTTTGTATGATACCAATAGTATTTGCCTTTACTTTGACCGGTCATTGAGTGTTGACACATTATACGTGGTCTCGACCTATTTCAATAGCACAAACACCTTGCACTATTGGGCAGGTGGCAAGTGGCGTAATGGTCACCATTTGCCTAGTCTCAACCTGCTATCTGCAGGTCTTGAGCAGCCACTTTTGAGCATTTGTTTTGTAGGAAGTAGATCCATATCTGTGGGATTGAGGCAGCCTGTGTGAAATTAAGGCACTAGCCTATTGGATGTATTCAGCAGGGATGGCATATTGTGGTTATTCCAAGTTGACCAGGAACCGCGTGACGTGATATAGATGCACCATTGGTGTGGGCACTGCGCGTGTTATATATATTTCTTTTGGTTACTTTACTGAGATATTACGCTTTGCAAACTGTGGGGCAAATCAGACTGGTATGACGATTGGGATTATTTAGATTTATGCCAGTACAAACGACAGTTATATGCCTGCTATTTAAACTGGGGGCAATGGTGGTGCTGTGTGTTATCAGAGCAATTCCAGTATCCCCTTGTCTGTCTCCCCCTCTAAAGACTTAGAGAACCAGCAGGGCCCTTTGACTGAAATTGCCGATGGAGGACCTTTACGTAGCACTGAGGATTCTGGAGTATGTAATGTGCCCCTTCCTGAGCATTGGCTCGCCGTCCATTAGGGTCAAAACAACTACTGTTGTCTAACAGAGTGCTGAGCGCTAGTCAGATTGAAGGCCCGCAAGAGGGTTCTGCTGTTCTAGATTTAACCCCAATATACCATACAAGGGGGAATCATGACACAATAGGGGAAATATTCTCAAATTGGTCAACACCTTACAAGGCTTGTCTCAAGTAACTTCAAATGACTTCCTTAGTATAGGTTTTCACCAACGGGGGATATGCAGGGCAGGGAGCAGATATTAACACTATGAAATAGCAAAGCAATGGGGGGGAGTGGCTAACCGCCTAAGATGGCGGACACACTCCGGTGAGGCTCCGGACCCCAGGGGGAATTATCCTGATAGTCGCCGAACCGGGGCTCATTATATAACTGCAAGCGCGGGAGGGCTCCCGTCGCGGCATCTGGAAGAGATCCTGTAGTCCCTGTAAAACTGGGAGGCGCTGGTGCGGCCGGCCGCTACACTCGGCTGTGACTGCACGGCTTGCGGCCTACCCAGGGAGTGTGTTGGAGCAAGTGGGCCGTGCCTGAGGCCCGCGCTCTGCGGCCTGGACACTGTGCGGGTCGCCCCGGACACCGGATGATACCAACCGGTCGGTGGATGGAGCCTGTATCGTAGAGCTGCCGTGCTGGGGAATTACCGCGCCGGGGCCGGATTGCTGGTGCAGTACGACCTGTGCCAGAGGGCGACTGCTGAGGAACGGTGAGGGGGCACTTCGCGGCTGGCTCTGTGGGAGCGGCGGTGGCTACCAGCACTGAGGCCCCTGCCGAGTGGAGGCTCGCTGGGGCGGGGCCCGTGTGGCAGTGGGACTGGACTCGCAGAGCGGCGGATGGCTGGCTGAGGGCAGAGGAGGACACCTAGTACTGTTGTGTGGAGCTGTGCAGGGGCCTGTC
The DNA here is from genome assembly GCF_964204655.1 of Triturus cristatus. Taxonomy (NCBI): domain Eukaryota; kingdom Metazoa; phylum Chordata; class Amphibia; order Caudata; family Salamandridae; genus Triturus; species Triturus cristatus. The sequence goes on along the minus strand of NC_140593.1, from coordinate 440,195,380 downwards.
TCACCACCCCCTCCACCACGCTGATACTTTTACTTTGTGGGGGGGAGATGGCAGTGGACCCCCCCTTGGATGCTGTGGCTGCCTGCTGCGTGAGGGGTGTGAGGAGCGCACCAACATACGCCCACGGCCTCGCCCTGCATGTAGTCCTGAACTGCCCTTTCCACACGCTCGAGATTGAATACGGGCGGCAGAGTGGGAACATCCGGGGCCTCGGGAACGGCAGAAAGAGTGAAGCGTTGGCCCAGCCTTGTGGAGTGGTGGGGCTGCTTCAGGGGGTCGCGGTGGGCCCCTGGAGGTGGTGTTTCCTGGGTATTCCGGTTGTTGGAGAGCAGAATGGCGGAGGACCGCGGACAGACCTGAGTGGAGCTGCGCTTGGCGGGCTTAGACCACTGGACCCACCGACGAAAGCCACTGAGGCTATCACGACCGGAGGCGAAGTAGGGAGAGTGACACACAGAAGACCTCACTCATTGCATGTAGGGGATCACCTGGCAGACTTAAGGGGCAACACTGCCTACCTCCACCCACATATCGAATAGCAGAACTTGAGGGAGACTTGGGCGGGTGGACCTGGGAGTATCCGTGGCAACACCCGTGAACCCGCTGGGTGTGACCAGTAGGAACCTGCCGTCTTTGGGACTCATAACTTCCAGGACTGCGCCATTGGGTTGGAGCTGCGCTGAACCGCGTCTCCTATACTGATATCACCCCTCACGCACTGCCAGCACTCGTTAACCCCTGACAGCCATCATGGGAAGACTTAAAGGGAAGGTACTGGACACTACCACGGCTGCGGGGGGCCCTACCGGGACAGCCGAGGATATGGATAGGCCCCCATCTCCTGGCGCCTCCTCCTCAGAACCGGGCAATCTACCCCCTGACAACCTCGACCTGATTCTAAAGGAGGTCAGAGATTTGTGCAGAGCAATAGAGCAGCAAATTGGGTCTCTCATGACTGGCCTCAACCTCCTTCGAGCGGATCATGGGAAACTCGCCGATGCAGTCCGCGAACAGGAGAAAACATTATCCAACATGGAACTTAAACTTACGGAACATGATACGCAAATAACACAGCTGCAGCATCAGGTCGCCGGCTTGCAGAACAGAGTGGAAGATGCGGAGAAATCGACGCAATAACATACGCGTGATTGGTCTTCCGGAACGTAGTGAAGGCACCCAACCGGCAGACTTTATGGAAACATGGTTCCGAGAACATGTGGCTCCAGATGGCCTATCCCTATACTTATGCACGGAAAGGGCACATAGAATTCCTACTGAAGCGCCAAAGGCGGGTTTGCCTCCCAGACCGTTGATTGTCAAAATACTTAATTACAGGGACCGTGATGTACTCCTGCAAAAAGCGAGACAAAAACAACAGATCCAATACAAAAACCAGAAGATTTCGCTTTACCCCGACTATACCGTAATGGTGCAGTGCCAATGGTCTTATCAAGCAGTCAAGAAGAAATTACGTGCTGCCCAAATCAAATATGCACTCCTATTCCCAGCAAGTCTAAAAGTCATTCACAACCAGAAAACGTATTTGTTCGACAGACCGAATGATGCGAAGGAATCGCTGGAGGTGATGGGCCTGGAATCTAGTCAGGACAGACGATCCGGCTCATCGCGAAGTGGCCTCACTCACTCACAGAAAAGCGAAACCCAGCGTTGTGCTAAGAGCAAGTCAAACACCAAGATAGTCGGCCCGACACGTGACCAGAGGTTGACCGGCAGAGCGGGGGCGCTGGCCCTGGCTGGCTCCTTTCGGGAGGACAACGCCAAGATCTTGTCAGACTCAGAAGACAGCAATACCATTCACTCAGACTTGGATCACAGCATCACCCTGTTCCCCTCCGTTACACCCCAAACTGTGGATGATCTAGTAGACAATTGACATGGCCCACTATGTCGCTTTGACTGAACACGATGAAGAAACATTAAAAACTTTAGTGGAATTACACAGCAAACCTGTATCCTTTCGGTTCTTAGCTTAATTATGCTATATGTTGAAAGTGTGGGATTGACCATAAGGTTACGCCCTGACATGCTATACCGCTCCTCCTCATAATTGTGTAACCGGAGCCTGCAAAGCATGAAAATAGCCTTTACTTACAGCCGGAAAGGCCCACCGCTTTTCGGATTGAAACCCTAGAGGCCCCCTACTAGGCGATTATGATTGTTTACTGATATACAATGTTTATCCCCCTGGGCTCTGTTGAGCTACCGGAGCTCAGTAGCTGCACCATTCGAATATGGCTGGTGGCAACGACCCACCACATGGCGAACGCACCATAGCATTGTATACAAATGTTGCAGTTAATTGTTTGGCCCAGCGCTGTTCAATGGCTGCGCCGAGAATTTTTGATTTAAGGGGAAAGGGGCGCTCCTGGTCTGCTAGCATTAATTGGCTCCGGGTTAGGAGGAGTCCTGTTCACATTACCCACCTATGTCCAATAACATCACTAATTTGGGATCTTATAACCTGTTGACCTGGAATGTGCGTGGTCTGGGGGCAATGCATAAAAGGCGCCAAGTTCATGCTTATATCCTAAGGCGGAAATCACACATTGTCTTCCTTCAGGAATCACAACTTACTGACTCTGAAGCCTTGAAGACTCGCACAGAATGGAGAGGTCACATGTTCTCCAATAATTACTTGGCCTTTACACGTGGAGCAACAATATGGATTCACCATGGGGGCCCTTTCAAAGAATTAGATCTCCGCATAGATGATCAGGGTAGATATATACTGTTGAGGGGTACACTGGACGGGCTACCTGTGGTACTGGGCAGTATTTATGCTCCGAACTTCGATCAAGACAAATTCTTTCAACGATTAAGCACTGCCCTAGCTGGGTGGGACACGATTCCCTGGATCCTGGGTGGGGATTGTAATGCCGTTCTAGATGTGGATTGAGATAGATCTCATCCACCATTACATGGCGCTGGCGCCCGCAAACAAGCTGATCTTCTCACAACCTGGTTGAATGGTTGGGAACTGATTGATATTTTGAGACTTTTGCACCCTACACACAGGGAATATTCGTTTTATTCACCAGTCCACCAACTTCACACCAGGATTGACAGGTTCTTAGGGTCTTGCATACTTACTACACAAATACACCACTCCACTTATTTAGCTAAGACCTTCTCTGACCACAACCCTTTGGAACTCACGCTCACATGGGGTAGAGTCCCCACCCCAGTCCCCACTTGGAAACTATGGCCTCAGCTCCTTGAAGATACTCCGTTCCGTAACACTTTATCCACGACCATCACAAATTAATTGTCCGAAAACTGGAATACAGCCTCCTCCAACCTCATTGATTGGGATACGCTTATGGTGGTGGTGCGGGGTTCAGTAATTGGGACTATAGTAGGGGCTAGATAGGAAATACACCAACGCCTCCTTGATATAGAAGCCCAAATGACGGACCTGGAGCAAGCAGCAGTATCGGACCGAGAAAAAGGGAGTCGTTGCAGGAGGCTCGCATTCGACATGCAGAGATACTATAAGATCTACAAGATCTACGTGTCACAGATCACCTGGCCTTTACACAGCGGAAGCATACTGAGGCCGACAAGTCTGGTACGTTGCTGTCCCGGATTCTGCGGGACAACCCGAAATCGCCCATTATCACCAGCATTCTGGCACCCACCAGGGCTCTGGTGCATACACAAATCGAGATAAACTAGGCCTTTTGTTGCTTCTTCAGTGGGCTCTATGCTGCCCCCACACATACTAATGACACGCTATTAGAGGACTTCTTAAACGAACTGACGTTCCCCAGTATTACAGACGACGCAAAGGAAGAGCTTTCTGGTCCCATCACTCAGCATGAAAAAGAGCGGCGATCAAGGGCCTCAACCATAATAAATCCCCCAGACTTGATGGCCTACCCATAGAGTTTTACGAAACTTACTCAGACACTCTTGTCCCAAAATTAGAAGAACTCTATAAGACGGCCCTAGAAATTGGTCATTTACCACAATCCACTATGCAAGCTCTGGTCATCTCCCTCCCCAAACCGGGACGAGATGGCACTGACTTATCCAGCTACCGGCCCTTATCGCTTCTAGCGACTGAATGTAAAATCCTTAGTAAGGCCTTGGCCAACCGCCTCCTGCCTGCCCTAAATACCCTAATACACAGGGATCAATGGGGATTTCTCCCGGCCTGCAGTACTTCCCTAAACACCAGACGGCTACACCACGTCATGGCGGCTACTCCGCTGGAATACACCAATGCAGGCTGCCTGGCATTAGATCTTCGTCAGGCCTTTGACTTGGAGATATATGTGTGCAGCCTTGTGCAGATTCGGACTCCCTCCAGGCTATCTCCAATGGGTACGTCTGCTCTACACCAATCCCACCGCCAGAGCACGTACTGGGAAGCATATTTAGCGCGAATACACCATACATAGAGGCACACAACAGGGTTGCCCTCTATCCCCCATATTGTTTGTCTTGGCGCTGGAGCCCCTAGCGATAGCGCTGCGGCAATCGGCCGAGAGGCTAGGGATACCGCTCGATGGTACTGCGCATTTAATTTCAATATACGCAGATGACATCCTCATTTATTTATGCGACATGACAGCTAGTGCGGAACCCATTTGCAGTATATTCTCTACCTTTGAGCGTATCTCGGGCCTAGCCATCAATGAGGGAAAATCAAACGCCTTTTATTTTCGTGACGGACCGTGCCCAGACACTTCCTTTTGGCACCTACAACTTGCCGATAACGCACACTACCTTTAAATATCTGGGGATCCGTGTATACAGGGCGCACTCAGATCAACGTGATGGTAATTTAATGAGGGCGATTACAGCCATATGCTCAAGTATATCTTTTTGGACTTCCCTACCACTATCAGCGATGGGGCGGATAGCCATTTCCAAAATGGTGAGGCTCCCTGTCTTCTATATTTCTTTGTTAATCTGTATCTACTATATTAATAGTACCACAAGCAGTATTCAAAACATTAGATGTACTTCTTCTGGAGCTTATATGGGGGAAAGGTCGGAGCAGGGTTAGCCTCAAGAAATTGCAGCTGGAACCTCACAAAGGCAGATTAGGGGTTCCAGACTTCAGTGCCTACTACTATCCATGCCAACTGCAGTGTTATCCTTCTGGACAGCAGGAAGAAATCTGCAGGAAATAGGCTACGGACCCCGAGATTTAGAGAGCGGGACACTTCACAGACTCTTGCTGCCCAAAATCAAACCCTCGTTGCAGAGACGCCCCTTACTAACAACTGCACTCCAATGTTGGAAGAAGGCCCTACAATGTACCTCGGGGACAGCCCCGTATGCAAAGAATATCCCGTTATTAGGTATACCACTTCCTGGGGGGGAGGCTAACGAAGGTAAGACTACAGGACTGGGGAGAGGCGGGAGTGGAAGAGGTTGGCTCGCTCTTCGGGGATGGCACTCTACTAGATCATGACATGTTCGTGTAAGCCACAGGAACAACAGATTGCCATTATCTGCTAAACGCTGTAGTCGCCCACTACACTAGAGAGACTTGGGCACCCCAGCGCATTGAACCTCCAAAACATGAGCTAGTACACTTGCTTTACTACATGGGGAAGGGAGGCCACCTAGTGAAATGGCTGTACACTGGTATCAGGGCGCAAGCCTCCATCACTCTCACTGATCAGCACTTGAGTCTCGAAAGAGGCAAGGGAATGATAGAACTTATTAACATCCATCTTCCACCGTGTGGAAAAGTTGAAACTTCAATATTCTTGGAAGCTTTAGAGTCATTACTCTTTTCCTTAAGGCATGACAGACTGGATTAACATCATCCTTTAAACACGCAGGAAAGAATAATAATTCTATGTGGGAATTTAAATACTAGATTACACCCAGCCTAGCAGGACCAAGAAGTATTGCTTGACAATCAAGCCTGGGAGCTTCCCTCATATATTTTATGCAAAGATTGCATACCAAGAAAGAAGCAAGAGCAGGTATTTACGATCATTGTAAATGTCGGCCTAAGACCATTGATTGGTCGTACCATCTCCGATTCCCCCTTAAGACCAACTTATAGGGTTTGGAAGCTTGCTAGCGTCATTCAATCAATCAATCAATCAAGAAATTTGTATAGCGCGCTACTCACCCGGAGGGTCTCAAGGCGCTTGGGGGAAGGGGGTCTGCTACTGCTCGAACAGCCAGGTCTTGAGTTGCTTCCTGAAGGAGAGGTGGTCTTGGGTCAGACGGAGGTGGATGGGGAGGGAGTTCCAAGTCTTGGCTGCCAGGTAGGAGAAGGATCTTCCTCCCGCGGTGGCTCTTCGGATGCGTGGAACGGCGGCGAGGGCGTGGCTGGTCGAACGTAGCTGGCGAGTGGGAGTGTAGAAGGTCAGGCGGTCGTTGAGGTACCTGGGGCCCAGGTCGTGGAGGGCCTTGTGTGCGTGGGTGAGGAGTCGGAACGTGATTCTCTTGCTGATGGGGAGCCAGTGCAGGTCTCTCAGGTGTCCGGAGATGTGGCTGTGTCGGGGGATGTCCAGGATGAGTCGTGCGGAGGCGTTCTGGATGCGCTGGAGTCTTTTCTGTAGTTTGGCTGTGGTTCCGGTGTAGAGGGTGTTTCCGTAGTCCAATCGGCTGGTGACGAGTGCCTGGGTGACCATCTCCCTGGTTTCGGTGGGAATCCATCGGAAGATCTTTCGGAGCATGCGTAGGATGTTGAAACATGACGATGAGACGGCGTTGACTTGTCTGGTCATCGAGAGGGAGGAGTCCAGGAGGAAGCCCAGGTTGCGTGCGTGGTCCGTTGGTTTGGGTGCGCTGCCCAGGGCAGGGGGCCACCAGGAGTCGTCCCAGGCAGAGGGTGATGGTCCAAGGATGAGGACTTCCGTCTTGTCTGAATTCAGTTTCAGGCGGCTGTTCATCATCCACTCGGCTACTTCTTTCATCCCTTCGTGTAGGTTGGTTCTGGCGGTGGCGGGGTCGTTGGTGAGGGAGAGGATCAGCTGGGTGTCGTCGGCGTAGGAGATGATGTTGAGGTTGTGTTGGCGTGCGTTGACCGCGAGGGGGCTCATGTAGATGTTGAAGAGAGTGGGGCTGAGTGATGATCCTTGTGGTACGCCGCAGATGACTTCGGTGGCCTCGGATCTGAACGGGGGGAGGCGGACTCTCTGGGTTCTACCGGCGAGGAACGAGATGATCCACTCCAGTGCCTTCTCTTGGATTCCGATGTTGCTGAGGCGCTGCACTAGGGTGCGGTGACAGACAGTATCGAACGCTGCGGAGAGGTCCAGGAGGATGAGGGCCCCTGTTTCCCCGTTGTCGAGCAGGGCTCGGATGTCGTCAGTGGCTGCGATGAGGGAGGCCTCGGTGCTGTGGTTGGCTCGGAAACCGGACTGCGAGTGGTCGAGGGATCCGTTTGTCTCGAGGAAGGCAGCAGCTGTCTGTTGACGGTCTTCTCGATGACTTTGGCAGGAAAAGGGAGGAGCGAGATGGGGCAGTAGTTCTTGAGGTCGGTCGGGTCCGCTGATGGTTTCTTCAGGAGGGCGCTGAGTTCGGCATGCTTCCAGCTCTCCGGGTAGGTGGCGGTGTTGAAGGAGCAGTTGATGAAGTCCCGGAGATGGGGTGCAATGATGGAGTCTGCCTTGTTGAAGACGTGGTGGGGGCATGGGTCGGTTGGTGATCCGGAGTGGATGGTGTTCATCGTGCAGATGGTGTCATTGACTATTTTATTATTAACCTGGAGGCCTGGTATCGGATAATCGACACGAGGGTCAAAAAAAGAATAGAGAGTGACCATGACCCACTTCTCCTGGTGCTTGGCCTTGCTGATTTCCATTTTGAGAACTGGCATCAGGTAGAGCAAGTGTATCTGTTAAAGCTGAGACTAAGTGGGACAGGGAATAAACTAGTCAGGGGACCAATTGAGTGGGACACACTAACCTTTTTAACTATTCCGAAATGGAGTGCAATTTTGACAACAATTAGTTTGGAGGTTAAGGATGATGGCCCTGGGCAGTTGAATCTTTCAGATCACTCCTTACCCTCACCAAGCAAGTCTTGCTCGAGCATAAAGCTAGCAGGGGTAGGTTAGTGCAAGATGTTCATTACGACTGGTATGAAAAGAAGAAAGCGCTTACTTCTGCACTAAGAAATAGAAGGAAGACACCAGCGGGCGAGGAAAAATTTATGGAAGCTCGAGGAGTCTATAAACACCTTATCCGATGCAAAAAGAAGACCCAGTGCATCAAAGCTTGGAAAGCCTTGCCGTATGCAATTGACACAAGGGATGCTAAAAGGTTTTGGTGGATTGGAGGATGGGGTAGCTCAGGTATGTGCAAGAATCTAGAACACAATATAAGTTCCTTACGATGGGTGGTGTATTTTTCTTCATTATGTTAAGTAATCTTGGTGGATGGTACAGGAGTGGAAAAACAAACCCAAAGACCTTTGGTTCAGAAACAAACCGTAAGTGTGGCACCATGGAGGAATTATCTCCCTGATGGTGTTGCATTTAGTAAATTGGAGATAGAGTAGGCCATTCAGTATCAAAAGTCAGTAAAAGATCCAGGCCCTGATCAGGTTTCCACAGATGTTTTCAAACAGAATCTAGATGTGTGGTTGGGCCCCATGACAGCTGTTTTTAATGCCATTTTACTGGAAGATGTGGTTCCTGACTCATGTAAAACATCTATTAAAGTCCCTATTTACAAAAAAGGGCCTAGGGACAACCTCTCAAACTACCGTTCACTTTCATTACTGGATGGTGTACATAACATTTTTGGCAAATTACTGTTGACCGGCCTGCTAACATGGATGGAAATCCAAGGCATAATGTCTCCTCCACAAGCTGGCTTCTCCAGGGGCCAGAGCACAATTGATCAAGTTTTGCCCTGGTATCTGATCTGTTAAAATTACGTTATCTTAAGGAATGCACCACTTAGTCTTCATATCGGAAACACAGCGGTAGTAAAATATGGCTCTAAAGGTAAGTGCTCAAATATATTTGGAATACGTTTAGGGGTCATACAGAGAGGTGTGCTATCCCCAGCCCTTTTTAACATCTTCATCAACAATATAGGGGAGATACTTATTAATCATGCAGAGGATGTACCTAAGCTGGGAAACTAACAAATCCCTATTCTTATGTTCACGGATGATGCGGTTATCTTGGTACACACCGAACTGTCAATACACCACCTCTTGGAAGGCTTGAACACTTTTGCACTTCCAGAAACTTAACAATAAATGTTCAAGAAAGCAAGTTTATAATAATAAAGCCAAGGGCCAATCTAAAATTAAAATCAACTTTTAGGATTTATGGCAATCAAGTAGAACAGGTATGAACTTTTGATTATCTAGGCATATGGATTGATGACAGCTACTCTGGGGCAGTCAAGTTATAAAGTCCAAAATAGTTTTATACCAACAATGTGGTGCAGTAAGGAAATTGCGAGCAAGTGCAATCTTTGTTGGATGAAACCAACCGTGACAGCTTATAAAGCCAAAGCATTAGCCCCAAGTACCAATGGTGTGGATATATGGGGATATACTGATGTAAAGGACATTCAAGCAGTAGAAAATGCCTTCCTGAGGCACTTCTTGCACCTAGGCCCAGGAACTCCAATGGTGCCACTCAGAGCTGAGCTGGGAATAAGGTCTGTGGCAGACTATATTGATTTTCACCCTGTAAGATACTGGACCAGTCTTTGGCCAACACCGGATCTTGTAGAGTACCAAAAGGGTCTGAGGGACATTTTGTGTTTAACAAACTGCAACAAATTGCCGTGGTTTAGGCATATGGAGCAATTATTAAAAGCAAATGGTTGTTTAGACCTTTGGTCTCATCCTGAAAACACAAGTAAATGTATATTAACATTGGTGAAAAGGATATACTGGGATTTTATGTGGCAAAAATCTGCGGATACAAGTAGTGTTTTGTTAACTAAATATTTGGTGCTAAAGGACGACTTTGTTTGGAAACCTATATAGACTTTATTTTCCTGCCTAATAGAAGGGCTATTTTAATTAGTTTTGAGCAAGGCATAGTCTTATATGGCAGCAATCTAAGCACCTCACTCAATTCTGGCGCTAGACTCATCACTGGCTCAAAAAGATACAACTAATTCACCACGGATCTCAAATCCCTTAAGTGGCTCCCTTACGAAGCAAGAATCCAACACAAAATTGCCTGCACGACTCATAAAGCCCCTCACAATACTCCCAACTATCTCGCTCAGAAGCTTGAGATTTCTGGTGGGTCAGGAACATCCAGAAGCTCCAAAACCTTTTTTCTGAAACCTCAAAGATTCCACAAGAACAAAACCTACAACCTTACCCTCTCTGGGATTGCCCCAAGAATCTTTTACTCACTACCTCTCAAAATCAGAACAAATCCCTCAATCATATCAGTCAAGAAAAAAGTCAAGGAACTCCTTATGAACAAACTCCTTCCCCAGATCCTAATCTCCTCAGGCGCTCACATGATTACTTATCTACGATTACTTTTTTGCGCTTTTCCATGCAGTAATGTCTTTACTTCCCTGCTACTCCACACTGCCTGATATTTGCATTGGTCTGAACTATGAAAATATGTTGTTTTTAATGACGGAACTATGATACTCGGTTGTTAGTTCATTTTTAATTTTTACTGAATGTGATATTACTGTTTTACTACTCTACTTGCTGAAACTCTGTAAAGCGCTTTGATACCTGCAAGGGTCATGGTCGCACTATGAAAAAACTATTAAACTAAATCATATCAATGGCAAAACATTGGAGAGATTGAACCTGGCTTTATGTTGTCCAAAAAGTGTCTTGCCACTGGATGGGTCACATCATTATTCTTGATAGCACAAAAGTGCTTAAAGATCCTCTTGCAGATGGGAAATTTTGGGCTGCCTAGATACCGGAGTCCACACAGACATTCTAGCACATATATGCAAAAGCCTGACCTGCAAGATAAATGTTTGGTAACCCTGTATTGAAAATCCACTCCTTGCTTCATCCAAAAAGGTCCTGTGTTGGTTCTTGGAAAGTACTGTGTGCCAAATAATCCCTCAAAGATTTAGCCTTTCTAAAAGTAATAGAATGATGAGGGGTGATCAAGGAATAGATCATATTGTCAGATCTTAAAACGCCCCAATATTTACAAAAAATCTGTCCAATCCTAGTGGCCTGAGTTTTATAGCTTGCAATGAAGTAGATCTGAATTTGATGCTCTATCCTAAACAGAATGTCCTCTCATCTTTTCTGTTTCATTTTTTAGGGGCCTGTGTATACCTTGCGTGGTTACCCAAGTTTCTCAAAGCAGGCTAACATGATCTGTTCCTCCTTCTTATACACTTTGTCTACACTGCAGTTTATTCTTACGTTGAGCAGCTCCCCACATGGGATGCTCCACTTAAAATTAGTGGGCTGATGACAATCCGCATGTAAAATACTGAGGCCTGGGGTTTCTCTTCTGTATAGTTGTGTGGTCAATTTACTATTTTTTTACTATCAGTAGAATGTTAGGACACTCAATTCTGTCGGTATCCATTTTTTATGTAAAACTCAAATTGAGGTCATTTTGTTGCAGACAATCTATGAAATAAACTGCGTATCCCCTGTCGCCTTTCCAGGTCAGGAAGAGGTCATCAATGTACTGTATCCAGATTGGTATACAAGATGTCATATGTGTATTGGCTTCAGTCCAGACCACCTGCTTCTTCCACCAGCCCAAAAACATATTTGCACAGCTGGGAACGTAGCAGGTGCTTATAGCTGTTCCAAAAATGTGTCGGTAATAGGTGATGGTAAAAACAACAAAATTCAGTATTAAGCAGAATCTCATCATGTTGGTATGGTCATAGAAAGTGATCGGTCTTCCTCTAAGAAAATGTATGCAAGCAGTGATGTCCTTTGACTGGTCAATAGAGGTATACAAAGAGTTTACATCCAAAGCAATCATAATATAATTGTTTCCCCATTTGACATCATGCATTCTTTTGAGGAAATCTACAGTAAAAGGTCAAAGCGTAAACAAAGGGAGCAAAAAACTATCTGAATATATTGCATATTGCTGTATATATGACCAACTGGCAGTTGTCAATAGATAGTTATAGTTAGGGCCATGTTTTTTAATAGGGAAATCATTTTTTGTTGACTTGCCTGTATCATTTGCGCCATTTGATGAATCTTCACAAAATTATCCCAAAAAAGTGTGCTGGTGACATGGAAAGCTTCAGGGTGATCAGTAAAGTGGGGGCTGAGAAATAAGGGGGTCAAAAAAAAGGTGCTTTTCCAATGTTAATTCCTATAGGACTTGTGAACACTTCTACAGCCCGAATCGCTGGACGTTATTACACCAAATTTAGCAGAAAGGTAGATTTGGTTACGCAGAGTTGGCTTTTTCTTATTTGATGTAAACCTGTTCAGTAACTGTTCAGAAATTTATGAAAATACAGTTAGTGACATCTGTGGCCACGATGACCTGGAGGAATAATAACAAGCTCACGCAGGGAAATCCAGAGCTCTGATTGACTGCCAACAATTCAGCAAGGAAGTGTTGGCAACCATCTTAGGACTCAGCTTCAGCCCAGTCCCCCCAAAAAATAAAATAAGAAAAGGTGTAGGGTAGGAATACCCTGACTCCCAAACTTGGTCTTGGGGGTCCATCTGGGACCTAGCCACAGTTTAAAAGCATTTAAAAAAATAAAACTTTGCCGCAAAATTGGTATATTCGCGAATTTGAGGCTAAAACAAAAACAGGCACGGGCTCAGGCCAGTAGCCAGGAATATTTTTGGGGGGCATGGCCCTCAGTTATAAGATGAAGAGAATAGCATGGTCCAGATTCACACAGTAGTGAGAGTATCAAATTAGAATATCATAGCCCAGGTATAATTTGTCATAAATATATTGTTCTAAATGTTGTTTATGAAAGCATTGCATCACTAGCATGAGCCAGTCGGGAAAGCCAATTGGCCTGGCGTTGGCTCCCAGCCTTTTGGCTTTGTCAATACCTGTTTTGTCATAGTTTGTGTGAAATGTTATTGCTGAGGAAGCTGCCAGGCACTTGCCAATATATAGAGAAAAAACTGGCCAAACACAAAATTATTTTAGTCTCAAAAAGCACATAATCCTTGCATGGAAGAGGACTACTTGGTGCATATGTGCTGGTTGTGAAAAGGCGTAATGCTGTCACTCACTGTGAATTCAGACAATACAGAACTGGGCTGTCCTCTTGCCCCAAGCTCTATGCTATAGAAGGCGGATGAAAATAGTGAATGAAACAACAACAGAGCAATCGATGGATAGGGCTAACTCTAGACCTAATAATAGAAAATCTACAGGAAATAGTGAATTATTTTTGTAAGGAATGTTTAGGCCACTATATTTACATCAGAGAATATTTTCTTATCACAAATTCTGACATGCAACTGACATGCAACTGTAGTGTGATCTATCCCCCTACAATGTTTTAATAAGATTCTGCAATAACACTGAGCATTAATACACACTCTATACATTCATTTACAGTGTGAGATCATGGAAATAATATACATCATATCTGCAAATATTACACATCAGTGCAATTTTCCTGCTGAGGCCACAAATATGATCACTACTAACCTTCACAACTCCACATAAACCAATCACTTATAGTGATCACCCAGCCCACAACATTATGGCACTAGCCTTTGGAAGGTAACTGAACATATACTACAGGTCTTATATCCTAATGCAGAAAAGGAACGTTTCCACTTACTTTACAAATTATGTATTGTGACCTCCTCTTTATTACTCTGTGAGATCAAATGCAGTTTTGCTATTCAAAGAAGATGAATCTGCACTGTAAAGGAATGACATTTCAAGCCTAAGGTGTACAGCAGGCATTCTAGTGTGGCACTACCCTGGAGCGATTTTGTACACCAACAAACATTTGTGCAATCCATTCACAACATATAAATGCATGGAGAGTTAATCCTGTCAACTGCAGTATGAATCTGTTTCCAGGGTGGTAATTAAATGTTAGGAGGTGTAAGGAAACATAGGTTTGAACTCAGCTGTACATTTTTTAAACTTTGAGAATGGAGCCCTCAGTGATTAGGGGATATGGAAGGTCTGGAAACATTGTGTGTCATGTATTATCATAAAAATTAAGTCAATGAATTGCAGTACTACATAGGTAAGACCATAGTGAAAAGGTGAACTGTGAAATGGGACTGTGTTGTACCAGTTCACTCTCCCAAATCAATGTGATAAGGGCTCCTAGCACTCTCTGCACTTGGGCATTCATGCTACCACAGCAACTACTGTAAGGACTTGGGGAGACTGCATCGGGTCTGTAATCCAGTCAGTGACCTCTGTCCTAGAAAGCTGAATCATCTTCAAGACCCGGTGTATCATCTACGTATTTACCATAAACAAACCCCCTAGTGTACCTATCAGAGAAGCTCGCCATCTTGAGGGAAAGAGACCAGAAAAGAACAGAAGGCAAAGGTTAGCAATTTACGCACTCATCTGCAACAGACTACCCATTAGCATCCTAACAGTCTGTCGATTCTTAGAGCTTTCATTAATTTCTCTCCCTTGAACTTCAGGAATGAAGTGAAGACTCATGTGTTCATAGATCTAAATCCCCTCACTGCTAGTTACCCACCTTTTCTCTCCCTCACTGTCAACCTTTTCAACAATGTATCTTGGTTTCTGCACTTCTGTTCAGCACTCCATTGTTTCCCAGCTGTTTGCAATGTATAAGTACCCACACATGCATACAAATATATAACAGGTGATCATTTCATAGAGGGAATATTCACATATTTTGTCAGCCAGTCAGATATTGGAAGGGATTGCTCAAAATAGAGGCCAGTGATCATACAGGCATTTTCATAAATCTTTCCTTTAACTAAAAATATGAATGTGCCTGCAAAAAGTCTAGGGATTAACAGGCACATGCATCAAGCTAAATTAGGATTGCAAAAATAGCGAATCGCAAAAAAAGGCCGTTTGCGAGCGCAATTTAGCCATTCCCAATGCAGGAACCCAAAAACCGAAAAATAGTCAAAATCGCAAAAATAAGGAATCTCAAAAAAAGCAAAAGACAAATTAGCGAATCCTTACCTGCAAGTTCATTATTAGCGAAAGCACATAAAGAATCGCAAACCAATGCATGTAAAATCGCAAATAGCGATTCGCACGAAAATCGCAATTTAGCAAGTACAGATTAAGGGGAATCACAATCAGGTGGTAAACAGGAGTAAAAAAAAATACACAGGTGCAACCACTCAGAAACCTATTTAAACTGACCCATGAGGCCTCTGAACCTTTTCACTATGGCAGCGCTCTGTGTGATGGCGAGGAGGATGAGGATCCATGCAGCAGCCCAGCGCAGAAGGAGAATAGAGGAGCGGATTTTCAGAGTGCACATCACATTGTTGGGACAAACAGAAGATGAAATCTACGACAAGTACAGGCTGAACGGTGCAATGATCCTTCCCCTGATAGCAGAATTGGAACCCCTAATGCGGCGCCAGACCCGTAGGACCCATACCATCGCCACTCCTGTCCAGTTCCTATGTTGCCTGCACCTACTTACGTCAGGCAGTTTCCAGGGGGTAGTAGCTGTAGCTGCAGGGGTATCACAAAGCTCCCTTTCACGTTTCTTCAAGTCCTTCCTGGATGACATGATGACAAGGATCCACAGCCACATCACCTTCCCCACAAACCAACAGGAATTGAACAAGACCTAACTGGACTGCTACCAGGTAGCACAATTTCCTCAAGTGATCGGTTGTATACATTGTTCTCATGTTGCCATTTGTCCCCCGCAGATAATTAATACATTTTCAGGAACAGAAAATCCTATCATTCCATCAATATACAAGCAGTGTGCAATGCAAACCATATCCTAACAGACATTGTGGCGCAATACCCTGGAAGCACACATGACTCCTATATATTTCGACACAGTGGCATTCACACCCGTCTGCTCAGGGGTGAATTTGGCAAAGGACATCTGCTTGGTAAACACATATACTTATTCTCCACACAAATATAATAAATGGCAATGCATGACTGTCGCTAACCCTTTGCTTACTACCCTGTAGGTGACAGCGCATACGCTGTGTGGAACTACATATTGACACCTTACCTGAACCCAGCCACCCCACATGGGCAGAGCTACGATGCAGCACACATCAGCACAAGAATGTAATTGGACGCACATTTTGACTGCTGAAAAGTCGCTTTCGAGTCCTCCAAAAAACTGGCAGAGCGTTGCAGCGCCAACCAGAGACCTGCTGCAGGATTGTGACTGCATGTGCCATGTTGCACAATATTGCAACCAGGAAAGGCATACCCATTGAAGTGTCCGACAGTGAGTCTGAGAGGGACAACCAGCCACCGGCACAACTACGACAAGCGCATGGGGCAAGCTCAGCAGAAGGGCAAAGGAGACGTGCTGACATCACGCAACATTATTTCTGAGGTATGTAATGATGAGACACAACACTTCATGTTTGAACCAAAAAGTGTTACTACCATGAGACCATGTAGTAGTGTGTAGCCACACATAGAAGGTGCTAAGTAGCACAGTGATTGCATGCACAAAAGAGCAAATAAACTTATCTTCAGGACATGTAACCCAGTCACTATTATGGTTTTGTCCATGGTTACGTCACCATGGGCAAATAAAGATGGATGTCAGTCTAGCGCTTCCTGCCACGCACCCCCAAACGCCTTTCGCCTGCATCTGCGACATCCCTCATGGGTGCACAGGAAGGTGTTGTGCTGCGAGTACTGCACCTTCTGCCAGTGGTGACTGGAACCGACAGGCTGCTACGGCTAGATGCCCCCTCACTCCCCTCCTCCCCTGTAACATTGCTGCCCCCAACAGGGCAGCCTGGATCTGTTCCACGGCAGTGGTTACTAGGCCCTGGACACATCCCCACAACAACGGCCCATGTCAATTTGCATGGCCACGGACCAACGTGACTGCAGTGCAGTGGTGTTGCAAAGGTTATTGTTTGACCTGGTATAGCCAGCCAGGCGCATCATGAACTGCTGATGCCTTCTCCTCTGTGTGTCGTGGCCCTCCTGCATCACCTGGGTCAGCTCCTGTATGGTTGCGTTGGTCTGCCTGTTTCCTTCCACCACAGCTGTAGTTAGTTCGCGCACAGAATCAGTCATTACTGTGATGCTTCTAGCCAACTTGGTGATTTGCAGCTGTATTGACCCCATATGTCTCGCTTGCAGGCGCTGCACCCTCAACATCTGGGACTCCATGCCACCCCACACTGTCGTCAGTGTCTCCTTCTGCTGCATCTGTGATGTGAAACAGTGCAATGTTAATTTGTGGTAAGGCTACTGTTGTGTGACATTAGGCATACTTGGCTCTCATTAAATTACTGACTGGAATCACTGACTGCCGTGCAGTGTTGACGTGTTTTACTTGTCGTTGTTGTGTTTGACTACCTACTTGCCTGACCTGCCTACAACTCCCATAATGCATCTGGGGTTTTGAGGGAAAAGGTGGACTGGAGTTTGTATCTTCTTAACTCCATGAGACATCTAAATATATTATGACGTTTTTCTTATAGGTTTTAAATATATTACGAGTGCATGATTAATACAGCAACATAATCAGGTAAACATCTGTAGAATGTCTAAGGTTACCGACATATGAATGCGGGTATAATTTAAGTGACGATGTTGTCTTTCATTTATTTTTCTCTCAAAAATAGCCTACCTGCCATACACTTATAATATAATGGCGTAGGCCTGGATCTTAGGTTCTCTTCTCCAATCGCGGCTTATCAGCTGTGGGCACTGACATACCAGTTGATCTATTGATCTTGGGTAAGCCTACCGTTTTTGATAATCACACTGGCTCAATATCTGAAAAATAAACCCGGTTTAATATTATGGTGGCAACAGCGAACATAACCAACATCAATTGGTTTCTTATATACAGGTATTTAGAAGCACTGAATTCCTTAATAAATAATTTTTTTTTTAAATAGAAAGATATATATACTTTGGAGGTGCTGTTGAGAAGAGCATTTAATGATCTGGTTGTCTTTACTGCAGAGGTTTTTCAATAGGTGGGACATCTTCAACCCCTTACCTCATGAATTTTAGAATATTACTTCTTCAAAGTGGCATCCAAGCAACTTCCTAATGTTTAGGTATGTTTTAACAAAATATTAATGATTGCCTCTGAATAAGAAAATTGTATGGCCAGTGTTTGAAGTGTAATGTGAAATTAGACTGTTGTGGAAAGTAAAGTATTGCCATTGTGTGGCTCTGTACATAAATTGTAAACAAAATACATATGTCTTAACAAGAGTCTATCATAAACATAACACCTTGTAATTTAGTAAAGTCATGTAAGATTTAGTCAGCAACACTTGAGATGATTAATAACAAAATGTTTCTGTTGTCTAGAAAACTGTCCAGAGGAAGGTGATCATTTACCAAATCACCGAAACGCAGCGTCGACTTTTTTGTTTTCGAATGATATTGTCATTTTGTATTTTAATAGGATATGTTTTTTCATTTTGATTGTGTATCTTTATTGAATGAATAAAACATTTTTATAATTTAGTTTGTTATTAGCTTCTTGTGTTGTACTGACTTGTTGTTACCTATTACTATATAACTATATAAGTATATGAATTTTGACTCCACTTCAAACGCTAGCACTGTGCACAACGCTATTATCAGGGAAATTTTTGTTACTGATTAAGGACCTTCTGTTTTGTCTATACTACCCTGTCCCTATTCTGAATAGAAGGGTACCTCCCTTTTTTGTTCTTTACTGGAGTTTGTATCTGTACACTGGGGTTCGACTGAGGGGATGTGCACAATTGATCAGTACTTTGATATGTATGGTTGCATGCATCTTACCTTGTGAAGTACTGTCCGCTCCAGATGTATCCAGCTGGGACACTCCCACCACTGCTTCTGGCTGGATTGTGGACTCAACCAGGTCCTCCAGGGCTGTATTATCAGGAACTGTTGATGGGCCCCCTCCAGTACTCTTGGCCTCCTTTCCCCTGTCTGCTATTTGCTCCTTGGCACGGCTGCGCAGGTTGCACTTTTGCTTCTTGAGGTCATCTATACTGCAGTGTGTGACCCCCACTGCATTTACCTTGCTCTTGATCCCGAGCCATGTTTTTCTTTTTTCTGCCTCTGGCACTTTGAGTGAGAGTTTGCCAAATAGCTTGTCATGGCTCTTGGCCACCTCCTCTATGAGGTTTTCAAGTTCCCTCTCACTAAATTTCAACTTGTACTTCATGGGTGTTGCATTCTCCCCTGATGTAGGTGGATTCATTTTTGTGCACTGGAAGTTCCTGCAAGCAAAGTTGGATAATAGTTCTGCTCAGCTCCAGCACTCAGCTTGCTCCTCTCACTTTCTCTGGGCACTGAATGAAGCATGGGCTGGAGAACTTCCTGGTTGTGATGTCATCAGCATGCTTCCAATGCAACGCGCTATTTGTGATTTCGCTATTAGCGATTTCGCTATTAGCGATTTCGCTAAAAGCGAAATCGCAAAACAGCTTTATCGTTTTTTGCGCGTCTCTATTGTCACATCGCTATTAGCGAGCGCGAGTTTTACCGATTCTGTCAATATTCGCTAGTGGGGTCATGCATTGCAGATAGCGATTTTTAAATAGTGATTCCTTAAAAATCGCTATTTAGGAATTGCTAATTCTGGTTTTGATGCATGTGCCCCTAAGTGGACCAAAATCTGTATCCAGGAAGCTGTCCATATTCCCTTGACACTCTTTCGAATACCTACTTGTGTACTGATTGACTTTATCTATGTTTTGTGGGACAGTGTATGTGTGCCTCAATGTTGATTGGCTGCATCGCAGCTTCAGTGTTTTGGTAAAGAGATATTGGTATTTATCTTGCCATGGAATCTTTCTAGTAATATGCTATTCCTAAAGATCAGTTGGGCCCCAATTTATATCTCCAACCCCCTCTTTCTCCTCTTTCCTTCTCTGTAGCCTGTTTTCCTTTCCTTTGTCCTTCCTCTAGGACAAGCACACACAAAATGTTGTTTATCAATTACTGCAGACTTTCATGCTGGCGAAGATCATGCCTTTTATTAGGCCCTAACTGCTCCCTCACTCTTCTTCCCATTATTCCACTCTCCTGTCACATCTAGCACTTGTAAACATCCTTCCCACAGCTGAAAGTGCTATTCAAGCAATCAACATAACACACCATGTGGTCTCTGTGAATGGGTGATCTCTTACTAGGTGGTTTATGTTTATGGCTGCCTGTAGGTCTGTATGCATGCTTATCTGCTGATCTATGCCCATGTAGGGGTTTTCTTATGGCTGTATATTTTCATGCATGTATTATCTATGTAAATGAATCTATGGATTTGTTTTGTGAGCTTGCACTACATACTTTCAAACGTGTTGGCTTCGCCATTGCTTGTTTAAACTACCTAATACTGTGGTTCTGAATTCAAAATGCTGCAAATATGATTTTACTGTTTCCCAGTTTAATGATACGCAAATTAGTAATCTCAGAAGTTTGCCCTGTTTGGGATTCAAGACCAACTAATATTCAGTCATGAAGCTGGAGCCATTTGAATGTAGTCTGCTGAGATATAGCACAAATGATTTTAATCTCCTTGTATAGGGTGTATCCCATTATATTGGTTCTTGGTGATTAATTTTAACTTTTGCATCACAACACTGCACCTCCCCATGTTCTAAAGCGATATGAGCATAAAGCAGATGTGTTGCCTCATTGTTGAATGATTCAAGTTATAGCAGCTATTTGTTTTCAACCTAGCTTCAGAACCACACCCTCACATCACCTCTCATGTTTACAGAGGTTCTTTATCTATGGCTCGCAATCTACAAGACAAGTAATGCCAAGGGTAACACATTCATAAATATCATTGTGCTCTTAGAACCTTGCCATATTAAATCGAAAATATTAAAATCAGACCATGACTAAACACATAGAATCAGGCCATAAAAAGGATAGACACACGCAAATAGACAGACCTAGAAATTGATGAAGAGAAATCTGCTAGGTGCTATTAGAGTCCCATATCATCCCCACTCATTCACATACCTGCAACATTCATGCTGATGCGCAGCAACACTCAGTGCACTGTGCACCCACCACGTCATCAAACTTCACAAACTTAAGCAATCTGTCCCCAATGCATCAAACCACAAACAACCCTCTTTCAACCATGCACTATTAAGGCGGCCTAGCCACAGTGATGCAAAACAAAGCACTTGATGTCCTTGCTAAGCAAATGAGGTCCTATATATAATAAACTGGACTATCTAAGAAAGAGCTTTAGGCCTCAAGCGGGCTATGGAAAGTGCTATCTATATAAATAGCCAATACAAATTCCCATTTTCAAGAGAATACCATAAACTAACCATATTTAATTCAAACAAGGGAACCCACGAGGTAGGAAGGACCCTGGGTATCAATTAATTACGGAGAACAACGGTCCTTCAAATAAACAATTCAGTGACAATATAGACTAGAATCAGTACTATATTAGCGATGTCCAGCCGGACACCTGATTTAATTTATCAAAATAATTTGTAACGATCAAACGCACAGTGATAGAGTGGGACACAGTCCTGTATCCTACAAAAACACAAAAAATTACAGTTGGACAAACACATTTTAGGCAAAACAAAAAGTAGCTTATGGCCAATACAGATGATATGGGCAAGCTTTTAAATAAACAGTTATTGCTCTTCTTTTAACACATTGTTTTAACGTGCACACTGTTGAGACAAGTCGACGACGTTTCGATCCATGACTAGATGCTAGAATCATCAGGCGGAAAAAATGCAAGCCTGAAGTAATACGCTGCCTGTGGAGAAAGTGGAAAGGGGGAAGAAAGGCAGGAAACAAAGGAATATTAAAGATATATGGGGAAACAATGACCTCCTGGTGATGGCTACTGTGTGACTTACTTAAGTGAGTGCCGTATTAAGTAAATAAACAACCGGTGAATGGTGAGTCGGTCAACTTGGCTGTCATACACACACTCCCTCTGGGCCAAAACCCAGGCAATATTTCTCGCAGTCCCTGGAGTCACCATTCACCAAAGATGCTCTGCCTTGTGTCAAAGGAAACGAGAAAAAAGTGCCATATCTATTCAGATATGGTGCCATTTTCTCTCCCTCAACCCTGTCACACTATGGCAGCCATGCACCAACAAAAACAACCTTGCACCATAATGCAAGGGCGTGTGCTTTCTCGGAACACAGTACAAAAAGAGGACTTTAAGGCTTTACCCACGTTGGATGGGTGTTGTACAATGCAGCATATATGCAAAGTTGGAAAAATTAGGAGAAATTACCACATTTATCATTGTTAAGCCTTCTTCAAGGAAGTGTCAGATTTTGTGCAAATCGCTGTCAACTAATGTTTGTAGATAGTTATTTGAGTCAAAACCCATTGGTGGTAACAAGGGAACACCCATGCATAAACCATGGAATGCCCCCTTTTGTCAAAGTAATGCAAAAAAAAGTAACTTTGCATTACTTTGGAATACGACCAATGCAAATCCTGATCTGTGTTGGATAGTAGATCCCACACTAACACTTTTAACCAGGTTTCAATCACACACACCTGACACAAAGCATTGTCAAATCTGGGCCCCAGTGCATTGGAAGTAGCACTGTCCTGCATGGTGACATTGCCCAGGCTGGTCACTAATTTGTCATTTTCACACCTTTTGGTCAAGGCTGGAAGCTGGGATTTGAACCCCAGTTTCTTGTTATATATTGTGCAACTAAGCAAATAACTTAGCCACTGGATTGCTTTTGCATTACACATTTTACATTTCAAACCAAATGACAGTAAGTCTTATTTAGCTCTCAAATGAGCTAAATAATACAATGGGTTAAACAATTATTATCATCACATGGTAAATTAATCCCATACAACACAAATTTCTTTAAAAAAATTATCAAAGTTAAAGAAGGAAATTCAAGAGACATTACCAGTCTCAATCTCCACACCTGGTGATGCTGGCACCCTGTCATAGGAGGAAAGAAGTTTGAAGGCAGGTGACTACGAATCTCAAATAATCATGAGGGGCCCTGCTGATTTGAAGCAGCATACTAGCACGACCACCCTGCGTGGTAAATCTGCTGGGCCCAGGTAGGAATGGAAGCTGTTGCCCTAAACAGCAGCAATGCTGCAGTGACTGTGCAAGCTCCATGCTCCAGGTAGATCAGAGGCAGCAACAGCTTGTCTGATGACAATAGGGGCAAGCAAAGACAGCAGAGCATGGGCACACAAATGGCCCTCAACTTCAGCGTCACTTTAATATTCTATTCCCAAGGTGAAAGAGCTTGGAAATGTGTGTCTTGTCGGCTTTTTCACGTTAGAGCTCTAGTCTTAACCAAAACATGACATGTCCTGGCAGGCCTGATTAAGTGTAGGCCTGCCTGAAGAAAGCGCAAGGAATATTGCACTGCCTCTTTAATTTTAAATTACAAGACAAAATATAGGCTGGCCTGGTTCCTGTGGGCTGCCCGTGGCTGCGGCCCTTTGTGGTATCCCGTGCTTGTTTAGATGATAGCCCCCGGGTGGGCCAGATCCCAAGGCACTGTATAATATGCATGCAGGCAGAGCCTAGGGACAGCCACCTCCCCAGGACAAACAATCTAAAACAAATATGGGGGCCAGCACTATACCTGCAGCCCCGGAAACTGCCATGCCCCCTGGCTCAAAGAAAATAATGGAGGCTCATCGTGGACCCCGTGGCCCCAGGGACCACCACCACCTCTCCAGAGCTTAAATAAAAATTGGAGGCCCCACTCCTGGAGCCATAGATGGCACTGGGGACCGCCACTCCCCCGGGCCGGCTCCTGCTATGTACTGGGGTGCTCACCCCTGGGACATAGCTGTTTGCTGTGGCTTGGCAGGAGTTTTACTGCTCCTGCCAAGCACAGCAAAATGCTCAGCTTCCAGCAAGCGAGAGTATTGAACATGCTCACGATTGCTGGAAGCAGAACAGAATTGATTTCAGTCACAGGAAGTTGCATGTTGAGCAGCTCCTTATGCCCATGTCTGAAAGCAATGCTGGCTCCCGAAGGAGGCAGGAAGCTGGCAGGCACCGCAGGGGCCTTAAGGCTCCCCCTCGATCCCCAAAAAAGGTGACTCAGTCCCCTGTGAGGGAGGGACCAGCGCACTCACAATGGAGGCCAGGACATGGGGGATGGAGGGCTGTGCGGCTCCCCTCCCCCATTTCTAAATGGCCAGGCCCCAGGGAATGGGGTTCCTGGGACCGATATTGGGCCGGGGAGAGGGACCAGCCCACCTCCATATACTAAAACAAAGAAGCACTTACTTCTGTAAAGTGGAAATCATCCAAGTGTGTTTTCTCTGCATTTCCACTGTGAAAACTTATTCGAGATGGGCGTGTTTGTATCCTTGCTTTTCTCGAGCGCAAAATCTCATATAGAGTCTGTGACGCGGGGGTTCTTTTTTCACATCTGCTGCTGAGACCAGAGATTGTGTTCTAAACTTTTAAAGTATTTAAACTTGCCTACAAGCCCGCCCCATTTACATTTGCAGTATGCAACGTCTCACCCGCCCTTTTTCCACGATGATGGACAGTTTACTCAAAGATGCCCTCTGCTTGTTTCCCGCCCATTTTTGAGATCTGTTAGTCATACCTAGGAATACGATTGCATCTCCCATAAAATAACAAGCACTTACATCTGCAAAGTACAAATCATCGAAGTGTGTCTTCTCTGGGGTTCCACTTTCTAAAGTTATCAAGTGAAGACACTCGAGGGACAATCACATTGGCAATGTTACAGACACACAAGGTTACTGGAGATATTTTCTTGGCGTCTTTTACTCAGTTGTAGAGTAGGAGATGCACTTTGCTTTTACCCAACGAGGTAGCAGTTGCTAAGTGCCAGTAGAAAGTACTCCAGTTGGGTAGATGTGTTGCACAAAATGCTGGGCTCTTCTGGGATAAAATTGGAAGTATGTAAACTTGCCTACAAGCCCACTCATTTGGCCTTGCACCATATACATTAGCAGTATGCAATGCCTTTCCGCCCTTGCCCCAGGATAATGCACAGCTTACTAAAAGGCCCTCCAAGCGAGTTTTGTAGGAAGGTGGAATCTGACTATATGGTTGCCCCCACTTTTTTCCTGGTGTTCTGCTGGTTTATGCCTTAGTTGGACTGGGATCCTGCTATCCAGGGCCCCAGCCTATCTGCTTTCTCTGTAAAATGGCTTGCATTTACATTAGGTACTTATCTAATTGGATTCTGGAGTGCCTTATAAGCCCCTAGCATGTGGTATACTACGTACCTAGGGCATAGGTACATCAGAGGCCTACCAGGGGCTGCAGCATGTATTATGCCACCCCTGGGAAGCACTCCAAAATGGCACCACAGGTCTGCTACTTCAGCCTGGGTAAGGGTGTGCTTGCACCCTTTACTGTGGTATAGGCTACCTATATCACTACCCTATACAGACACATAGAAACCTATAAGCCAATCCTATGGCAGGCCTTGACAATCCTGAAGGCAGAGTGCTTGGTTTTATGTGAGAGGGTGCCCAAGCATGAGCTGAGCCCCTCTGCAGCTTTCGGAAATAATTCCTTATGGCTGCTCTGTGATACAGCAATACCATATACTCTTAAGTGCATTATAACCTTGCGGTAAATGCTAACTTAGGAATGGCTGCATCAAAACATGTTGTGTTTGGTTTCAAACGCTTTGGAATACTACCCCCCCCCCCCCGCCAATTCTGGCGGCGGGGGTAGCATTCCACCCTTCTAGAGGGAGAGACGTGTTCACACTGGCTAAACCCGGTAGGACTTTCCTGAACCCTGGCATCACAAAATGGATGCCTCTGCCACAGACAGGGGTCTGGCCTCCTGCTGCTGATCGAAAATCCGGCAGGGGAGGCCTGGACACTAGGTTTCCGGTCGAGGGGAGGTGTAACCACCTCCCCAGACAGGCAGATGTGTTTTGGGGCTGGGCGGGACCACTCTCTGGTGCTTTGAAGTCCTGCAGTGGGGGCACACTTGGTGTCCCTGTACATACTCCAGTTGAAACCGGTTGCAGGGGATACCTGCCCCTGCTCTGGCACGAAACTGGACAAAGGAAATGGGTGTAACCACCCCTCTTTCCTGGCCCACCCATAGGTGGGGCCTTAGAGTTAGTCTATCCCCTAAACTTACTACAAGTATAGGAATCCAGTTCCTAGGACTCTAGATTACTCTGGACGAAACTCTGCAACATATATCCTGGACCTTCGACTTTCTATCCTGACTAGAAGACTGAAGAAATCTCCCATGGGGTCAAGGAGTGACTCCCCTGCTTGGCAGGCACCAAAGAGGCAACTGACCGGTCTGCAATTCTGAAGTTCCCGACAGACGCCGAAGTCTCTGCTTCCCCAGAGGTGGATTTCCGAGGCTACCCTGAGTCCACAGCAAAGCTGAGGCCCGTGGCTATCGTGGGTGATGTGGAACCGTGACCACTGGACACCATTAGCTTTTGCAGCAACACTATCTTCCTGGTCCTCCTCAAAGTTGTGCTTTAGGCTCTGAGTAGCCCCAGCCTTGAGCACCTCCTGCACCGAAGATTGTTGGCCTCCACTCCACGAGTGACCCGTGGGCCAGCT
The DNA here is from genome assembly GCF_964204655.1 of Triturus cristatus. Classification (NCBI taxonomy): domain Eukaryota; kingdom Metazoa; phylum Chordata; class Amphibia; order Caudata; family Salamandridae; genus Triturus; species Triturus cristatus. The sequence goes on along the minus strand of NC_140593.1, from coordinate 440,168,766 downwards.
CCAAGTGTGACCGCTCGAGGCTCCTTCGCGATCACTAGCCCGTTGGCTAGCAGGTCCCCACAAAGGCAACTCCTTTTCTGCTTGGGGTTTCCTGGTTGCTCCAGACGTGCCCTTACTTACCCTTGCTGGGTGAGTCCATCAGACCTTGCTGGTCTGCACCGCAGTCCTTTCTCTGATTTCCAGTGACTTGCCGTTGCCAAGGCTTGTTGGGTCCAATCTGGTCGCCGACACCGCAGCATCCGACAAACTTTGTGGGACAGCTCGAATACGACTCGTGGACTTAGTCGACGCCTCCTGGACCTCGTGGCTGAAGAGTCAAGACACCCGTCAACTCACCTGAAGCACCAAACATCTGTGGGCATTGGTCCATCCTGCCCTAGGTCACTGGCAAGTGACCTAGACTCTGTCCCCTCTGCTCTCAGGTTCCTTACATCCTAGATCCAGGCTTGGATCTCTCCGGACACTTCTCCTCTTCATGGCAGCAGCAGTTTCTTGCAGGCTTCCATTGAAATCGACGACGCGACCCAACACCAAAAGACACCCATGCACCCAGCTTCCCGAGTACTCCAGTGCTCTCGTGGGTGCTAGCCCTTGAACTGCTTAAGTCCAAAACGGTTTGGTCCTGACTCAATTCGAAGTGTCCCTAATCTTTTAAAATTCCAACCGCGACTTTGCCCATAGAAGATAACGGGAACCCGTGGTTGTGTTTACACACTGCATACAGTCTCCATGGGTCCCCTGTGTCACTACCTTGGGTAGTTCCTTGGGGTCCCAGCGATTCTACAGGCTCTAGGCCTTGTGATTAGTTCAGTTGTGGTACTTATACCACTTTTTTTAGTATATGGTTTGGTACGCCCCTAGGGCCCAAACGTGTATTTGTGCTATTACTGGTGATTGCTGTCTTGTAAACAAAGTACTTCGAACTCCAGTCTCATAAAGAGACTAGAGGAGTGTGTTTAATCTTAAATACATATATTTTAAATATATACCTGGTGTGGTTGTCTTTTCATTTGATCATTCAAGAGATTATAGACTGGGAAAACAAGCTGCTTTACATTCCTTCAAGACTTAGCCTGAAGGCTGCTCTCCATAGCTACCACTAGGATAGCTTTCATGAAAGGTTGTCTTTAACCATTCACCATAAGGGGTTGTTTGCACTGATACAAGGTGCCCACTAGAACTAGTGGACAGCATATATCAGGCCACCTTCTCACATTGGTGTGCAGCATGTGGGATTCCAGCTTGCTATTGTTTTACCAGATAATATCAATTGAATTGATCAACTGAAAACCACTAAAGGTACCTGAGGTATATATAAAATCAAGTTTAGCTACAGTAAGTTCTACTGAACTTAGAGTTGTGTGTTAAGGGATAGCACACCCTTTCTACAACTCAAGAGAGTTTAGTAGGCCACACTAGTGTAGGTAGTGCACTACACCACACCACATTAGTAATGTTTAGTCAGCCAGGAACCAGTGGGTCCCTACCAGGAACCAGTGAGCTCCTTCCCTATAAATATGAGGATCTCTCCTTTGCTTAGCTTAGGGCCTTATGTTGCATTAGGAAGCTGAAGACAGGCAAAAGTCCATCCACCCAGCATCTCATAAAGATACTGAAACTGGATGATATGGGCCTGATGATTTAGACAGTGTGGGTGGGGCAGCACCTGAGGGTGGGTCTAGTGGTAATAATTACCCTGACCCTGCCTCAAATGCTGACCAGACTGGTGACAATGACCAGACTCTGGTGAACACAGACCTCCAGGATGAGGAGGATGCCAATAATGCCACTTCCTTTATTCCTCCTGGTAGGCCTGACAACAGGGATAGAAGGGATAGATCTTTGTCAAGGGGATCTATCCAGTCTAACTCCTCTACAGGAACCTCTGTGTCTTCCCACAGAGGGAGGGAAACCTCCGAGGAGAGAGGGACTGCTGAAGTATGAGCAAGACAAGTTCAACCTCAGAAAGCAGCAGATGGCCTTAGATAGGAAAGCCCTGGAGCTCTACAGAGCTAGTAAAAAGGAGGGACTAGAGTCCCTTGGTGGCAGCAATTTCCCTAGAGATAGGGAGAGGTCATATGACCATAGAAACCTAAGTAAGATTGTCCCTCCCTACCAGAGTGGGGATGACATCCACAAATGGATAACTGCCTTCGAGAGGGCCTGTAAAGTACAGAAGGTCCCTCAAGGTCAGTAGGCAGCAATCTAATGGCTCTCCTTTGCAGACAAAGTTAGAGACAAGCTCCTCACTGTAAGAGAAGAGGATGCTGATGACTATGCTCTGATTGATGGGTTTGGCCTAACCACTTAACAGTATAGGTTGAAGTTCAGAGACACCCAGAAAGCTCAGACTCAAGACTGGGTAGACTTTGTTGATTGTGCTACTAAGGCTCTGGAAGGTTGGATACATGGCAGTAAAGTGCATGACTTCAAAGTATTGTACAATTTGATTATGAGGAAGCAGATCCTTAGTAATTGTATAAACCAGCTTTTACACCAGTACCTGGTGGACTCTGATCTGACCTCTCCCCAAGAATTGGGAAAGAAGGCAGACAAATGGGTCAGAACCAGGGTAAGGCCTATGAATCAGGGGGGTGACCAGAAGAAAGATTCTACCAATCCCCAAGAGAAAGGTGGGGACAAATCTAAAGATAAGTCAACTACAGGGCCCCAAAAGTCCTCTTCTGGGGGGAAGGGGGGGGGGGGGGGGGTCCCAAACTCTTTTCTCTCCTGAAAAGAAACCATACTGCCATGTCTGTAAAAAGCCTGGGCACTGGAAAACTGATCCCAGCTGCCCCAGGATTGGCAATAAAGAAAATGTTCCTCCCACAAATACTACCATTCCTCCTGGCACTACTAGTAGTAATCTCCCAGGTGGTAGTATTGCACCCAAAAAGTTAGGTGCTTTTGCAAATGGAACAGAGGTAGGCCTCAATTTAGGAAGGGCCTCCTCACCTGACTCCTCTGACTCTCATGGTGGCATGGGATTTGCCACTTTTACCATAGGTCCCAATGCATTGGGCAGGTACAAATTGGAGCCACTGATTAATGGTCAAAAAGCTGTGGCCTTCAGGGACATAGGGAAACTAGTCCCCCCCTTTAGCAGCTTTTACCTGAGTTTAAATACCAGGTGACCAACATTGATGGTGTCAGAACAGATCACCCCATGGCCATAGTCAATCTCAGCTGGGGAGGGGTCACAGGCCCAAAAAGAGTGGCAGTGTCCCCAAACTTGCCTGTAGATTGCCTGATGGGCAATGATCTGGAAATTTCAGCCTGGGCTGAAGTTGAACACCAAACTCATCTAAGAACACTGGGCATCCCTGAAAGAGATAGTGGGGCTGTGATGGCCACAGCCCAAACCCAGAAAATGTTTGGAGTGATGGAGCCTGAAATAATGTCCCACTCTCCTCCACAAGAGAGCACAAGGGTTGAAGAAAAGTCTTCTTCCCCCCCAGACACTAGGTAAGGGTCAGCCTCCTCATGGAGCTGATCCTACCCTTTGTGAAGGAACTGCCCCAGAGGTAGTTAGGCCTGGCCTGGCAACACCCCTGATGTCAGTGGAACCTTACAAGGTGGTACCCAATCTGGAGCAGGTAACCTGCCCCTCTCTACCCTGCCTCGGTCAGCCCAGGGCTGCAGAGGTCAGTGGACCCCACAGGGCCCCCTGTCCAGAGGAAACCCCCCCCCCCCATCAGCAGATTAGGGGCACCCAGTCTAGTAGCCCTAGCCAGGTGAGAATTCGTCAACCCACTGAGGGATCCCCATTACCATTCTGTAGGGACCTCCCCCAGCAAGACTGTTGGGCAAGGGCACGCATGGGACCCAAATGTTCCAAACCTGCCCAGCCCCTCCAGTGATCCAACCAAAGGGACCCAACCCCCAGCTGTAGGCAGCCAGAGGTTGACCCTTAGAGCAAAGTACAACTCAGTCATGGAAAGTAAGGCATCCATGGTGACAAGTGATCTGAGGAAGCTGAGGCCAACTTTATTAGGGCCTCACTTCTCTACTCAGACACCTCACCAGCCTTCTACTTTGCCAAAACACACCACAGGTAGTAATTCCCCATGGTGGAGATCCTCTATGCCCTTGGGGTGAGGAATAGCTTAGTGAACCATAAGACAGGGGGCAACCATGCTAGTGCAGGTGCTTCCTTATATGGCCACTTAGTCAATAAAGGCTCAACTGGCCAAGGTTAGCCTCATCTCCTTTTGTTGGGGGGGGGGGGGGGGGGTTAAGTAGGAAGGTGGAATCTGACTATATGGATGCCCCCACTTTTTTCCTGGTGTTCTGCTGGTTTATGACTTAGTTGGACTTGGGTCCTGCTATTCAGGGCCCCAGTCTATCTGCTTTCTCTGTAAAATGGTTTGCATGTACATTAGGTCCATATCTAATTGGATTCTGGAGTGCCTTATAAGCCCCTAGTATATGGTATATGTATCAGCAGGCTTGTACTTCTTCTGAATTCTGGCCGGTGTAGCTTTAATCGTTTAAGGGGTCAGAAAAATGTCCATTACTGGTTCCAGGAGGCCAGAAACCAGAGGCAGCAAAGGACACAAAGCAGATCTTTGGTGCAGCGTCTCGAAGATCACTGTTTTTGCGACCTGGGGAGTGGACATTGCAATGTTCAGCTTTTGAGCCCCTCTCTGCAGCACATCATGATAGGTGTTAATGTCATCTATCGGAGACACTCTCGACTGAGGGCTGTCCGATAGAGTAGGCGAATAGTCCCTCTTAGAAGAGTGGGTGGAGGAAGATGACCATGAGGGAGACCTCCTTCTGTGGTGATGTGATGTAGGAGGCCTGCGTTCCTTAGATCTTCCTGCACGGTGGTGGTGTACCGGCGAAGGCGATCTATCCACCTCCTGTACTAATCTTTGCAGAGGGGACCTGTGGACAGGGCTTGTGTACTCTTCCTCCCTTCTCGCTGCTTCCACCGGAGTCTTACTCCAGTGATGTACTGGCAAAAGCCATCTTGGAGACAGATGTATAGAAGGAGAGGGCCTGTGATGCGACAGGGATCTCTGTCGCGATCTCCTTTGATGTTCTGGAGACGCAGATGGAGAATGAGGACGTCTCGAGGAGTGAGAAGAAGAATGTCTCGATGCTGATTCCGTCACCAAGACTACTGAACCTTCATCAGATCTGTGCAATGGTGGTCTCGACATCGAGCGTATAGCCCGCTGCGACGGAGCCCTCCTCGACGTCGATCGAGATCTTCTTCTAGTCGTCGAGGCTCGACCAGGTTCTGGGAGCGGTCTCGGCGTCGACTGTAGCTTCTTCGGCGTCGAATGTGTCGACGGCGAATGGCGCCTTGACGGCGGTAGAATACTCCCTCGTCTCGACGTCGAGTGATGTGGCCTCGATGGCGACAAAGGACTTCCTCTCCTCGACGCAGATCGTCAATGGGATGACGACGGCGGAGGGCTGCTAGCTCTTGACGCCGAATGACGTTGAAATGACGTTGGCGGAGGGCTTCTGGTCTTTGACGTCGAACGTCGTCGGGATGACGGCGGAGGACTCCTCGTTCTCGACGCCGATCGCCGCCTGGTCTGCAACGGCGGAGAACTCCCTACCCTCGATGTCGAACGTCGTCTATGTGACGGCAACGGAGGGTTATCAGCTCTCGACGTCGAACGTCTAACCGACGTCGACGGAGGTCTGCTGGCTCTCGACGCCGATCGTCGCCGGGTTGACGACGGCGGAGGGCTTTGGCTCTTCGAAGCCAATGTATGCCCCTCCGGTGGCTACTTTCTCAGCGCCGAGCCCGACGCTGAGGGTCTAGAAGAGGATCTGGGCCTCTTGGAGCCTTTTCTTACTGGAGACCTGCCTCTGGAAGCCTTTTCTGCCAATCCATAAAGACGTATCCTCTCTCTGTCCTTTAAAGTTCTTTTAGAGAGAGACTGGCAATGAGGGCAAGCCTTGGGGACATGATCTTTAGGCAGGCAAAGAATACAGACTGAGTGAGAGTCTGACCTGGCCTTCTTTTTTCCACAAGAAGGGCAGGGATCAAAAAGGAATGGCATTTTGAGTGGTAAAAAATTCCAAAAATAATCAGAAAAAGCAAACACCTTACTTGACTGGATGAAAGACGTCAAAATAAGATAACATTTTTCTGAAAAAGGTAGATAATTTCTGAATAAAACCAGAAAAGAGTGGAGCTGTATAACCAGGGTCCTGACTGAAGGAGCGGGAAAGAACAACTGACCTGTCACCCTTGAGGCATGATGGGAAGCTAGGGGTCATGGCTGTCTTAAAGGCACGGTGCCAGTTTTTTCTATGTTGCTAAGAGTTAGCTTTCTAGCCTTTCTAGGCTGTGGGTTTCTGCAATGCAGCCTGTGAGCTGACAATGCTTTCAGTCCTATCTGAGGTGTTTGTGCTAATGCAAAGCATTAAAGCAGTGTTCAAACATGATTTGCTTTTGTTTCTTCCCTGTTTTTTATGATATAATATTTATATTGGTTGTATTATTGATTATATACAGGGGAGTCCTTACAATATTATTCAGCTCTACTTATGAAAGGCTGCATTTGCGTTTTTATTATATTATATATATATATATATATATGGAGATGCATATATGTTTATCACATATATGATTGTGCTTCCGGGGTCCCGCGCAGAGGCGGGAATATTCTAGTGCTTATGACTTTGATGAGGAAAATATATACTAACCTACTACAAAAGTTAAATTAGTATACTAAGTGCACTACTATGGAGTGATACTACTTCTAACATATATTATGTGAGTGGCTGTGTGACTGTTTGTATCCTTGTATATTTGGGTGGTTGAGTGGCTGTATGGGTACATAACTGGGTGTGTGAGTAACTGTGTGCGTGAGTGAGTTGCTATGTGGGTGGCTGTATTGGTGAGTGAGTAGGCATGTCACTGGCTGTATGAGTGAGTGAGTAACAGCATAAGTGGCTCTATGGGTGGTATGTGGGTGTGTAGTGACTGTATGGCTGAGTGAGTGGGTAGCTGAATGGCTGTAAGAGTGAGCGAATGTGTGTAAGTGGCTGTAGGGGTAAGTGAGTGGCTGTTAGAGTGGGTGTTTGGTTAAATGATTTGGTGTGCGAGTGACTGTATTGGAGAGTGAGTGTCTGCACGAAGGGCTGTATAGGTGAAGGGCTGTATAGGTGAGTGAGCAGATGTGTGAGTGCTTGTATGAATTGGTATGTAAGTGGTTCTGTGGGTGTATGAGAGAGTATGTGAGTACTTGATGGGTAAGTGAGTGGGCATGGAAGTAGCTTGATAGGTAAATAAGTGGGTGTGTGAGTAGCTGCATGGGTGAGTGTGTGGCTATGTGACTATACAAGTGAGTGACTAATTGAATGAGGGGCTGTATGGGTGAGTGAATCGTTGTGTGAGTGGCTGTATGGATAAGTGAAGTGGTATGTGAGTAGCTCTATGGAAGAGTGAGTGTGTATGTGAGTACTGCTTTGGGTCTTTGAATGAATATGTGAGTGGTTGGGTGTGTGTGTGTGTGTGTGTGGGTGTACAAAAGGATGTATGGGATATGAGTAGGTGTGTGATAGTGGTTCTGTGGATGATGTTATTAGTGATGTCACTTGATATGTCATCAATGATTTTATCAGTGAACATGTCATGAGTGATGCAATATGGGAAGTCATAACGAGTGCATTGCGTGGACATAAGTTATATTTAGCTCAGTAAACTCAGTTAGCTGAGCCGAACTATAATCTCTCTATAAGCTTTCATTTTTTAAGTGAATTTCTATAGTTTCTTAACTATTAGTCACATTTGCAGAGTTGTGGTGAGAGGAAGCGTGACTTTCGACGACCTGTCAGTAATACCATTGTGTGGGACTCACTGGAGGAATAAAGGAGGGGTTGTTGGCCCCCAAGGACCATCAGCATCCAAGGTGACTTCATCCCCCAACTAGTAGTGCACCATTCGGCGTGTTTGCAGAGTGGTGGAGAAAGGGGACCTGGCCTCTGACGTCCTCTGAGCAATACTGCTGTGTGGGACTTACTGGAGGAAAACAGAAAGGGTTCCTGGCCCCCAAAGACCATCAGCAGCCAAGTGGACTTCATCCCCAAGTGTGCCAGGAGGCGCTTTTTCAGAGTGGTGGTGAAAGAGGGTGGGCCTCTAGAGGCTTAGCAGGGCCGGCTTTTAAAAAAAATAGATTTAATTATTACAGGACCAGGCGCTTCTATTTATAAAACTAGGGGGGCATGCAGTACCCCTCCCGGGCCGATTTGAGGTGAGCCAATTTAAAGTGTCGCTGGTGTTGAGAGTGCTCTGTCCTGGAGCAGCTTTCCACCTAAACTTGAGAACTACCCAGATTTCTCTGCTCTTTTATTGCATATTTTATGTGTGTGGTTCTTTTTCTCCCTCCCTCCCTCCCTCCCTCCCTCCCCCCCTCCCCCACCTCCTCCCCCGTCCCCACCCCCTTGTGGGGACTATGTGTGAATACTACACTAATAACATGAAAATGTTAAGAAAAAAATAATGATACAGGATCCTGCTTCAAATTTACAAATATATTGTTATTTATTCATGCGCACAGCGCCATCCTTGTGGGGACTTGAACACGTGCTACCATCCTTATGGGGACCTAGTCTGTAACACTATTTGTGATTGGATACAGTCGAAGGCACATGACTAAATGTTTTTTTATCAACAATATACACAAATAACATTATAATCTATTCATATGTGAATTGCTGCATATATATTAGGGGTATACATTAAAGACAGATTATGCTAATGTCCCAGAAAATATCATATCATGCTGAAAGAAAGACACTTAAAGCTGTATTTAACCTATTTATTAGTGCTTAAAATATTAGGAGATAAGGGAACTAACACATAAAGAAATTAACATATGGAAACAAGGAATATGGTCAAGAGGAACCCAGAGCTTACATTTTTGCCAAGTCCGGACTCAGTCACGTTCACTTTTTTCGGCCTAAATTTGAAGATCCCCGAGTGACGGCTGCACCCGCCTGTTCACTACCGTGTGCTACCGAGGGTTTTTGACGGATTGGTCTTCCCTCTGTGCGCTTTGTTTTGTTATCCTTCACTGCCACCACTGGCTTTCTCGCTTTTCGATTGTGACCCGATCTGACCGGGTTGGCATTTTCACCAGCCCTAAGATTATTTGCTCTAGTATTTACTTCAGCCCTGAAGAGTCACGGGTGACTACCCGAAAGACGAAAGACGTGTCGGCTGGTCTTTTCTTTTGATGTTTTTTCTTCTGATGAAAGTCAAAAATATACCTCACCCTAAAGAAACGCCTTGTGTCCTTGGTTTTTGGCATCTTGTTCATATCTATATTTATGCTTGAACAAACACTACGTCTATCACAGACTCTGTTAATACTCATACAACGTGTGCACAGGACTTGTTGTTTTAATTACTAAGTGGGCCTTAGCCACTTTTTTTCAGGGGTTATATCGGGTTTCCTCTGACCTTGTAGCACTGTATTACTTTCTGTTGTTCTCTTTTTCCACTCTACCGCTACCAGTTCCTAGCGCCATATCTTCCTGTACATTCAAAACCCTACGTAGACTTTCCACAGATCTGGGTTGAATCCATCATCATTCTTTAGCTCACTTCCCCACCCAAGTTCAGACCCAGCTATATGCAAATAAGTCTTGACCCTGTGCCTCATGACACCCCCTGGTGCTTCCTGTCGAAACAGAGCTTGCGTTTAATTACAGGAATGCTCAAGTCACCACAGAGATGGTATGTTTTTATAGTGATGTTCAAGTCCCCACACAGATAGTGTTTTATTATAGTTCTTTTCAAGCCCCCACAAAGATAGTGTGTATTTATAGCGATGTTTAAGTCCCCACAACGATAGTGCATGACGATGATTGTGTTAAGTCCTCATTAACATAGGGCCCATTCACAATGGTAAACTTAGACAAAAATCTAACTTTTCTATTTTTCAGTTTCAACAATGTAAACTTAGACCAAAAGTATAATTTTACTACTTTTCAGTATTCACAAAGTCCCATACAGAGAATGCAAAGCTGATGATGCTCAAGCCAAAACAGAGCTTGCGTGTAGTTACAGGAATGTTCAAGTCTCCACAGAGAGGGTGTGTGACTATAGTATTACCAGGATTGCCAAAGAGAATGTGTGTGATTATAGAAATGCCCAGGTCCCCACAGAGATAGTGTGTGATTTTAGGGATGCGCAGGTCCTCACAGAGATAATGTGATTATAGACATGCCCAGATCCCCTCAATGATAGGAGGTGGTTATAGGGATTCCCAGGTGCCCACAGAGATAGTTTGTGATTATAAGGATGCCCAAGTCTCCACAGAGATAGTGTGTGATTATAGGGATACACAGGGATAGCGCACAGATAGTGTGTGATTATAGTCATGTTCAAGTCCCCATAGAGATATTGTGTGATTACAGTGATTTTTAAGTCCCCACAGTGTGTATGTGTGATTACAGTCATATACAAGTCTCCACAGTGATGTGTGTAATGATAGGGATGTTGAAGAACCCATACAGATCCTAGTAGTCTAGTAGCTTATTAAAATAATTAATCCACTTGAGGGATATGTAGTTGACGTCTCTCTCACACATTTGAATCCTGGTGCTTCCACTCAGCGTTTCATCCTTACAAGGTTCATACAATAAGTACTATTTAATTGGATGACAATTAACATAATGTATTCAGCGCCAAGATACCCCCAGGCATGAATGTGTACATAATATATATAGACATGAGATGATGTGATGTGATAATAGTGGTACTCAAGCTACCACCAGATAGAGACTGGAATGATTCCATATCTATTAATCCCACTTCAAAAGCAGAATTCACTGAGTTAAACTGCGTTCATCCAGGAAGGTCCACACTTCCTTAAGAATCCAAATATACGAGTTCTCATTCTCTTTTCAAGCTGCCATCTATGAACTCTTGTCTCCATAAGAAAGATAGAACTTTATTTCTGATTGCAACAAACTCCCCATGCTGATTCATTCTAACCCTTAAGTATTATTACAATGGAGAAATAGATTGACGAACTGGCACATCTTTATCATTTTTATCTCTATAATTTAAGAATGTAATGGTCCTCTCCTCATAAAGCTCTTCTTTCCCTCAAAGTATTTCTTCTGCCTGCTGTGGGGCTCTTTCTAGCTACCCAGGCTCACACTCTATAAATACCTGTATATATGTACATAAACCTTGTTTAGCAAACTTAAAACAATGACAGTGCCTGGAAGCACACATTCTAAAGTTGATGTCCAGAATGGTGCTCACTGTCCTTTGCGCAAGCATAGGAACAAATCATCTTGGAAGTGGTATATCCGCCTTTTTAGGGGAAAAGACACATTCTCAAAATGTGCCCGGGTGAAACAATGAAAACTTTCACAAAGTTCAAACATCCATTTGAGAACCACCCATTAATTTTTGGAGTCTAGAATAGATATTCTTAAACCAGGCTTGTGTTTTGTTTGTACATGAGTACACAAGTAGAGAAAGCGCGGGTGGTGCAACAGCCTTCTTCATGGAAAGAAGCATTTTCTCAGAAGTACCAAAGTCAAGTACAGGAGACTTTCTCGGCATTGAAGGTCTTGTTATTTGAAGGCCAAATCGTATACAAGAGCCTTACAAATTGTATTCCTGAACTGAGCTGGTATGGTCATTGTACAGGAGTAGAGAAAGTCACTTTGGCTGATATACAGCTGTCTTTTTCATCGGATAAAACACCTCAGAATGTGCCTACTTTAATTATAGAAGTCTTCTGCAATGTTAACAAAAACATTTTTGAGGAGTGAGGCCAAATGTTGCACATCGATCTGTTGGGGGTATACAACTAGGCTTCCTAAAAGGGGCTGGTGAATCTTTTGTTCAGGAATAGAGAAAGACAACTTGATAGTCATGCTCTAGCTGTTTTAGTGTGAAAAGAAACCTTAAAATGTGCCCAGTTAAAGATAGGAGTCCTTTACAAAGTTGAACAAGAATCGAAAATGCAATAGGTCTCGGCCTTGTTTAAGTTAAAGCAATTCTGTTTGTAATTAGGTGGCTTTTTAGCTTTGCTTTTATTAGTGTTTTTCAAACGTTCATGTACATAACATGCAGATGTATGCATATCTGTATATGTATGCATGCATTTATATTTGTATTTATATAGATATGCAGATGTTTATATATGTATGTATGTAAATATATACACATACATATATATAAATTTATATGTATGTGTATATATATATGCATATGTGTGCATGTAGGTAGAGGTAGGGAGGTAGAGGTAGAGAGGTAGAGTGAGAGGTAGAGAGTGGTAGAGAGTGGTAGGAGGTAGAGAGTAGAGAGTGGTAGAGAGGTAGAGAGTGGTAGGAGGTAGAGAGTAGAGAGTAGTAGAGAGAGGCAGAGAGAGAGAGGCAGAGAGAGAGAGGCAGAGAGTAGAAAGTAGAAGTGAGTAGTAGAGATTAGAAGTGAGTAGTAGTGAGTGAGTAGTAGAGAGTAGTAGAGAGAGAGAGAGTAGTAGAGTGAGTAGTAGAGAGTGAGTAGTAGAGAGTAGTAGTAGAGAGTAGTAGTAGTAGTAGTAGAGAGTATGAGAGTGAGTAGTAGAGAGTGAGTAGTAGAGAGTGAGTAGTAGAGAGTAGTAGAGATGGATACAGAAGAAGAAGGGGAGCAGAAGAGAGAATGAGGAAGCAAGAGATTGGTAGACAGGAGGGAGGCTAACAAACATATGTGAGTAGAGAGGAAGGGATGGACAGGAGAAGAGAGGGAAATAGACAGGGGAAGAAAAGAGGTAAAGAAGAAGTGGTGAAGAGAGGTGTAGGGAAGAAGGAATAGAAGTAGAAAGAGAGAAAGGAGTGGATCACATGGAGGGAAAGAGCAGAATAGAAAAGGTATGAGGAGCTTGAAAGAGGGAGAAAAGAGGGAGAAAGAGAAACGAAAAGAGTGCCTGAGACTCAGGCAGAAATGAGAGGGACTGAGGATGTGAATTCAGAGACAACCGAGAGGTCCATGGAGAGAGAGCAGAGGGTCCAGTAGCAGAGAAGAGACAGTCTGGGAGACTTAGAGAGACAAGCGAGGACCTGAGCGACTTTGGAACGCACATGGCCCGGGACAGACCAGAGAGAGAGGGACATTCATGGAGTCAGGGAGGATTTGAAAAAGAGCAGCGAGGTCAAATGATAGAGAAAATAGGCCCGGTGACAGAGCAAAGATGGTGAAAACAGAGAACAGACGCCAGTGATAAAGAATAGAGGGTCAGTGATAGGGAAGAGAGGGCTAGTGGGAGTAAACAGAGCCTTTTACGGGGAGAGAGACCCATTTTCTATGCTGGATGGTTCTAGAGAGTGGAGAGACTAATTGAGAGAGCGCCAAGGCCAAGTGACAGAGAGAGGGTCAGTGAAAGAGTAGAGAGGCCCGGTGAGATGGTCGGAGGAGAGCAGAGAAGCACATTGACAGAGAGGCCATGTAGCGCAGCAGAGATGCCAATGAATGGGTTCTAAGGAGAGCAGGGAAGCACATTGTAGTCACCCCCAACTTCGTTAACCCTGCACAGACTGGCCGGTACAGCACTTCCACCCATGACTGCAAGAAACAAACAAAGCTTGCCCTCCAACATTCCCTGAAAACAAGCCCTGTGGCTGCCCAGGCGCACAACCAGTTCGTCAAGAACCAGATACATTAGCAGACTTCTAGGTTTTATACACCTGTTGCCAGGAAGTGAGAAATGAGAAACTTTGTGAAGATCTGCAAGCGTCGGCTGAAAAGATCCTACAGTGGGGGACAGACCTCTTGTAAGCAGCGAGGGCCCCATCACACCCAAAGGACAACCCGCAAGTACAGAGACTTGAACCGGTAAGCTTCTCGGTCTACAATCTGTCCATTTCTGAGAAGCACACATTTGTTTAATGATATAGTGCTCCATATCCATAGCCAACACCACCCACCCCCACTGCAGAGGCAGCACTCCGGCATAGGTAAAGCAAAAGCCATGGTCGCCCCCTGAAATACGGACTGTCATCTTTTCAGAGGACTGTTAAAGCTTCTTACACAAAACTTCTTTTCAATGGCTGCCGCAGCCTAGGCTCCAGACGTGACCTCTCCTCTCCACATCACATCTTTCAGCACTCGGCCAGAGCTTTCACTGCATCTCCAGGACTAGAACGCTCCAACATCCCCCTCACTCGGTGATCAGTGCTTTGCCCACAGAACTCCAGCAGGCATTTTTACAGGAAACCCTTCAGTGCTTCGCTGAAACTACAGCACCACTAATTTTATTATGACGAAAGCAAATGCCAAATCCTATTCAATGAACTGTATAAAAGTAAAGACTACCTCCTCCTTCAGCAAAAGTGTAATCGAACCAGGGCTTACGTCTTGTTCCATATTATTCCAGATGCAAGTAACGAGTATCCGAATACAAAGTCACCTGGATAATTTAGGTCTGGCATGGCACAGTCTGGGAGATCTGTGATAGGGTGCGGTGGGGGAGATGCATTCTAGCAGTGAAAAAAAGAAGCGTGGCTGGTCCCGAAAGCGAAAGAGGATCTCTTGTCTTTATGGGGCCATGTGTTTGAAACACATGGCCCCATAAAGATAAAAAACCTTTTACGCCAGAAGGAAAGCAGGAGAGCCCGTCCAAGTGGGCTGTCCAAAAAAGCCAAAGGAAGGCAACTTAAAACCCTCCTTTTCAATGGGAAGCCAGCAATTAACATAAACGTTGACGCTAACCAATGAAAATGAGGGGCGCACCTAGAGTCCCCTTCTCCCAAACTAAGCTGATTACTATAAGTCTCGAGGAGCGCATGCACGCTCAACGCCAGCCGAGACCTAAAAACATGCTTTCAGCAGAGGACACTTTGTTCATAGAGTCTTAAACACTAATGTTTCAATTAAGTTTGTGGTCCCTTTGTGCCGGAGTAGAGATAATCACTTACAGTTGTGTAACTACACATTTCATGTGAAAAAGGACATTTTCAAAATAGGCAAGTGTTAAATATGGTGAATGAAATTGATTCCAAAATATCATGAGACATAAATATATTGTTAAAAATATCACCACTGCAAAAATATAAGAATACAGGTATTATTGTATACAATGTTTTTAAAAAAATTGTTGTAATTATTATTGTGTACTTTAACCCCTTCAGCACTCATGACGGAACCACTCCGTCATGAGCCACGGGTGCCGTGTGCTCATGACGGAGTGGTTCCGTCATGCTGCGGCCGCTGGCTGCCGCTCCTCCCACGCTGCGCTGATTCCCCGCCTGTGCGGGCGATTAGCGCAGTGGGCGGAGTCATGACGGAACCACTCCGTCATATGCACAGCTCAACCGTGGCTCATGACGGAGTGGCTCCGTCATGAGCACAGCGCCACTGCGCTGCCCCCAAACCCCCCCCAGCGCTGCGGCGGAATTCCTGCCGCAGCCAAGGGGTTAATATAGTTGTAATAAACATTGATTTTAATTAAATATATCTATACTAATAATATTAGTATTATTATCTTTTTTAAATATAGTTTGTAATTTGAAATGTGTAATTACATTTTTTAAATGTAATTAGTAGTTTAAAATTTAGTAGCGGAATATTGGGTTTGTAGGGGAATATGGTGGTAAGTTAATTACATTTTAAAGAACTTTTAATGTTAAGTAATATAAGGTAAATTAAATGTTTAAATGGTCATTATGTAAATGTATTAATTGTTCAATTGTTCCTTCATTTATATGGGTTTAATTTTGGATTTATAATATATATTTTGTATAGTATAATTAGTCATCTATAATTTAGTAGTGTATGGTTTGCTTTGTAGGGGAATAGGGTGAGAAAATAAATAAATTAAAATAACTTTCCTTATATTTAATTTATAAGTCGTATAATTTTTTGTAAAATTGTTGTTTAATTTAGACTATGTACGAAATAATTAATATTTATTAAAAAAGTATTTATTATATTTTTAATTGTATATGTTTCATTTATTTAGGTTTTGATAACTTTATTATTGTTTTATTTGTATTTTAATTTATCTTCTTGGTGTTTGTGGGTTTTGTTCAGTAGTAGTGGGAGAAGTGAATTTCTATGCATGTTTATTTCAATATTTAATTTATTTATACATTTATTCTGTAATTTATAATACATTTTGCATTTTATTTAAATTTATAGAATATATATTTCTTTGTTTAAATGTGGTAATCATTTTTTGTTTTTAGGTATTTAAATATATATTTTTTTAAATTGCTGTGTTGGAACAGTATATGTAACCTTTCTGAAGTCCAACACTTTCCCCTACTGGTGCATGGATTGGAGTGGGAATAGTAAGTCTAGCCCATCCAATTCCAATGCTTTCCTTATTTTTGCTTAACCCTTTGGGTGCCAGGCCTTTTCCCCCTCCTGTGCCTGGCGATTCCCTAGTGGGTGGGTGTCATGACGAGATAGTCTCGTCATGGGCACAGCGCGACTGTGCTCCATGACGAGACCATCTCGTCATGGGCACAGAAGAGGTTAATTGGAGTGGGGATAGTAAATCTAACCCTTTCAAAGTCTTACGCTTTCCCTACTGTTGCTTAGTATGGAGTGAGAATAATACATCTAACCCCTTTGAAGTGCAATGCTTTTCCTTCTGTTGTATATATTGGGGTAGGAATAGTAAATGTAAACCCTTTGAAGTCCAACACCTTCCTAGCTTTGCTTATATTGCAGTGGGAATAGTAAATCTAACCTCTCTGAAATTCAACCCTTTCCCTGCTTTTGCTTAGGGTGGAAGGAAAATAGTAATTTGACCACTCTGAAATTCAACACCTTCCTTACTGTTGCTGAGACTGGAGTGGAAATAGTAAACGTAACCCCTCAGACACCCAGCACTTTCCCTACTGTTACTTAGATTGGAGTGAGAGTAGCAAATCTAATCTGTTCACAGTCCATCACTTTACCTACTGTTGCTTAGACTGGGGTTGGAATAGGAACTCTAATCCCTCCTAAATCCAACACCTTCCCTACTGTTGCCTAGATCAGAGTGGGAAAAGTAATTCCAACCCTTCTGAAGTCCAATACTTCTGTACAGTTGCTTAGATTGGAGTGGATTAGTAAATGTAGCCTCTCTGAAGTCCAACATTTTTCCTTGGGTTGCTTAAATAAGAGTGGTAATAGTAAATGTAACCCCTCCGAAATCCAAACCTTTTTGTACTGTTGCTTAGATTGGAGTGGGAATAGTTAATCTAACTCATCTGATGTTCAATATTTTCTCTGAGTTTAAGTTGGGGAGGTAATAGTAAATTTAACCCCTTTCAAGTGTAACATTTTTCCTGCTTTTATTTTAATTGGGGTTAAATAAATTAAGTTTGCTGTTTCTTTTAATTGTGTTTATATATTTTAAATTGCATATCTTTTATGTTTATTATTAAAAACAATCTAGTTTTATTTGGCATTAATATTTTTATATAATTTTTATGTATTTACCTAATTGTGTTATATGTTAATATATGTTTTTACAATTATTTTCATTAATGTTATTATTCATGTATCTAAAATATTGAGCTACATAAAAAAAGGGCAGTTCACCCAAAACTGCTGTAAAAATATATAGAAATGTATAAATAAAAATCTCCACCTATTACCACTTGAATAATGTGGTAATAGATAGTGAATAACAATAAAACCTAATAATTACCTAGAAGTAAGAAGCTAACCCAGAATATAGCAGAACACAGAACACAGCAAAACTATAATAAAAACAACATGGCTGCCTATTACCTTTGGTAAACACAACCATTAGCCAATCACATACTCAATCAACTTTATTCGGTTTCAGCATTTAAAACCATACCATAAACATACTCACTTCTCAGCCCCATGTACCGTGGTATACCATGAACATACCACGGTAAAACATAGTACAATATATAAGAACATTTTTTTAAAGTAATAACATTACTTATACTATTTACAGATACTACCAACAATGAACATTTCCACATCATAATATATATTCCTGCCACATGACATTTACATTCGTTCTCACACTTTCACTCTACGTCTGTTTCAATTAGCATACTCCACTTTATGCCACTACACTCTACGCTACCCCACTCTACGCCACTACACTTTACGTCAGGCTATTCTTCACCATGACAGTGTACACTAATACACTGTACGCCCCTCCACTGTACTCCATCCCACTCCACCCTTGGCTACTATCAAAAATGAACATTAACACATCATAATGCATATTCCTGCCACATGAAATTTACATTCGTTTACACACTTTCATGCTATGTCTGTTTCAATTAATACACTTCACTCTACGCCACTCCACTCTATGACACTCCACTTTATGTCAACTGAATGGGTACGTCTCGAACAAGTGCGCACCCTACAGTGGGTACGCATCGGTGCCATCCGCAACGTACATGCCTGTGCTGGGCTCCCCCTGTGTTCGAGTTGTAGGGCTGTGGGTGTCAGACTCCGGGAGCTTTTGCTTTTGCATCGTACTGGCTCGGTTGTAAATCGCATCCATTGCAAGCCACGGTTAGCTTCCGACCGAGACGTACGGAGCAGTTCGGACCCGGAAACGACTCGGTCGGTGAATCTCACATAGCTCCCATCGTACTTGCTCGCTCGGACAGCTGTACGAGTCGGCCGGAAAACACGCGTACGGCTCGTAGTTTTTCTGGCCGGATCGCGTTCGGTGCCCTTCCGACCCAGATCGGAATCAGCCCCTATATGTCAAACCACTATACGCCACTCCACTGTACTCCACTCTAGGCCACTCAACGCTACACCATTCTACTTTATACTATTATACTTAAGAATCCCTGTTTTCCATTTTTACTGATTTTTACAAATAAATACAGACAGAAAACCATTTATTTTCCTGCATGTCTTTATATGTAAATATGGATAAACACGTGAATTAGTCTCTTTTTGAGTGATTCTAAATACTATCAGTCATGACTGTCAAGCCACGAGCCGTGTAGATTTACAGGTAAGCAGTTAAAAAATAAGGAAATTATTGTTATGAGGCTTTAACTCCAGTATATATGCAAAAGGCTGACACTAACATGTTCATATATGTTCATTGATTTATCATCTGTCAGACTTCTATTATTGAAATTGGTCACAGATTCAAATAAGTTTACATGTATTGTTTAAATAAATGTGGAAATGTACTATTTTTGCTTCATTTGTCTTACACAATCCAAACAGATAAATTGTGTAAAAAATAAATATGGATAAATACAGACAGAAATGTCAAGAAAATAAATACCATAAAACTGGGAACACTAATTATACTGTATGCTACTCTATTCTATTAACTCCAGTCTATTCCAGTTCACTGTACCGCCCTCCACTGTATGCCTTTTTTCTCAATGCTATTCCACTGCATGAAACTCCACTCTACTACACTTTATGGTACTCTACTCTATGCCATTCCACTCTGACCCACTTCATGGTACACTACTACACTCTATGCTATTCCAATAGTAGCCACTCCACTCTACAGCACTCCATTGTACTCAACTGCAGTATGGATTAGTTACTTACCTGTAATCCTAGTTCTCTTCCAGGGGTATCCTCATCAAAGTCATAAGCATTAGCATTAGAATATTCCCGCCCATGTGCGGGATCCCGGAAACAGTATATTATATGTGCCCCACATATATATATCCATACATATATACCTATATGTATACACAAGCAATTGCAGCCCATAACCCCTAGAGCAGAACCATGCTGTAAGTAATTTCCACTACACATAAGAAAATAGCATTATAAACATGAGAAACAACATTATAACTTGTTTGGAAACTGTTTTAATGCTTAGAAAACAGCAGAAATTCTTAGAAAACACTGAAAGCATAGGAAGCTCCCAGGCTGCATTGCAAATACCCAGTCTAAAAAGACTGAAAAGCTAACTCATAGCTGCATAGCAAAAAACTGACACCGTGTCTTTAAGGCACACCTGACCCCCACCTTCCCATCATGCCTCAGGGGTGGCAGTTAGGTCAGTTGTTCTTTGCGGAGACTGAAAAGTCATGGCACAAAGAAATAATAACCTCTGAAACCTATCACACCTTTGCCCGGGGAGGCGGGAGGGTTGTTTATGACTTTGATGAGGATACCCCTGGAAGAGAACTAGGATTACAGGTAAGTAACTAATCCTTCTCTTCCAGGGGATCCTCATCAATAGTCATAAGCATTAGAATAGCGAGCCTCACCTCATCCCCCTGCGGGCAAAGGAAAGAAAAAAACAGAGAAGGAACAGTATGCTTAGATAGACCCGGCTACCCAAACAGGTTCCTCAAGGAAGCTTGGCCTACTTGGGCATCCGCCCTGGAATCGGATTCGAGGCACTAGTGCCTGGTAAAGGTGTGAACCGATTTCCAAGTGGCCGCCTTGCAGATCTCTGCCATTGGAACGTCATGCAAGAAAGCTACTGTGGCCGCTTTCCCCCTAGTAGAATGAGCCTTAGGGGCCAAAGGTAAGGGCCTTTTCGCCAGCTGGTAGGCTAGGGTAATGCAGGAAACAATCCATCTGGAAATGGATCGTTTAGCTGCTGGGAAGCCTGTTCTCATGGCGCCATAGTTGACAAACAGCTGATCCGTCTTCCTAATGCCTCTGGTACTTGCCAGGTAGAATTTAAGTACCCTCTTGAGGTCTAAGGAGTGGAGCGACCGCTCAGCCGGGGTCGCTGGATTCGGGAAGAAGGATGGCAGAGAAATGGACTGATTAATATGAAAATCAGACACTACCTTAGGGAGAAAAGATGGATGTGCCCTTAAGACCACTTTGTGCTGGTGAAAAACTGTGTACGGCTCTTTAGTACACAGAGCCTGGATTTCGCTTACTCTGCGTGCCGATGTAATGGCTACCAGAAAAGCGGCCTTCCACGACAGATGCTGTAAAAGAAGCTTTGTGGATCGGCTCAAAAGGTGGGCCCATCAACTTGGATAACACTAAGTTCAACTCCCACGGAGGAGAAGGGTTTCGAACAGGGGGGTAAACTTTTTTCAACCCCTGCAAGCAGTCCTTGACCACCTGCATCTGGAAAAAGGAAGGTTGACTGGGAGACCTCCTGTAAGCTGTAATGGCAGACAAATGGACCCTGATGGATGCATACTTCAAGCCTGATCTAGCTAAGTGAAGGAGGTACGGAAGGATGACGTCCTCCTGCCCCTTTGTAGGATCAAGGTGATTCTCCCTCCACCAAATGAAGAACCTCTTCCACTTAAACGCATAAGACGCTCTCGTGGAGGGTCGCTTCGCTTCCTTGAGAATATGCATGCAGTCAGGTGGTAGACCTAAATGTCCGTATTGCAGGACCTCAGGAGCCATGCTGTTAAGTTCAGTGAGGGAAGGTTGGGATGCAGAATCCTCCCGCCCATCTTGGACAGCAGGTCCGGCCTGCAAGGCAGTCGCCTGTGAGGTCGAACTGAGAGATGAAGAAGGTCCGGGTACCACCACTGGCGCGGCCAGTCCGGAGCTATGAGGATCATCTTCATGTCGGATCTGAGCAGCTTGGATACCACCTTCGGAATCAGAGGCAGGGGCGGAAAGGCGTAGGCAAATGTCCCGGACCAATCCATCAAAAGAGCATTCCCCCTGGTCCCTGGATGGTGGAATCTGGACGCGAAGGCGTGGCATTTTGAATTTTCGTCGTCTGCAAACAGATCGATGTCTGGACGACCCCAACAACGGAACAGGCCTGCCACCACGTCGTCGTGCAGCACCCAGTCGGGCTGATCTTCGAAGTGCCTGCTGAGTGTGTCTGCCTTGATATTCAACTCCCCTGGAAGGTGCACTGCCACTACCGAGAGGTTCCGGGCGAGCAGCCAGTGCCAGATCGCCTGCGCCTACAGGGAGAGGGGGCGTGACCGAGTCCCGCCCGGTTTGTTCAGGTAAAACATGGTCGTGGTGTTGTCGGTCTGCACCAGGACTGAGTCGGTCTTGATTGCTGGGAGGAACGCCTTTAGAGCAAGGTGGACTGCCCGAAGCTCTAGCATATTTATGTGGTAGCCCTGTTCTTTTGCAGACCACCGACCTTGTATTTGGAGGCACCCCACGTGGGTCCCCCAACCTTGCAGCGATGCATCTGTCACCACCGATTGCACCGGAAGTGGCTGGTGAAACGGGACTCCCACCAACAGATTGTCCTGACGAGTCCCCATGCTAGGGAAGATTTCGCCACCTGGGAGAGAGAGATTCGATCTCCCCAACGGCCTGTGGACTGATCCCATTGGTCCTCCAGGGCTTGCTGCAAAGGTCTCATTCGCAGTCTGGCGTTGGGAATGAGAAAAATGCAGGACGCCATAGATCCCAGCAGAGATGCTACCTGCCGGGCTGACGGCCTCCGCATCTGCTGCATAAGCCTGCATTTTCTCTTCATTGAAGACAGTCTCTCCCCCGAAGGATACGCTCTTCCCACGCTTGTGTCCAGAACGGAGCCAAGGTAGTGGATGGACTGAGTGGGCTGCTGCACGGACTTTGCCATGTTGACGTGAAGGCCGAGAGCGTGTAACTGTCTCAGACAGATTTGGAAGTCTTTCTTCACCTGCTGCTGGGATGGAGCCTTCAGCAACCAGTCGTCTAGGTACGGGTAGACGAAGAGACCCTGCTTGTGTAGGCAGGCCGCCACCACTGCCATACATTTGGTGAAGACTCGCGGAGCCGACTTGAGTCCGAATGGAAGGACTTTGTACTGGTAATGCTTGCTTCAAACCACAAACCGCAGGTACCTGCGGTGATGTTTCGCTATTGCAATGTGAAAGTACGCATCTTGGAGGTCCACCGAGCACATCCAATCCCCGACTTGCAGATGTGGACATATTTGGTGAAGCGCCAACATACGGAACTTCTCCTTGACGATGACTTTGTTTAGGAGACGAAGGTCCAGAATCGGCCGAAACTTGTGCTCTTGATCTTTTTTGGGCACAAGGAAGTACCGAGGTGGAGAGGTGTGGCTCACTGGTTAGAGGTGGCAGATCCGTAAGCAGAGAATCGGCCAGAGACCAGGGTTCAATTCCCGACGCGGCAGGGTCGTGGACCAGGGTCAAAAACGGACTCAATAATTCTCGCCTCGGTACCTACTCTAACCAGGAACACACTCGGCAACTCTGGGCATTAAGCTTGCCTCATCTTTACAACGGCCCCCCACAGACGCCGGGGATGCCTGGTTTCACCTTGGAAATACCCAGAAAGGGACCATCTCACAGGGATAGCCAGGATGGGTTCCCCAGCGGTCTACAGCGCCGGGACGCCCCGTTGCTGGGGCAGCTGTGCGCTTTACAAGTCTACAACATTTACATTTACATTTACCGGGAGTACACTCCTTTTCCGACCTGCGAAGGAGGAACTCTTTCTACGGCCTGTTTTTGCAGAAGGGCCCTCACCTCCGGTTGGAGCAGTTTTAAGTGGTGAGGACGGGACCTCTTTGGCGGGATGTCTCTGGGACGCGCTCGAAAACGTAGCGCATATCCATGACGCAGTATATTCAGCACCCAGCGATCTTTTGTGATGCTGTCCCACTCTGCTAGATGTTGTGACGCACTTCCTCCCACTGGAGTGGGCAACGGCCGTAGAGGAAGCCACAGCTCATGACTTTCCTCCTCTTGTGGTAGTGGAGGACTGTTGCTGGTGTCCACCTCTGCCCCTGCCGGACTTTCCGCCTCGAAACTGCGATTTTCCTTGGGGTTTGCTCTGAGACCACTGAGGGGTTTGAACCCTCTGTTGAGGCCCCTTGCGTTGGGTGGGTCGAAAACGGCGCTTGAATTCCTTTTTCTTCTCCAAGCCCACAGCTTTGAGGTTGTCCAGCTCAGTTTTCATGCGCCCCATCTCCTCATCCGTGTGAGTGCCGAAGAGGGAGTTGCCAGAGAACGGGAGGTTTAAAATCCGTTGCTGTGCGTCTGGCTTGAGCCCTGTCAGCCGCAACCAGGACGACCTCCTGGCGCACACGCCGTGTGTGTAAGAGTGGGCTGAGAGTAGCGCACCATCCGCCGCTGTGCTAATCGACTGATTAGCCACCAGAGCCCCTTCAGTAACAATCTCCTCAAAGTCCTTTTGGTCCTCCTTGGGGAGCTTGGACTTGAATCGCTCCATCGAGTCCCAGAGAGCCCTATCGTATCTGCCCAGAAGCGCCGCCGCGCTGGAGATTTTGAGGGACGCCGCCGCGGAAGAGCAGGCCCTGCGTCCCCAGGAGTCCTGGGTTCTGCTCTCCTTATCTGGAGGAACGGAAGAGGAGGCCGACGCCGTCGAACAAGTTACTTACCTTCGGTAACGATGTATCTGTAAGAAACATTCGTTAGTTAGATTCCTCACCTTAGAATATCCCCAGGCGTCAGACTGGATCCGGAAGATTTTTCGTCAGCAATACCCCTTGCTCGTCGCTAGGAGTCGTCTGCGGCTCCGCGTCCGTCGTCGGCGTCGTGCGCACGAATGACGTCGTCGGAGTACTTAGACGCCGCCCTCGCGCGCTGACGTCAGTTCTTGTACATAGCCTTCCGCGCCAGGAACGCAGAGCCATGCAAAGACCGACACTGGTGCCAAAAATAAAATCTAGGGGCCTGAAAAGGATAACCTTAACCCTAGATGTCAGTTCGCAGAACGGGGAGAATGGGTGAGTCGGTGAGGAATCTAACTAACTAATGTTTCTTACAGATACATCGTTACATCATTACCGAAGGTAAGTAACTTGTTCATCTGAAAGAAACACGTTAGTTAGATTCCTCACCTTAGAATAGATACCCAAGCAATACCATCCCCGGTGGTGGGTCTGCGAACCAAGATCACACCAGAAAGTCCTGGAGGACAGAACGGCCAAAGAAGCCATCCCTCCGGACTTGGCTGTCAAGGCAATAATGCCTGGCAAACGTGTGTAGCGAAGCCCACGTCGCCGCCTGACAGATGTCCTGCAAAGGGACTCCCCGTCCCAAAGCAGTAGTAGCCGCTGTGGCCCGAGTAGAATGGGCGCGCAGCCCAACAGGAGGGTCCTTTTTTGCCAAAGAGTAACAAATTTTGATGCACAAAACGACCCACCGAGAGATGGTCCGTTTGTGCACAGCTTTCCCCTTCTTAGCACCCACGTATCCAACGAAAAGTTGATCGTCCACCCGGCGGCTACCTTGGGGGGGGAACGGTGATCTGGGGGCGGACGGTGCTGACCTTGCAGCTGCCACGTCAGGGCAGGAATAGAGTACCCGGGGATCCGGAGGGATGCCACGCCTGGTTGGAGGATGACTGCTGACAGAGTGAGGTTTGGTTTATCCTGGAAGGCGTTGAGGCTGAGATCGCTCGCACGCCGACGCATGGCTGATTGACGGTATTGCCCATAGGACAGCTCTTGAGGTGTGGGAAGGAGGACGGAGTTATTATGTGGCTCTAGCGGTGTGGGTGGTACCGCATAGAATGTGGATGCGGGAGTGCTCGGTTGGAGTGCACTGGTCGTGGAGGGTATCACTGGCGGTTTGCCCCTCACTACAGATTATGCCTTAGGAAGCTGGGATGTGAATGCTCACGGTTGGAGCTCGCAGTAGGTCATGGGTGCCTGGGGCATGGGGGGTCTCAGACTACGCATCGGCCATGGAGGGCGGAAGCTGTGGCCTCCTGAATTGCAAGGACTTGTTCGGTGGGTATCCTTCAGATTGCCTCTGCCGCTACTACACAATGAGAGGGTGAGACCGTGAATGAGGGGCGTTGGCATGGCCGTGCGATGGATGAGCATAGAGCTACATTGATAAGGGGAAGATGTTGCATCCTCTCGCCACCGAACCTCAGGGGTGTCGGAGAAATGGCTGTGTAGTCTACGATCGACAGCGGGGGGCATGATGTACGGTAGCCAGCCCGTGGGGTTGTAGGCGTGAGGATGTATGATTATGGCAACTTGTTAATAACGGTTTTTTTGAAAAAATAAAAATAAAAAGTTGGTCGTCCACCCGGAACTGCTTTGTGCGGTCCAAATAAAAGAGAGCGCACGTTTTGGGTCCAGACGGTGGAGCCTCTCTTCCTCTTTGGAAGGATGCGGAGGCGGAAAGAAGGTGGGCAAGGTGACAGACTGCCCAAGATGAAATGGAGTCACTACTTTCGGAAGGAAGGAGGGACGAGGCCGAAGGACAACCTTGTCCGGATGAACAGACAGAAAAGGAGGCTTTGAAGATAAAGCCTGGAGCTCACTCACCCGTCTAGCCGAGGTGATGGCTACCAGAAAAGCAGTCTTAAGAGTCAGAAGACGAAGAGGACAATTGTGAAGAGGCTCGAAGGGAGCGCACATCAGGAATGTCAAGACAAGATTCAAGTCCCACTGAGGCATTACAAAAGGGACAGGAGGGAACGTGTGAGTAATGCCTTTTAGAAAGCGTGTAACCACAGGGAACTTGAAAAGAGAAGGCTGATCAGGAAGCCGCAAGAAGGCAGAGATGGCAGCAAGATAACCTTTCAGGGTGCCCAGGGCAGAGCCCTGCCGGGCCAGAGAAAGAAGAAAGAGGAGAACCTCAGAAAGAGGGGCGGAAAGGGGATCCACAGCCTTTGCTGTGCACCATGCCGCAAATTTGTTCCACCGGCAGGCGTATACCGTCTTTGTGGAGGGACGCCTGGCTGCCAGAATGACATCACAGACTTCAGGAGGCAAGTCAAATGGCATCAACTGCCGCCGCTCAATCTCCACGCATGGAGGTGGAGGCTGGACAGGTTCGGGTGGAGGACCGTCCCCTGCTGCTGCGACAGAAGATCCTCCCGAAGGGTAGACGTATCGGGGGATCGGTCAACATACTGAGTAGCTCGGGATACCAGTATCTTCGTGCCCAATACGGAGCCACCAAGATGACTTGGGCCCGGTCGTGCCTGATCTTCTTCAGCACTCTGGGCAGAAGTGGTATAGGCGGAAAGGCGTACAACAGACCGCAACTCCACTCGTGACGAAAAGCGTCGCCGAGCGAGTGCCGCCTTGGAAATTCCAACGCGCAGAACTGCTGACATTGCGCGTTCTCTTCTGTGGCGAATAGATCTAACCAAGGCTCTCCCCACTGCTGAAAGAGACCTTGCGCCACTTCGGAGTTCAGACGCCAGTCGTGATCCATCATGCACCGGCGGCTGAGTTCGTCCGCTCTGGCGTTCAGAGAGCCCGCCAGATGTTGAACCACTAGGGTGACGCCCTGGTGTTCCAGCCACGTCCAGAGGCGCAGAGCCTCCTGACAAAGGGTCCACAACCCCACCCCGCCCTGTTTGTTGCAATTCCACATGGCGGTGGTGTTGTCCGTGAACACCTGCACGACACTGCCCCTGACAGAGGGAAGGAAGGCTTTCAGTGCAAGCCGGATCGCTCTCAACTCCAACAGGTTGATGTGGAGACGAGACTCCGCCGGAGACCAGAGGCCTCTGATCTCCGCCTCTCCCATATGGCCACCCCATCCCAGGAGGGACGCATCCGTCACTACGACATGCTCCGGTTGGGGAAGGGAGAGGCTTCTGCCCATGACCCAATCGCGGTCTGTGAGCCACCACTGCAACTGCTGTGCAGTGCCCTCCGAGATCAAGACATGGTCGGACAGGTTGCCGTGATGCTGGGCCCACTGAAACTTCAGGTCCCACTGCAGAGCCCGCATGCGCCGCCTGGCGTGATGCACTAGTACGATGCAGGAGGCCATCAGCCCCAGAAGCCGCAACACTAGCCTGACCGAAACCCAGGATAGAGGCCGAAAGATGGGAATCAGGGCCTGTATATCCCGGACCCGCTGTTCCGGTGGATAGACCCGGAACTGCGCCGAATCGAGAACCGCTCCGATGAAGAGGAGCTGCTGAGAGGGACTCAGGTGTGACTTCGGCACGTTGATGGAAAACCCCAGCAAATGCAGGAGATCCGCCGTAGTCTGGAGGTGGGAGACGACTGCCCGGGGCGAGCCCGCCTTCAACAACCAGTCGTCGAGATAGGGGAAGACTGGAACCCCTTGTGAGAAGTTGGCCTGATGTATGATGTCACTAGTTATAGTGTACACCTTATATCAGTCCAAATACCCTTATGGTGATTGGTTGTAAAGTCAACCTTATAGACCAGCTATCCTAGTGGTAGCATGGACAAGAGCAGTCTTAGGCTAAACTCTGAATGGCATGTGAAGCCAGCTGTGATACCATATATAATCCCTTGAATACCAAATGAAAGGACACCACAACAGATATATATATAAAATAAAGTGTATTTATTCTAAGCAAACCCTCAGCACTCTTTATGAGTTTAGAGGTAAGTACAACACAGTCTTATTAATGCATACAGTAAGTCACACAGGTAAGTAATACAGTTAGGCCCTAGGGGCCACGCAAACCATATACTAAAGAAGTGGTATAAGAACCACTGTCACGGAAATAGAATAGGCCTAGGCCTAGGGAATCGCTGGGGCTACACTACACTAGCGTTAGTTAGGAAGTGGGAGGCCCACGGGATTCGTGTGCAGAGTGGAAACACTCACGCGTAATGCGTAAAAGTCAATAGCAATGTTACAGTTTAGAAATAGATAGATTTAGGACACTTCCGGAGTAGCTAGGAAGTTGAGACTTGAAAACTAGACACTAGGATAGTCACTATCCTGATGAGCAAAGGAGTACCCAAGTTACCTAGCCCACAGGCTGCGGGTGCATAGGGGTGAAGATGCGTCGTTTTCGTCGTCGACTCCTATGGATGCCTGAAGAAAGATGCTGACAGGCAGTCAGGAGAGAGTGTCCGGTGGATCCCAAGCCTGGGATCAAGAAGAGAAGAAACCTGCAAGCAGAGGGGACAGAGTCAAGGTCACTAGCCAGTGACCACGTGGAACCAGGAAGGAACCAGGCGATGTCGTGAAGAGTTGCAGGTGAAGGTGAAGCTTGTCGCTGCAGCCAGGAGGACCAGGAAGCGTCGAGGACGACCAGGACCAGGAGGCGAGCTGTCCCACGAAGGCTCTTGCTGTCGGCGGCGTCGAAGTTGGACTAGGACTCACCAAGCCTTGGCAAGCGGAACCCACGAAGAACAAGGGACTTGCTTCTGGTGCAGACCAGGAAGGTCTGGGGTGCTTCTTCTTTGCAGAGAAGCGGGAGCCAGTCTGGAGGAGCCAAACCAGCGCAGAAGATTTCAGGGAGCGTCGTCACAGAGGCCACTAGCCAGCAGGCAAGCAACCGGACAGACGCGGCAAGCAGGAAAATGCTGAAGGGCCCCACGCAGGACTCGTGGAGTGTGGGGGGCTGGTCTTCGGTGCAGATGGTGCTTGGGGTTGGGGCTTCTCAATCCCCGGTGCACAACTTCGAGGGTACCTCAGAAGCTGCGCTGTAAGTTACTAGCCACTTTTCCCAGGTAGCCGGTCCCACGTAGCTCGTCGCCTCCACGGATCTCAGCTCTGCTGCAGATGTGGATGAGGGTCGGAGAAGTCTGGAAATCAAGGCTCTGGTCGGGCTCTGCAGTCGGTTCCTCGTCGAACGTTTCACAAAGCAAAGGGTAGTCACTTGATGGTGCCTGTTTGCACAGGGTAGCCACTCCTTGGCTACAAGGGAGATTCTTCAGTCTTCTTCTTTCGTCGAATGTCGAAGGTCCAGAGTTTCTGTTCAGTTTTGCAGGTTCAGGATAATCTAAAGTCTTGAGGCCCAACTCCCACTCTTATACTAATCTGGGGGGCTGGGACACCTGCTAGGTCACGCCTTATGGGTGGGACCTGGGAGGGGGTGGTTACACCCACTTCCCTTTGTCCAGTTTCGCGCCAGAGCTGGGGCTGGAGTGCCCCAGCACCGGTTTGAACTGGACTATGCAAGGAACACCTTGTGTGCCCCAGGCATGTCTCATTCCTTTCAGCCCACCCTGCCCCAATACACTAAAGGCTGTCTGGGGAGGTGCTAGCACCTCCCCAAGCAGGAAACCTATTGTCCAGGCCTCCCTGGCTGGGATCACTCCCAGCAGCAGGAGGTCAGACTTGTGTCTGTGGCAGCAGCATCCATTTTGTGATGCTGAGGCTCTGGTCAGAGGTTACACAGCAAAGTAGGATTTTAACATGTCTCTCCCTCTAGAAGGGAGGAATAATATCCTCATCACCAGAAATGGTATGGGGGTATTATTCCAAAGTGTTAGACACCTTACACGACATGTTTTGATACAGCCCAACCATAGTTACCATAACCGTTTAAGATTATAAGGCACTTTAAGAGTATATGGTAGGCTATATCATAGAACAGCTATAAGGACATGGTTCCGAAAGCTGCAGACAGGCTCAGCTCATGCTAGAGCACCATCTCACATGTTACCAAGCACTCTGCCTCCAGGATTGTTAAGGCCTGCCATAGGAGTGACTGATAGGTACACATGTGTCTATATATAAGTTAGGTATAGGAATACTACACCTAAGCAAGGGGTGATTACACGACCTTGCCCCAGCTGAGTGATCAGCCAGTTGTGTCTGATTGGAAGGCCAGCCCAGGGGTGGCATAATACATGCTGCAGCCCCTGGGAGGCCTAGGGTACACCTATGCCCTGGGTACCTAGGGTACACTGTACAGGGTCCAATAAGGTGATCCTTACCAATTGGTTATGTACCTAGGGTACATGGAGTCCATTTTAAAGAGAGAGCAGACAGCCTGAGACCCTGAATGGCAGGATCTCAGGCCAACTAAGTCGAAAAACCAGCTAGACACTAGGCAAAAAGTTGGGGGTAACCATAGTCAGATATCCACCTTCCTACACAACCCCCCCCCAAACGAAAGGAGATAAGGCTGGCCTTGACAAGGTAAGCCTCTATTGCCTAAGTGGCCATATAAGGAAGAACCAGCACTGGCATGGTTACCCCCTGTCTCATGGTCCACTAAGCAATCCCTCATCCTAAAGATATCATAGGGTCTCCACCATAGGGAATCTCTACCTTTGGTGTGTCTTTGCAAAGTAAAAGGCTGGTGTTGAGATGGAGTACTGAAGGGAGTGTCCTCAAAGTGAGGCCTCAGCTTCCTCCAATCATCCTCCACCATGGATGCCTTTCTTTCTCTAACTGAGTTGCACTGTGCTCTCAGGGTCAGCCTCTGGCTACCTAAAGCTGGAGGCTGGGTCCCTTTTGTGGGCTTACTGGAGGGACAGGTCAGGTTTGGGGCCCTAAGGTCCCAGGTTTGCCTGTGCCCAACAGAATCCCTCTGGGGGAGGTCCCTAACTACCTGTAAAGGGGATCCCTCAGGAATGTTTTTACCCATCACCTGGCTAGGGCTACTAGCCAGGCAATCCTCATTCTTTTGATTGGGGGGTTCTTGTGGACAGGGGCCCTCTTGGGGTCCACTGGCCTCCCTGACCTCTGCAGCCCTGGGCTGACTGAGGCAGGGTAGAGAGAGGCAGGCTACCTGCACCAGACTGGGTCCCACCTTGGAAGGGGCCACTGACATCAGAGGCTCTGCCAGGCCAGGCCTGGCTACCTCTGGGGCAGTTCCTTCACAAGGGGTGAGGTCAGATCCCTGAGGAGGCTGACCTTTTCCTAATGTCTGGGGAGAGGGAGACTTTTCTTCCTCCCCACTACTCTCTGTTTGTGTAGAGTGATCCATAGTTTCAGGCTTCACTACACCTATATCAGTCTGAGTGTGGGCTGAGACCATTACAGCCTTGCCAACCTTTTCAGGAAGGCACTCAGTTTGTGTTTGAGCTGTGACTGTCACAGCTCTGCCAATTTCTACAGGGAAGTCTGTCTGTGCCTGGGCTGTGGCTACCACTGCCCTTCCAACCTTTTCAGGGAGGAAAGCTACTTGGACAGGGGTTGTGACTGGCACAACCCCACTACCCTTTTTGGAAAGGCCTACCATTTTGGAATGGGTGTCTTGTTCAACTCCAGCCCAAGCTGAGAGTTCTAAGTCATTCCCCAGTAAGCAGTCCACAGGCAAGGTTGGAGACACTGCCACCCTTTTAGGGCCAGTGACCCCTCCCCAGCTGAGACATACCTCTGCCATGGGATGACTGGTCTGTTTGCCATCAATGTTAGTTACCTGGTATGAGAAACCAGGCAAAAGCTGCTCAGAGGGAACTAGCCTATGGGCCACCATAGTGATGCTAGCTCCAGTGTCTCTGTAGGCCTCAGCTTTTCTACCATTGATGTAGGGTTCCTGTCTGTACCTACCCAAAGTGTTGGGACAGGCAGTGAAGTTGGCAAACCCCATGCCACCATCACAGACAAGAGTAGCTGCTGTAGGGGAATTGGCTAAGCCAGGATCCCCCTGTGTTCCCCAAGAAAACCCAACCAAATTTTTGGGGGCACTCCCACCACCTGGGGGATTACTGCTGACAGTAATAGGTGGTGTGACAGGAGTAGTTGGAGGAACAGTTTTGTTTTTAGCCTGTGGGCAACTGCTGTCAGTTTTCCAATGCCCAGGTGTTTTACACACATGGCAGTAAGGCTTTTTAACTGTGGTAGAGGAGGGAGCTTGGGACCCACCACCCTGTGTGGAGTTTTGGGGCCCTGAGGAAGATTTCTCTTTTGCTTTATCCCCACCCTTCTCTTGAGGCTTGGTGGTATCTTTCTTTTGGTCACCACCCTGATTTTTAGGCCTAATCCTGGTCCTGACCCATTTATCTGCCCTCTTTCCCAATTCTTGGGGAGAGGTCAAATCTGAGTCTACCAGGTGTTGATGGAGAAGCTGGTTCTGACAATTACTAAGGATCTGCTCCCTCATAATCAAGTTGTACAATCCTGTATAGTCCTGCACCTTGCTGCCATTTAACCAACCTTCCAAAGCCTTAGTGGCACAATCCACAAAATCAGACCAGTCCTGTGTCTGTGTCTTCTGGGTGTCTCTGAACAACAACCTATATTGCTCAGTGGTTAAGCCAAACCCATCTATTAGAGCACTCTTCAGGACTTTGTAATTGTTTGCATCCTCATCACTGACTGTGAGGAGCTTGTCTCTACCTTTGTCAGAAAAGGAGAGCCACAAGATAGCTGCCCACTGACTTTGGGGTACCTGCTGTACTTTGCAGGCCCTCTCCAAAGCAGTCATCCATTTGTGGATGTCATCCCCATTCTGATATGGGGGGACTATCTTGCTTAGGTTTCTATGGTCATAAGACCTATCCCTATCTCTAGGAATGTTGCTGCCACCAGTGGGTTCTGACCCACACAATTTTTGCTCTCTAGCCAGAGCAAGCTTCTCCTTGGCAAGGGCAATTTCTTCCCTCTGAATCCTCAGATTAGCTTCCCTCATTCTGGCTTTATGCTCCTTTCTCTCAGGTGAAGTCATTCCCCTGTGAGAGGAAGCATTAGAGATGCTAGAAACATGGGAGTGGATGGATTCCCTTGAAGGGGATCTGTCCCTCCTGCTTCTTTGTGAAAACCTACTTGGGGGTCTGTATGGGGGGACCCCATGCAAACTCCCATGTAAGCTTAGGTTAGCCTGGCTAAGTCTTCCTACTTGGCCCTGGCTGTCTACCTCCCCATCTGACTCATCTGTGGTGGGTAGACCCCCATCTACAGCTATGGCATCATCCCTGGCAGCTCTTTCAGCATCATAGGCCTCCAGAAGCTCCACTAGCTGTCTAAGGGTAGGGTTTGCACCCTGTTTTATTCCTCTGGAGGTACACAATTGTCTCATCTCCTGGAATGTTAAGGTATCATACCTAGAGGGGGTCTTCTGCAGACCTGCCCCTCCTGAGAGAGCATCTACTTGATCTTCTCCCAGAGGCATGATCTAGTGAGGGTGTGGTGTGTGCACCTACCTACACTAGTTGTTTCTACTAAACCTCTCTAGTAGTTGTAGTCAGGGTGTGTTACTCCCTTCAACCTACAACCACTAAGTCCAGTAGGACTTAAGTATTATAAACTATGTTATATGTACCTAGACAATATCTGTGTGATCTTTCAATTTAGTATCTCAAGATTATAATGGTATTACAACAGCAAGCTCAGATCCCAACCGCTGCTCACCAATGTGAGAAGTTGGCCTGATGTATGATGTCACTAGTTATAGTGTACACCTTATATCAGTCCAAATACCCTTATGGTGATTGGTTGTAAAGTCAACCTTATAGACCAGCTATCCTAGTGGTAGCATGGACAAGAGCAGTCTTAGGCTAAACTCTGAATGGCATGTGAAGCCAGCTGTGATACCATATATAATCCCTTGAATACCAAATGAAAGGACACCACAACAGATATATATATAAAATAAAGTGTATTTATTCTAAGCAAACCCTCAGCACTCTTTATGAGTTTAGAGGTAAGTACAACACAGTCTTATTAATGCATACAGTAAGTCACACAGGTAAGTAATACAGTTAGGCCCTAGGGGCCACGCAATCCATATACTAAAGAAGTGGTATAAGAACCACTGTCACGGAAATAGAATAGGCCTAGGCCTAGGGAATCGCTGGGGCTACACTACACTAGCGTTAGTTAGGAAGTGGGAGGCCCACGGGATTCGTGTGCAGAGTGGAAACACTCACGCGTAATGCGTAAAAGTCAATAGCAATGTTACAGTTTAGAAATAGATAGATTTAGGACACTTCCGGAGTAGCTAGGAAGTTGAGACTTGAAAACTAGACACTAGGATAGTCACTATCCTGATGAGCATCGGAGTACCCAAGTTACCTAGCCCACAGGCTGCGGGTGCATAGGGGTGAAGATGCGTCGTTTTCGTCGTCGACTCCTATGGATGCCTGAAGAAAGATGCTGACAGGCAGTCAGGAGAGAGTGTCCGGTGGATCCCAAGCCTGGGATCAAGAAGAGAAGAAACCTGCAAGCAGAGGGGACAGAGTCAAGGTCACTAGCCAGTGACCACGTGGAACCAGGAAGGAACCAGGCGATGTCGTGAAGAGTTGCAGGTGAAGGTGAAGCTTGTCGCTGCAGCCAGGAGGACCAGGAAGCGTCGAGGACGACCAGGACCAGGAGGCGAGCTGTCCCACGAAGGCTCTTGCTGTCGGCGGCGTCGAAGTTGGACTAGGACTCACCAAGCCTTGGCAAGCGGAACCCACGAAGAACAAGGGACTTGCTTCTGGTGCAGACCAGGAAGGTCTGGGGTGCTTCTTCTTTGCAGAGAAGCGGGAGCCAGTCTGGAGGAGCCAAACCAGCGCAGAAGATTTCAGGGAGCGTCGTCACAGAGGCCACTAGCCAGCAGGCAAGCAACCGGACAGACGCGGCAAGCAGGAAAATGCTGAAGGGCCCCACGCAGGACTCGTGGAGTGTGGGGGGCTGGTCTTCGGTGCAGATGGTGCTTGGGGTTGGGGCTTCTCAATCCCCGGTGCACAACTTCGAGGGTACCTCAGAAGCTGCGCTGTAAGTTACTAGCCACTTTTCCCAGGTAGCCGGTCCCACGTAGCTCGTCGCCTCCACGGATCTCAGCTCTGCTGCAGATGTGGATGAGGGTCGGAGAAGTCCGGAAATCAAGGCTCTGGTCGGGCTCTGCAGTCGGTTCCTCGTCGAACGTTTCACAAAGCAAAGGGTAGTCACTTGATGGTGCCTGTTTGCACAGGGTAGCCACTCCTTGGCTACAAGGGAGATTCTTCAGTCTTCTTCTTTCGTCGAATGTCGAAGGTCCAGAGTTTCTGTTCAGTTTTGCAGGTTCAGGATAATCTAAAGTCTTGAGGCCCAACTCCCACTCTTATACTAATCTGGGGGGCTGGGACACCTGCTAGGTCACGCCTTATGGGTGGGACCTGGGAGGGGGTGGTTACACCCACTTCCCTTTGTCCAGTTTCGCGCCAGAGCTGGGGCTGGAGTGCCCCAGCACCGGTTTGAACTGGACTATGCAAGGAACACCTTGTGTGCCCCAGGCATGTCTCATTCCTTTCAGCCCACCCTGCCCCAATACACTAAAGGCTGTCTGGGGAGGTGCTAGCACCTCCCCAAGCAGGAAACCTATTGTCCAGGCCTCCCTGGCTGGGATCACTCCCAGCAGCAGGAGGTCAGACTTGTGTCTGTGGCAGCAGCATCCATTTTGTGATGCTGAGGCTCTGGTCAGAGGTTACACAGCAAAGTAGGATTTTAACATGTCTCTCCCTCTAGAAGGGAGGAATAATATCCTCATCACCAGAAATGGTATGGGGGTATTATTCCAAAGTGTTAGACACCTTACACGACATGTTTTGATACAGCCCAACCATAGTTACCATAACCGTTTAAGATTATAAGGCACTTTAAGAGTATATGGTAGGCTATATCATAGAACAGCTATAAGGACATGGTTCCGAAAGCTGCAGACAGGCTCAGCTCATGCTAGAGCACCATCTCACATGTTACCAAGCACTCTGCCTCCAGGATTGTTAAGGCCTGCCATAGGAGTGACTGATAGGTACACATGTGTCTATATATAAGTTAGGTATAGGAATACTACACCTAAGCAAGGGGTGATTACACGACCTTGCCCCAGCTGAGTGATCAGCCAGTTGTGTCTGATTGGAAGGCCAGCCCAGGGGTGGCATAATACATGCTGCAGCCCCTGGGAGGCCTAGGGTACACCTATGCCCTGGGTACCTAGGGTACACTGTACAGGGTCCAATAAGGTGATCCTTACCAATTGGTTATGTACCTAGGGTACATGGAGTCCATTTTAAAGAGAGAGCAGACAGCCTGAGACCCTGAATGGCAGGATCTCAGGCCAACTAAGTCGAAAAACCAGCTAGACACTAGGCAAAAAGTTGGGGGTAACCATAGTCAGATATCCACCTTCCTACACCCCTGATCTGCGCAGATGAGCTGCGACCACCGCCATCACTTTCGTGAACACCCGAGGGGCACTGGTGAGGCCAAAGGGGAGCACGGTAAACTGAAAGTGCTCTTGGCCCACCGTGAACCGCAGGTAACGCCGGTGGGCAGGCAGGACGGGGATGTGGAAATATGCGTCCTGCAAGTCCAACGCTACCATCCAGTCTCCGGGGTCTAGGGCAGCTAGAACCTGAGCCAAAGTCAACATCTTGAACCTTTCCTTCCAGAGGAAGGCATTGACGTTCCGAAGGTCCAAGATAGGGCGTAGGCCCCCTTTGCCCTTCTTGGGAACCAGAAAGTAGTGGGAATAACAACCACGACCTACTTCTGGACTCGGAACGCGCTCGACGGCCCCCTTGGCCAAGAGGGCGGAAACTTCCTCGTGGAGAAGATTCAAATGATCCCCCGAGATACGGTGGTGCTGCGGTGGCATGGCTGGAGGGGTCGTCTCGAAGGGGAGGGAGTAGCCCCTTCGGACGATTTGCAGCACCCACCTGTCCGATGTGATGGACCGCCAGTGGAGCAGGTGATGGCGAACTCTGCCGCCCACTGGCGTGGAATGGGCCTGAAAGCTCGGACTAGGAAGGCTTTGAGGCGGATGCTGCCGGGGTGGATGTGGGCTGACCTCGTCGTCCTCCAGATCCGCCTCGGCGGAAGCCACGTCCGCGACCGCGCGCAGGTTGGTTCTGCGGCTGGTGGCTAGGCGCACGTGAGGAGGCACCCCTTCCTTGGCCACGAAAGGGGCGAAAAGCGGAAGATTGCGACCGCGGGGCCGAGAGGCCCAAGGACTTGGCCGTAGCCCGAGAGTCCTTAAAGCGGTTCAGCGCACTGTCCGCCTTCTCGCCAAACAGGCGAGTGCCATCAAACGGCATGTCCATGAGAGTGCTCTGGACATCGCCGGAAAATGACGTGGACCGCAGCCAGGCGTGACGTCGAAGCGCCACTGTGGTGGAAATGGCCCTACCCAGCGAGTCCGTGGTGTCAAGCCCACAACGTATAGCATGGCGCGCGGCATCCCTCCCATCGGCCAGAGCCTGGGTAAGTCGTGTCCGGACCTCCTCCGGACACAGGGGCAGCGCGTCCTCCACCGCATCCCACAGAGAGTGGGAATAACGGTCCAAGAGACAAGCGGTGTTCAAAGACCGCAGGCCCAAACTAAGGGAAGAGAACAGCTTCTTGCCAAACTGCTCTAGTCTCTTGGAATCCCGGTCCGGCGGAGCGGTCGGGAAAGAGGATTGGGAGGTGGAGGCCTGGATAACCAGGCTCTCAGGGGTAGGGTGTTGGGACAGAAAACTGGGGTCGCCCGGAGCAGGGCGGTGGCGCCTGGCGACGTTCCTGTCCACAGGAGGGACTGTGGAGGGCTTGGACCAGGTGCCCTGCAGAACGTCAATGAGGGCCTCATTGAATTGCAGCAGAGGCTCAGTGGAGCTTGCTGCAGACTGAAGCACCTCAGTAAGGACGTTAGTCCTCACAGCCACGGCAGGCAGCTCGAGCCCAAGGGCTGCGGCCGCCTTGCGCAGCACCACAGAGAAAGCAGCGCCCTCCTCCGAAGCCACAGTCGGAGGAGAGACAAATCCAGTGTCTGGAGAGGTATCCAGGCCACTGGCCTCCCCCAGTTCATCTGCCCAGTCCTGGGACAGTTGAGCCTGAGCGGCCATAGGATCCTCGGATCCCTCCCAGTTGTCCCCATCATCCGACTCCTGGTATAAAGGAGAAAGTAACGGAGCCGGGTGGTAGACATAGTGTGTCTCTAGCGGCGCCGTTCTCGGCGTCCATCGACGCCGGACCGGCGCCGGGCCCGGAGGGGGACTGAACTGGGGCCCGACGTCGAGCGGAGTCGACGTCGGCGTCGGGGGTGGAACCGGAGTCGACGCCGGCGGAGGTGGCGTGACGAGGTTGACCGGCGTCAACGGGGACTCGAGAACAGGTCCCTCGGGCGCTTGCGGCGTCGAGGCCAGAGCCGTCAACGGTGCCGGGGCCGGAGCCACCGGCAGGCAAGGCAGCCCAGTCGGGTCCGCGGGGCCCGAAGGCGCACCAGCGGGCGCCGACGGCGGAGCCAGGTTCCTCATGGCCGAGAGGAAGGCACTGACTTCCGCCGGCGTCGCGTTAGTCCCAGGGACCGGAGGGTATGGGGACGGGTGCGGCGCCTGCGGCTCCGCCGGAGCCGCGGGGGTGGAACCACCCTGACCCTCGGCCGAGTCGCGCGACCGGCGAGGGGAGTCCGAAGAGCGATGTCGCTTCTTGGAATGCTTCGACTTACCCGAAGACTTGGATCCCGACGACCGATGGTGACGTCGGCTGCGGCTCCGCGACCGATCCTTGGACCTCCTCCTGGACCGGGAGCCGAGTGGCGAATCTCGAGAAGCTTACGGGACCGCTCCCGTCTAGCCTTCGAGGTCAGGGCCTTGCAGTCCGAACACGACTTCGCGTCGTGATCGAGGCCCAAGCAGTAAAGACACCGGCGGTGATGGTCCGTAACCGACATCAATCGGGTACAGTCCGTACAGGCTTTAAACCCAGGCATCCTACCGGCACCGGTGTCGAGATACGATCAAAAAGGATCAAAAAAGTTAGTCAAAAATTGACTAAAGGGGTAGCTCTCCCGGATCTGCGCTTACTGGCGCGGAAAAAAGAAGAACTGACGTCAGCGCGCGAGGGCGGCGTCTAAGTACTCCGACGACGTCATTCCGGCGCACGACGCCGACGACGGACGCGGAGCCGCAGACGACGCCTAGCGACGCGCAAGGGGTATTGCTGACGAAAAATCTTCCGGATCCAGTCTGACGCCTGGGGATATTCTAAGGTGAGGAATCTAACTAACGTGTTTCTTTCAGATTGACCCTTTCTTGCAGCTGCCACTATGACGGAGTCCGCAGGCGGGTCCATCTTCACAAAGACGGGGTCAGAGGTAGCTGGCTTGTATTTTTTGAGGATACGAGCCGGAACCGCTTTGACGGTCGCCGGGGTGAGAAAGGTGTCCATGACTGGTTCCATGATTCCTGGGACCAAAGGCAGCAGTGGACGGGAGGCAGACTTCTGGTGAAGTGTTTCAAAAATCACCGACGTGGTGACTTGGGGGACAGACATCTCAATCCCCAGCTTCTGCGCTCCCCGCTGCAACACCTCCTGGTAGGTGTTGATGTCGTCAATGGGCGAGACCCTGGACACTGGGCTGCCCGATAGCGTGGGTGAATAGTCCCTGATGGAGGACCTGGTGGACGAGGACGATGATGGAGTCCTCCGCTTCCGGCGATGATCACGAGCCCGTGATCCAGATGAACGCCCCTCCCGTCTGGGGGAGCGCGATCTGCGTCGCCTGTCTGGAGACTTCTGACGTGTTGGCCTGGGGGGGATTAGCTCTGTCCACAGCCGCCACCAGCCGTTGCAGCGGAGAGTCATGCACTGGGCTGACGTATTCCCGCAGCCTCCTTGTAGCCCCTGAGTCCTGCCAAGGACGTGCTGGCAGCAGCCATCTGGGCGACAGATTAATTGTCCCTTGAGTCTGAGGGGAAGACCTACGGGGTTGGCCTGCAGGTTCTCGTGGAATTGCCGGTCGTGGAGATGCCCCTGAGTGAGAGGAGGAATGGCGCGATGCCGACTCTGTCACCAGGACCACCGACCTGTCCGAGGCCTGTCTCGACGTCGAGCGTGGTCTTGACGTCGATCCGTGGTGTCGTCTCATTTCTCGCCGGGACTCTTCTCTCGACGTCGAACGACGCCTCGATGTGGACCGGCGATGTGAAGCCGACGACGGAGGCCCTCTCCCCCTCGACGCCGGCGGAGATGCTGCCACTCTCGACGTCGACGCGGATGCCAACCTCGACGCCGAACGCCGTTTGGATGACGACGGCGGAAGATCCTGCTGTCTCGACGTCGAACGCTGATGGAGCCTCGACGACGGAGGGGATCGTGCCCTCGACGACGGAGGGGTGACACTCCTCGACGACGGTCGTCGCCTGGTTGACGACGGCGGAGGGTCCATGCTCCTCGACGCCGATCGTCGTCGAGATGACGACGGCGGAGGTTCCCTGCTCCTCGACGCCGATCGCCGCTGGGTTGGCGACGGCGGAGGTTCTCTGCTCCTCGACGCCGATCGTCGCCTGGTTGACGACGGCGGAGGTTCCCTGCTCCTCGATGCCGATCGTCGCCGGATTGACGACGGCGGAGGGGTGGTGTCTCTCGACGCCGAACGTCGCCGGCGGAGAGGCTCTAGATCGCGACGCCGATCGTCGCCGAGTTGACGATGGCGGTCTGGACTTCGACGTCGACGTACCTGCTCTCGACGGCGAGCCCGCTGTCGAAAGTCTCTTCTTGGAAACACGACCTACCGGAACATCTTTTCTCAGCGCCGAGCCCGACGCTGAGGCGGAAGGACGAGAGGACTTGCTCCTAGATGAATCTCTAGGCCTCTTGGAGCCCTTCCTCACCGGAGATCGGCCTCTGGATGGTTGTGCCAGGCCATAAATGCGAATTCGCCCTCTGTCCTTCAAAGTTCTTTTGGACAGGCTCTGGCAGTGAGTACATGTCTTGGAATCATGATCCTCCGGTAGACACAGGATACAGACCCTATGAGAGTCAGTCCTGGCCTTCTTCTTGCCACAAGCAGGGCAAGGATCGAAAAGAGAAGGCATGTTAAGTTGGAAAAAATGCCCAAAAATGCCTAAAAAAGACAGCCTCTTACTGACTTAGATGTAAAACGTTGAAGTAAGGGAAAAAACTGTTGAAAAACAGACAATATTTTCTGACAAACTCAGAAAAAAGTGGAGCTCTGTTGCCAGGATCCTTCCAGAAGGAGCCGGAAAGAACAACTGACCTAACTGCCACCCCTGAGGCATGATGGGAAGGTGGGGGTCAGGTGTGCCTTAAAGGCACGGTGTCAGTTTTTTGCTATGCAGCTATGAGTTAGCTTTTCAGTCTTTTTAGACTGGGTATTTGCAATGCAGCCTGGGAGCTTCCTATGCTTTCAGTGTTTTCTAAGAATTTCTGCTGTTTTCTAAGCATTAAAACAGTTTCCAAACAAGTTATAATGTTGTTTCTCATGTTTATAATGCTATTTTCTTATGTGTAGTGGAAATTACTTACAGCATGGTTCAGCTCTAGGGGTTATGGGCTTCAATTGCTTGTGTATACATATAGGTATATATGTATGGATATATATATGTGGGGCACATATAATATACTGTTTCCGGGATCCCGCACGTGGGCGGGAATATTCTAATGCTAATGCTTATGACTATTGATGAGGATCCCCTGGAAGAGAAACACCACTCCACTCTAACACAATCTACTGTATGCTACTACACTGTACAACACTACATTGTATGCCACTAAACTGTATGCCACTACACTCTATGCTTCAACAGTCTAAGCCATTCCACTCTATGACCCTGTACTCTACGCTACTCCACTACATGCCACTCCACTGCACATCACTAGACTTGATGCCACTAAACTCAATGTTATTCCATTCAACACTACTCCACTGTATGCTACTCCACTGTACGGCACTCAACTCTGTTACTCCACACGCTAATCCGCTCTTCCCCAGTCCAGTGTATACTATTTCACTATAAACCACTCCACTTTTCACCACTCCACTGTACGCCTCTCCTCTCTATGCCACTCCACTCAATGCTATTCCAGTCTATGTCACTGCACTGTATGCCAGTCTACTCAACCATACTTCTCCGTACACCACTGCACTGTATGCTCTTGCTGTATACACCATTCCAATGTATGCCACTGCACTGTATAACACCCTAATCTATGGTTCTCCAGTGTATGCCACTACACTGTATACAAACCCACTCTACGCAAACCCACTCTACACTGTTCAATGGTATGCAACTCCACTGTACCACTCTCCACTGTATGCTATCCCACTCTATACCACTCTGCTGTACGCCACTCGACATTATGTCACTCTACTATATACTATTCCTTATACATCACTCCACTGTATGCCTCGCCGATATACGCCACTCTATTATAGCCCACTGAACTTTTTGCCACTCCAATCTATGCCACTCCACTCTATGCCACTCAACTGTACCTCATTCCATTCCACTCAACTCCACTCTCTGACATTATACTGTATGACAGTATACTTTACAATACTATCCTCCACAGTTTTGTACCACACTCCATTTAATGACACTCCACTCGACAACAGTAAACTGTGTGATTATAAGCAAAAAAAGATAATGATATTCAAGTCCCCACAGGGATAGAAAGTCATCATAGGCATGTTTAAGCCTTTGCATAGTATGTGATCATAAGGGTTTCAAGTCTCTACTGATATATTGTGTTTAAACTATTATGGT
This sequence comes from Triturus cristatus, assembly GCF_964204655.1. NCBI lineage: Eukaryota > Metazoa > Chordata > Amphibia > Caudata > Salamandridae > Triturus > Triturus cristatus. Next base: position 440,125,840 of record NC_140593.1, on the reverse strand, counting down.
CAAGTCCATACAGTGATAGCCAGAATACCCCCGGGTGACAGTGCAACCTACAAATATGCATAACATAACATAGTGTTTAAATGATAATGATATTCAAGTCCCCACAAACATATTGTGTGATTATAGGCATTTAAGCTGCTGCATAGTGTGTGATTATAGTGGTCCTCAAGTTTCTACTGAGATAGGGGTCCATTATGATGTCAGTCAGATGACCGTCCGAACGACATCGTAGGGGAAACGGGACCGCCAAACAAGGAGTCGGCTGCCCCGCTTCCATTATTGCGATGCGATCACCTCCTTGGCGGTCGGGAAGTGTATTTTTCTATTGCGGCTTGTGCGGTGGGCTGCAGCACAAGCCTCAATAGAATAAATCCACTTTTAGAACATTCATGCACGCTGTGGCAGGCACCATGCAGTGCATGCCACACATTGCATTGATGTTTGGACGGAAGCCACGGTGAGACGGGGGCTGCTAGGGGCCCCCAACAGTACTTTGACAGCCTTTCAATGTCAGAAAGGCCGACATGGAAAGCTTGTCGGAAATGGACATCATAATCCTGACGGCGGTGCCTGAGCAGGCAAGGCCGCCCTTTGGGGATTATCTGTCTGACCAATGCCCCCAAAAATAATCCTCTCTAGGGATTTCAATATGAATATACTCTGGTCCCAGCAAGATGAAGAGTTATTAACAACCCAAAATGCGTTCTGATTAGTTCCAGAACAAAATCAAAACTCCACATTCTAGCATGACAAAATGGTCAAGGTCCTCAAAAAGGAATTAGAGTATCCTAATTTATTAGCAATCAATGGCCGTTTTCACACCCGAAGCCCACCTTCTCTCACATATCACAACTATAAAACTCGCTCTCTAAAATACTTCACTGTGTTCCCTGCTCCACTTATATATTTTGTCTCCAGCTTTTCAATAAAACCAACAGGTGAAAGTGACCATCTACCGCAAGAATTATGTCTTGCCTAAATCTCATAAACCATACATTAGAAGGTGTAACACAAGCTAGCCCTCATACAATAAACAACAACAGATTGAAATGGTCATCTTGCACAATCGATGATCTGTCTGAATTAGCAAAAGTTGCATTCTACTCCCTCCTGTTGAAGACTAGTGCTCCTCATCCTGCCTGGGAGCAATTTTTCAATCAATTTGTCACCAACCACTTGGCCTCAGTAAGAAGCAATAGCAACCATCACAGAATGGTTTCGTTGAAAGCTAGTGGAAAAACAAAAGAACTCAAGCATTGTGTAAATCAAGCCCTTAAAGCTTATCATAAAGCTTTAAAATTAAAAGACAACCTTTTGAAAGACAAGGTCTGACTACCGAAAACCTAGTTGGGACCAAAAAAAGGAAGCTAACAACAATTGAAGCATCAAACTGCTGCACAACCTTATTACCAACAAACACTAGACAATTTGAAAAATCGTGACCAACCTAAATGACCTGTCTAAAACATAAACAGTAGTCAACATCCAAGAAGCAAGCTGGTATGATTACCTCTCACTTTGACCAACCTGGGAGTGCACTGCATGTAGATAAGACTGTAATACGCAAAGCAACAGTCTCACCAGAGTTGGGTTTCAATACTCCATCAGAGCAACACAGTCCTCTAACCCCCTGCACTTTCGGGCAGCAACAATCGAGTGCCACATTTTGAGAGGCCACGAGACGGAGCCCAGTTCCAAATGGCTTTCCAACATCCATCTTTAAGGAGGCCAAATTGTTCTGGGCAAGCAATCTGGAGCCAGTATAGGAGAGCATAATCACACTAAGCTCCATCCCCTCCTCATGGAAAGGTTCTACCAGCTCTATGATCAATAAAGGTGGCAATGTCTGCGATCCCTCCAACTAACGACGCATAGCTCTACTTTGCCGATGGTCTCTTTGAGGAGTAGTCATCCTGGGATACAGAAAGACTTTTGATTCCATTTACTCAAACAGGGTGTGCCAAACAAATGAGTACAACATCAAAAAGAACAAATGTTACTTACCTGTAAACTGTGGTTCTCCAGTATTGGTGTCTTTCATAGATTCACATGCTTGAATATTCCCCGTCGTCGAAGTGGGAGTCCCACGGTATATATAAAAAGCAATAAGTATCATGTATATATACGTATACACATACCTAACCACATAAGAGTATATACATACCCAAATAAACATCTATATATAGTTCAAATAACATATCAAGTTAAAAATACCATAGGATAGCATTGAGACATAGGAAAGCATTGAGAAAAAGAATCACTTTGCTAACATATCACTGTCACTTTATAGTCCAAACTCCAGCCAATCAGGCGCTAGCACCCTCTAGAACCTTCTCCTCAGAGGCTCAGGCCCTCAGATTTTCGAGCACGAGAGTGACCATAGAGCCGAAAGAGGAGAAGAGAGCCTCTGAGGGGAGGAGGGTGGGTCGCATGTGAATCTATGAAAGACACCAATACTGGAGAACCACAGTTTACAGGTAAGTAACATTTGTTCTTCTCCAGTATTTGGGGTGTCTTTCATAGATTCACATGCTTGAATAGAATAGTAAGCAGTAAACAGTATTTGGCTGACCAAGCCGTATTGATATTGCATGTAATACAAACAATGTATTTAAAACGCAATAATAATAATAATAATACCCCAGGAGGAGGGAAGTAGCAGAGGCTCACCTTATTTAAACAGATTTCGTAGAACTGCCTGTCCCACAGCCGTGTCTGCTTCGTTAATGGATTCCAGACAGTAGTGCTTCGTAAACGTGTGCCTGCTGGACCACGTAGCTGCCCGGCATATTTGATGGATGGGCACACCAGCGAACAGGGCAGTGGAAGATGACATAGCCCTCGTTGAATGGGCTCTCACTCCCGAAGACAGAGGCTTACCAGCCTTTTGATGGCAAAAAGAGATTGCTGATGAAACCCAACGGGCAATAGTAGGTTTGGTGACAGACTGTCCTTTGCAAGCACGCCCGTAGGCCACAAACAACTGGTCAGATTTGCGAAAGGATTGAGTCCTGCTAATGTAGAATTTTAGACATCTCTTCAAGTCCAGAGAGTGTAAGCTTTGCTCCGCCGGGGTTTGTGGATGCGGGAAAAAAGTCTTTAAGAGCACTGGTTCGTTAAGATGGAAATCGGATGGCACTTTAGGTATAAAAACCGGATTAGTGCGGAGGATGACACAATCCGATCTGAATTGAAGGAACGGAGGCTTTATTGTAAAAGCGTGAATGTCACTGACTCTGCGGGAAGAGGTCAGAGCAAGGAGGAGGGCCACTTTCCAAGTTAAAAATTTGACATCCGCTGAGTGGATAGGTTCGAAGGGCGCCTTCATAAGCTGAGCCAGCACGATGTTCAGGCGCCACGTGGGTGGAGGACGCCGAATGGGCGGGAACATGCGGAAGAGACCCTTGAAAAATTGTTGTATGACTCTGGATGAATAGAGAGAGGACGAGCCATCTTGTCGGTAGCGAGATATTGCCGCTAGAAAAACCTTTAAGGTAGAGTGTGATAATCCAGACTGCGCTAGTTGTAGGAAGAACGGCAGAATGTGTTCTGGAGGAGCGTGCACAGGATGAATGTGGGCGGAAGCACACCAATGACAAAATCGCTTCCATTTGAGCTTATACGTTTTCACTGTGGATGGAGCTCTTGCCTTAGCTAACACCTCCCTGCAGGCTGGAGGAATGTTCAAATGAGCAAATTCAAGGTGCTCAGGTTCCAAGCCAACAAGCTGAGAGATCTGGGATTCGGATGGCATATCCGACCATCGTTCATTGTGAGCAGATCCGGCTTCAGGTGGAGAAGGATGGGCTCGCGTTGGGATAGGAGAAGCAACTCCGAAAACCATGCCTGCCGAGGCCACCGTGGAGCTATTAGAAGTACATGGCACGGTTGTTGTCTCATCTTCCGCAGCACTCGTGGAATCAACGGAATCGGCGGAAAAGCGTACGCAAATATCCCGTACCAATTGATCGAAAGGGCATTTCCGCACGACCCTTCGTGGGGAAACCAGCTTGCGTAGGACTGGCATTTTGCATTCTGCGGGGTTGCGAAGAGGTCGATTGTCGGGTGACCCCAAAGGTCGAAGACGAATTCCAGCGTCGGTTGATGTAACTCCCACTCGTGGGTTGATGATGCTGACCGACTGAGTGCATCCGCCAGAGTATTGGAAATGCCGGGCAGATGAATTGCTTGTATCGTCATCTGATGGAGTATGGCCCAACTCCAAATCCTCTGCGCCAGACGGGAGAGCAGTGGAGATCTCGTCCCGCCCTGTTTGTTCAGGTAGTGCATGCACGTGGTGTTGTCCGTCTGAATGAGGACTGACTTCCCTTGGAACTGCAGGCGGAAGGATTTCAACGCCAAGAAAATGGCCATCAGTTCCAGTCTGTTGATGTGCCAGCAACGCTGAGCCGCTGACCATAGGCCCTTGACGGATAGATCTTGAAAATGTGTGCCCCAACCCTCCATGGATGCGTCCGTGGTAAGGACGAGTTCTGGGGTTGACGACAGAAAGGATGTTCCTGCTGCGGTGTTGGCAGGACAAGTCCACCAATGCAGCGCTTGAGCCATGCGGGGTGACACCACGACCTGATCGTTGAAGGAACCGGAAACCTGGCGCCACTGCTTGTCTAACTCCTCTTGGATGATGCGACTTTTTAGTCTGCAGAGAGGGATCAAAGCGATGCAGGAGGACGCCATTCCCAGAAAGGATTTTAATATGCGGACTGAAACTGACTGCTTTGCTGCGATGGAGCTCGCAAGCTGTTGAATCCGTTCCTGACGTTCTGCTGAAGCGAAGGCCATGGTTGTGCTCGTATTGATACAAGCGCCGAGAAAAGTCTTGCACGTAGTCGGCGTGAGTTGAGATTTTTGCACATTGATCGACAACCCCAGGGACTGAAACAGATCGAGACAGCGCTGGGTATCGAGGGCCGCCTGGTGAGAGGATTGAGCTTTGATGAGGCAATCGTCCAGGTAGGGGTATATCTGAATACCCTCTTGTCGTAAGTGAGCCACCACCGGGGCTAGGAATTTTGTAAAGACCCGCGGGGCTGAGCAGAGTCCGAAGGGTAGGACTTTGAATTGGTAGTCCCTGTGGCCCACTCGAAACCGTAGGTATTTCCTGTGGCGTGGTAGAATGGGCACATGGAAATATGCGTCCTGCAGATCGATCGTTGTCATGTAATCCTCCTGAGAAAAGAATTGGAGGATGTCCTTCAATGTGAGCATCCGAAAGGACTGAGTCTTGAGAAATTTGTTGAGCAATCTGAGATCGAGGATCGGACGCCATTCCCCTGATTTCTTTAGTATGAGGAAAAAACGGGAATAGAATCCCAACCCTCTTTGATATTTCGGAACCACTTCGATGGCACCCTTGTTTAACATTATTTGGATTTGTTTGAAAAGTTCTCTGAGATGGGCGGGTGGTGGCCCGGATGGCGGTGTGCGTGGAGGAACCTTCACAAACTCTAGGGCGTGGCCCCTTGAAATTATATCCAGGACCCAGCGGTCCGAAGTGATTAAGGACCAGGTTGAAAAGAACTGGGAGATTTTTCCTCCAACGAGAACTAGAGGACAACTGGGAAAAGGAAGTACTTTCCGTACAGAGTCACTGCTTCTTGGTTGAATTTCCTCTGTAATTCGACTTTCCTCTGTATGACTTGCTATTTTGCTGTCTGTAGGACTGCTGCGGTTGTGAATAGTACCGCTGTTGCCCCTGATTGTACGAGCGGTATTGGGACGAGGAGCCACGAAAGGATGATGATGAGGAGGTGCCGCGGCCGCGCGCACCTCGAAAGGGCTGCTTCTTAAACTGTAGAGTGCCGAGGGAACGAGCCGTATCCGTATCCTTTTTAATGGTTTGCAAGGCATCTTCTACATGCTGGCCGAATAATGACTCCCCGTCATATGGCATGTCCAAAATCTTAGCCTGGACCTCTTGCCGAAAAGAGGTTGACCGAAGCCAGCCCTGTCTTCTTAGGACGGCTGCTCCCGCCAATTGGCGAAAACCGGTGGATGCGATGTCAACAGAGCAGTCAATGATCTCGGATGACGCCCTTTCTCCCTCTTGCAGGATTTTCTGAGCTTCCGCTCTTGAATCCTCCGGTATAAGTTTGACCAATGCAGCCATGTCCGACCACATCTGTCTATCATAACGGCCGAGGATAGCCAAGGAATTCGCAGCCCGGACCGTTGTTGACGCCATGGTTGAAAACTTCTTGCCTATAGCATCCAGGCGACGGCCGTCGCGGTCCGGAGGCGCCGACATTGGAGATGATGGATTCTTGGAGCGGCGCTGTGCCGCTTGTGTGATCACTGAGTCCGGCTTAGGTTGAGACACCAAGCAGGCTGGGGAAGAATCCGGAGCTTTATATTTTTTCTCCAGGCGTGGGAGCACCGCCGGAATAGAATTAGGTGTCTTCATTAATTTTAGGCCTTCATTCCATATGAAGTCTATGATTGGCACAGCTCGTACTTGTTTCTGAGGTTGGGACTTGAAGTCATATAAGAAACAGTCCTCTTCCCTGACCACCATGGGAAGGTGAAAGCGTTGTGCTGCTCTCTCCATCAGCTGATGGAACCCTGTTATGTCGACAGGTGGCGAGTTGACTGGTGACCTTGGCGGTGATGCGGGCGAATTGATTTGGTAATCATCCCAGTCCGCCATAGTGTCGTCTTCTGGGAGCTCGCCCTCTTCCGTATCCGGATTGTCCATATTATCATCCTCTGCATTGAAAGGCAGTGCAGGTGTGGAGGGCGTGGGTATCGTTGGCAATATAGGAGGTGGAACCTCAGATGGCGCTTCACGTGGAGTATTTTGAGGGGATGCTGGAAAACGACGATTATAGTCCTCCAACATATATTGGAGGTTGGAAACAAGCTGCACAGGAAGCTGCATCATAGGAACCGGAGCAGAGGTATTTTGCTCTTCTTCCTGTTCATAAAATTCATCCTCCTCAGACTCTTGGCATTTTATATGGAGCTCCGAAGGACTATGAGCATCCCGAAAAAGAGACTGATCGCCTTCATCCGAATCGTCCTCATCCCCTGAGGGAAATAGTTGACGAGGTGGCCGTGGTCCAGGTGGTAACATCACTGGGTCTAGCATGGCCTTACGACGAAGCATTAAGGAGCTGTCCACAGACCCCGGTGCTGGTGTTGACATTGGCACCAATGGCATTGTCGCAAAATTTGACCCTACCGTCGTCGAGGCGACCGTCGACGAAGCAATCGTCGACGGAGCTGCCGTCGACGAGGTTGTTGCCGTCGACGGGACTGTCGTCGACGGGACTGTCGTCGACGGGACTGTCGTCGACGGGGTGGCTGCCGTCGACGGAATGGCTGTCGTCGACGGTGTGGCTGTCGTCGACGAGGCTGTCGTCGACGAGGCTGTCGTCGACGAGGAAGATTTCCTCTTCTTCTTTTTACCCATCGTCGACGGAGTTGTGGACGTCGACGGAAGCGCCAGCTTCCCAGTCGTCGACGAAGAAGTGAGTGGTATCGTCGACGAGACAGTTCTAAGAGACACACATACTATCGTCGACGGAGAAGACGTCGACGAAGTCAGTGTCGTCGACGAAGGATATCTACTCGATACCGTCGTCACCGTCGTCGACGAGGCTGATGAAGTAGCCGATCTCGTCGACGGAGGGGCCGTCGACGGGCCCGTCGACGGTTTTGAAAGTTTCTGACTGGAAACATGTGCTGACGGAGTCACAGGCGCCTGAGAGCTACGTCTCGGGGGCGCAGACGTGGAGACAGAGACCTTGCCTGTAGACACTTCCTCAAGGTGAAGTCTCTTCTTTTTCAGAAAAGGAGATGGCAAGTCCTGGACACTTCCACGCTTTGAGGAGACTCCTGTTTTGACAGAGGCTACACTTTCCACCTCAGAAAGTGGGTTGTCTGTGTCCTTTAGTTTTTGAAGCCATATCAAAAGGCGACCTTCTCTATCTTTCAAAGTTTTGTGAGAGAAAGTTCTGCAGATCTTACAATTAGCCACCTTGTGATCAGGATACAGACAATAAATACATTTCTCATGGGGATCCTCAGAGAAAAGTCTTGACTTTCCGCAAGATGAACAAGGACGGAAAAGAGATTTCTTACTTGCAGACATGATGAGAGATAAAAAACCTCAAACCAGAAGAAGAACTGAGCAGAGCTCAGGGAGACTCCCTTCACACGACGTGCGGTAGAAAATCTGAGGGCCTGAGCCTCTGAGGAGAAGGTTCTAGAGGGTGCTAGCGCCTGATTGGCTGGAGTTTGGACTATAAAGTGACAGTGATATGTTAGCAAAGTGATTCTTTTTCTCAATGCTTTCCTATGTCTCAATGCTATCCTATGGTATTTTTAACTTGATATGTTATTTGAACTATATATAGATGTTTATTTGGGTATGTATATACTCTTATGTGGTTAGGTATGTGTATACGTATATATACATGATACTTATTGCTTTTTATATATACCGTGGGACTCCCACTTCGACGACGGGGAATATTCAAGCATGTGAATCTATGAAAGACACCCCAAATACTGGAGAATTATAGCTCTAGCCTTGCTGTTCAACAAACACAGGAAAACCAACCAGTCTCTCTACCTGTGCTTTATAGACTATAAAGCAGCATTGGCTAGGGTGGATGGAAGCAAGCTTTGGAGCAAACTTGCCAGTTGGAAAATACCTTACCCATTGCTGCTAGCCTTGATTCTACTCCACGCCGACACCTGGATCAGAATAAAGTTAAGCAACTGTGCCCATCTGTCAAGAAAGATCTGGACCCACCAAGGATTAAGGCATGGGTGCGTACTAGCCCCCACAATCTTTAACTTTTTCTTGGTGGGCCCCCCTACGAGCCTTGCCCAGGTAAACTCACATACCCCAAAGTTGGGCAACATCTTGCTGCCCTGCCTAATGTATGCGGATAACTTAGTCTTGCTTAACCACACAAAGGTTGGTCTTCAGAGGCCTATGAACCCCACAGCCTCATACTCTTAGCACAAACGCTGGGGAAATCAACCTAAAGAAGTCAGTTATTCGGATACTGGAAAACCATCATTGAGCCTCTGCCAATAATATCTGGAAAAAGATGTAGTTGAGGTGGTATCAGAATGCAAATATCCTGGCATGCTACTTGATAGGCAAGACTCCTTTAAGCAATATCTGGAGCTCATGCACCTCAAAGCCAATACTCTCACCGCAGTTTCAAAACACCCAAAATTGGCAATTGTAACATCATCATTCACACCTCTACTGAAAATAATACAAACCAAATTATTTTCAATCATAGCCTATGGCAGTGAAGCCCTAAGAGGCAGAGATGCCACTCTATTTAACAAAATCATCACAATCTCTTTCAAGTCCGTTGTTTTCGATACTGCGTCACTCGTCTCCGGTCCAGTTGCGACTAGAATTTGGTCTAACCAAACAATCCTTAGCAAGACAAGGAGCATTCATAAAATTCTGCTACAAATTTAAGAATGCGAACAATGGAACCTTGAATAGTTACCTCTGGCAAGAACGTTTCAGCAGAAACCACTCTTTAGCGAGATACTATCTTTCTTGCTCACTAACCACTCTCAGGCTGACTGAAAATTCAATGACCAACTACTCCCTAGAGAAGGCCACTGTAAAGAAAATATTCAATGGAAATTCGCTGCAGCCAAACAAAGAAGTGTTCGCGCTGCCTGGTTTACAATAGCATCCTATGATAAATTAGCAGCTCAACCGTATCTGGGCACATGCATCAAAGCATTGAACAAAACCTCTTTTCTGAAATACCATCTGGGCTGCCTACCATCACTTGTATACTTACCGGCCTGAAAATGCACCACCAGAATAAAGGCATGCCGACTTTGTGTAAAATCCCCTGAAACTATGGTTCACCAAATCTGTATATGCAAAGCAAATGTGGAGGATCAAAAAACTATTTTAAGACCAGCTTTTCACCAGAGGGGTTATGCGGCTATAGGCCAGCCTTCAAAGCTTGCTTTAACCTCGCAGATATTCAGCTAAATTGCAGACTGACAAATTATTGACAAGGCTAGATCAGAAAATGAATCACCTTATTGATCGGATTATGTCTGAATAAGTTTCAGGTATTTTGATTATGTTTACTGCACAATTTTATATTTTCCCAGTCACATTATTCCGAATAAAACTGGAACATAGAAGGTCAGTAGGTAGTAGGTGGGAGCACATGAATTCTGGACTTGCATCATGACACCATTTGCACAATATCCTGATCGCACTGCCACTTTATTGAAAATTCCATGATAGTCAAACCTGAATTTTTTTACAGTCCATATTAAAAAGACTCACACTGAGATTGCTCCGCTTCAACACAGTCAAGACAACAGCACACCATTCACTTTAAACAGATCAAAATGGTCAAAGGATGCAGCCTTTCCGCAGGCTACTTGTCCACCTGACCAGAAATTAGCCATGGGTCTTCAAGTGGTAAAATGATTTAACTGTATAGTATCCATAGAATGTTTTATATACTGATGCCACTTATACAAAGTATTGCACTTTCAAATACCTTCATTTTGCACTGTTAGACCTTTTTCTGCTCTCATATATTAAACGTTTCAGAATAATACTTAGGCATGGTCAAATTATTGAACCAACCTGTAACAATTACAATAACTTGGAACCAAGTACCACATGGTAGCTCTTGGCTTGCTGAGGGTAGCGCAGCAGAGCAGTCCAAGACCTACTCAAGGAAGGTGGTGCAGACTAGTACTCTTCATTTGCTAGCATGCAATAACAGCACTCATACAATTATTTTTCAGTCAGTGCCTTTTCTTTAACAAGGAAAAGGACATATATTACACACACTACAAAATACTGTGCATTCAATTACAAACACATACATAAGCTGGATGGAAAGACTTTTGGTGACATCCTCATTTCATGTTACACCCCTAATGGGTCCTGAACCCCATCACCACAATACCCCAAACTATACCAGATGCAATATCACAATATAAGGGGATGTTATTTTAAATAAGGCAGACCTACTGGCTTTGTCAGGGTGTCTCTACATTAATTAATTAAGCCATATGTCATGATGTCACCATTACATTAAAAGTAACAAGGACAATAAAGACATTCAAATGTAGTCATCATAAGCATTGCAGCATTCATAAACAATATTATCAACAAAGTATTTAGGAAAAAAACACACTGGTGTCAGAGTCTTTCTTTTATACTCCCCAGGCTACATAATACAGCTATAGGGACCATACGCAGTTGGTCTTGTAGGCCATCGGAGGAGTATGCCATCAATGGAGACAAAGAAGTCTCTGACACTGGCATACTGAAGGTCCACCTGACTCTAAATGAGGCAGACGGACATGCAGTTTGGTAGAGAGGGTACTTTGTCTACATTGAGACAGAGTACTCTCTTCACCAAACTCTAAATCAGCCCCTAAGATGTAGAGAGACAAAGCATGGGCAGTAGGAGGGAAGCAGAGACAAAGATAAAGAGAGACAAAGAGAGAGACACAAACATGGCGAGAGGCAGAGAGGCAGCTAGAGATGACGAGACAGAGATGAAAAGAGATAGAGTGGTAGAAATAAATAGATAACCATGAGCAGAGACAGTCAGACTGAATGAATGGTAGATATAGTGAGTTCAGGGAGTGCCTACCTCGCTTTTTCTTTCCCTGGCATCCTGTCTTTTTTTGAATCCCTTTCATCCTCTGTGTCTCTGCCCTTCCTTGTGTTTCTATCTTCTCCCCCTTTCTCTGTCTTTCTATCTCTGTTTTTCCCTTTCCCTAACTATCTCCCATTACATCTCCCTGTGGTTATCATTCTGTATTTGCCTGTCTTTCTCAGGCTTTCACTCACTGTTTCTCACCCTGCATGTCGCCCCTTTGCTGGTTTTTTTTTCTGTCTTTTTCTCGCACTATCTCTCCATGTCGTTATCTCTGTCTGCCTTTTTCCAGCTTTCTCTCAGCATCACTTGCTGTCTTTCTCTGTCTTGCTTGATCTTTCTGTTCATATCCATATCTCTTTATTTTTCTGGACTTTCCATGCCTTCATGTATCGGTCTTTGTTTTTCCTCCCTGTCTCTCTCGCTATCTATCCTTGTCTTTCTACCCCTCTTCCTAGCATTTTCAGTCTCTGTCTTTCCATGTCTGCCCAAGTCTTTCTCTCTGTCTCTTCTGCATCTCTCTCACCTCTCCTTTTGTCTTTTTCTGTCTTCCCTGTCTTTTTATACTGGTCACTCTCACACTCCCCCTGACTTTTCTCTCTACCTCTTGCTGTCTCTCTCTCCCCACCCCTCGTTCTCCTTCTCTGACTTTATATGTCTCTCTCTTTGTCTTGTTTCTCTCCCTCAATGCCTGTTTCTTTCTCGTGCTCCCCGTCTCTCCCTTTCCTAGGCCGTTCTTATTATAATGGACAAATGACAAATATTTTGGCACTATGCACGTTATTTTTTGCAGCCTAGTTTTAATGAAATGCTTCAGCTATGAACATCATTATTAGGCTTTGCCTTTTAAATAATGGCTGTTGTGTCAAATGTAGTCCGTATCTGCAGGCGATTTTGTTGTTGTTGTAATACTGCCTTCTTCCTTGCATCGGCGCGGAATGTAGAGATGTAGACATGTCACCCTCTTACATCTCAAAAATGCTTTCCTGCATTTATAAATGTTGTATGCAAATTATACTCTTACCTTCTGTACCACACTATTTCTACTTCCTCGCATATTCCACATACTAAACCTCTAATGCCCCCTTTTCTCCTGCTTCCACCTCAGCTCGTTCCATTTCTCCGTCTTCCTTCATTTGAGAGGCTCCCTATGTTTTACATCCTCATATTAAACTCTCCAAGTCTTCAATGCTCTCTTTTTAAAGACCCTTCCTTCTCCCCTTTTGACCCGTAAACGTCCCAGTCTCCAGCCCTTCCCTGCATCGGTCCATTTGTAGTGCACATTACCTTCAGTGTGAGCACCTTATAGGCTACAAAATATATCGATGTTCAGCTTCTGAATGAATCTGAGAGACGTGTGTCTCTTTTACTAAGTGCAAACAACCGAGGCAGCTGTAGACATGGGCAGAAGGAATTCTTTGTGAATGTGCATGTAGGAGACGAACACAGGCACTTTTAAATATGCTATGGCCTTAAACTTACAGATATTGCTTTTAATGTAAATATCTGCGAGCTGGAGGTTGCAGTCAGCTTCTTTTTGGAGGCCTTAGCCCCATCCGTGCTGCAGTCAGGGTCTCAGATCAGTGACACCTGATGCCCTTGGCTTCTCAAAGGTGTTTTCTGTGCACAGGGCCCATCCCCCAGTCTGCAGCCTAAACTGACCTTCAGGAGATTCCGGCGCACTGGCCTCTTGACATGCTAATGGCCCTTTTGTTATGCTCAGGTGTGTGTTTGCATGGGGGTCGCTGCCCATCCCAAAGTCAAGCCTTGAACTTCCTCTCAAGGCAGAGAATATTAGCATCTTCAATGGTGGACTGGGGGAAGCCTTTGTGCACAGGATGAAGCGCAAAAAACGGCTGACTTGCTTTAACTATCTTTCAAATGCAGTGTGAAGAAAGATTCCCTCTTTAAACAGGAAAATCTAAGTTTCATAGCGATATACGTTCACGTTTATATTAACAAGAACTATGATAAATGCAAGGGTTTATATACAGACTCTTCTGAAATTGGTAATCAGTTTAAGAGGAGACTCACATTTTAAAAACATACTTTACATATCGCATCTCCTTTTCAAGATACATGACTTCAGTGTCAAGGTTCCTCCTATTTCAAGGCTTGTGATAAATAGAAAATGTTTCTTAATGGAAACAGGGGGCCCAGAGGCTATAGGTGTGAACACAGGTTAAGGCCAACATTGAGCACAGTTTTGAAACAGAAATGGGATGTGCAGAATAACGTAAGCACAAAATTTATTGGAAGCACATTTATGTTTTCTATAGAGTACAATATATTTATTTTGAGTACAATATATTTATTTTGAGCACACTTTTACTCTGGGAGGTAAAAGTAATATTTTGAACAGAATTTGATGAACATTTCTTAAGCAAAGTCGCATTTTCTAGAAGCACTGTAACGTGTCCCATAGGCAAAATTGCACGTAAATATTACGAGTTTTCCTTAATTTTAAGTATGTCTGTTTTTTGTTTTTGTCATCATTTGTTAAACTCTTAGGGGCAGATTTACAAGCCCCCTGCGCCACCACTACGTCACTTTTCGTGACTTACTGGTGGCGCAGGGGGCTCCTCCATATTTACAGGGAGAGGAAAAGTCACCCTGCGTGACTTTTCCTCTCCTCGTAAATATGGCCCCTTCACACGCAGCACTGTGCGTGGAAGGGGCGTTCCATGGGTGTTGCTGTTGGTGTTCCCACGCAAACACCCATGGAACAAGACACAGCTCCAGATTTACGAGAAATCGTAAATCTGGAGATGTGTGTGAATGCTACGCCACCCTAGAGGTGGCGTAGCAAGGCGCAACGAGGAGAAATGTTTTCATTTCTCCTCGTTTTTTAGGTCTCGGCTAGCGATGGCTGCGCTTGCGCAGTCTCGCTCGCGAGACATAATGACTTGGGTGAAGAGGGGCTTGAACCCGCCCCTCTTCTTCCCTGTTCTCCATTGGCTGGCCTAGTAAATGCTGGCCAGCCATTGGAGAAGAGGTCCCGTCACTCCGATCCTGCCCCGTCCTTTTCGGATCGGGGGGCGTGTTTTTTGCGAGAAGTCTCAGGGAGGAGACAACAGCAAAACACGCCCCCCAATCCGAAAAGGACACTCCCTTTCTCCGAGGCATTTTCTGCTGTGCCTCGGAGAAAGGCGGTGGTGTCCCGGCGTTGCTCCCTCACCTGATCTCATTGTTTTTTTTACAAGGACGTTCTCTGTTTTTTTACGTCTCGGCTACCGAAGGCTGCGCTTGTTTTCACTGTGACCTGGAGGGAGGATTGAATTGTGCTGAACTCGAAGGCGCACAACGGAGGGCTCCGAGGGGCTGGTGACATATGCACGGCTCGTTGGAATTGTTCTCTGCGACGCACCCCTTAACAAGTGCCTCACGCGCCACTGTGAAAGAAAGGACATTTCTCTGCTGTCGCACACTGCATCCCTTCAGCATTAGTAGTAGGTGTTGGAGACGAGGCACACGCGTGACCTGTTTACACTCCACTTGACCCGGGTGTGTAGGAACAGATGACGCGCGAGAGATCGCGCCGGGATTGGCCCCGAGGCAGGAAGTGTCGGTCTCGTGGCTGGAGTCCGCTCCGTCGGGTCCAGGGTGAAGTTGGCTCGGTGTGAGGGGATTAGCAGGCCCTTCGCTCACGCGCCATCAATCAGGCTTCGGTTCCGCGCTCCGCTGCTCTCTGGCATTCCTCGACACGGGCCCCGGGGCCCTCTCTGTTAGCGAGAAGGCTCGTCGGTGCCTCTCTCGGCCGTGCGTGCATCCCTCGCCAGACAGGGAGGCTGCGGTCACATGGCAGCTCTTGTTCTGCTTGTGATTTACACACAATCTGTCCTGCGTGTAGGCTCTCCGCCGCACCCTGCCGCCTGGGAACCCGCTCTCCAATGATGTTGATTACTTCCCTGAGGCCACCAGCCTGTGCGTGGTTCACTTCACTGTGATGTGTGAGAAAACAGATGACACGTGCTTTACGTAGTCATACTTATTCCTGCCCTTATTATTCTGGTGGGAATTTGTTAGACATGCTTTCTACTAGATCCAGCGCTCCACATTTCACCCGATAGTAGACCAGCATTTCAACGCATTCCACATAAGTCTGAGTCATAACTTACATACCATACTACGCCACAACATAGCA